>NC_073721.1:82980809-83605809 GCF_023634155.1 Falco peregrinus
CTCTTTTGGAAAGTGGGTGCATTCTGTTCTCTTATAATTGTTACTAGCTTTTTAGAAAAATTAATCCTGAAGCTTGTGATATTAAGTATTCCTAGCTAGGGGACCTGCTGGCAGCCACTGCTGCTGTGCCAGCTGCACTGCCAACCCCCACACCCACCCCCATACACAAACCTGTCAGCCTGGGTAAATCAGATTAAAGTAAATAAGCATGTTAGACTATTAAACTGATGTTTATATTGGTATATAAAGTAGAAAGGCTAGTGGTGCATTAGGTAGCCATGTATGATACTCAATTAGATCAATTTGGAACCAGGGGCTTACCTGATTTTCTCATGAGAGCTGTGGCAACAAGTGCTAGTACCAGAGGCAAGGGGAAAAATCACCTCCTAAAGAGATCCACCTTTGGATCTGTTGACAGATAATGAGACCTAGGATGGGATGTGTGGACTGTGAGGATCCTTCAACATGGTTAATTATGCACAAAATGAGGTGGTGGGAGATGTGAGGCAAGGCAGCTGTATTTATTAGCATAGTTTGAGAATAGCCAAGGCTTTTAGAAATAGTCCAGGGAAAATAATTCTGAATATATTATCAGGGGACTGAAGATTAGAAAGGGTTGAATCAATGAATGCCTATGCTGTACTACAGAGGATTCTAGGTAGCTCTTTCATCTTTGGTGGCAGGAATTAAAAAAAACACCAAAGCAACAACCAACCAACCACCAAATGCCGTATTCATGTATTTGGGATTAGGTGTCAGGGAGTGTTTTATTTTACTGGGAAATATTATTTCCTAGCATTTATGGCTACCCAGTGCATCACTGTTTTTTATTATATATACCGGTGTAAATGCTAATTGAATACCTTGCCATGCTTATTTTCTCTCCACAAAGCTCAAATGTGGTATAAAGGAATGCACCTCAACCAAGTTTCCCTGAACTGACCCCTTTAGCAATCCAGCTCAGATACAGGTCCATAGCTTGTATTTTCCTCTGGTTTAGTTTTTAACTTGGCTCAAGCCTTGTGCTTTCTGCTGGCCTTGTGATCTGTAGGGTGCAATCAAGTATGAGAATTTATTGGAGAGGAGGATGTAAGTCCAGGATGTTTTCAGACTGCCACTTAACTCGATATTTGTGTCCTTCAGGAGCTCCCATACCTCTAAAACCATTTGCATTCTTGTCCCTTACTGGCTGTCACTTTTGTGAAAATTCAACCATTTTATGAGGGGTTTTTTTTTTCAAGAGGGAAGAAAGTCTTTTGTCTACAATGCATTTTACATCTGAAGCTCCTCATATAATATATCAAATGTCAAGAAGAATATTAGTTGCACTGAAGTGCTGGATCTTAAAAGTGTTTCAGTTGTGATCTTGACAAGTTGAAAGTTTATTAAAGCAAGTTTGTGTACGACAAAAAATTAATTTAAGTTATGCTTTGCCTAATACCTTCCTCTAGTGATGCTTCTCAAATGCCTAGTGAGTGCTGCCATCTTGTTTTTTGCCTCCCTCCAAAATATGTAGGGCTGCTAACCTGGATTAGTAGCTGAAACTCTGAATTAGCACAGCTGAGAAGAATTCTAATGAATGATTTTAACAGTCTGCATGTACTGCTTGAGGTACCTTTATTTCATCACTTTGGAGGTGAATACACTTCAGTGCAGTCGTTTGTACAAGTTGAGATTATCCCTTTGCTCTATGGCTGACAAAGGGAAACAGGGGGACATCCCAGAGTCAGATGTGCAATCGTGATGTAGGCTGCTAGCCACGATGCCTAGACAGAGGGTAAAGCTTGGACTCTTGATCCAAGTGAGACATCAAACTGATGAGAAAATAGGCTCAAAGTGTGTTATTTTTTTAAGAGAAAATGTGGGGGAAACTCAATATCTGATTTCTGACTTCCTCTAGTTTCTTGGAGAAGTGAAGGAATGCATAAGTGTAGACTATTATTCTAAACATGTTCCATAACAGTTCTCTGTGTGCAAAACGACCAATGTAAATGAAGTTTGGCTTGTTTATTGCACCCATGTGATGTTGACAATAATTCCCTAAATAAAAGTTTATTTCTAGCAGAAAATTTAGGTGAGAAATTCAGTCAGCTATTTCTATTTCATGCCAGTATACCTTTAAAACTGCTTCCAAACAAAGACAAAACAATAACACCTTTCTAAAATAGGCTTCTTTTGAAATTTTAAATATTCCTATGTTGATGAAATAAAGATATTTACTCAGAATTTTGGAACAGGTGTCTGTCATGAAAGATATTAACCCTTATTCACAATTCTACAATTTAAGGGGTTTAAATAATTTATTCAAAATGAGCAACACTAGTTAATAATTATGCAGGTCCACAGTAAGATTAATTTTTGCAAGAGAATACATTGGCACTGTTCATGTGAAATATTCTATCAGATAAAATGCAGTGACAAAGAATATTTTGTAAATATTTGGGAAGACATTCATAAAATAAACCTTTATTGATTTTTTTTTTTTTTTCCTGTTTACAAACAACTTAAAAGTATTACTCGGCTGCCTCTGAGCTAGGTAAATTAAAGGACTCAACTGAACTTTTTCAGAAGGGCAATACTTCTTCCTAAATGTATGCTTCCTAGCATTATACTATTCCCTTATTTACACTCCCTCTCTTAGAAGAGAAAGCCTAATTCTTTTAGGTATCAATTTTTGAAGCACTTCAATAAAATTCAGGGTGAAAACCTGCACAAAACTACAAAATATCATTTAGTACCGTAAGTTCACGTTTTTGGCTTCATGCTCACAAATATCTTGCAGGCTATGATTTTTAAACAATTTACTCCTAATTAGGGCCATTGAGTATTGCCTTAAAACTTCCAATTCAGAAACTGTGCAGGTAGAGAGGAAGCAACTATGACTGCAGGGTTCTGTGTATTCGCTGAACCACATAGTTTAGTGCTATAAAATAGCCAAGTATTTTCTTGGCACATTAAGAAAGATACAGCTGAACAATATCTTGCTTGGCAGAGGAATCAGGAATGCTCATTTTCAGCTACACAAGTTATGATGTGAAAATGTGTTCCTTTTCATATAATTAGCAGAAACATGTGTTTATGATCTGTGTGTCCAAGGGAGGAGACAAATGAAATAGAAGCAGATGCCCCAGGATGATATAGTAGTGATGTGTATCCCAGGAGCCTGAATCTATTCCTGTCTATTATATTATTAAGCTGGAAGGTGACCTGAAATCAAAGGTGAAATGAAATCTGACTGTGCAAACTGTGCGGCTAGCATACAAAATAATTCAGGTCCTTGTCAAGCTACATAATGCTGAGCCCATTTCATCTGGCTGTGGAACAGGTGTTTTGTAATGGCAATTCACATGATATCACCTGTTTTCACTCCAGGCTGTATCCAAAACAGCTAACGAATATCCATCATATCCATTTTGTGCACGTACAGTGTCGAGTAGATGCAAGTAACAGGTCCATTATTCCATCCTGGATTTGGAAGGCGGCAGTCTGTGCCTCTGTCACCCAGAGCACCGCGTGAGACAGTGGCCAAAACTCCTGGAGGCATGTCTCTTGGCAGCATGCCATGCATGATCTGAAATACACATTTTGTGTATCTTGTGAGTGCAGGTACCATAGCAAGCATGTGAGTGGAATTGGCTTTCCCTTTGCAGTTGTCTCCTTGCAGCTTTGCTACAAGGTTGTTACAGTGTAGCAATACTGTTTCCCATGCAACCATAAACAAAGAACAGGCTGGTTTTCAGGTACTTGGGCATGGAAGTGAGGAAAAAAAGAGTGTCAGTTTCAGTGTGTGGAGAAAAAAATTAAACTTGCTTTCCTATTTCATTACTGTGGTCTAGCAACAAACTTTTAAATAAAAAGAGGATGGCCAAGCCACTACTTCAAGCCTGGGGAGTGAATTTTCTTTTTAATTTCAATGGGTGGAGGAAGTGAATCCCCAGGGGGAAAATGCAATTTCTTCTAGAGCTGAGTAAAGCCAGGATTTTAGACTTGGTATTTCCCAGTGAGCTGGCAGTGGGAAGCTAATATGTACAGGGCAGCTTTAAAGCATCTCACTGCACCTTGTACTGCTTTGGATGCCATGTGAGGTTGCCCAACCCTTTATGCAGTGTACAGAGGCTTGACAGAGCCTTTTGATCTCCATTTTTGCTGCATCTGCCTTAAAATGGGGTACTGGCCTTGAGTGCTCTTGGGCAGCCTGTTTGTACCACGGGCGAGTGAAAATCTCCCAGAGGAACAGCTGGCTGGGCAGCGGCCAAACTGTTTAACCGAAACCTGTGCGTTGTAGCTGCCTTCCACTTTAAATACATCACACTGATTTCAGATGATAGTTCATCTATAACTATCTGGTAAGGATTCCCTGAAACAGCTTCTACATTTTGGGCGTTCAACAGAAATGAATTATGACCCTCTAGAGATATCAATCTTGCTAAAATGAATCAACGCAGTAATAAATGGCAGGAACCTGAGAAAATAGTCTCCTAAGAAGGCCCAATGAAGGATAAAACTTTGGAGTTTTTCTCCATGAATAATGATTGAAGAGCAGAAGAGAATAACCTGCATGGGCTTAATTATTTCTATTCCCTGTCTTTAGCTGTTGACAGAAAGATTTAATTAAATCAGAAGAAGACTTCCTCCTGATACGACAACTACATAACAGTTTACAATGTTACTTTTAACAGCTAGAAGATAGATGACATGAGAGGCAAAGCTTATTCAGCTGTACCTAGCAGTGTCCTAATGATGCCTGCTAATGCTACTGTAGCTATGATCCTTTACCTTGTAGAAAGGGCATGTATTTTTCCTGTTAAAGCATTAGCTATGCATGCCATGAGCAAATACAGTTTAAGCAGCATTTAAAAATCTGGATTCAATCACTCAAAATTTGTAACAGAAGACTAAGACAGATGCATTTGGGGGTTTGGGATGTTTGGGGGGTTTTTTTGGGTTTTGTGTTGGTTTTGTTTTGGGTTCCCCCCCCCCCCCCCCCCCCCCCCCCCCCGTTACCATGCTTGATAAAGTTTAGATAAAATACTCTGGGAAAACTCACATTCATAATGAGAAATTGAAGCAATGTTTTTGGTATTTGATAAACATCAGCTGTAAACTGATGTTCTCACAAGTTTAGAAACCAGTTTTGTCATAAAATGTGGGAGGCAAGTCAGAGAATCTCTTTTCTATCATTATAAATTCACTCTCCCATTGTTCTAGGAAAAGTGACTGGCAATGTTTCAAAGACATTTTGACATGTATTCGTTCACACTTAAATGAATTATTTTTACTGTGTTGATATCTTTCCTTTATATTAAAACTGTTTATATTTACCTTTATATTGCCCTGCCTGTCATAATAGTATATAATAAATTCTAGCAAAATATTTTGCTGATAGCAAAATTGTTGAAAAAGATACTTCTAGGCAGGGGAACAGGATGGTAGAGGAAAACTAATGTGTGGTTAGTCATCACATATTGATACCCAAGTGTCATGTCTATGGCACATATCCAGGTATCTGTTGGGGAAAAAACAGCAAGCAGGCAAAACCCTAAAAATCCATTCAAAACCAACGTGTAAACCAGAAAAGCACCATTGAATATATGCATTATAAACTGTTTGTTGGACTGTTAGCAAGCAGACATTAAGTACATATTATCATGTGAGAGTTTATGATCCTTTTGGTAGCTATAGTCTTTATTACAGATCTGCAGAATATCTCGGGCTAAGACTGTGAGGGTTTCTTTATTTGTACATTCTTATTTGAAGTAATTTCACTACTCTTGTGAGTTCTAAGCTACTGTGAATGTTTTCTAAACATGCTTTTAATCAGTTAGGAATAAGGGGGAAAGGAAGCTGCTATCAATGTATAAATTATAAACCAAACCATCACCTTGCCAAACGTTTTTGGAGCTACTTAAGAACCTTTAAACCTTTTTAACAAATGCCAAGAGAAACTCAAGCTGTGGCTTCTGTGGTGTTTTTAGTTATCCTTACAATGTTTTAACAGGTATTGCAACACATACTGTATAGGATGCACACATCAAAATTTATGTGACAGGGAGAATGTTTAACAGTTAAAGCAGGCAATTTGAAGCAGGGGTGTTAGCTTAATGTTATTACTGGGTGTGCTGCAGAAGAGAATTTTCCCTCCAAATGTTAAAAGCCCTGTTTTTTCCACTTGTTCTGTGCTTGAAGTCCCAGTCCTGCCATAGGTTTTTTTGGGGGTTTGGTTTTTACTTTATGTAAATAGGGATAATTACAGATACTATTGTATAGGTGTTAGACAAAGTATTCAGTAATTATTATGAGATACTCAAATGCTAAGGTACTGTGGACACATAAAAACAAAGAAAGGCCACCTATCTCTCGGGAATCAGAAGGCTGAAGAGCTTTGCTAAGTTGTGTAAAGTACCCCCAATATTCCTCACCAAAGGAACATTTATTCCTTAAAAGCAAATTTTGTTAAAAGCTTTGAGTGGCACAATAAACTGAGCAAATGCAGCTCTGATGAAGAAATTCCTTGCATTGTTTTGGTTTATATAAAACTCTCAGATGTAGTTTTCTTTTCCAACTTGGTCTTGTAAGTAGTATGACTATTATTTCATGCATTATGACAGCATATTAAATACCATTTGAACTTTTCTTACAATAGTGACCAGAATAACTGACGTGAGAATTGTTATCCTGATACACCAACACTCCTCACTAGTTGTGTGTTCCCTTGCCTCCAATTCATCTTGTATTACTGAAATAGCACTAAACAGGCTTAATGCTTGTTTGCAAAGAAATTGCAATTATGGTTGCTCATTGCATATAGCCTCCGTACTGAGCACAACCCTGTGTTTCTGAGTCACCTACACTCACTAGACCGTAAGTAATTGTGTGAAACTAGCTCTCTGTAAATGTTAAAATGTCTTTGAAGGTTGAGTGCCCTTTTTTGAACTTGGGTAAAGTGATTCATATGTTAATTACTCTGAGTACTAATGTTAAAGTATATTTGTTGGTTAAAAAAAAGTGTTTCAAACTGTGATACTGAAAAATGTAAAACCATGATTGTGCAATATGCAAGTTTCCTCTCTGCAGTGAACCACTAACTGAAGTCTGTTCGAAGCACTTCCAAAATGAATTTTGAATCAGGACATGATAACCTTTGGCTGGGGCTCCCTACAATGAGACTTATCAGGGAGACTTATTTAATCATAGTCCAGTCTACAATGAAAGGTCTAACTTCATACATGAAAGGACAGGCAAGACTCAGCTCCCTGCTGAAAGTACCAGAAGACAATCACTGTAGCCAGTTGTGATTCTGCCTATGTGCATTCACATCTTGTTTTCTGAGACAAATTCATTTTTATCTTTCTTCCCGCCTCACCCCACTCCCTACCCAATCAACATATCACTGGGTTGCATGTCTTGCGAGCCTGCATCAGTCATGTTGAATTACATGGGCAGCCCAAAGCTGCTGATATGACCTGACATAATTTAGCAAGTGATTTCTCAGCAGAGAAGGTAAAGATGAAAAGAAGTACAATTTTTTAAATTAATAAATTTGTTTTCAACAATTTTGAGAAAACATTATGAAACAAACCTAGAGGAACTTGTTTCTAAAACAGTAGTGAAGGAAAAAAAAACCACAGAGACTTGTTTTTTCAAAACAAAAGCTGGTATTTTGACCATTTTCCTGCTTCTAAAAGGCATAAATTTGCAAACCAAGTGTATAAATAATGAGAATGCATCGACCTTTTTCATTACCAAGAAAATACATGTAGAAAGCACATCTTTTACTGAATATAGGTTATGCATACATACTTCCGTAAAGAATTATAAAAACCCTTTCAATGTGCTGTTTTAGATTTTTACCCGTTTGATTTTTTTCCTGGTGGTTCCCCCCCCAATAACTTTGCAGTGAAATTATATACAATAATGTTGCCTCTAAAGTGCAAGTCCATTCCTGGTGTCCAATAAGCCAGTCGTATGCTGAGGTGAGATATTTATTACAAAGTTGTGCAAGTCTGGATGCTAGCAAACAGAGCTAGCATATCACAGTACAAAGTTACAAATTATAAAGTACATTATATACAGAATCGTATCACTTCCCAGAGGGCAGTTCCATATAGATGATTTGGTACGCATTTGCATATCCATTACCTAACTTATTTTACTATTACACATACCCTTGAGGAAGGGTCTTTTAGTGGAACTGGGTCTTTCCCTTAGGGATTTTTTAGTATTTTTAAGTGATTTTTAGTATTATAATGAGGATAGTTCACTTCTAGGGCAAGGCTAAAGACCAGAAGAGCTAACTAATCAGTGTGGCATAAACAAAATAGTCTAAGTGTAAGGATGTTCTTTGGGTTTTTTTTCTCCCAAGGCTGACTCCCTTGATTAGAAGTCCTTTCATTCATCATTCTTGACAACTCTAGAGGGTCAGCTTGACCTAAACTCTGTGCAGATGTAAACAGTAAATCAGAGATCAAGAATTCAGGAGTTTTAGACTATGATAGTTAAGGTTTCCCTACATTCACATCTGACAAGGTTTTAAACCAAGCCAACTTTATTGACATCCTAAAGTACAGTCACAGAACTGGAGATTGTTTGAGTAGTACATTACACCCACTAACTTCTCGGTGTTATACCAGTTAAATAGCTTACGGTTTTAAGCTTCTGTATGAAAAATGTGAGTATAATTCCAAATAACTTGATGTTAGATCCTGATCCCAGTGGGCAAGCATAGATGCTATACTTACCATTGTCTAAGGACTCTGTGACTTTCTAGATGTAAAGGTATACAATATGTTGTAGCAGAGCTCTGGTCAGTCTGGGGTCGTATATGCTCTGTGTCTGCAGACAAGAAGATGATAGCTTCTGTTTCTGGTATGCCTTTCTTTCCCCATCATTTCCCCACAGCAACTGATTGCTTCTTTCTAGATCAGCTTGCATTTGCTTACATCAAAAAGGGGGAATAGGGGACAAATCACTGTTTTTAACGCGTAAGCAGAAAATAAGGAAACATGGGCAAACACCTAAAAGGATATTTGGGCAGGACAGAACTATTTAATTGGCAATATATGCTACAGCAGATAAGATGATTTACTACTAGCTGTATTGTATTAATCACTGAGAGATCAGTGTTATGTACTGAAACTCTCTAGTATATGTAAAAATCATTTGAAGAAATTAATCCTCTATCTTTTCCTTGTGCTTCAGTATTCATTACTTCTAACTACTCTTCTTACAATGTAAGCTACAATAAAAGCAAACATTACTGCTTTTATAGAAAGTGCTAGGAAATTTTAACTGATAAAGCATACTTGGAACTCCTATTCAAAGGTAATGCTGAGAGGAAACAAAAAAAACCCAAACCCAAAAGACAGAAGTAAAGAAGAATTTAAATACATCGATGAACCCCCAAAGTGTCAGGTTCTATTTCTTTTTGTGCTTTGATGGCAGGTGTGTAGTTGACTGGCTTAGTATTAGATCAAAACTTGAAATTTAGACAAAGTATTTAAATATCTGTAATGAAAAACAAGAAAGAATTTGAAAAGCAGAAGATATTACAAACAGTTAACAAAACATGGCCTGCCTTGGGAGAAGGGATGGACACCATAAATATGTCAAACTGGGGCACAACAAGCTAAGCTCAAGAAGAACCAAATGGTTAATGAGACTAAACAGAAACTTACTGGAACTACGTGTGAACTATTCTAATTAGCATACTAAAAGAACCATCCTTGAGCAAAGAGAGCCCCCTACTAACAAACCCTCTCCTCACAGAACATGTCTGGTGAAAAAAGAGCACTGTACCTTTAAATGGAGATGAGGTTTCTAAGAACAAATGAGAATTAACTGTAACTAAATGTGATTGTAAACAATTGTTCAAAGTGCATAAAATGTTTTATTATGCATTAAGAGGTGTGCTAGCTTTGTGGATTTACCACCTAGTGCCCATCTCTGGCAGACATGCAATAAATGGTATCTCAGCTGTGTGTGTAAGACTGGCTCTTGCACACAGGGTAGCGAGGTCTGCTTGTGAGTCAACAGGTAGAAAAAAACGAATACATGAACTAACAGGCTTGGCACTCTCCAATATGCCATGGGACACATGTGTCCTGGGATGTATCAACAGGATATATCTCAGGAACAGTGGTAATGGTGATATGGAGAAATAGTGTGATGACGTGCGGAATTAGACTCTATAACTCGAAAGTTATAAAGTAGGTATGTTTATTGCGCGCAGATGCACGGGGGATCGCTCCTCCACAAGCGTGCATGCCCGAAGTGACGAACCATCTCACATTTATACAATGAACAAATGAATATTCAATTAACGCCTATACATATTCGTTACCTAAACCCCGCTTCGTATGTTAATTAGCTTATCAGTCCGTTTCCTGGAATGTGGTGGTCTTGCAGGTTTGTAGGTGATTCATGTTCTTGTGACCATCCGATCTTCTTCAGGTGATTCATGTCCTTGTGACCATCCAATCTTCTCCAGCAAGGAGACTTAGCACTCCCTCCCTCTAGATAGCATTTGAATGTCTCTCATCTTTTCTTATTCTCTTTTAAATAGCCCCTTTGTTAGAGGAAGAAGGGCAGGCGTCTCCCCCTTTGTTAGAGGAAGAGGGGCAGGCGTCTCCTCAAAACTGTAGTTGTCACCGCACCCATGACTAGTCACCATACCCACATTCCTTGAGCAGACACATACAATCACAATCCATGTCCATTATCCCCGTTTCACATTATTTCTCCATATCAGTGAAATGGGGACAATGGACATGGATTGTGATTGTATGTGTCTGCTCAAGGAATGTGGGTATGGTGACTAGTCATGGGTGCGGTGTCTGGTCACATAGGCACACAGCTCTGAGGAGACAACTACAGTTCTGAGGAGACGCCTGCCCCTCTTCCTCTAACAAAGGGGAGACGCCTGCCCTTCTTTCTCTAACAAAGGTGCTATTTAAAAGAGAATGAGAAAAAGATGAGAGACATTCAAATGCTATCTAGAGGGAGGGAGTGCTAAGTCTCCTTGCTGGAGAAGATCGGATGGTCACAAGAACATGAATCACCTACAAACCTGCAAGACCACCACATTCCAGGAAACGGACTGATAAGCTAATTAACATACGAAGCGGGGTTTAGGTAACGAATATGTATAGGCGTTAATTGAATATTCATTTGTTTTATTGTATAAATGTGAGATGGTTCGTCACTTCGGGCATGCACGCTTGTGGAGGAGCGATCCCCCGTGCATCTGCGCGCAATAAACATACCTACTTTATAACTTTCGAGTTATAGAGTCTAATTTCGCACGTCAATGGGGTTCTTTCACACGTTTGTGCTCTGCACCATCCTTCATAGTGCTCAGCCTTTAATTTTCCTATTACATGTTCCCACGCAGAGAACAATTCCGAATCCTTCCTGATGTGTTTTTAAAACTATTTGCTTACAGTGCCTACACTGTTCAAGTTCTTCCAAATCCCAGTGAATGAATCTTAAATTCCTACAAAGGGACCTCTTTTTCCTTTTTGTCAAGTAAAGGCAAATGTCTTTGTCAAGAAACAAACTGTAACAGTAGTTTTTGTTATGCTATAGATTTATGTGGTGGCTATAAACTCTTCCAGTTTGAGCAGGAAAGTTGCAGATTAAGGGAGACCAAATTAGCAATAATGTAACTTTTAATTAGATAAAGTAAGTTTATCATAAAAACCATAGGTAGCACCAGTAAACAACAAACTAGTGAAAAACCTAACATAATAATCTAAATACTGCAATGTGTTTGATACACAGCAAATAAGAAAAGTCCAGGGAAATTAATCAGAAGGTGCCAGCATTGTGTTAATTCAGGTCACTTTAAAATCTTCTTCTTTAATCTTTCACATGCACAGGGGAAAAGGAGCTTTTTATTAGATTCTTTCTCTTAGGATATCAAGTTAACAAATGTGTCTTTAGAGTTGAGAAATACCAGTAATGTTGACTTAGAGGGTGAGGTTCAATTCTCAAATGTCAAGAAAGGTGACTGATAGGAAGATTTGCAAAGGAGTTTGCATGCAGGTGATTTTTGCCACATCAACTCTGCTGTTGGGAATTTCATATGTGTTTTAGGAATGTGTATTCATGAACATATGTGCATCAACTGTCCTGGTTAAAAGCAGTTTGGGGAAGGCTCAGCTTTGTATCCTATTCAATGTTAAGCAAATTTTTAGCAGTTCAGTAACTAAACCATGATCATATTTCCCTGGTTATTATATATTTTCACTGTTATAAATTACAGTGAAGTAATGTTCACAAGATTCAGACTGTGACACTGCAGTGTTTTGCCTTTTTTTTTTTCATAGTCAAAGGGCTAGAGAGAAGCACTACAATTAATAAGCAAAGTGATGTGAAGTAGTTAAGTATTGTGAAACAATCAGGAACTCGGGATGAACAAGAGAAGGACTCGAGTTTAACATTTTGCTTCAGGTTCCCTCTGAAAACAGTTTTTCTATAAAAGTGTGCATATTTACACTTACTTAAATCCTTAGATTAAAAATACTTTGTGTACTGTGTCTGAGAAATCTAAGACAAATTTTTGTCATTGTTTGCTGTTTGAAAATCAAAACGTTACCTCTGATTTGCCTAGTGGTTTAATGTCTCAGATTGCCTTTAACCTCAGGTTTAATTACCTCAGATTTCTTTGTAAAGACTCGGTGGAGCTTCTGTTTGGTTTCTTAAAAATACTTTTATTTACCACTGGACAATAACCTAAAAGCAATGGTTGTGGGCACTAGTGTTCTCAGAGATTGATGCCATGTGTAATTTGTGTTGAAGAATCTGTTGAAACCAGATCAAATCGAAAGAGGGCAGGACAAAGACAGTGGAAGTTCCCAATGTAATTTTGCTTGGTTTTTTTCTGAAAAGCATGTGGACTGCTTATTGATCTCAAGCAGTTCAAGTTCAGTTCTATGTAGTGGTTCACAGGTTCTGCTCTGCATCACACTGGGATGTTGGTTTCTCAGGAGGGAAAGTGTCTCTTATAAAAGAACCACAGCACTTCCCGCACAATTAACCATGCTGCATTTTGTAAAAATAAAATTGATTAATATATGGGGTTTTTTTCTAAAACAACTGCAAAAAATCATAGATTTGGATACTTGTAATAATTAGCTTGTTGTGTTAATTGAGACATATTAATAAAACGCCACTATATTCACACACATCTGGGAATTTAATCTTCAGTAAGATCTTAACCTTTTCTTTATGTTAATGGTTATTGCTTTCACTAGATGGCACTTTGTGTCTCTTCATCAGAATGCTAGACTTGTTAAAACTCTTTAATTCAGACAAATGCCCACTTTGTCTCACCCCCCTCATACAGACTTGTTCTGATCTTAGTATTTGTGTTTACAGACATTTAATGAATAATAAAATCTGATTAATAAAGCTTTTTCAAATGAAGATGCATGTGATGTATGTAGTGGGAAAGCTTTGCAGTACAGCCCACACCCCCCCTGTAAAGAAATGGAGGACTCATTTAAAAAGGATTAGATATGAAAAATAATTGTGGGAAAACCTTCTTTTTTTTTTTTTTTTTTTTCCTCCCCTCATCCCACAGGATGAGAAAAGTGAGCGTATTGTCACTAAAGATATTTGGAGACTGATGGTTATTTCTAACAAGGGTGTAAGCCAATTATTAGAGTGCAGCTAACCCTGTTTAACACTATTGTGGTTTAACCCCAGCTGGCAACCAAGCACCACAGAGCCACTTGCTCATTCCCTTCCCTGGTGGGACAGGGGAGAGAACTGGAAGGGTAAAATTAGGAAAACTCATGGGTTGAGATAAGAACAGTTTAATAATTGAAATAAAATAATAATAAATTGTAATGAAAAGGAAAATCACAAAAAGAGAAATAAAACCCAAGAAAAACAAGTAATGCAAATGAAAAATGATGGCTCACCACCAACTGACTGATGCTCAGCCTGTTCCCAAGCAGTGCCCCTGAGGCCAGCTTTCCCCTTGGTTTATGTGCTGAGCATGACACCATATGGTACGGAATATCCCTTTAGTCAGTGTGGGTCAGCTGTCCCGGCTGTGTCCCCTTGCATGTTCTTGTGCACCCCCAGCCTCCTTACTGATAGGGCAGCATGAGAAGCTGAAAAGACCTTGACTTAGTAGAAGTGCTGCTCAGCAACAACTAAAATGTCAGTGTGTTGTCAAATTGTTCTCATCCTAAATCCAAAACACAGTACTATAGCAGCTACTAGGAAGAAAATTAACTATCCCAGTTGAAACCAGGACAAACACTCATGAAAGTTCCCTATATAAATTTGGTTACAGGTTGTATTATTCATTATAACTTGCAATTGAAAAAAAGAATTCCTGTTGTGAGACAGTTGATGTATCTCTTGTTCACTGGTTAGTAAATACGTAATTAGTGTGTTAAAACATGCACCAGAAGTAGGAAAGAGCATGTAAGTCCGTACCCTCTTCTCTACTTGAGTTTACTTCCTTGTCTGTTCCACCATTTCTCCCTGTTTTCCCTTTACCTCCTTTAATAGTTGCCCACCATGAATGTGTAGTTAAGTTCAGCATTAAACTTGTAACTACAAACGCCTTTTTTTTTCCTGTTTGAGTTTAGTGTTTGCCAGAAAAGCAAAAGCAATTAAATCCATTTAAAAGAATAAATATTATTGGATCTGAGTTAGAGAGCTCAAGGTAGAAACAGTCAGTCATATCTGTTCTTATTCTTGCTTATCTTCCAGGTATCTGATCCTTCATTTTAATTTTAGTTATGATGCTGTAAACAACTTTCACAGACTGCGTGAGGTGAGTACTGGTATCAGCATGGAGAACTTTGTTAGCATTTGCAACAAAATTATATCTATGTGGGGGAAAAACTATCATTCATGTTTATAAAGCAACCATTCCTTCACTCAAGGGCATCTTCCAAGAAACTGAAGAATTTCTTACTATGTATGGTGTATATATTGCTTTCTCAAGACACACAAATTCCTTGGGATTTCTCATACATTGGCATGAAAACACAAACAAATGTTGCATACTATTTTACTTATTCATATGGTAGGGCAGGTAAAAGTTCAGGTAAAACATGTTCTGTCACATATTATAAAAAAGTGTGTGTAAACGTATATACACACTACAGAACATTGCAAACAGTCACAGGTAAACATTTTGGCCCATTCTCTTCACTTGTATTCCTTTTCCCAGCAGTGATTTTTAACATCTGTGTTGCCTCAAGAGCTTCTTCAGGTACAACAGGAAGGATGTGGGATCAGCATCTGTATTCACCATTTTAAAAATATACTTCCTCCTCTGCTCAAACAAATAATCAGTATAAGATAACCACCATAAGAATATTTGTGTTTGCATGAAATAAAATATATTTTATAATAATCATAGTGTGTAATAAAATGTCTTGTCTTTGCTTTTGTTACATGGATTTCCTACCAGCTTCCATACAAAGAATAGTAACTATTTCAAAATATTATGCTGTTCTATAACTGCCATATGTTGGAATCTGTCAAGTCAATAAATAAACAATTTACCTTCCTGCTTTTTAGTCATTACGGGCTGTATACATTTACATATATTATTACATAAAATTAGTACAGTCATCCAAAATTTTTCTGCATGGAACACTGCCAAGGTTTATATGCTAGGGCTGAAATTTTCTATGACAAGGATATCTTTCTGTTGGAAAACCAGGGCTTTATTTTCCAGTCTAAAATTTCAAAATATAAGTGACCACATTGGCTTTTCACCTGTTAGATGAAGTTTAGCTTGGAGTCACCTTTGCGTCAGGGATATGTCTTCTGGTATTTTATGATGGTTTACTCAAATGTTTTCATTTTGAAAGCCAGCCTTCAGCAGATGCTTCTTAGTATTTAGGAGTGAAACTGGTAAAAATTCCATTCTCACTGAACATAGCCACCTTCATAGATGATTGACCTGCAGCTATAATTTTATAGTAAATGTCTCTGAGGAGACAGTACTGACAGTAAGAACAGGCACCAATGCACCAACTTAGTTCAACTCCCAGATGTTTGGCCAAGAAAAGCAAGAATCTAAAGACTGCAATACTAGTGACTTATCCTGAAAACACCACATTAGGGGATTTGTTGTCAATACATTTTCTTTAGGGTTTTTTTTTTTTTAATGTTTTTCAAGCCTAAAGAACTGCATATCATATCACAGTCCTAACAACAGAGTTCTGTGGAAAAAATAATATGCAGCCACATAACCAAGACTTCATTATAATGTGGATTTGGAGTGGGACCAGTGAAAGTTTTGCAATGAGCATTCATTCTGGCAATTTCTGAATCATTGACATTGCAACCTTAGTCTTTTTAATGTAATGCAATTGTTTGTATGCATAATTTGGTATAAAAAGAATAAAAGTTACATATAAAACTAATGGTCCCAGGTTGATATCTACTGACAAGTCAATTAATATTCATGACATTTTGGAGAGAAGGAACAGCAGATGAGTCTTTTTTAAGGGTTTTAGGACCTGTTAGAGGGTAGGATTTAAAGTTAGCCTAAAAAGACTGCTATTATACATTTGTTTTCTGCAGGAGAAAGTTTTAAATGTTTATGCATTAAATTGATTCTTCAAAGCAATGAATACAGTCTTTGACAGATTTGTGCACAATGAACAATTTAGTGGAGACTATGATCTTTGGGCTAAAACTAGGTTGAATGCTTCTGAGGATGAGACTGTGGAAGAACATAACCTGGAAAGCAACAAAGGAATAGCTGATGGATGTGTAGTTCAAGAATTCGGCTAGTTTTGTGGGTTTTTAGAAAAAAAAAATCATGTATTGTTTTACACAATATGACATGTTATAACACACAGTTCTACTGTATAGCTATGTTGTGGATGACCAAAAAAAAAAAAAATAAAAAAAATCCTTTGGTTGTTTTAAATGAGATACCTGGTAACTTAATGAGGTGCTTACCAGTTCTTGCGTTAAGAGAAACTGAATAGTTATTCTCTATTCATCTCAATATCATTCATACCTTTCCTCATGTGTTTTCCAAAGTGAAAAATTATGATATATGTGATTTGCCCCAAATCAGTATCAGTTGTCAGTATCAGTGTTGCTTTTCCCTGCAGTTTTCCAACTCTAATTAGTCCTTTTAAAATGAACTTTAGAAGGTACTAAACTTGCATCAGGTTTATAATTGACAGTATATAAAGGATTTATATAGTGACATTTCCTTTTTTGCTATCAACTTCATTCCTAGTAACTCTCAACATACAATTTTCTCCTTTGACTACAAATAATATTGATTGACATTTTCAGAGACATATCCATGACTTCAAAAATCACTTTCCCGAGTATCAATATATTATTCAGAGCCATCACTGTATGTAATTCATTAGAGTTATAGTCTCCACATACATTCAGTTCACACTGGATTTTATCTGCCATTTTATCACTAAGTCATTCAGCATTTTGACTGTTTTAAACTTTAAAAGCAGAAGTCCCAATGCAGATTTTTGTGGACAATCTAACAGCTTTCCCCAATTTGTTTCTGTGCTGGTTTTTTTTAGTTTTTCATTGGTTATTAATTGCTGAGGAAAACCAGCTCTCTTACATCATGGCAACATAGCCTGTTTGCTCTTGAATTTTAAAAATTAACTCCTTGGAAGTCATATATAATGCACCAACTTTCTTTTGCAAAAATTTTGATAAGTTATGGAACACAGTGTCACCCAGCAGGAATGCTAACAAGGCAAAAATTACCTATCAAAGCTTCTGTTGTCACCTACCAAAATCAGAAACACAGAGCATCCAATAGCTTTTTGGCAAACCATTTGTGGTTGATTGACCTTTAATGGACACCAGGTGCCACCGAGCTGCTCTATCACTCCCCTTCTCAGCAGAACAGGAGCGGAGAAAATAAGATGAAAAAACTTGTGGTCAAGATAAAGGCAGTTTAACAAAGCAATTTTAAAGATCACATGTTCAGAAGCAAAGGAAAACAAAAGCTGTTACTCTCTACTTCCCATCAACAGGCGATGTTTGGCCACTTCCTGGGAAGCAGGGCTTCAGTGCACATAGCAGATGCTCTGGAAAACAAACATCATAAATAACAAATGCCCCCCTCCTTCTCCTCTTTCTCTTAGCTTTTTTTATCTGAACAGACTTCATATGGTATGGAATATCCCTTTGGGAAATGTGGGTCAACTGTCCTGGCTATGTTGCCTTCCAAGATCTTGCCCACCCCCAGCCTACCAATGCCATGGGGAAATGTTGGAGAGCCAGCCTTGGTGCTGTGCAAGCACTGTTCAGCAGTAGCCAAAACACTGGTGTGTTAGCAGCACCCTTCTGGCTACCAGTACAAGCACAGCCCTGGGAGGGCTGCTGTGGGGCTCAGCCAGACCCAATATATTCTTGCAAAGGTGGCTTTCTAATAGATTATTAATAAACAATCATTATTTAAGTCAAATATGGAAATAAGCAAAACAAGATAGAATTTGGTAAAAATCACTTCCAAGTTTTGGACCAGTAGTTTCTTATATTTCTGATGACAGTCATACATACCCAGACATGAAGATCCACAAGCAGGCAAGAAAACAAGAGACTCAGAATCTCTGTATGTCTGCATCTACACCCTATTAATTAGAGCTTTTATATAGGACTATCAAATTCACCTAAGAAAGAGAATACCTAGGATTGAATCAGACAGGCTGAGGATCCATGTAAGCGTTCTGTCTACTTTGATGACAAAGAGGAATGTGTCTGTTTCCTTGGGAAAGGATGGACTTTGGTCATATATCAGCACTAGAAGAGGGCTAACAAATGAAATCTGGAGCAAAAATATGCAACACACAACAAGGTACATATCATTACGTACAATGAGATATCTATCTTCAAGCTGCCCGAGCTAGGTCTGAAACTGGAAATCATGAACATGCTAATTAACATCACAGGACTGGGGCCTGCCACCTTAGGTACAGTGTCAAACTAACATAAGTTTGTTGCTTTTGGATCCCAAGTATCTTCATTTGGACACACAATATTAAGCAAATGTAGCAGCTCTGTGATAGCCCTTCAAGGGTCCCAGAACATGCTTTCTTAACATGCCCTAGGCATTCCCACCTAAACTCCCTTTGTGGCCCACCACACATGAAAACACATTTTAGCTGTATGTCTATATAATGATTTGTATGAAAAAAATTGCTTGAGATGTGAAACTTTATCAGTTATTTTGGTTTAGCCATAGTCAGGTAGCAAATACTTCATGGATGCTGCTGTGTTCATCTTTCAAATCTGCTGCTAATTGTGCTGCTTCAGTTGTTCAATGTTGTATTTGCCTTCATAGGACAATTAGGGTAGTAAATGATTTCCACTGAAAGGGCCTGTGTAATGAGGTGTTTGAACTCAAACATGCTAATAAAGCCACATTAGTAACATGATTGTCTTTAAAATAAATATAGGAGAAATAGGAATCTTGTTAAAGGACAGAAAAGTACTATTTCAACCAAGTAGTAATAAAGGAGATAATGAATATGGAAATAACATTAAGAGATTTTGAGACGACAGATTATTTAGACTAAATTTTAAGGAAATGTATTATTCAGTCATATTTCAATGCTTGAGGCTTGTTTTCAGCCATTCTATTTCTTAACCTTGCTCTACTCTTTGTTTTACAGCTCTTGTTTGGGTAGCATGTTATATTAATAAACATGATCTTACCAGTGGGACTCCAGAAAAGAGGTCAATTCCTACTTTTGTTCTGTTATACAAATTCAGTGTCGATTGATCTCAAGAGTTATTTCTGGCATGCTCTGACATATGAGAGATGTGAATGTGGTATCTGGAATTGTAGATATGTGTATACACTCGTTTTCCACTCCAAATGGAACATACAGAGTACTCTATATAGATGAACTAGTTCTCAAAAAAGTTATAAACAAGAGACCACAAATCATAATACAAAACGTGATGCTACATACAGGTAGACAGACATGCAGACCAAATACTGCTAGTAATTCCTGCTCATGTCCTGTAACACAGTATCTCAGTAACAGACAAAACTCAGTAATTCAGTCCACCATGGAAGCTTGCTAAAGCCTTTCATTTTTAAAGATGTTACTGGAAAATCCCACTGAAGTTTAGGTGACTAATAACATGTATCTCTTTTCTCTTGCTATACCTGAGCAAATTGGTTCACAGGAACTTTGTGATGCTTCAGCTTTCAGAAGCCATTGTTCAACTCCATATTCCTCACATATGTCTGATCCCTTAGGCAATGTCAGTAGAATTGAATATAATCTGAGGAAACATTAATACTTGCAGTCTTCCCTCAGCAGCAAAGTTACATCTGTGATCAGCTGTTTTCACAATTTCCTCTTGAAGAATTGAGTAAGTTATTTCCAAGCACTTATAGAATCACTGTTAGCAGAGGTGAGGAGGAGATAGTGAGGTCAGGATTGGTGTGATGACCCTTAATTAAACTTGGTATATGAATCAGGAGGATGGACTTCTTCCACAGCTGCAGGCCATCACAGAGGATCAAGTAAAATTTTTATGGATTACAAATTTACCTGTCTAGCATAAACCACAGAAGTTTGGAATAGAGAAAATAGGAATAGAAACAAGAAAAAAAAAAAAAAAATCAGTTGTCTAATATGGCCAGGATAATTGCTAATTAGAATAGCCTCTCCTAAGTGATAAACTTAGACAAAAGAAGTGCCTAGCACTACTTCAAGTATTTAACTTTGCAGAACTAGTAGTGCAAGCTGTACTTTAAAAAAAAAATAATCTTTTGTATTTATAATGAAGATACCTGTAAAATGAACTATACAAACATATTGTATACACAGAAATATAAGGAAATCAGCAGTTCTAAAAGGCAAACAGGATAATCTAATGCTTGAGTAAGAAAAAGAGGCACTTTGAATGTTTTGTTATGTTTTCCAATCTGTACAGTCAGTCATCTGCTCTACTTTTTTTCCACTGCCTCATCAGGATGTTGCAAATTTCCAGCTGCCTGCTCAATGGAGTTAATTAATTCCAGCACAGGTGCTTTTGATTGTATTGCATAATCAAACCCTTTTTTCTTTTTCCTATTTCTCCCTTTGTATCTTTACATCTTTTTTGTTTGTTTGTTTGTTTGTTTTATTTGTGTTTTTTTGTTGGATGGTTACAAGTTGGATGGCTGAAAGAGCTGAGGATCGGTGTTTATGTTGCCAGATGAAACCAACTCTGTATAAAAGGGTAATAGGGTTAACGTAACAGAACTGAGTTTGAAGCACATCAAAATGTGAGCAAACAGGTTCAGTGCAGAAACTGAGTTTTGCAGATACGTTATTGACATTGTTTGTAACCTGAGATTTTCTAATGTGTCTGTATTTTTTGATAAGACTTTTGTGGAACTTTGACGCATTTTGAAAATATAACATGCTAAATACAGAAGATAGAGAAGATTGAAGGTTAAAACACTGACATCTGCCATTAAAAATCAGATCCTGGCCCCACTGAACTTGTGGAAAAATTCCCAGCAACTTCATTACAATCAGGAAACTGGGAATTTCTTTTCAAGGTAAGTAGAAATTAATTTTATGTTTAACTTTGCATGGCTCAAAGTTGCCATTGAGTATTTTCAGCATAAAAGTCATATTTTATTGTCCAAAAACCCCAGATTCTGGTTCAGGCTCCTTTATCAGAGAAATAAAACCCTGGATGATATGTTCAGATTAGGCTACGCTATTGCAAACCCTCTGAATTTCTAGGACATATGAAGAGAACAAAGGCAATCTCAACTGTATAGAAAGTCTGTACAAGGGCAGCCAGGAAGCTTGTTTTGTACAAGCAGTTTTTGGATGGCAAATGTCAGCTGAAAACCACTTTGTGTTGGTTATGGAAAATGTATTAGAACTGACCAAACCCTGTGCATTTAGTTGGCAGCAGATTACAAGAAAACCCCAGCAATTTAGACACCGTTTTGGTTTACTGACAAGGAATTCCATTCATATGAAAAAGGAGTCACAGTGGAGAGAAGAAGCTCCTCACTGTCAGCACATTAACAAACAAAATGCAGCATGGAACACAGATAAAATTGTTTAGCACCTCCCAGTCAAAAAACAAACAAGCAAACAACAAACAAAACCCCCCTCCAGTTTTGAAAACAAACAGAAAAGCAGCAGTCAAGAAAACCCAAATGCAACTTTTGCACTTCCCACAGTCACAAGCTGAAAAAAAAGGGGAAAATTGCCTAACACTAAGAAAGAGAAGTGAAATTGCAGAAATGTTACGTTATGAGTTGTTTAATAAGAGATACCTAAAGGAGAGACTAGAACTAAGTATTGTCATTTAAGAGTCTGATGTAACATGACAAAACTATCAACTCACTCTAGCTTGTTATTCAACAGATCAAAAATGTTTCTCTATTAAAATATATTAAAAAAGAAGAGATAAGACAGCTTACCCAGTATTTAGTAATTCAGAAGGAAGCTCTTATCTTTGAGTCAATTGGGCTACAGATACAGAAAAACACACATTATATAAGAGTCTTCTTTTTAAACATAATAAGCAACTTGTTGACAACAATTAGATTGGGATGGTAACTAGCCTTGCACAGCTAATAAACACATACTGAGTCCTGCTGTTAGGAGAACAGTTGTTGTCTGACCTCCAAACCCATTATATGATACAGCTGTAATGTAAGGCACATTTCTAGAGGTTCCTGAATACCAAAAGCTGAAGCTTTACAAGCAGTGAGTGTCCGGGCCCCATGGGTGCCGATGGCTCTGCACAGCATCCCCTGGTGGTGCTGCTGGGCCCTGGCTCCAGCCCCTGTAGGTCTTGACCACAGCTGCCTTCAGCCCTCTCAGACAGCTAGGAACTGTATGGTGCTGCTGCAGTTGTCAGAAGTTTTTCTAAAATGCAATTTAAGATTCTGTGTTCTAGGGACTGCTAATGGTATCTTCCCATAGCAGGAGTTTTGCTCTGCATCTCTAATGAGATTAATATATACAGGAGAGACAAAGTGAATAAAACCTGTCCTCAGCTAATAGCTGGATGAACAAAGCTCCCCAAGTTTTCATTTTCAGGTCATGCTATTAAATCACTCATGCTACCTATCTAACGTGCCAGAAACTCAAGAGTCAATCACTCAGGTAGGTGACATGTAAAAAAATGCTTAGGCAATGGTGAAGATAGGGGAGATCAGAAATGATTTAACTCCTGTAATACATTTCCAGCTTATTATTGGCATAGGAGGAATTCAAGGACTGAATTAGACAAAATACTTGATGTATTTAATATTCCAGAGGAAAGGTGTACTGAATAAAGTAAACTGAAAATTGAAGCAGTGGCACTGATGCATCTTGCCTTGTCAGTTAGCCTTGTACTATTTCAGAGATATATATTATTCAAATCCATAATATATAATTTCTTTTGTTGCTTCACAGCGTGCCAACAAGTAAAACATGTACCATCTAATGACTGTAATACAACAGTGCCTAACCTTTCAGATTTCTCTCTGGGTATCAGCATACTCTCCTACACAGTTCAAGAAAGAAAAATCTGTAGAAAAAAATCTGCTTTTGCGTCATTTGTTAGTATTCATAAAATAAAATTACCAGTTTTCCCAAAGTCCAGAAAGAACCATAAGTCTTGTGCTGAGCACTGCCAAGTTCAGTTTACTTTTCTTGTTTACTTAGTCTTTTGTTTCCCATGAATGGATTCAGAAGAAAACAATACACTTCCCATTTGGTAAACAGTAGCACTCCCTCTAATGCCTGGTCCTTTCCACCCCTTCCTTTTATCTTTTTAATAAAGACTGTATCACACAGTTTTTTGTTTGCTTATTTGTTACTGTTTGTCTGCTGCTGTCCATTATGATACCACCAGGCTTGCCAGAAGAGCCTGGGGTAATGTTATTGTTCTGTAAGTAATTGCAGTGTCCTCAAGGCTATGCAGAAGAGGATGAAAATGATCTTTCTGCCCCATGACTCATCATCATAAACACTTTTAAGCAGTTATTTTCTCACAAGAGCTCCTGATACCCTGATGCTGCAACTTTTCCAGTAATTGAGACCTGTTCAAGAGCAGTGTTGAAATACTTTATGGCACAGGACGGGTAAAACAGAGCTATTATCCTCAGACTTAAAATAAGAAGAGAACTGAGAAATAACTTAAATTCAGATTCCCTGATCTGATGCTGCAGTTGTGTTTTCTGCATGTGAGTTAGTTTTACCTGAATTAATTAGATCAGCTGATTTCAGGGAGAATTTTAATACATGGGGGTGCAATTTGAGAGAGTGCTAGTTGTCCGGTATATTTTCAAATTGTGACTCAGCGGAACTACCTGCCAAATCTCATGTTTATGTCCATATCAAAAGGAATTTTAATCTTTCAAATCAAAGATAAGTGCCCTATGACAATGGAATTATAACTCCGGCTCCGTTGTGTGATCATTAAGCTTAGCCACCAGCTAATCAGAAGTGTGAATTTCTGAAATAAACACAGATGCAACAGTTCTCATGTGCAGGAGCAGCTCAGCAGCTAATGCCCATGTAGGCTAAAGTGGAACAAGAAAAATCTTGATGTCTGGAGACAGTTTGTAGGTTTAGAGCAAGCCTGTCATGCTCTTTTGACTCCCTGTGAAATGCAGTGACACATTTCTGCTTCATTTTAAAAATGTGACTGCAAGTGAAAATACTGGGCAGTAGAGATGAGTTATATTTGTGTTGCCAGGAAAATGCATATTTTGCACAAACTGTGAAGCAGGCTTTCAAGGGAAGCATAGGGAGAAGCAAATATGTTAAGATGAATGGAGCATATAATTTCAGTAACCTTGCAACGCTTAGAGATCTTGCAGTTCTCTCCAGGCTAACAGTTGTTAATTCAGGAAATTCAGAGTTAAATATATGCATAAAAAATGGGTGGAAAAAAGTCCAATATGCAATGAAGGTTAATATACAAGCATATTCATATTCAGAGTACCAGAAGATTAAACTAGAATGTAACAACTATTCAGTTCCCACCATTGCATTTTCTGATTTGCAGCCCCAGTGCTGGAAGTGGGGAAGGTTATCAAACTTAGAAACAGAATTCCACAACAGTCATGGGCAAACACTCTCCTGACTCAACTGATACACTTGTGTCTTCTTTTTAAAAGCCATCTCAATGCACTCCCCTAATATTGCCTAATTTCTCATAAACATAACTAATATTCTTTTCTTTATAAAACAATTTGTGTAGATACACACAATGAATCAATTCAGAGTATAAATTAACTCAGTAGTTGGAGGGGTCCTATAGGAGACCATTTCAGAGGATCATTTATATAAATACTTTGAGAACTAAAACTGTGTTCAGAAACTGCTTTTTGCTTTATAGGTATTTTTTAGTATCATCACTACAACACCTTTGAACAGGAAAAGAACTCCAAAGCAGCCCACCAAAATGAATGATGGAGAAAGAGTGGCTACTTCTGTTGTTAAATTTTGTAATCAATACTATATGGATATATGGTTTTGTTTAACAGTCTGCACATGTTCTCAAAGAAACAGAATGCGTACATTATTTTGATTCAGGATGTCCCACACAAGGAACTATCAAGTATGATTAACTGAGGTAATTGCTGCTTAGGACAAGGAGACTTTAAAGAACAATTACATCTTGGAAAGTTGGCAACACAAACAAGATATATCTGATCCTTGTTGCACAGATAGACAAAGAGATGTCCTTAAGTGAACTACCTTCATTATAATACTAAAAATCACACCCCCTACACCAGATGTTCCAGCCCACAGAGAGGACGTTCCTCAGAAGAAGGGCTCAGGGGTAAGAAAGAGGAGGCATGTGAGTTTCTAATCCTCGAGTAATAACTTTTGATCCATTAGATCCAAATCAATGTGCTTATTGCACGGAAAAAGGTCACTGGAAAAGTGAATGTCCAAAATTAGAGCAGAGGACCATTCAAACACCAAATGTGATTTGTTGGTGATGGGAGCTTACTATTCAGAATCAAGAGGACCAGGGTATAGAATAGATATATCCCCAGCAGATCCCATGGGGGATTCAGCTGGGGAACAAGACAGTACTTTTTTTGGTAGATACAGGTGCAACATATTCGGTAGTAACAAGTTGTAAAGGACCATTAAATAAATTCCATGTCAGTGACTGGGGCCATGGGAAACTGAGATGTAAAACATTTCTTACTTCCTATGAAATGTAAAGTTGGAAATAGAATATTAACACATACATTTTTATATATGCCAGAACCTCCCATGCCACATCTAGGTGAGACTTATTCAGTAAACTGGGAGCTCAAATAACCTTTGTTAAAAATAAGATTCAAATTCACATTCTATAAGATAATGCTTGGAAAGCACAGTTATGTTTACTGCAGGATGCTGGTGGCAAGATAAACGAAGAAATAGCTGAGGAAATCCTGAATGCAGTAGCTCCCACAATATGGGCCACCCAGCAGCCCTGAAGAGGTATGAACATAATTCCGGTTAAGGTACAGCTGAAGTCTAATTCAAAACCTGTAAGAAAAACCACTATGCTAAAAAACTGGTAGTGAGAATTGGTCTTGAACCACTGATAATAACTTCTTACAATATAGACTGTTACATGATGTAGTTCTGAATATACTTCCCTGTTCTCCCAGTGAGGAAGCTTCATTTGCAGGACTACGTATTAGTTTAAGATTTATGAGTGATCAACCAAATTGTTGTGGATGTACACCCATTGTTTCCTAATCCATATTAGTTGTTGTCTAATGTCTCTGAAAAGGATGTTTATTTTACAGTTTTGGATTTGGAAGATGCTTCCTTCTGTATCCCATTGGAAACTAAAAGCCAGGAGATAACTTGCTTTTGAATGGAAAGTCCGACTACTGGAAGGAAGATATAGTTATGCTGAGCTGTGTTGTCTCAAGGATTCAAGAACAATCCAACCTTATTTAGTAATGCCTTAGCCAAAGAATTGGAAGACTGACAAAATAAGAATCCGTAAATTACTTTGTTACAATATGTGGATGGTCTACTTTTAGGAGCTGAAACTAAATAATAGTGTAAAGAAACATGTTTGTGGAATTTCCTAGGACTTTCAGGCTACAGAGTGTCTCAAACAAAGGCACAGTTAGTAAAGCAAACAGTGATTTACTTTGGATTTGAAATTTCAAAGGGACAAAGGAGGTTGGGAACTGTATGAAAAGAAGTGATTTGCCATATAGCTCCCCTTAGACAAAAAGGGAAGTTTGAGGTTTCCTGGAAATGTCCAGATAGTGCCGAATGTGGATTCCAAATTATGGACTAATGGACAAACCTCTATATGAAGTTATAAAAGGACCTGGGGAGGACTTGGGTTGGACACCAGAATGTCATAAAGGCTTTGATTCTACTAAAGAGTCTTTAATGAAGGCCCCAGCACTGGGATTGCTGGACCTTACTAAACCTTTCCTGAATTATGTCCATGAAGAACAACACAGCATTGGGAACACTAACCCAAATGTTAGGATACTGGAAAAGACCAGTTGCATACATTCACAAACAATTGGATGAAGTAAGGAAGAGATAGCCTGCATGCCTTTGGGCGGTGGCAGCAACAGTGCTGCTGATTGAGGAGGCTTGAAAATTTACTTTGGGGCCAGTTATCACTGTATATGTCCCTCATGCTGTTCTAGTAGTTTTAGAACAAAAGGGATGTCATTGGTTGTCACCAAGTAGAATGATACAGTACCAGGTAGTGTTAGCCGAACAAGATGATGTCTTGTTAAAAACTATTTCCACCTTAAATCCTTCTACCTAAGACTGATGAGGGTGATTTATTATGATTGCATTCAAACCCTCAACTGAGTATACTCTAGCAGACCAGACTTGAAGGACATGACACTAGTGGACCCTGACTGGACTTTATTTACTGATGGAAGCAGTTTCTTTGCCAACAGAGAAGGAAAAGCCAGGTCACGATATAGGAAGAAGAGATCAAAACAAAGGTCCTACCTCCTAACACTTCAGCACAGAAGGCTGAATTGATAGCTTTTATAAGGTTCTAGAATTGTTTAAGGACAAATGGGTCAGCGTATATATTGACTTTAAGTATGTATTTGGTGTACTCCATGCTTATGGAGCTATCTGGAAAGAGAGACAATTTTTATCACCACAGGGAACCCCAATTAAATATGATAAAGGAAATTCTGATATTTATAACAGTGATTAATGAATCAAAGGAGGTGGCAGTGATGCATTGTAAAGCTTATCAACCTGGTCAAATAAATATTGCCTGAGAAAAACAAAGGGCAGATGAATCAGCTAAACGGGTATCATTTAAGATGACAGAGGCACTAATTTTTGCTTCAGAATTAACATTGCCTGCTCCCAAGTATTCAGCAAAGGAAGATAAATTAGCCAAAATATTGTAGTGCAAGAAGAATGAAGATGGTTGGTGGATTACACCTAATGGACAATGTATAGTGAACACTGCAGTTATGACAGAATTATTACAAAGAACTCTTCGAGACATTCATACAGGAGCAGATGCATTAGTTCTGAACATCCAAAGATATGCCATAGGACCAAGGATGCAACAGTTTTCTGAAGGACTTGTCAAACAATGTTCAGTTTGTCTTAAAAATAATCCAAAAATTGAGAAAAGGTCTCCACACGGAGAGGTAAAGAGGGGTTATATTCCTGGGGAACACGTGAATAAAGTTTTCTGAATTACCCGAGGCTAAGGGTATAGGTATTATTTGGTGATGGTAGATAACTTTTCAGGTTGGTGTGAAGCTTTCCCATGCTGCACCGACAAATCTAAGGAGGTAGTGAGAATACTCTTAAAAGAAGTAATTCCTAGATTCAGCGTTCCGGATAGAATATCATCAGATAGAGGCCCTCATTTTGTAGCTGAAACTGTTCATTGTGTCTCTGCCTTTCTTAAAAAAAGCAATGGGAACTCCACACTCTATGGAGACCACAGTCTACTGGAAAAGTAGAAAGAATGAATCAAATATTGAAAAGTTTTATTGAAAAGAAAATATTGATAAATTATGTCAAGAAACCTGAGAAAAATGGGTAGACATACTCCTCATAGCTCTGTGTATTACCATAACACCCAGGACTAAGGAAGGGGTAAGCCCCTTTGAGATATTATATGGAAGACCATATGCTATAAACCTTATAGGAAGAAGTGAATGAATGCATATTAGTGGAAATAAAATTATTCAGGAATGTCTTTTGTCTCTGTCTAGAACAGTTTCTTCCCTATATAGATACATTCACCGGAGAGCACCTATCCCCTTAGACACTTCAGTTCATCCATTTCAGCCTGGAGATCAAGTACACATCTGGGCATGGAGGGAAGAATCCTGGAAGTAGAACTAGAAAGAACTTTACATGGTGTTATTGGTACCTAACACTGCAGTTAAGGTTTCAGGGATTGATTCATGGGTACATACACCCGAGTGAAAAGAAGTCCAAACATCTATTGCTCCATTGAAGAAACTGACTCTTTAAAATAAAAACTGAAAAAGGCTTCATGAATTGCACATGGTCTGAATTTGAATCATAGATAGAGATCAGTTTTATCCCAGGAGTGGTGATGTATTTAATTTTGGTAATTGCATTAACTTTTTTTTTTTATAAGATTCTTGTGTAAAAATGGGTGGTATAATAGTTGATCATTCTTTACTATATGATAAATTCAAATCAGGAACTTTGAAATCACAATCTGTATCTAAAACTAATCCAGAGAACAGATCAAATTGTTGATAGATGAAATTGCTGGATTTGTAAAAATTCTCTGAACATCCACAACAAAGGTTGTCTCTACTAGCAGTACCCTTGCCTGGAAATGCAAGTTGGACTCCTATATTCTCAAATGATAGTGCATATATCTACCCAAAGGCAGATGAAAGACAAATTTGGGATGTAGAAATTAGTAACCCAAATATAACAAAATATGGGAGATGCATTCAAAGGTGTATTAATTGACCCAATCCTTTTGGATATGATCTAATCTGTAAATACACAGTCAAAACTGGAAATAACCCATATTGCACAAATATAGTGGAAGCAGGAGATGCAATTTGTAGCAGCAGATGAATGGAAAGCCCCCTATAGGAATAGATGGTATTGGGTATGTGGAAACCAAGCTAGAAAGATCTTGCCTTCAAATTGGGCTGGTACCTGTACTATGGGAGCTTTAATTCTTAACATTACTATAATAAATCAACCACAATCTAACAGATGGATTTGCTCATATATGCGAAGACAAAAACAAACAAACCCCTTAACTGAGAGTGAATTAGAAAAATCGGTAGCAAATATCTCAGCCACAGTAGAAACTAGCACACCTAGCACCTAAACTTGTGCAACTTTGCTTTAAAGGCAGTATTTTGTATTCTTAGACTTTGATTTTGTACACTGGGTAACAAAACTCATTTTTGAGATGACACTTCTATAGCTGCCCATAACTGTAGCTGGGTTTTTAACAGCTGTAGGTGAACTCATTTGTTTTTAGTGCTTGAAGTACTGTAATATTCTCATTAATAAAAAGTCCCATGGAAACATCCAACAGAACATCTGTAAAATTTATTTACTGGAAAGATTTTTACTACTGTATTTGAATTCTCTCAATAAAATTTGTTATGGCTGTTGGTATGTCTGAAAGTAGATATTTTTATTAAAGAAAATATGGTATTACATACATTAAATGCAACCTCTCGTGCCATGAATAATTATTCAGTTTTTTGTGAGTGTGGAGTGAGGATGGCAGAAAGGAGAAGGAAAGAAAAAGTGATCTCTCTGAACTTTTCTTTCTGCTCACGCTACTGATGAAATGCCTTGAAAGCTTGTAAGTTGTCGTTCCACAACATATTTCTCAAACAGGTTAAAGGAGGTTGACTGTGGCTTTCCCCGAGATAAGGAGTTCTCTGTCCATCCAGGGCGTATCAACAAGCACTGTTTCATTCACAAAATAACTTGCTTAAATCAATCTTCTCTGGAATTCAGTGGCTGTGAATCAGTTTCAAGATTTCAGGCCAAATGTGATTATACAAATACCCCTTTCTGATGAAATCACCATGAAATGAACTGATTTGACAGTATAAATTATAAAGATATTGATTAAGCCACTTGTAATGCAAATCATTAAATGAAAGGTTGGTTTACACTTTGACTTTTTAAATGCTTACACTTTAATAGTATTGAAGAACTTAATTTAAAAAAATAAATTTAAAAAACCCCTGGGTTTTGTGGTACTATGTGCAACATTTCCTTTGTAGCAATATGCAAACTGATTTCTCAGTGAATGTTTCCCTGTGGTTTCCCGATTTTTTATTTGATTTAGGGATTACTCGGCATTTCTCCAACAGGCATCTTCCAGAAGTGATGGGAGCCAAATTACCCTCTGACTCCATTGTTATCTCCAGGCCATTTCTATATTCTTCCTGTCAGATACCAAACAGACTCAAGAACCTACAGTTACTTCTTATTAACTGGAGCTAAGAAATTTGATGATTTCCAAATAACCTTAATTTTATTTCCAAAAATTTCATGACTGAGATTCTTTTCTTGAGCCTTCTTTTTTCAACACAATTTTATTTCCATGGTGTTTTGGGTAAGGACATAAAAAAAAGGTTGAAGAAGGAGGGTTTTTATTTGTTATGAGAAAGTTTGCTTTTACAGAATCTCCATGATTTATTTTCTTCTCCAAGTGAATGAATCCTGATCAATAGATTGGCCTTCAACAAAATTAATACAGTTCAACAGACTGAATTTTCAGATGTCGATTAATCCCTTATTTTCCTAGAGGTCATATGGGAAGCTTTCTTGAAAAATAAAAGTCACCAAAACTCCCTTGATGGAGAGAAACAGGGATTTAGAAGATGTGGCAGGTCCAGTTTTACCTGTTAATGAGATTTCACTGGTATCTATGAGAGAAAACCTTTGGCCTGGAGGGTTGAATCAGCTGTGGGAAAATATCTTTTGTTACACACTTCAGTAAGACAGGTGGAATTGCATCATTTTAGAGAAGTAAATTATAATTGTATTCAGAATAGATGATAAATATTTATTATTTCCATGAGGAGAAAGGGAAGTAATGGCAAAATTTAATGTCAGAAGACCATACTGATATTAAGACAACACCAGGGAGGAAATGAAGCAATTGAGGACACAGACTGATGACTGTCAAGAATTTCTGCGGTTTGGACAACTGTTTCAATAAAACACAAAGATATTAAGAGGTTGAGGGAGGGGAGCAAGATTTATTTCAAAGCTGTAACAAAAAAGTCCAGCCATGGCCTCCTCACTGCTTTCAGCCATAGGAAAATGCTGAGCAGCCACGCTGGTAGATCAGAGAACTTCAAAAGCAACAAATGCTCCTGCATCTCCGATCTGTTTCTCTATTAAGAAAGCTGGATGTGGTGGCCCTTGAAAGATTGAATGAGAACCTTCTTTTCCCCCCTTCCCTTTTTGTATGCAGGTGGATGGAATAACTCCAGCTCAAATGTGCTACAGAGATAAAATGGGCTGCCAGCTGGCTAAAAAGAGGATGTACATTTGCCAGCCTAATGTAAAAATGTCCAGGTTGTTGGGAGACATCTGAGGAATGGGCTGCAAGTGCTCCACAGGGAATGGGAGCAGTGCAGCTCATCAACTTAATCCACCATTGGATTTGTTTATGTATTTATTTCCAGAGTAGGGACTTGTATTTGCTTCCCTCTTCCCCTTGCATTTCTTGGGATTCTCTGTGTTCCCTTACCCCCATGTTAAGGCTAAGTGGGAGAAGCTCTCCCCTCCCTCAGGTGGCCATACTCTCAGATACTATGCTCTGGGCCCCAGCTCAAGCCAGATCAGAGGCAGAGAAGCAAAACCACCACAGAGTAAGGAATACTCAACCTGAATGAGAGTAATAATGATTAAAATGTTGTAATTTTTGGAGCTGAAGTAAAAAACAACAACATAACACCACAAAATTTCAAGCTCTGGTGTGTAGCTGCAGAAGACATAGCAGCAATGCTGGTAAAGTCCAGAATCTGGACAGATGTTCCAACTTTCTGAGGCTTTTTTTTTTTTTTTTTTTTTTTTTTTGTCTTTTTTGTCTGGCATATTTTTAACAGGTAAAAGGAAAAGACAGATACTTTACAAGCAATATTCAGCAACAGTGAGACCAACCTGCAGTTCTAACCATTTGGATACGAACATGAAAACTGAAGTATAATATTGTATCTTTAGTCAGGTGATATACCTGAATACAGACAACTTCTGGGAGAAACCTCATAAAGAATCCCTTCAGTTTAAGAAAAGCTGATTATCATGTAGATGCAGTTACCAAAATCCTATATAAAAAAGGATGAAGCTTCTCATGTGTTTCTATGAGAACAGGTTGCTTTTTCCAGTGCTTGGCAACCCAGACTGCTGGCCTGCAGCAAAACTTCCACTGTTTGTATGCAGATAAATTGTATATGTGAAGTAGAGCTAATGCTGTTCCTCAGAAGTTCATCTGTACATGAATAGAATGGCTCGCTATTGCAGACGTGATGAGTTTGATGTGTCATAGTTGCTTTCTGCGTCTGTGTGCATGATTTATCTAGAACTGCCCCAGTGCTCAACATCTAAAATTTGTCAGCTGTAATGTCAGGATGAAAGAAAAATGGAAGAGGCTGCACTACAATCAATTTGCTGCTGGCACAGCATATGCTAGAGACATTATGTGACCATCATATATTAAAATTGCCTTTCTACACATGACTTTAAGGCATATTCATGTCAGCAAGAGCAGAATCTGGACATCAAGCTGCAATTTTCCACCTTTGCCTGTTGACTGCAGGGCGTGATGGTGCAGAACAAGTAGGGGTGCTACCACCTTGTGATCAGAAGTTGAAATTGCTCAATTCAGGTAAGAAGGCTCCCTTTAGAAGAGGACCACTCCTTATTATCTGAAGAAATTGACATTTATTTTGATTAAATGTTATGAAAAGGATTTTCTTTGTTTATTTATATGTTGTCAATTTCACCATAATTTAGATGAGAAATGCCACTTTTGCAGAGACTTGTTTGAACCTCAAGTTTTAAGCAATTTGTAACTGAACACTTTAAAGTGATGTTTTTATTGCACTCTAATGTATATTTCTGAAGCAAAAGCCTAGGGATGTAGTGATTATTACAGACCTAAATCTTTGTAACCACTAACTATTAAATGCAAAAGAAAAAAAACCATAAAATGCCAGTTAATGGCACGCTTCTTCATAGCTGCAAAGATATAAAATTACAGATTTTATTTTTTTTTAAATTTATTTTGGACTGGGGGAAAAAATATTATCCAAAATGTTATCCGATATTTGAATTGTTTTAATACTGTTGAAGGAAGCTAATACTTTGGTACTAGAACTTTCAGACAATAGTAACATCAAAATATTTTTCATTCATTTTGCAACAAAACTGGAAATTTAGAAGTAGTCAGACTATTTGACTATGTTCTTTTAAGTCTTTATTTTATAAAAGTGTTTTGAACGAACCTCTTGTACCACCTATCTGCTTAGCTAGGTAAAAAGTTTAAGATCTTCTGAATCACACCAAAGCTAGGCTTCATCTTTATTAGCAAGCTATATGGCTCAGAAGGAGTAAATTTGTATGCAGACAAAGACTGTGCTAGAAATCTGACAACTACAACATTCTAATTTCAGGGGGGTTTGGCACAAAGTCTAGTTTGATCCTGTAGGTACCATCTTGTTTTATTTTTTTAAAACAGGAATCCTCTTTTCATGCTCCAGGGCCACTGTGTGACATCAGCCTAAGTGCACTAAATACAAATGATAGAGATTTCCTTCAAAAGTTAGAGATTTCCTTCAAAAGTACACTCCTAATCTAAACCGAAATGCTAATGTTTCCCAGACAGTCAAGTAGATGTTTCACCTCTCCCAGTGGCCTCATTGGTGTAGCAATTTAAAAACAGTGAGACAGCTCCAAAAGGCAAAACTGACAGAGGACTTGCACAGCACACTGAAAAGAGTATTCCTGTGACATTTGCTCAAGTTTCACTTTCAGGCTGTGTTCTACATTCTGTGTAAAATCTGTTAACACCAGGTCATATTCACAATATTTATGCTCCCCAAAATACCCACCTAAGTATGTTTCTGGATAGCTTAAACTCATTTACGGTCAAGACTCCATTACTCACATGTTTGTATTTGATTAAGTATTTACTCATTACTTATATTACGAGGTTTCTGTAGGCTATTTTATGCATTACTGATATGTTACAATATCCTAATAGAATATGGGGGAAGAAAGTAATGTTTAGGCAATAATATTTTCTGAGCCTCTAAAGAAAGAACATTTTATAGAATTTTCTAAATATTTCTTAGAGTTTTCAATTCATACCAAAAAACATATCTAATAAAATTAAAGTGAATCTGCCAATTAAGATTTTTGAAATTTCCTTCAGTCTTTTTAGAAAGGGACAGAAAACCAAAAGCAATTTTTGGTTTATGAATGACATTAACGTCACCTTCTTGTCCAGGGTGTTTTAAAGGGAGAGAAAACAAAATCAGATATTCCCCATTGTTATTTCTATAGCCTGCTTTTAGTACACCATGTTTCTGCTGGAATGCTGAGTGTCTGAATTTGGTAACTAACATCATATGACTCAATGCTATAAGTATGTGCTTCTCATTATGTCTTTTTTTCAAATTCCTATTCTCTTTCATTTGGCAAAGATTATTATGGTATTATGATCATACTTTCGTATCCAACTCAATATCCCTCTGTGACAGTATGATGGAAAATTTGCTGTGAATAATCCCTTTCCCTGACTGCCAGTTCTTACACTTGCAACCTCTTTCATAATATGCTCAGACTCCTCTGGTATGTCACTTGGCTCCAAAATGAAGAACTGGTCAGTCTGCCAAGATCCTTACAAGGGATACAGCACAGGCTTTGCACACCACGATGGGTGGGGGTGGGGGCAGAATGTAATGAAAAATATAGGGAAGAAGGGATTTCCCCAATCTAAGCAGTGTATCCAGGCCTGAAATCCAAGTTGCAATTTAAAGCTTAAATTTAGATTTGCTATTAATCTGAACCCTATATTTAAAAATAAAATGTGAAAAATTGCCAAGAAAGTGTGAACATATTTACATGTCTCCATGAGATTCCATGCTGTGCTATTATGAAATAGGATTGTTTTGGTAGCAATATGATAGTCTTTAAAGATTACCTTTAAATCCTGGATTGCTGTTTATTGACATTATTAGGAAAACTTCACATCTTAGTACTGAAAATGGCTTAGAAAGTTGATTCTTCCCATTCTGCACAGTTGATTATTTTTTCTGCTCAACCCTATATATCGGCTAGATGTATATGTGCTCAAAGGTTCTTTAGTGGCTATTTTAAAGGATAAAATTACCTTCCTACAAACTAGTTGAGGTTTTCCCTGAATTCCAGTGGTATCTGCCTATACTGATAAGTTGTTTCCCACTGATTACAGGATTTTGTAAAATAAATTGTACAAGTATGAATTCTACAGTTATAATTTTGTGGTGTTAGAAATTATTTCAAATTATGCATAAACCAAGTTTAATATATCCTTTAATATAGCATGCAAATATTAATAAAAATGGAAGTGAATGTTTTCAAGGTGTTCAAATAGGGGGGCAGAAAATGAAGCTAAAAAAATAGACATCTTTTTACTTACTGCCACAGTTATTTTAACTAAACAACAAAAGGGCTTCTTTTGCTTTGACATTATTTAAAATGTGGTGGTATGTAAATGTTTAACTATCCTGACAAAAGTCTGTCTGGGTCAAAGTGTGTATATATTTTATGTACATTGAAATCCCAAACTTTATTTCCACTGAAAAGGTGGCTTAGCAACCCTTGACAACACTTCAGCAGTTTTCTTCCTATGCAAATATTTGTTTCTTGTCATTCTTCAAGAATAGCTACATCATATTTTATTTCAACTGCCAAGCAATCTCACTTCATTTCCCAGGATTTTACACACTTAGCAGTAGCTTGAATACATCCTGCATTTATCAAGCACTGACGTTCTCTTTGATTTCAAAGTCTACCATTGATCCACTTATTTTCTTTCTAGAAACCCAAGTGAAAGGAACTATTTGTCCAATTTAGTAGTGATTTTGCCATCAACCTTCATAAATCTGTCTCTTAACCTTTTCCTTTATAAGACTGCCACCAATTACTTCTTATACATTGCTATTAATATTATTATTGAGTTAATGTCATCTGATTTGTCCAACTCCTATACATAGAATATACTTAACAACATTTTGTCTTTCCTTAGGTTGATTTCTTTACCCCTTATTTCATGACACATCACTACTATTGTTACCTAATAATGTGACTTCATGTTTAACTTTTAGGAGGAAAATGAAAGCATTTCTCACTTCCAAAATAGCATTTGAAAATCCTGGAATAAAAGCTATTAAACCCTTGTATTTTTAATCAGTTTTGGGAGAAAACAGAAGTAAAGGCCTCAGTTACTCATCAACATCCCTACCTCAGCACCTTCTGAGGATTCCAGTATATCACCATTTGTTATCAGACCACTTTCTCTGCAGTTGCTGCTGTTTGAAATTTGTACTGGATATCCATCCATGCTTTCTTAACCATTTTTTCTGAAATCAAATTGTAATATTATTCTTTTTTAGTCAAAAAATACCCAAAAGTTCAGGTACGATCATGGTACCTTGTACTGTTTGATAACAGTGATAATTGATTTTTTTAAACTAAGCAGGCCTTCAGCAAGTATTCCTCCAATACTGGGATCTGCAATATACAAGAAGAACTGATCTTCTCTTTAGTTGTGAAAAAACATTACTGATTTGGTTTATGGTAGTCTTTGTTAGAATCCTCCTTCTGCCTTAGTAAGGGTGAGCAATTTTCCTCCTTTCTATGGCATGGTATATTGTGCCACTAGCATAACTATCAACCCATCAATGTTTTGGGATATTTGAACATGCCTGCTCTGAAATCTAGCACAGTGGTAAGCAGCACAAATATATCTGCTTCAGAAAAGAAATGAAAAGTAATATTTGCTAGTGTCAACGTAAATAACAATTTGAACCACTCTCAGTAGCAGGCAATGGGCTGCTGAAAATCTGAGCTCAAATCTGGAAGTGTTTGGAAGAGGTAAAGCACAAAGGTAAACAGCCTCAAGTTTCTGAAGAAAAGTTGAATCTTGATTTTTCTGATCCTAAAGGTTTTGCCAGGTGATCAAGAATGATCAATTAATGTGGTTTAAAAAAGTTATTGTCTATCAGTTTAGCCACAATCTAAATTTATGCTCATACTCTGAAGCTTCTCAGCTATGATGATGTTAGCTAAACACCTGCTTCTTCTGCTTCAGATAGGCTACAAAGGTATACTTGCTTTTATAGTCTCTATTTGCAGTGAATAACAAAGAAAACCAGAGTCCCAAAAGAATTATCTGAAATGTCTTGATATGCAACAGCACAGCCTAACTACTAGGCATTTGCTGCTTACAGACTTGTGGCATCAAATGTAGTATATTGTGTTTTAACCTTTCAAAGCAGAAGCCCGATTGTCTGTTTGCTTGGTTAATATTCTATCTGTTAATATAATGCATAAAAGAGAAAATATGCTTTTTCCTAGTTTGGTCGTAGCCGGAGAGTGGGTGGGGAAAAGCAGGTCCACCTCAATTCTTTGAAGAAAAGAATATTAACACCTATCTCCAAGGGGGAAACCTGGGAAACTGAGCAGAAGTTAATCCTGGTTTCACATGGAAAATTCCTGAAGAGGGATAAGGAATTAAGACATACAGCATTCATCAGTTCAATGTCAACAATATCTCCTTGACCAGTATGCCTGCCATCTCATTCACAACACACACTCTTCATTGACTGCACAGAGTCCCAAAGTGACTACCACAGAAGTTTGTGCATCCTGGAACTTAACTTTGAATCCTTGTAGCTGTTTATGTAATATAGAAGATATGCAAGTGTTTCAGTAATAGTTAATAAGAAATAATGGCAGATCTCGCTTGCAAACTCCAGCCTCAAGCAGCTCTCACTGATTCCATTGCTGCTGATCTAATCCAAGAAAACCTAAAGCTATTCTTAAAAACACACAGATTTTTACCCTTCAGATTGTTCAGAGACCTGGCTCAGTCTGAAATCAACGGACACCCTGAGTGCACAGTGTGAAAAAAATGAAATATAGTAGTTATGATTAAACTCTAGCTAGGAAACTGTAGTGGGACAAGAAATATATTTAGCCATTGAAAAGGTGGTTAAATAGGTTTACTGTAATTATATTACAAATTAAAGAGGTGAATCAAATACATGTAATTCCAGTTTAGAAGACTTCACTTCAGGGTATTTCCCCTCCTAATAGAAGAGGAAACAAATACCAAAAACCTTGTTATAAGAATGATTTCCAGCCAAAGAAGTAACACGTGGGATTTTGCAATACCTGTGTAATAAATACATGTTTACTGAAAACAGTAGCAATAACACATTTAGTAGCAACAACTCTACTGTATTATCTAATGATTATATGGTAAATATCCCACGATAATTCTGGTTAATTTCTTCTTCATTAGGTAACACAATTTCATCATTTCCAATTAGGTCTAGAGAGACACATGAGTTCTGAGAGATGTGCTTTTTTAGCAGCTGGCTCCAAACAGCATGTAAAGAGTCATTTTGCCTCACTTTGAAGCATTCTGGCAAACACTGTCAGGGTACATTTTCAGAAACTTATTTCAAACCATATATTATTCATGGGTCTATTTGTCTATGAAAAATAGGCTTTCTTATATTCACAGGGATTTACTTCTCCATTTTTTGAAGGGAAAACAAGAAAGGAAAAGTAAAATGCAATTCAAGCACACCAAAGTGCAGTATTAACAGAAGAAGGGTTACATTCACTGGCTTTGCACTTCTAAGCTGTTCGGAGCAGAATGCTCAGTGTTACAAAGAGTACCTAAACTCCCCAGTGTTTAAATTGCATGCCTGCTGAGAACTGCAGACAGGGTGGCAGCCTCCCCTAACCAGCTTGCTCAGCAGGGATTATACATTCATGTTCTATCTTCAGCACTGAAAGTCTTTATATATCTAAGTCCTATTGAAACAGCCAGCCTAGGATAAACGTTCTGTTTAGGAAATCCTTTGGTTTAAAAAAAGTGTTTAGACTTTCTCCAAATTCTTTATGAAACTGAGTTTGTGCTGTGTATCCCAGTGAAGCCAAAGAAAAATCTGGAGTCATTTGAGAAGACCAGGATTAGACCTGTATATGCAGAACTTTTGGCTTGCCTAAAACTGCAGCTGAACTGTATTTTCCTGACCAATTATAAAGACTTTCTTCACCTTGGACTTTCACATTTTGCAAAGTTAGCCTAAGAGGCTAGCTTGAAGCATTGCCTGAAATCAAGGGCCAAGGGAGCTAGCTTTAGTAAAAAAGTTTCTCTTACCTTAAAAAAGGTGAAGCCTTGCGTATCAAAACTGGCTTTTAGCAAGCAGTTCAGAGTTTCTGTGTGGATGCAACAAATTGAAAATAGCAAGTGGAGCTGGGTTTTCTGGTGTTTCAAACTGGTATGGAGTAAGATGTCTACTTCAAACAATTTGTGAAAACTCACACCTGATTTATATTAGGTTTCTTTATTTCTTTCTTTGGTGGGGCAGGTGAGAAGTGTTTGCTACAATATCTACCTAAGCTTATCTCTTCTTAAGAGTTCAATTTGTGTCATTTCCCCTTTCCTTACAGTATTTGGTTTTGTACCAGGCAGATCAACTCTGCTAGCTCCAGCAGGAATAAAAAAAGCAGCACTCTAACAAGGGTTACATTTCAACACTAAGCACTTCTAGCCAAAGTAATGTCCTTGTTTACAGAGAACTCCATTCACTAGATTTAGATCCATATGACAGAAACGAGTCCAGAATACATTTCAGAAGTGATGGTAATAACAGGGTGGCTATAAAATCGAAACGTGCTGATACAGACACAAATAGCTAAGTTGGGCAGAACATACAGATACCTTGCTGCCTTTCTTGGAGACAGATTTTGCTACCTTCATTTGTGTTCTTGAAAAATTAATCACAACATTCATTTTTCATTACAGACATTAGCATGTTATACCAGCAGGAAACGGGTAACTTGAACAACACATGTAAATCACTGGAACATGGAATTATGTAAGTTTAAAAAATGGTTACATATGCCTAAACATCCTTTGTGTTGTTCCATTCATGAGTTGTAGGACTGGAAATAGGAACACAAGCAAGAAGAAGAGAAAAATTGACCAAGTTCAATAGGAGCTGTGGCTGATACAAAGTTAAATTCTGTTTCTGATGCCATTTTGCATCAAGCGTCAAGGTCCTCCCTGCAGCAGTCAGGGGAGTACCATGCTAGTTTGATGGGCTAGATTCATGTAATACACATAGTCTGTACATCTGATCTGAATAGAAATGTACAAAATCCTTATTATATATGAGGATGGCTCATAAAATCAAATTATTCTGCACTACATACTCCTTACACTTGGTTTGCCTACCCTTTTTTAACACTTCTCAGAGTCATGTGAAGAGAAAAAATAAATCCAAAACTACTCAAAAATTACTTCATTGGATTATACCTACCAGAGTTTGTGTGTGCAAAACCAGTTCATATTGTTATGTATTTCCTTCTGACAGCTTCCAAGTCAAGGAAGGAGGTAAAAATAGGAAGTAGGCTCTTAGTCCATCTTTTCTGACAGGGGAGGGAGAGGAAGGAAGGGAGGAAGGGAGGGAGGAAGGGAGGAAGGGAGGAAGGGGGGAAGGGAGGGAGGAAGGGGGGAAGGGAGGGAGGAAGGGGGGAAGGGAGGGAGGGAGGGGTTCAGAATGACACAAATGGGAAGAGAACTGTGGGCATCATCAAGCCTGCTTTGTCTCACTGCAGAGGCACACTTTCTGCACTTAACTTTCTTCTTTGTCCTCAGGTTTTTTACCTACATTCTTTGGTAGTGACCTGCTTTAACTGAGTAATGTCTTGAAGCATCTCACAGTTTGTCCTTTTACTTTTATCCCTTCTTTACATAGAAATAAAGAGTATATAAAACGTCAGCAAAATCAGTTGTATTTCACACTACATTTGTGAATCAATAAACATGCAAAACTTACTGCAGAAGACACAATTTTCCAATCAGCTTTTTTTTAGCTGAATGGCCTTATAAAGACAGCAACCCGGTTGCAGATTCAATACATGCTAAGAAAGAACGTGAACATTCTGGTAAATGTATTCTTATTTGACAAGTGGCTCTGCAAGGCAGGAAATTAAGAATATAATCTGCTACAGTTCATGTAAACAATTTCTATAATGTTACCATTACTTTTTAAAACAGAGGAGCAAGCACTCATCGGTCTTTTTTTTTTTTTTTTTTTTTTTTTCCTGTTTTACTTTGTTCTTCTAAAATCTCCCATGAAAAAAGAAACCAGGCTAAAAAGAAACTCTGCCTAAAAGTGGCAGAGCAATCTCTTGTAGTCACATATTTGAAAGCTTTACTTACATGAGTCTTTTGAAACTCTTGGTAAGAAGCTACAGGCACATTAACAAATAAAATATTATTACAATAATATATGGATGAGCAGATGAGAATGTTCAGAATTTCCCAACAAAACATCTTTTTTACTGGAAAGTTTCTTATCCTAAGTGTCTGAAGTATCCAAAGTATCCTAATCATTAGGATTAAAACTCCTCATGAATCCTTTTGAATTCACTAGATTGTTTTAAGCCTGCTGTAGAATTCGTGACTAAATAGATTCCAAAATAGCCAATATAGAAAATGTGTTATATTTGCTTATGTGTTCAAATATCTGTGTTTGATCTAATATGCTTGTGAGAACTTCCTTACGTACTATTAATCCACAGACTTCATGCTTTAATAAAAATCTTACTTTCCACTTTTCTGTAACAGAAATTACCAAATAGCCACATTTTTGTTCTGATTGAACCCTAAATATAAGTACAGTTATTTACAAGTCAGTAGGTAGGACCATAACACACTAAACCAATCTTTTAATTTTATTAACTTTTAACATAATTTACAAAAAATGCAGTTTCAGTTTTTAGATTTTGGTTTTAGTTCAATCAATTGTTTCTTTCCAAAAAACCTAATGAATAAATTGAATAATTATGTTTGAAAACTTGAAGCATTAGAAAAGATGAGGTATTTCAAAACTAAACAATATTTTGTATCAAAATAACATCCTGAGTTTAAATGTGGGGAAGGGTGTGTGTTTGGGCTTTTTAAGTGTTGTGTTTGAAAGGGTGGAAAGAACAATAAATAACCTGTAACTAAGAGAAAGATTTCGTATCTCTTTAGAGAAAACATGTGCATTGACATTCATGCAGTCTTCCTAATTATTCATCGGTCATGCTAAAATGATTCTCATTCTATTTTTCCATTGCCAGACCTAGTGCTCCAGTGTTTATTGCTCTCCCGTCTATAATACATGCCTCAAACTATGTCATTTTTCTGACTTCTGTGAGGTATAAAGATACTAAAATAAATTTAAATTACCCTTCGCAAATACTGGTAATATTCTAAATGGAACAGCACTACAAGCTGATTTGAACTAGATTTCAATATATTAATTTAAATAATTATCAAGACTAGAAGCAACAGCACCACAAACAGAATACTGAAATTTTACTCTGCTTCTGGAGTTTAAAGGTACCCATGTTATTTCCATGTTACTATGTAGACTTTGCCTGTATATAAAATAGAGTTTCACCAAATGACTCAGCACTAAGCCAAATAGTTCTGATTCTGCTGGACTTTCTAGAGCATACGTACATCTAGAAGGAACTGACAATAACTGCCAATTCAAAGCACACTTTGACATTTGAATGCAGAAAGACTGATGCTTACTTGGTTTAAATTATACCCGTTACTTATTCACCTTCATGGTGCTTATTCTAAGACCAGATACATAGTGCCAACACTGACTAAAACTAAGTGTAATACTGTTTAGAGGCAATAGATAGTATGCTGCATAACTAAAACTGTAAGAGCTGCCTGCTTTGAAGAAGAGAAACAGGGAAAAGAATCTGAGACCATAATCCACCAAACAGAATTTTTCTATTTCTTGTTCACTTTCTTTCCTGTACTGTCTCCATTTTTTTTTTTTTTTTCTTTTCTTCTCAGTATGCCTCTCTTTGTCCAGAATAAATACTTGAAATGCTGGTTAACTACATGAATAAAGGAGAGTTTAATCTAACTAAATTGCAAATGATTTACAAAAATGCATTTTCCCATCTTTACAGAGGAAGAGAATAGCTGCTTTAACATTTAAGCACATGGCATTTAGGAGTACATTAAAACCAACTACAATCCTATATTTCATCTAGGAAAATGGGAATAATTAACATGACCATACATGGATATATTTTAATTCTCTCAAGGCACCTAAAGATGCAGTTCTTTTCTTATTATTTTTGCTTTTAGCAATAGAAAAAGGAGAAAAAAATATTAATCAAGAAAGAAATTAACATACTTATTTAAGGATGTCTTCGGGTAGCAAGCAGTAAATTGGTTACAGAGCCACACATGATGAATGGCAGATATTTTGTGTTATCCAATTTACACACTTATAAAAGTAATGATTCAGCGAAAAAATAGCATGTGGTTCCATCACTGGACACTGTATCCTAATTTATATGAGAAAAGGGACAGAGTTAAGGGTATTACCATAATTTTGTCATTTTCTGACTTTTAATAATTTTATTTTATAGTCATTGCTCTTTTAAGGACATTATTTTATATGAATAGTAAATATCTTACCCAGTTCTCTTAATTTATTACAAAGATAACACTTCTAATTAAACTTTATACCAGAAATCTCTGCTGTTCTAATCCATTCCTTAATAAGGACTGTCCTTATTTAGACAACCTAGATTGATTGATTTTTTTCTAACTGGAAATCTGAAAACATAATTTCGCTTATCTGCTTGACATCATACCAATGAAACTGAGATTATAGCACAGGAGTTCATGGCTTCCACTTGCAAATTCAAGCTCACTAAAAAACAGAACTTCTTTTCTTGCCTGCATAAAAAGTGCCTGTAATTCAGTTCTTCACAGTGCATTTGTATAAGCAAAAATGGGCAATTTACCTCTATTAATAACTGAAACAAAGTTATTAATGCCAAAAACGCTGCTGTCAACCAAACTGTATTTGTGGAATGGGTTTCCCATTTCTAAGACTATTCAAGTAAGAGTTCCTTTCCATTTTCTGTGGTATAGTCAGTAAAGTAACATTTGCTATTTGCAGCTACAGTTAGTAAGAATCATGAATGTGATCCCATGCTAATCGCTGTTTTACACTGTGATTCAAGAGGCAAACTATTTTACCTGGTGGCCATGTGTCTTGTGTTTGTGACACAGCATTTCAGCATAACAGCTGGTGTTCAGTGCACACATTTGCAAAGTCACTGCCTGAACTTGTAGAAAAAAAGGTGCACTTAATATTGTAGTTAACTAAGAATATGAATCACATTAATTATTTTAATGAATATTTAATATTAATGTAACCCTGTTTATGGCTTATTTGGGTAAACATTTTGAAGCTTCCAGGTACTGCTTCATGGCTATATGTTACATGGGTGCAGGTATAGAAAATTACTATGTGTATGTAACAAGAGGGGGAAAGGTAGTTTCTTAAAATGATGCATGTTATTATCAAAGCTAGTAGCAATAAGCTAAAACTGGGGTATGTTGACTGTACTTAACTTAGGCTTTCTGAAATATTACAGTTCTGTTTATTTTCAGCTATTCGTTAATTTAATCAGTATTCCATCCTCTTATTGGTCCCTTTCTAAAATAATTTCTGCCAGGGAAAAAACTCTGAAAATTAGATACTTACATCATTTGTGAATTGTAGTATATTCAGTGTAATTTTCTGCTTTCATTTTCAGTAATTCTTTATGCATATATCTCGTTAAAACTATTTACTTAGATTGTATTCTATATTTTAGATCTATTCTGTGTGAGTCATTTAATATACCAATACCAAAATTTAATTTTCTGCAAAAGGATGAAAATTACAGTGGTAAGTTTAGTTAATTTTGCATCATTTGTAAATAACTTCAAGTTCCTTTGAAGAATGGTGATTTATAAACCAGAAAATAATGAATTTTTAACTCCTTACTGTTTGGTGAAATGTATGAATTTTGGATTTAAAAAATAACAATAATATATGTCAAACAAGCAAACAAACAAAAATATATATAATCAATCAAATAAATAAATACATGACCAGTAACTAATATAAATGGGAACAGTATCTGCACATAACATCAAAAACCATGGGCTTGAAAAATGCATGGTTGATCTACCTTATCCAAACAGGTATTAAGAAAAAGCAAACTTAGAAAAGTATTCACGTAGTCTGTGAAGTACAGTGTGTATGAGGAGTAGCAACGGGCATTTTTCTTAGAGCTGCAAACAGCATGAGAGGTTACTTTATTTCACATTTCCAGTTGCTCAGGGATTTCTTATCGCTGCCCTGCTGTCACTTAGTCTTTTGTCATAATGCAGAAGAGCAAAGAAACAGAATAACATAAATTCTTTGAAGAAAGACAGAATAATTATTCTCTAAATGTTGGTCAATCATGAAAATTTTTCGTTAACTGTGTACAAGACAGTGTGTTATAGTACTGAGGCAACTGCATTATTTCCCTGACAAACTCTACCACTTAGTCAAACAAGAAACCTGCCAAGTACTCTAAATGGAAGACAGTTTCATTTGAAAAAAATCAATAATATTTGAATTCAATCTGCTTTTAGTGAAAGATAGCATCTACCCACCTTCCATTCATATTACCAAATCAGATTTACCCCTTAACAGAAATTAGTTAAACATCTACAGTTTACATGACTAGAATGTCAAGACTCTAAAGTTCTAAAAATCTATCTTGGCCAAGGGTCATAAAAGTAACAAGAGAAAGATGCTCTTTCTTTGGTGACAGAGAAAAAAGAATAGGTTTGATCCTCATGGCAGTGCTGAATGAAAGTGAAAAATACTAGGGAAAAAAACAAAGGGCTTTACTACATTTTCTTTATTTTTTTTTAAATCCTGAAGGTAGCATCTGCTTGAAAATCTAAAAGGAAGAAGCTTGAACCCTTTAATTTCCAAACATGTAGAAAATAATCTCTTCAGCTGATGATTGAGAGTGCTAAAAATCTTTAAAACTACAAATACTTTATTGCTACCTATAAGTTTTCCTAAAAAAAAAAAAATAAAAAAAAAATAAATAAATCTTGTGTTCTGGAAAGAAGGTATTGTGGCATCTGCAGCTAACAAGTACTATTTTCACCAAAACTTGCCATTTCTATTTTGAATTATGAAAAAGAGGAATTAAAACATTATTTAAAAAAAAAATAATAATTCAGAGTTAATCTTCCTGCTGTATGCATGGATTTGAAGCATGGTTAGATTGCGTCTGAAAATTTCTTCATTAAGCCCGGCATTTAGGGAATAAATTTACCTATTTTTATCCATTCGGTTTCGCAATATGGGGAAAATTTTTAATGGATCTGTGTGGTTGTAATAGAAAGTACTTGTTTTATTTCCTTCTGTTTGTGTTCTATTCCTTTATTAAAAGAAGGACTGAATTAGGGAAAGATTGCTTCTTTCCTCAGAGGTGAGAGTGCTCAGTTGGAGAAAAAAGGTTCAGATTCATGAGTGGGGGAAACAGGAGAAGAGAGTGCTTCTGAACAAGGAGTGGTAGCTCATGCATTTTCTAAGGGAGAGAAAGGACTAGGAACCATAACTGAAGTAAGGTGAGAGACTTCCTAAAGTTCTGATACAGTTTTCTGCAACTCATAATAAAGCCACTGAAATTACTTTCAGGACAGAGGACTTACCTATTACAAGGTCAGAGTGTGTGTTCGGGAATTTTGATAACAAGCCTATTTTATTTCTCTTCTGCCTTACCACTATGTCTATCCCACCTTAATTTCTGAGTTTTCTCTCTTCAAGTTTACTTCAGTTTATCTTTCTAATAATGACCTTCGAGTATGAAAACATTACAATCTCTTAGCTTCAAGGAAAATGGACAGGAAGAAGTCATTCAGAACTCATAATCATCTCACTGCAGAGTACATGGTGTTGCCTCGTGAAGATTTATACATTGTTATTGCAGTTCTCCAAGAAACTAACAGAATCAACAATGTATTTTTTAGCTTCTGAAAGGAAACAGATTCCAATTCATATTTTTCAACATGCACTGATTATGAAAATAAATGCTTATTTGCCATTAATTCTTGAAAAGCCTGTCTTAACTTTAAATCCTCATTTGTTGTGTGGTTTGGTGTTATTTTGGTATATGAGTGTTGAAACATCAAAAGGATATTACATATATTGTTTCCTGTCTTATGCTCTCCAATAATATGACCTTCTGAACAGTTAAATCTAGTCCTCTCCTTTTAGTTTCCTCAACCTAACACAAAACGTTATCAAAGCTGTAAAAAACCACCTCTTTTCTCTGTTATTATTCAGAGGTCTTTTCTAAAACTGGATGGCTTGCTCTACTCTTCTGCTTCACCATTGGGTATGTCCCTCAAATAAAATTTTCCTACTCTCCGCTCTCCGTTGAGATTATGTTTTGGTTTGGTTTTTTTATGTCCCCCCTCCCAAGTGCAATTTCTCAGTTACCCTAACAGCACTTAGCATATCTGTTCCAGTTTGAGTTCATCTTTTTTTGATTGCAGTAATTACAGGTGTACACAGCCTTCCACATAAGGTCTTGCTGATAATTTTGTACAATTTTATTTTCCTATCTGTACTTAGCCTTAAACACCTGAGAAGTATATTGACCTTATTCTCAGCCATATCACATTTATAATTCACAATCATCTGCTAAGATAATACACTTCTTTCTTTCTTTCCCTCTGTTTTCCAACTGAAGAGACTTCAGCTTATAACAGAAATTTTTCTGTTAACCTAGAACTTGATGTATTTAATCACTCAATTTTTATTATTCCAGTGTTCTTTACCATTCATTTATTGTGTAATGTTACATTTCTGTATTTCAAGATCATAGATCTTAAGAATCTTTCCTCATCCTTAAAAAAGTCACAGACTAGTAGCAAGAAGTCGCATGTTTGTATGCTATCAGAATTTTTTGTCAAAAGGAATTGTAATTTAGGTTATCAATAGGATGAAGCTGTTTATGGAAGTGCATAGTGGAGGGGTGAGACACAGGCTGCATAAATAGAAATGAGAGGTTCAGACTGAATATAAAGGGAAACTTTCACTGTGTGGACTTGAGAACGCTGGAAAATGTTGTCCAGAGAGGTTGTACAACCTCCATTCTCAGGGTTTTTCAAGGCTTGGCTGGATAAAACCCTGAGAATTCTGGTCTTAACTCATAGCTGGATGTGCTTTTATCTGTAAGTTAAACTAGATGTCCTGCTGAGGACTCTTCCAGCCTGAATAATCTTCACCATAAAAACATGTCAAGGAATGTGTGTAGGACAATTCTCACTGTGGTAGCTGAATACAGACAGAAAGGTCTTGAATAAATATAATTTTTGATATGGAGTTATGCTTGAGTCTGAGGGGGGGTCAGGTGGGCAAGTCCTGCATAGAACTTTTAAAGAAACTTTTGTACTGGCAAAATCTGGTTTGAGTCCTTTATTTTTTCCTATCATTTTCCCTATCATTCCCATAGATTAAACTTACTTGTTTGATAACTATTTTTTGTTTAATAGTTTTCTAATTCCCAGGCCATTTATTCAAATTTAGGGTGCTACCTGACACTAAATAAATGCCTTCATACCAAATATTTCTGTGCTTCCTAGCCTGCTGTTTTTCTTCATTTATTACATTACATAGTAAAATACATTCATTAATTATATTAACAACAACAAAAGTTGCAGAAATATCATTTTGTAATGTGATCCATGGGTTTTTTTGTGCCCAAAATTAAACATTTTCAAACAGCTTAATGTTGAGGTAGTTATAGCCTTTAATGAAAATATTCTAACGTTCTTCACCCTTGGCTTCAAAAACTTTTGCCACGGAAATACCCTTTTTTAAAGTGTAGTGTTATGTTTGGGTTCCTTTTAGTTCCATATTATTTTTTCTTATATTATAATATAGTTTTTTATTACTCTGTGAATTATTATATTACTCTGTGAATTAAAAACATGTTAAAAGTATTAAATACTCTGTGACTATATACAGGATATGTAATTGCACTTACACCAAAGTCAGTATGGTCTTATTTGAGAGAGACAGAAAATAATTTATTTACTTTGAATTGTTGTTTTTTTTCTAATAAGTTAATTTTGAATTAATTTCAGACCATTTCTCAGGAGCAACCTCAAAATTTAAACACATACAAGATGTTTTTATAAATACATTTTGGCTTAAGGACACAGATGGACCCTTGGGCTTAAAAGAGACCATCAGCCATTTTGAGTAACTTGATTTTATTCTCTGAGTACCAAACAGCTTCCACAATTCACACAGCATACCAAATGGATGTTCCGCAGAAGAAAAGAAATAAGAACAATAATCCAGGCTTTCTGCTGTAAATATGAACCAAGCTTCTTCTAAGCCAAGAAAATGCTGGACTTATTATTCATAAGTGCATTTCACTGTGTCTGGTGTACCATAAAATGAAGTACCATGAAACTTGCATTAGGAAAATTCAGGTATTTTATGAAAAATTTGCTAGATAGATGAGAAGCCTGAAATGATTCTGTTCCACAGTGATCACTGTGGAATCAACCAAACCTGATCAGTGTTGACCTTCAAGAACTTAGGGGCAATCCAAATATCACAGTGATCTAAGGCTCTTATGGTTTCCAGGGAAGAAAAGCATAAGGACAGCTGTTACAAGTAGTAACAGAGAAAAGGAGTTTAGATTCCAGCTGTGATCAGCATTATTAATGTAGTGAGATTCCATGGATTTAGATTGAGGTTGACAGACACTTCAAGAATTAAAATCCTTCCAAATTGTTTGAGATTCTGTGCAAAACGTTTAATACATGCCTTACTAAGAAATTTAGCTTAAAAAGCTGATTTGCTAGATGTTTACCCAATCTCCAAAGCTGTAAAGGAATTTTTATGTTTGATTTCTTTCCTTCTCCACATATCCTTTCTATATATTTACTGTAGATAACTTTGTAATAGTTCTAGTTTTACAAGCATATGTTGCAAACCATAAAGCAGTGATGTATGCATGTTTACAGCCAGCAATTTCAGCTTTATCTAGGTTTTGTAATAATCCTCTTATTTGTAGCCAGTGAGATTTTGCTTACCAATTTGATGGAGCCAGTGAACTCAACGGAAGGATGATTAGGAGTTCAAACGGAGCCCAAAAGCACTAATACATCAGTCCTCCCTACAGTGCCATATGCATGCTGTTTCCCAGCTCTTTCACACATCTGCATCTTTTCACTCAAGTCCTTGACATTCCTTCCATACAAAGCATCTCAGCCCATCAGCCCAAGCTTCTAGCCAGCTGCAATTACATCAACACAGCACCACTTCTACCTCTGATTGACACCAGATCCTGGCCATTTTTAGCATAGAGGCTTCAATATCAAACATTTATTAATCCAACTTTTATTCTTTTTTACATATTTTGTGTATGTATGGGGTATTTTAACAGTAAGAAATATAACAGAGTCTTAAAAAAATGTGCCTATCTATGTATCTTACTATCTCCATTAAAATAAGTTAAAGATAACTGAGAGGAAAAAGTAATTATGGAGGGAATTCCAATTTGGCACAAGAAAAACAACAGATCCAGGGGGCTGTACCAGTGGGTGATGAATACGTTGGTGCCAATGAATCTTGCAATGTCTTTAAGTCTGCTTGTTATTGTTTATCTTCTGGTTGACCACCACTTGCCACCATCCAATTCCTAGCAAAGCATCACATTGTACTTCCAAGTTTATTTCCAACTGTATGATTATTCGGTGTTGGGATTGCTGAGTGCCTCTCTGCTTACTGATGGATGCAGACTGAAAGGTTGGCTGATGTGTGAAGCTTTAAGTGATTGCCAAAATACTCGTTTCCAGTTTAGTCCTCATAGAGATTTTTGAGATTTCTGTAGTTTTTCCATTTGCTTTCCCTCAGGAGTCTCTTTATAAGTACCATTTTTCCTTTCTGTTTTTTTATAATGAAGTTTTGGCTTAAGCCAAAAGGTCTGCTAGAGAACCAAAGGAGATTGCCTTTATGTGATGCTCGTTTCTCCAGTGAGTTAACGCTGTCCTATGCATCTATGTGCATTTCAAAATTTTTCTTACCTTTTCAGGGGAAAAGAAATTCCAGCAAACTCAAGAAGGCTCTCTGCTGTAAAGGGACAGTGGAATTCTTAATGTTTTTTTAAAGGGCAGAGAGTGACCCTTACAAATACATTGCCTGAAAGACCAAAATGCTCCATTAGCATTCAGCCCTCACAGATGGAAGCTGTGCTTGTGAGTCCCTCCAGAACTGAAAGAGAAAAGAAGGCCCCTTTCCTCAGGTAGTGCCTGGCAGTAAAATCTTCCATAGCTGCAATGTCAGTTTCAGAGTTAGAGTCACTCTTGAAATGGAATAGCAATGTGTACACACAGACATATATTAGCAATATATCTGTTATCACCTCTGCTTCCCAAGTGCATTTTGCATTGCAGTTTGAAAACAGCCCAGAGTATTTTCTGCTTCTCCACAGATTCTCAGTTTCTATTTTTAAGTAAAGAGAATGTCTGGGGCATTTTATCCAATATTATACCAGTAAAAATCTGTGTTGTAGTATAGAAATTAAAGAAGTTTCAGACGGATTTCAGAAAGGTGATTAGAGAACCACTCTGCATCATCTCTTCACAGGAACAAATCAATGGCTTTTCCCTCAACAGATCAGTGTCAGATAGAGGAGAATTATGGAAAGTGGAAATTAATAAACACAGGGAAAATCCAGGTATACAGATAGTCAAATGACTGGATAAGCACTGGCACAATTCCAGAGCAATGGGAGAATTTCTTGGAGCAAGACACAAGGAAGAATAAAGAAAAGAAGTGGGAAGTGTCATGGAAAACTGAGACAGGAGTTAAACATTACAGGTTTTGTTTCAGGAATCATGGTTGAATTTGGCAAATTTCTCAAAATAATAAAGATTCCATTATTTTTTTTATATATATATATATATATAAAGTAATAATAAAGATTTTAATTGGAAAATTGTTGTAATGCCTCATTTGGAAAAGGCTGATTTATCTGATTTATTTCAGAAGTGGAAGTGGTTTGCTCTATCATAGAATCATTTAGGTTGGAAAAGACCTTTAAGATCGAGTCCAACTGTAAATCTTCTTGCAAAGTTCTTTGAAAAGTCGAATTCTTTACTATATCAAAACCCCATGCTTTATAGATATTGCAAGTATAAATTTGAAATTCTTGACAGTGGAAATGTATAAATAGCTTTTACATAAAAAATTACAAAAAAAAGCTAAGTCACTGCCATGATACACAGATAGTTACTGCCATGATACACTAACAGTGATTCTATTTCTGTAAATACCAGCCTTCTAATGCTATGAATTATAATTTAGAGGCATTTTAGTTGCATCAATAGACTTCTGTGCATATGCTATATCTACAGATAAGAATGTTTTAGAAAAAGAAAGCCTTTGAAAGCAGTTTCCTAAGCAGCAAAAAGGCAAGCATAACACTGAATTTGCTGGGGATGGATCTAGGATTGTTGAAGTGAAATTTTCCACTTCAGATGGTAATCACAAGGGTTATTCCACTTAAACCTGAATTAGGCCTTAAAATTAAATTTTAATTTAACATACTGCTACATAGAGTATAGAGAAGCCATAAGCATGGGGCCCCCTTTCATGGGGGAAGTCCATGAATGCCCCATGACCCCTGTTGGCCAGAATTGCATCCAGCAAAGTTGTTGGATAAGGTACTTTATATAATGAATAATAGAACTGTAAGGTGATAAGATGGTAAGTTTTTTCAGGAGAGGTATGCAATCCTTTTAAGTCAGCTCTGTCTGCAACTCCATTACCCTTTCTCTGGGGAGTCCTTAGTTTCTTCCCATCATTACCATCAAGTCAGTGGCGCCAGAGTGCTTTCTGCCTCATTGTAGGGAGATACAGAGACAGCAACACCATTAAATTCCATTCTCTTTTTCATGTAAAATAGGAAATGCATATACAAAGGGTCATCTCTGCGTGTAAAAAGATGTGCTTAGGTAGAAGCAGGGAATAAAAATAAAGAAAACAATGTCTTCTTGGAGATTTAATTAGCTCAGAAAGCCTGCTAAATTCCCATAATTAATATATGTAAGTGTGTAGGAATAATTTTTAAAACATAAAAGCTTTATTTCTTGTCCTGTTCTCTGGGTTATAAAATTTACTTATAGTAGATCTTACTCTTGTTATAGTAGTAGCAGTAACCAGCTTCAGTAAGAACCACTAAAAATTAGGGAAACAATGACAGCCACTATTCTTGTCATATATTCAGTACAAAAAACCTGGACTACTCAAAAGAAAATAAAAAGTTCACTCTAGGTTTTAAGGTCCAAATAAGCTGCTTCAAATCCAGCAGAACTTCCAAACTGATTCTCCTTTTGAAGGTTTAATCATCAATAAGTTACCATTCTTTTATGCTGACTGAAGAACAATAATATATGGATCAATGTATCATGATGTCTGCTTGCATATTTAAAGAACAGGAAAAGGAGAGCTTATCAAATAGAATGAAAGGTCATGTCTTCCAACCTCATGGAGTTTCTTGGGCTTTTTTTCCCCCCAGTGCTAAAGAGAGCAACAATGAAAAAAATCTTTAAATCAAAACTATTGAGCAGCATACTGAGTCTAGATTTTCCTTGGTGTATTATACATTTGTAGCATATTGCATCATAGTATTTATTTAAATGCACCATTTGGTTGTACTAGGCAAAGAAGACATGGCTGTTCCAACAAATACGATGCGTTTAGTTCTGCTGTGCATTAAAACTTGGAAACTAAGTAACACATTATACTGCTTCTCCCATCTTCTTACAAGTTCCCTTGTATTTTCTAATGGTTTGTCTGACATTTATTTTCTCAGGCATTCTGTATAATGTCTTCTGAGCTACTTTAATCAACAATTTAACAGACATATTCACATCCTAATATTAGGGGGGGAGGGGGGTGGAAGGGGGCTGGTACCATTGGCATTCTAGTACTTGCATAAGCTGTCATTATTTTCTCTTTGGATCCCATTTGACACATTGGTTTATGTGGCCATAATTATACTGCATATATATGTGGATTTACCAGTACCAAACTCTAAGCTACAGAGTCTGCAGGCACACTGAAATTAATTTATGATTTGTTTTAAGAGAGAGAGAATATTTACTCCAGCAGATGAATTAAATTTCTCATTTATAATTGAAACACATCAGTAGAAAGACTGCTCAAAATTTCAATGGGTAGCAGTAGAATTTCATGAACCATACTCCTTGATATGGATTTATCTAACTGCGTTGCAGAGGTTCATCATATATAGGTAGTTTGGTCTTCTTGCTCAGTAACCAGTTAACTTTGTTGTCATTCCTGTGCATCTAAGGGATCCTAAATGGTCATTTTACAGGTAATTTTTTTACCTGCAAGTATTTTTGAGCATGCTAGTGTGACCTGGATTCCAATGAACTAAGAAGTATCAGATTCCCCCTAAAAAACCACAAGACAAATATGTCTTTGTGCTTTCAAAAGTATTTTGAGACAAGGTTAATTCTTCAGATTATGCAGCAAAACAAAATTGGTTTTATAGTGTTGTGTGATAAACACTTCACTATCTGAAAAAGCACCCCACAGTTATAAAAACATAGTTACAATCCTTTGGAAAAGTGAATTTTACTTTAGTTCATGGACACTTGTGGGAAAGAAAACCAACACAGAAAGATGAAAGAAAATGCAAAAGCATAAGTATTGGCTAATGTTAAGGAAATTTTCTATCCAGTTGCCAGAATAGTTTTCTTCGTACTTTTTCTAAGGGACAATACTACAATTATTAGAGTGGAGAGTATTGGAGAAATTCTTCTCCTAAAACCATGGAGAAGAGTACTTACAAAAATTAAAGGCAAACAACCGTCTTGTAGTATCTTTGCTTTTTGTTACCAAGATAGCTGTAACGACACTGAACCAGTTTCTGTATCACTGTTATCGTTGCAGTTATGAAAATTATGAAGTTTCCAAGTGTGTATACACTCAGGGGTATACTAGCCACCATCCAGTCTGCTCATGGAAATTTCAGGCATGCAGAAGAAGGAAATTTTAGATGGATCTTTTTTTTGTTCCATGCTCTCCAAGACACTTCCTTCTCTCAGGAGGCATCCAGAGTCATTTTGCATCAGCGGAATAGTAGAACTTGGTATTGTCAGTAATGTCTTCTAAGAGCTGGGATAACAGCTGTTTGTGTGTCATAATTCCTATTCTACAAATTCTTTTAGCTTAGAGTCAGATGCATTTAAAAACTGATCCTACTGTTTCATCACTGCTGCTTGTGATGTTCCCAGTTGCTATAACTTGCAACATAGTGACAACCACAAAGTCCTTGGTGACTACAGATTTGTTACAACACTTTGCATTTATATTTATCCCAAAGGATACCAAAGTGTTTTATATACCAGGCACACAGCAATCACTTCATCTACCCATGAATCAGACACCACTGGGGTGGAATACAGCAGATGTTTAACAGCATAAAGCAGTATTACACAACAGTTTTAAGACAGAAAGTGAAAAATGTCTTATCAAAATGACACCACAGAAGGAATTTAGGAAGGCAGAATGTAATTAAGCTAACTGCAGTTTATACAAGAAACTGATGGTAACATATTATTCTTACAAAACAGTGTCATAAAATCTTTAGAAGACAAGTGATAAGACTTCAGTTTTATATCTTACCTGCAAAGTCAAACCTTCAGCAGCACAATGGCTTATAATACAATACCACAGGTAGGTAACTGCCAGTATTTAGAAGGTGCAATTAACACAAGACAGTTAGCTATTGAATGGCAAAAACAGCTGTAAATATCTAAAAAGAAAATAAAACAGAGCTTGATCACTAGAAGAGCCAGACCCTAAGCACTGATTTCAGCACAGTTCTGGAAAAATACTTCTAGTCTCAGTGAAGTTATTGTGGATTTGTATCACTGTATGAGACACCAAATCCTGCTACAGACCCTACTAATACTTCATTTGGTTGAAATATTAAATAATGAATACACATTTTTTCCTGGGCAGTATTTTCTCCATTATCTTAAGAGCATAACATATGTTGCACCCTAGCAACACTCTGATTGGTTCATATTTTTTAAAAAAAGTCCGCCTAAGCCATATCACAAACCAATACAAATGTTAAGGCTTTTTTTCCCCCAGAAGCTTTAAAATAAAGGAAACCTCATGCCAATAAATTGCTTGGTTTTGAAACTTCCATATAGTGTTGCTTAAGCTTTCTTAGCTGTAACACCAGCAGGAGGGCAAGAGTTAGAGAAATGGTGTTGTTGTTTTTTTTAAATCTCTACATGACAGTTCATGGAAAAGCTATCATGGGTAGATCTTCATAGTTGCAAAGTTTTCTATCTACACATATTCCTAATTTTTTTAAAAAAAATGGCTACAAGACTCACTGTAAAGTAATTTCATGACTTTTTTGGTGGTACTGCTTAAAAAAACCCAGAAAACTAAAATTTCAAGTACTTGGAGAAATACTGCTGCTATGGAAATAAGGATAAGAACCATGAATATGATGGGCTAAGCATATTATAAGATAAAATAATCTATATACATTACAGACAGCATTAGTAATTTAGAAATTAGTAATTTAGTAAGGAAAAAATATTTTTTTTGCATCCTAGTCATCTTGACTACTGTGTAAAGGCAAGCCAGCAAACTAACTCCTAGAAGCAAACATAGCTGTTTAGGCATTATCATCATAATTCAGTGGCTGAAATTTGAGGCTACTGCATAACAAATGAAAAGAACAAGTAGGAGGCATACATGCAATAGAACTTCAAAAAAAACCAACTTGAGTCTGAAGCCTTGGTTGAACTAATGAGATAATTCTGTAACTTTCGCAACGCATTCCCAAGGAGGAAGTTAGTGCATTTAAATTTCAACACTTACTGAATCTTCGAGTTGTACACATATCTGAAGATAGCTGAAGGCGGATTAACTTGTCCTGAAGCCACAGTTTATCCTGAAGTTTGCTCATACTCAACAGTCAAGTCACTAGGAATGCATTTTTTATGATTTCGCCCGTCACAGAATTACTTTCATTGAAAGTTATGAGTAACGAGGACTTCTATCCCTGAACTTAATGCTGCTTAAAGTCACCTGCTATCTTTATTAATGGTCATGCTCAGAATGCCATTACAATATGCAGAAATGTCATTTTATACGTCTGAAGAGCAGAAATAAATTCCTGGGAGTTTCAAAGTTCAAAATAAAGGGATCACCTGAGAGAGACGCTCTCCAACACTTACTGATGTTTATGGGGTTTTGTTTTGGGCTTGCATAACACTTTAAAAACAACATTCACATTTCTTGAACTAAAGAAATGTTTCAGTGAGGATTCTTAGGTATTATTATTCCTGTAGATATGAAATATATACCTAATGTATGTAAATTTTTTACTTAAAATCCTAATACAACATTTTTAATTCATTCTCTGACTGCAGAGATTTTCCAAAGAATTTGAAAGAAGATACTGCCTCTAGATATATATCCTGTGTTTTCAAAGAACACAACTTTGTCACAAGCAAAATAACATGGGATATAAAAATTACTGAATATCCATATGAAATTCCTTCGCTTATTCTAATATTGTATCCTAATTTATTTAAAATATTGATAACTTCATGATTATTTTTTCCCCAAGGCTGACAGTTAGAAACACAAATGCACTCTCAGTCCCAGCACAAAGTAAGCCACCATTTTCAATTGAACAGTTCTATGGCAAATTCAGGAATATTGGTAATAATATAATTCCCTGTTCTAAGTCAATGTGGTTTACAATTATTAATTCTATGATCTGTCATAGAACAGAGAATGAAATGTGACTTCTAACTGGCGGGCAGATGCTCCACCTTCTCAGTAAACATTCTCTGTCAGAAAGTGGAGCAGAATACTTGTGAAATGAAATAAACTAACTCTCTGGTCAATACAATATTTTTAGGTAACAGAATGTTGTTGGTTTTTTTTCTTTAATTAAAGGAAGTTATAACTTCAATAGATGATGCAAATTAAGAGTCTTTGTCAATAGTCCAGTATAACCCAGCTCCACAACTCTCCCTGCAGCTGCTGTAACTGGAAAATGTGTAGAAGCAGCCCAGAAGATTTTGTAAGGAGTCAGCCAGGAAGCCAATCATACACCCAGATGCTACATTGGAAACACAAATTTTAGACCTTTCCATCTGGGATCTTGCATCTGCCAAATTTCTCACATAAGTGGTCACAGTAGTTAAGTTCTATGCTCCAGATGAGAGGGAAAGGGACCAAAGGGAGCTGTTTACCACCCTGCAATCAACAGGAAAATGCTGTGCCAACTGAAAGTGTAATCATATCTACAGCAATGTGCTAATGAGCTCTGAAAATGTTTAGCAGAATAAGAGAAGTCTCTGGAATACAGAGAAAACAGACACACTGTACACAGACATCAAATTATATGCTAACATTTGTGATTAAAAACCTTCATTAGCCATAAGCTGTCTGTAAAAATAATCAAATCAAGCTGATAGTAAAACTATGCTGGATTGCCTAGCTTGATTGCATATCTGTGGTTCTTTCTTCACAGGTAGCTCATCCATTAGCTAAAACATTCACTCCCCAGACTCTTGCCCGAGAGAGGCTAAATATTAGAAGGTTGGTTGGTCAGTGAAAAAAAGAAGAGTTTAATTAAACAACAGTAACATCCAAAAAAACCCCCACCCCACAAACCTTCAAGCCCCCAAAACAGAGAAGAGACATTTCAAGTCCTTCTCGTTCTGAGGGAAAAATTGTTAATGATTCATTCACAAAACTTCTCCTAAGTGATTGACAACACAACAAGTAAAACTAGTTGTCTTCTGACTTGAGGTGGCAGTGAGCTGTGTTTATATTTGGTAAGATGGAGCACTGTCTTTATTCACCTTTTCCCTAGGTGAGATTACAAACTGAACTGAGGCCTGTCTTGCAATGTTTCTGTGCAGCACCTGGTAAAGTAAACTTGACTACATTGTATAGAATCTACTATAAATAAGCAAACAAACAAGAAAAAAGAAAACACAACAGAAACAGCCCTATGGATACTATAAATCAAAAGAACAGAGAGTGCAACCTCCAGACGTCAGGAAACACGTTATGACCTAAACTGATGGGCAAACTAGTGTATTTCTGAACAACATAATTAGAAAATACAAATGATATATAAGTTCCATAGGGTGGACCCATTTGATAAAGGTGGTCAATAAAATGGTATTCATGGGCAAGCAAATTGGTTGAACCTGTTTTACAACTTTACAAGAGACCAAAAAACAACGTGAAATGCTTTTTCTTTAAAGATGCCCTAATTTTCTTTAAGGAAGAGAAAGATTGTATGAATATATGGAGGTTCCCCTGAACTGACCCTAATAAAGCATGAGGCACACTCTGATACAGTTAATGCATGTTAATGAGGGAGCCATATGAATTCCATTTGTTATTCTTGCTAATGTATAGCCTTGGGAAGACAGTAAACTGGGGAAGCTACAGAGTGACAAATCATTCCACTCCTTCTGGCTGTTTGCTCCAGTAGTTCATTAATTTGTATAGCAAATGTGGGAAATATCAATATATCATCAATATTAATGTAGTACCACTATGGGTGTAAAATATTTATCTGGGACAGCTGGTAACGATGTGCTCTCTGTCACTGTCCTTTATGTCAGTCCTCTGAGCCTGAGGTAATTTTTCCTCAAACAACAATGTAGTACTTGCCTTATTTTTTTCCCCTAACAAGATGGTCTGCCTGTGCACTGCTTACAGGTCTTGCACAAGCAAGGTATATCTTTACAGAACAACCCCCCTTCATAAGCAAATAGGTTGCATGCAGGAAGTACAATAATCATAACTGCACAATCATTTTCTGAAGGTGTGGAGAACAATGAAGTCACTTGTGTTTCCCCAGACCAGGGAGCATAACCTGAATTCTAGGAGCTTGATAGACCATATTTTGGCTAGTTTTCCAGACCAGATGGCACTAAAGGGTGATACTAGCTGGCCTGCATCCTTTAAAATCAGCCGGCCCATTTCTTTGGACAGTTTATCCAAAGACTTCCTTATTTTCCATCAAGGCTGTTAAGTAAATGAAGCTGTAAATATGGTCTACTGTTATTTCTTGATGTTTCAGCTAATGAAGCAAGACAATAATACAAAGCAAGCCAAACAAAACCAATGAAATCCAAGCACTTCCAAATTAAGCAATAGCTAATTTGTGAACAATAAGTCTAGCTGAGATGGCTGTACATCTTCCTTTTGAATGTTGTGTCCATTTCTTTTACACAGTACTATTTTTACTGCATTCCATAAGTAAACAAGACAGTGTCTGATAAAATTCAGAGCGATTAATTTATTTTTTTTTCAAAGATAGCACAATCCCACTCTCCTTTGCTGAAAGCAAGCAGGAATTTTCCTCCTTCTCTGACATCCCAGAATGCAGTGCTGCTTCAGACTCCTCCTCTTTCTCCTCCTCCACCACGTTTCAAAGCATGAGGAGCTATAAGTTTAAAAGGTTCAGTGAAAGGTGTGGCAGAGGAGGATAGAGAATGTCTGAAGAGAGATATATGAGAGGAGGATGAAGAACGTCTGACCTGGCAGGAGATGAGAGAACAGCTGGGTATTGTGAAGGAGAGTAAGAAAGATAAACATGGTTATCTAGTAATAAATAGGTGTCTGCATGCTTGTAGTAATATATAGCTATGTAACTGCATGAATGGTTTCTGCCCTGAGCCTGCTGGTACATACAGCTGGAATTTGTATCCAGGCTCAGAGATATAAATATGAGCTTCTCTGTACAATAAAGTGTCTCTGGCTGCACCACAGCCTGAGTCTGTGCCTTCATATGCCACAGAAAGGAGGCTGGAACTGTTTGTTGTGTTATGCAAAGCAGTAAATCATGCAATACTCATTTGCTGATTGCTAATTTTTTCTTCAAGCACCAATACACTGCAATAGGTCCACCACCTTAGAGAAATTCATCACAAGAGCCATGGACAAAACCCTGCAGCAGAAGATTAATACATTCTCAGTGAAAATGTTTTAAATGTAGTTGCAAAGCAGTGCACAATAGTAGTTATTATGATTTTGAGAAAACACACAGGCAATAAAAGATCAGAAATAGATCTTCAGCCTATAACATAAATAAAAATAGCATGTAAATGGAATGTGTCATAAACATAGCGAACTCGAAGAAAATGCATCTTGTAATAGGGCAGCAGGAATTACAGGTTTAAACAGTGACATGCTTGGTCTTACAAAGTGAATGCATTCGTAAGAAAACACACAAAGAGCTAGAGAAGATTTTGCAGATAGAAAAGCTGTAATGGAACTGAAATGGCACTACCGCTATGAGAGTCTGCATCACCCTGCATCAGAGGCTTGGAGATGACCATTGGTATGGAAGTTAAAGTTACAGAAGAAAAAACAGGAAAACCAAGAGCAAATATACTCAGTGGTGATTATCCGTCAACGTGTGTTTGCTGGCTATTTTTCATGTGATATTTCCTCTAAGTAGGAGCTTATTTAACTTGGGATCTGTATATAAAATGAAAAGGCAGTATTTTCTTCACTTAAAATCAGTGATTATTGTGGAAAGATACTGAGACAACATTCTGTGCTTGATGTGTTAGTGTTTTCCCTCAGAAGTCATAAGAAAACAGATAGTAAACATTTAGATAAATTTTATATTGTATTTTGGGAGATGTTTTCTTAGATGGGCATTTGATTTTAACTTGTTATCTTGAGACATTTCAGATTAAAATATAACATTAATTAGATTGAGATCCCAGGTTCTTCACAGATGTTCATATAGGGAGAAAGAAACAAAACAAAATTAAAAGAAGAGCATGACCAGAGCTTTGAACTGTTTTGAAGATCTGGAGTTGTTAAGCTGAAATGAAACCACAAACTCGGAGTTCAATGAGGTAAAATTACCATAATCAAGTCAGCATTACAGATAGAACATCATTGCTGATGGAATCAATAACTTGTTTACCTACAGAGAAAAGAAACTGGGGTGAAAGAGAAGGGGCTAGTGGTGAGAGAACAAGGAAGTCCTTTATCTAGTACAGCTACCAAACCCAGCAATGTTGCAATACTGTTTAGGCAGAGCTATTGAATGCACAAAAGATTCAGATCTTAATAGAAAGCGTTGAATAAAAAAAGCATTGGTATGTGCAAGTTTCACTTCCAGGACTGCTTTCACTTGAACATCCAGTGAGTAGTATACCTCAAAATTTACCTCTAGTCATCTTTTTACAGCCAAACAGAATGACACAGAATGTTTAAGGCAGACATTGAAAGCTGATCCTGTATTCCGGATAGGACAAGGCTCAAGGTATGAGTGAGCTATACAGTTTTACATGTGAACAGTAAGATCCCTAAAAGCTCTTTCTGAATATGAACAGTGTGTAAAGCTTCATATATGGGTATAACTAGGTCCTGGAAATCCCAATATGGAGGAAGACAGAAAGCATTAAATCATCAGACTGTTACCTGAAAAATTTTCAGGCCAGTGATGACTGCAGTTTGAGATTGCTCAGTCCATAGACTGTATACTTTAAATGGTGCTGCAGGTGTCTGGGAAGATACAGACATCTCAAAGACTGGTTAAACCAAATGGCTTTTATGTATATGGACCCTAGAGCTTGTGTGAGTAGTCAGTAGTTTTAAGATTGGCTGTAGAAAAAAGAAATAGGGAACTTACTCTTTAAAGGGCTCCAATTATTTTGTTGTATAATTCATTCAACAAAGTGCTCTAACAGATTCAGGCAAAAAAAAAAAAAAAGTAAACCTTTGTGAAACAACCTGTTTTTAAATTATTGTAAACACAGTGTTCTCTGTTTCAGTTAAATTATTTCTTAAAACCTTTCTCTTCTTAGCCAGCACAAGTTCTGTAGAAATATTCAGTCCTACACCCTAAAAGCAATTACATGTGTAACAGAGCCTGTTTCTGCCCATGACCTTTATTTAAAAGCTTCTTTAAAATCTTTCAGGTGTGCCTTATTTAGATAAGCTTAGAAAGCTACTAAATTACTGTTTGTATTAAATTCAGAAGAAATAAATAGCTGAAAGGATAAGGAAAGGGACAATGGCGGATAAAGGTTTAATGAGCAGATGACATGCATTTTGTGATGAACTGGGACAATTGAATTACCTGGTCATCACATGTGTGCAGTATACATACTGTCTTACATATATCAGTAGGCAAGTTAAGATCCAATGGGTTTTCAATGGATAGTACTTCACATCATGAGGATTATTACTGCATTATCCATAAGTAAACCATGCTTACTAATTTGTGAGTAGGAACAATAGAAACCAGTCTTGCAAGAAGATATTAAAGCTAATAGGAAAACTAATGAGAAGACAACTGGTTTTGTTCTGTAATACAGCTGACACTGGAACTCCCCATATTACATAAAGCTGTTTTGATGCTGAATGGTGCATGTACAGTTTAAAGGGATAGAACATGGCGTGCTAACATGGTAGTGGAAAACGTCTAGTGCACTCAGCTCAGCAGGCAGACTCCAGTTTAAGTCACAGGAGCTTGATCAAAAATTCCTAACCATCTCATCCCAATGATCAAAGTTTCACAGTCAAATACTGCTGCAAATCTTAATAATCTCTTTCCCTTAAAAAAAGAAAACTCATTGTACAGGAACTCTATAAGGTGATAAAAACATTCTGGAGTCATAAGATCAGAACCCTTGATCATCTCTATCAAGAGATATTTATACTCAAATTCTTCCAAATCTGGTGAGAGTTGTCTCTTATGAGTCAAGGTGAGCTGGAGAGCCAATATGGACTCAGCATTATCCTGGTTATTGCAGGTGAACAAGAAAGATAGCATTCGTTCCTTTCATTCACCTGAAATTGTTTATTTTTGCTGTGTGTCATTTGAAGTACTCAAAGTTACTTGTTCTGGTGTTAAATGCTAGCAGAAGAACTACTGTAATGCTTAAGCTCATCTCTGCCTTGAGGTCAGTGACAGGCTTATTTGAGGCTGTAAACAAGAGTTAGATTGGCTATATTATTCTTGACAAAACCAAGTTATTTATGAGAAATTTTAAGTATCAAATATTATTTTAGATTTATATTTTTCTTATATACATATATAAATATACATATATTTATAAAGTACAGCAAGAAACAATGAAATAAAAGGTTTAATGTTACCTGGGGCATGAAACAGAGAAGATAAAGACATAAAAATTGAAGCACATTAAGGAATTTATTAAAATTATCTAACAATCTGTATGCTTTATTGCTATAAAAAAGCATCTAACCACACACTGATTAGTATATCATTTGGTTCTGCTGTCCAAGTGGAGACACAGGCAATTCATAATTTATTTTCTTGTAAAAAGCATTGGTTATAGTTGTCAGTTGTTAGTTATTGTATGAAAGTGGTTGTTCTAAAATAATAGATTGCAAAAGACCTTTTCAGTAAGTATCCCTACATATAAACTCATTTGTCAAATTTACTACAAGATAATGCAAAGGAAAACAAATATAGCCAAAAGTAGTACCATTAGTTTTAGAATAAATATCCACATAATGCTGTTAGCATTAGTTTATTAAAATTAATTTATGTGGGGTTTTTTTGAGTTTTCAGAAGAAAACTTGTTATCTATACACAGTTCTGAATGCCTAGAACACAACTTACTAAAATAAATATATTGAATTCACCTGATCTTTTCCCCAGTTTTCTTAATAGAAAAATGGAAGACAAAAACAGATAGGCTTTATAATATGTCTAGATTTCTAAAAACTGAATTCTAGACCAACCAATTTAAAGGAAGTTAATTTCTATAATCAAGTACCTTCATAGATAATCTGCCAGCCACCTTGCTCTTTACACTATGAGGGTCAAGGTCAAGTACCTTCTGCTAACTGCAAGTGTCCAAGTCTTAAAATCTTAGGGGATTTACAGGCTAAAGTGAACACCATTAATTTAATCAGAAAATCTGTAAGAAACCAATATAGATCATGTAACTTGTACTTTGAATATACAACATCTATTTAGGACGGTGTTTTTGAAGACAAGTTAGTCAGTGATGTAAAGCACTGCAACTCCAGTAATAAACACCACAAAAAATCCATTTAAATCGTTCATTTTGTATTCAGAATAAGTTTTCAACAGCATCAAGTGTAGCTTCAGGCCTCATTTACATTGAGCAACTACCCATTATATAATTTTCTTTTAATGTTCATTTAGCAAACACCGACCACCAAGGCCCTTTAAAGAAATGTTACATAGATGATAATAAATCTATCCTACTGAACACTGAATATAGGTGACATCGCTGATTCTGTCATTTCCTTGACTTTGCAATCCTACTGTCTTTAAAACTAACTTTTGGAATGCAATCATAAATTACACACAGTTTAAATTTTTATTGTGGGTTGGTTTTTTTATAGTCTACCAAACAACATAAAGACTTTAAATTTACAACTATTGCAATAGTAATAAATTTATTACTAACTTTATTTTGCATATTCTCAGGCCTAAATTTGCAGATGTCTCGATTTTGGTACTTGAGTGGACATGACTAGAAAGACACTAAAACCCAAATAATTCAGTATAGTTATAATTGTAATGAACTTATCTGATGTCATCCAAGAAACACCCAACAGGACAAACAAAAGAGACTAGGACTTCTTGGCCAGGTTTCTCTGTCCAGTTATACAAAACTCACATTTGCCAGAGGCAAACACATACACAACAATCTGTATACTTATTAGATGTAAGAAAGGACTGTTGTGACTGACCTTGAACACGATTGCTGGAAGAAAAGAAGTGGTGCTGGCCTTGGGGTTAGCGATAGTGATGTCCTGAAAGTGAAATGAAGAAATAATATCTCTGTCTGGAGATTAGTACCCAAAAGTGGAATGAGGAACACTCCAGCAACAGTAAATGAAATTAGTGACATAAATCTGGCATGGTAAAGAAAGGTGTGAGGGGATAGTGGTGTGAAGTTCCCCATGATCACAGAGGAACGGTGATGATAGGTCTGGCTGCTCTGAGGCAGCATAGAGACATGGATTCTCCTACGGAGCTGTGGTATCGCTTGTAGATAGTATGTAACCATAAAAGGTTAAATGTGAGCGAGATGTGTATAAATTTGTGGTTTAATAAGATGGGGTCTTGCACTATCACTACTAATTTTAGTTATTGGTTTCTTAATTTTAATAGATCAAAGTAGTATTTGAATGAAGCTAGGCTTCATAGATTTCCATCACAATCATACCCATTAATTGATCACTTCTTATGTGATCATACACCATTATGAAGTCGGTGTGTGGTATGTTGTCAGAAGGCATAAAAGGTTATCAAGTTCTGCAAACTGATTCTTGTGTTCCAGCACCATGGTGGGCCTGTGGCAGGCAGCTCCTGCAACAGCTCCTGCTTCCCTCACACCTCCATTTCCCTCATTTGTCCAAATGCAGACTTACACACAAGAAAGTTCAAGATACAATGGGTTAGAAGGAAATAAAACAGATTGTACCCCATGTAATCAAGGTCTTTAGAAGAATTACTTATGAAGGATGTCAAGGCAAGAAAGACAATGAATAACATATTGGAGATAGATGACATCAACTGCATAAGACAGGAAAAGGGTCATTACTTCATTGCAAGCACTGACTTAATAGTTAGACAAGCCAGTTCTGCCTTACATCAAGCAGTAAAAGACAAAGGAAAATTATGGAAGGGATAGCAGCAGTCATCAGAGTAGTCAGTTTTAAATTATATCAGTCAGACAATTATTTTATCCACGTCCAGTACTAGTTCTCACAACTGTCCTCAAAGTTTTAAAAATTGGTGGTCACACTTTCTAGGCAATCTATGCCTGTTAATTATGTTATGTGAATTGCTGACTCAGGCACATTCCAGGATCCATTCCTTCTTCTCAGCTGCTACAGTGAGGCCTGTTGCACACTTATACCTAGGAGGCCTTTCCATCCCAGCCTGATCGACGCATCTCTGTTCAAGTCTGCAGATTCAGCCAATAGCAGGTCTGAACTTGTATTGCAGATGGACACATTACACACACTCACACAACATTTAACATGGCTGGCCACACAAGCCACCACAGGCAGAGCAGTGCCTTTATCAGCATCCACATAAATATCAGCAGCACTAGCATAAACAAGTACTGTTTGTCCAGATGATTAAGGTCGAAGTTCCCTAGAGAAAACACCCCCCCCTCTCACTCTACGTTCATAAGCACACTCGAGTTCACCTACATATCCCTCAGATACTAGCATGGGCCCTAAGTCCTTAAAACTTACGTTACAGAAAACGTAAGGAACACTATACTGTAAGATCCCACTTGAGATCAAAAAACCCTTACATAGTTATAAATATCACTATTTAAAATTATTTACCTTTTCATTACTTTCCAGCATTTTACATTTTCAGAAGAGAAGGGCCTGGGATTCTGGTGGGCAGCAAGTTGCTTTTGTTGACTTTGTCATTGGTGATTTTTTAAATACTCCTTCTTATATTCAGGCCTTGACTGTTTATTGCATCATGGGTTGTTGAAACAAATTTTTAGTTCCTTTCTGTTCTGCTTTGGCCCCTGTTACTTAGGCAGAGGCTCATGTACATTCAACAATACTTCATCTATATATTTGACACTAAACTGATAAAAGTAATACACGGAAGTAGGGAGGTATGATTATGTCACATTGTTTCAGGGTCTGAAACATGCTATTACAATGCAATTACATCTTCCATTTGCAGAAGATTAAACTTTGTTTTTCCTTTACAATTCCATACTAAGGAGTGTCTGTTCAACACTTTCAATTTAGAAACATACATATATAAAATAATATCAGACATTTTAGCCAAAGAAGTCCCATTATGGACAAAGGAGATAAAGGTACACATTTTAATGTTTGCTGTTTGAGGAATGAGGCCCCTGACAGAAAGCAGTTGTTGCTACCTGACAGTACATTATGGATAAATTGAGTTTCTCGTAAACTCTTTCCACAGATCTAGTTTCCACCTAAAAAGTATAACTTCATTAAACACTTGGGTTTTATAATGCTTAATTTATTCAGGTCTGCTGAGCAGATAGATATTCAACAGCCTCAATTTAACCAATTCTTCAGAACTGGGAAATACAGCCACACACTATAGGTTGTTGGGTTGTTTTTTCAGAGACCCTGGAAGAACTTGGCAACAGAAACACACAGCTTGGACATACCTTTGGCAATACACAGTGTCTTGTTCAAGACCAAAGCCTCTCATCTGAATAGCTCTGCACAGTGCTTTTTCAAAATGGCAAGCCTTAAGAGCAAAAGATACATAAAAAACAAATTATTAAACCCAGAAAAATAAAAATATGGAGTCATGCACATATTAAACAGAAAGAAAAGGTTGGATATACATCTCCAAACTTCTGGAGACTGATTCATATCATATTAACACCTTGTATTACTGTCCACATATGATGAACAATATTAGCTTTCATGGAAATCTCACTGACATTTCATATTAATTTCAATTATTTTCTTTGAAAGTTATTATTTGTGATCAGATTTTAAGACTCTTCTGAGGAATATGTCTAACACACAAACCATAACAGAAATTGTATTTATTTTCAGTGCTTTTAATTGTACTTTTTCTGATTTCAGGTTACCAGTTTTCATTGCAGCTAAAAACATTTACTCATAGGTAAAATATTGTAAAAGACAAAATTCTGCGAAGGTCAGTTACTGGAAAAAATTAAAAATCTAAATTTATTAATAGTAAATAAAATACATAATTTTAAAAATTAAATACTTTTTTCCTTTGAAAATGTTGTATTTAGTTCTGTAGTGTCACAAGTGGACAGATAAAATAATGATTGCTGCAAACCACTGATCAGTCCTTTGCAATTACTTTTAACTATATTTTCTGAGTCCTACCGTAGTCTGAAGCACTGTGCATGTGAACAAAGTGCTTTTTGCACAAAATTAGTCTACCCACAATCAGAAGCTGCTCTTTACCAATAAATGCAGTTTATTATTATTAGCTGGGTTAACTGGTCACTTAACAGGCAATGGAAAAGTACACTTGGAAACTCGTGCTGTATTAATTCAGTTGAGATAACTTTCTGTCCAGTACAAAGAACTGAGGAAAGGGAGCTGCCTACCACAGGCTGCTGGGGAAGATGAGAAGAGAAAACAGATTCTTTTTACAGTAATGGCATAAATGTAGTGTGATTAAGTACTAATAAGATGATCTAGAAAATTTTCATCACTGGGAATTTTATAGATTGCGTTAGACAAGATTTTGTCCCAAATAGTGCAAGTGACATTGGTCCTGTCAGGGGGACAGAGGGCTATATGACCTACAGATCTCCTTCCCAACCTTTCATAAAAAAAATAAAAATTATGTCAGTGGAAAGTCCAATTAATCCTGTCTCTTCCCCTGTTCATATAAACTGCTTCATATAAACCCTCTTGTGATGAGACCTTTTCCTTTCATTCATCAGTACTAGACCAATAAATCAGGAAATGTCAAAGCCAGAGCATGCAGCCAACTACAGGAGTTGGCATTCAGAAAATAAATTGCTATTTAACAGCTCTACGTTACTACTTATAAGTAAGTACAACTGTTTTCATGAAAGATATGTGAACATTTAATCAGGAATTGCCCTTGTCTAATCAAGACTCTTTCAACAGAAAGATTTTCAAGCAATAAAAAGGATGGTGTCTGTTCTCCAGTCAAAGATAGTTGATACAAGCAGTTCAGGAGAAGGAAAATCAAAACAAAACAAAGTCAAATTTATCTAACAGTAGTATTCAGTATTATGTTATATGGGTAGGTAAAAAACAGAGTGACAATATATGTTATATGTATACATATTAACTGTAGGTGTTTCATACAGGCATTTATTTAATATTACTATTAGGGGGAAAGAAAAGAAAAAAAAATGTCTTTTTTTCCTTCAAGGCAGGCTATCTGGATTCGTGCTTAGGAATTCCAAATCTCCAAGATGTAGCTTAGTTAGTGACTGTAGATAGTACCCAGTAAAGTTTCATAATTTTCTGTTCTACTGGAAGTACTTCATACGTATAAAGAATGGTTTTTGTTATTTATTCTGCCTCATAAGAAAAATGCAAGCATATTTTATAAATATCAGTTTTATAAGTCTTACAGAATTGGAAGCTCAGGTCCTAGGGAATTTATCTGGGAAGAAAAAAAGATCTCTTTTCCCTTACACAAACACTACTCAATCCGCTGTACATGCATTGGATGACAAAGCACACAGTCATATGGTTACACTGCCCTTCAACACTACAAGGTTTACATAGACTTGGGGACAGGCACAGCTAGCAGATGTTAAGAACACCAGCTCTACACATGGCTTCCACATCCAAAATATCTGTGGAGAACAGCAAACATTAAAATGGGATATATTATATAGCTCTGTGATCACTCTACTTTTTAGTGATGGCCAGATTTTCAACTGTTCTGTTTGCAGCTGGACCTCTCAATGCAGACACTGAAGTATGAGCAAAGTAAAATCTGAAGAGAGGAAGAGTAACATATACCTCCTGCAGCATTGTTCTCAGATTTAGGAGAACATTGTCCAGCCAAAGAAGTACCCTTGAATACTATGGATGGCTCAGACTGTCTAAATGTCAGTCTCCTCTCTTTTCTGCTTTTTTTCAGCACTCCTTCCTCAGCAGGAGCTTCTTGCTTTAATCAATTGCTTAATTATATTTGTGAGTGGAGAAGTAGTACTCGGTTACCACTCAGGTTATTTATTTAATTTTCACAGGTTTCTGGGTAAGGGCTCAAAATTTTTTTACAGATAATCTCACAAGCTGCTCTCTGGCTTTTCTTATTGCCAGTCACTGATTGCATATAACCCTTTTGCTGATCAGGCAGATAGAAGGGTGGTATGTCAGTACACCTAACTCTGCAGTCCCTGGAAGAACTATTGTAAGCAGACAGATGTCTAATTTTCTCTGTCAGAATGAGTTTGAACACACATAAGGATTTTTTTTCCAGGGAGAAGTACAGTGTCATCTGCTGGAAAAAGCTGTGTTCCTATGTTTTAGGAGCAAGTTTGTTCAGAATTTCACATTTAATTAATAGAAGTACTTGCAGCCACTGCATGAGCACATTTTGTTTGACACTCTGACCAGGATTTTGTTGCAATACAGCAAGACTGTATTGCAGACTCAATAGAGTGATTATGGAATTTCCCCAAGTACAGGAACTGAAAGAAACTGTAAGGCAAGACATCTGAGGAATTTTTGTCTGAGAATTTCAAGAAGAGCTCTGCCTTCAAACAAAAAGTTGTAAACTTTCATCATTGCCAGTATCAGACCAGTTTGTACTGGATCTTTGCTCAGCCACACATGGACTAGTAGAAGGCCAGAAACTACCTTCCACCTTATTTTTATTATGTAAAGTGTCCAAGTACAATCTCACAATTCATCTCTTAAATGCAAAAGCTGCTTATGGAGTGCGTGCAGTCTCAGATCTCCCTTATAATAACAGAGATGCACCTGACTAAAAGCTAGCACTTCTGCACAATTATTACTAATTTCAAGTGAAATATTAGTAAGATATTACATTAACTAAGCCCTATACGTTAAGTGATTGAAGAGAATACAGTATCAAAGACTTCCAATGCCCAACTAAATATTTAAATCTTACGTTTTGGATTTGAAGTCTGGTTCCTGCATAGCAGTGTATTCTAATATGGAATCAATCTTTACAGAAATCTGGAGCAAACCCCCTTCTTCCTTATTTGAAAGAACTGTCATCAGTAAGATCATGAATATCATTTCACTATATAGGAATAAGAGGATATTTTTGTTGGGACCCATTTCAGTTATCCTTAGATGTATAAGCAGCTCACTTCTTGATTGAAATTCAAACATTACAGATTAAATTGCATCAGTATGAACTAGGACTTTCTTGAAGGACCTTTTTGAAGATTGCCATTGCTTCCTGTTATATGAGACTTCTCAAATTTGCTAGTAATGCATTACAGAAATAATCTTGTCTCTCTACAAGCTGTATCTGCTTTCAGCAGTAGTGTTGCTGCACAGCAAAGTTTGTGATTTTGGTGGGGGAAAAAGGAAAGTCTTTTTAGTATCAAATAATGAGATAGATGCTATGTAACGTTTATGCTCAGGATTCATAATGTACCATCATAGCTCATTGCTTAAACCTAAGATCAAGAGAACAGCAAAGAAAATGTAATAATAATGAAGTTAAAGACTTAAATACATGTAAAGCAGGATAACCCTATGGTAAGAATTGTTTTAGTTTGGGATTTGGAGAGGGATGTCAAGTTTTCTGTAACCTGTTTAACATGGAAACACATTCTGATATAAACATGCTTCTAGCACATGCAAAGGAAGAACAAAACAAACCCAAATTGTAAATTAAAGCAACAATGGTAACACTTATGTTGCAGTCAAATAAATACCTGCTGCCTTCAGCTAACATGCAATATTGTCCATAGAATACTCCTTAGGAATTCACACAGAAGAATAGTAAACAACCAATCTCTGTCCAGGTACGGAATACTGGTATGCTATACAGACTTCTAGTTGAAAAGCTGTTTCATCAATGCCAAACAATAGAACAGCATTTGCTTTTTTCAGGAGGGAAGAAAGTCAGGAAGAGCCATATTTATGTCTAATAGTCTACTGAACCTAACAAGATGCTGACAAAAAGGAGGAGCGCTCAGGTGAGCTTAAAGGGTTACTGTGTACAATCACTTTAGAGAAACTCAGGCTGCAGTGACTGTTACCTGTTCAGATTCACACATCTGCTGCCCACATTTTGAAAACACTTGTTCTTCAGCACCATCTTTTCTTATCTTGCTGCTGTCATGTAGCAACTACCCTTCACAGAATGCTAACATTTTTGTTAGTGGTACTTAAAATGTTCTGCAGCAACTAGACTATTTCTCTTTATTAACCAACAGCTGTTAGATGTTTTTAAATAATTTTCACAGGGTTTGTGAAAGTGTGGCAGCTAATTACTTATAATTTCACATCAATTTACTAATTTCCAGCCCAACAGGATGCCCCTTGTCATAGATGTGCCAAGACTGGCTTTTAATGGCCTCAACCCAGCTGGCTGCTACTGGAACCAATTTGTGCCTGATGTAATTTCCAGATATCCTTACCTGTATGGGTTCCAAGAAAAAGAATTTTAAAGAAAAGAATAAAATTACAAAGTTTTCAAAATGGTCTTAATAAAGAAGTCTTTAATGTTCTTCCCTTCACCCACCCTAGAAGCGGACTATTTATAGCACATTTGCAAAGATAGGTCTTGAAAATCTTTTTCTTTTTCCCACCATTTAGAAGTTCGGAAGTTTTTGCTGTACTGACAAAAATGCTGAATAAGATGTACTCTTCATCAGCCTCAAAAGCCATTGGAGTGGACTTTGTTTTTTTGAAATGCCAAATTATAAATAGAGAAAAGTTCACGTATACAGTTTTATCAAAATTAGGACAGAAACTGAAGAGTTTATGTGTGGCTTAGTGCTATTTTGGCTATTTGAAACTTCACTTTGAAGTTTGATTTGCTGGTTGGTCCCATTCATAAACTTCTTCATACAGTATACTAATAAAAGTAATGTTTAGGACCTAGAACCTTCACAGACTACATTATCATCATCATATTTTATCTCTACTAACAGGACAGTGACAGAGGTTGTAGTGCCATGTTAAGTCTTATATAAAACCATAAATCAGGGGTCCTCAAACAGTGGCCCGTGGGCCAGATACGGCCCCCCAGGGTCCTCAATCCGGCCCCTGGTATTTACAGAAACCTCCACACACACCCACACCCCCCCCCCCCCGCCGGGGGTTGCGGGGTGGGGTGGGGGTGGGGGGCGGGCGGAACCAAACAGCCGCAGATGGCTGTCTGACACTTAATCTGGCACCGGCCCCCTGTTTAAAAGTTTGAGGACCCCTGCCATAAATGATTCACAAAAAAAACCCCATGGATCTCCAACCAGGCAATCATTTCCAGTTTTGGACAAATCTTTAATGACACTTCAAATTTAAAATGCTGAAACTATTAGCAAGGTTCATATCTTTCTTTGTCCTCCTGTGTTCATCACTCCTTCAAATACATACAACTCAGTATAAGATTTCAGACAAGGTTTTCGCTAAATTAATTAGAAACAGGAAACATTTTTCATGTTGAAAGTGGAAAATCCATACATTTTTAAAAATGACATCCAAGATTACCTATAGTAGTAAAAGTATCACAATTTTAGAGAGGAGTAACTGTCCTTATAAAACATTAATTTCAGGTTTGGGATTGTTCTTCCATGAGATTTCATTGGGATTTCTGCTTGTATCTTTTGCCAAGTATTAGCAGAGGTTTCCCCCCCATCATCAAAGTATCAAATCTTCCTATTCATAGTAACTCATTTTAAGATTTTACATTAATGTAGATTACTTATACATAAGCCAATATATCACAACTTTTTTCTGAGGTATCTCTGCAAATGCACATGTACATTTTAATGTAACACATTAGCACCACAAAATGGGTATTCAAACCCCAAAGTATTTATGTGTTTAGAACAGTTTTGTCTTCCAGTTGCTTTTCTTGTCTTTGTACTGATAAGCAAAAGCACAGATTTCGTATCTGAGTTCTGGTTTCCTAGAAGTATTTGGATCTAAGATTCTGATTCAAGCAAATCTTTGCTAAATGTTTTTAGTGTTTAGCAAATAGCTTTAAGTACATATTTTAGAAGTTCCCAGCTTATATTTTGCACTAAGGCACTATACCAAATACTAAATAAATTTTTTCCCTTTGTTTACAGCTGCACCGAAGTCTAATTAATAAGAAAAAAGGAATGGAAATAAGTAAATACTGTAATGTTAGATTCTTTTTTTCTTGTAGAACGCAGACACAAATCAAAGCAGCTGCTTAAAGTAAGTCTATCTTTTTTACATTAAGATATGAAAAATAAGAAATTCTCAGATACCTTAGACTAGTGTGCTGTAGATAGATAATGTCTGCCCTACCCTGTGCATTTGAAAAGTTATCAGTCCTGGTTAGCAGCAGAGCAACTTCAGTGAGCCCTGGCCTGTAAATCAATAGGCTGAATTCTCCTGGCCCTTTCTAAATTCCATTTCCAATTCTACAGTAGGGATTAGTGTAGATTTAGCCCTGATAGACAGATAAAACCAGGAGTATGTGCAGATTTAGTATTTAATAGACTGGATCTAAGGTATCAGTGGCCTGAAATGGACTGACAGTTAATGTAGATGGGGAAAAGAAAAGCAATCTCCTGCTGTTCTTGAAACAATAATGCCTTTATTCTCTCCAGTCCCTAAATCAGAAGATTTCTGCCTTGTTCCTGCTTTAATATGCCCTTTGTATACTAAAAGATTTAACAATAGTGTAGTGCATGTATTAAGAGTCAAAAATTTTAAACTCTGAAGGTTTTTTTAATTAATTTGTTGCATTTTTTTTCTTAGCTGTGAATATTCTAATACACATTTTAATTTGAGTCTGGGGAATGATCTCTTTTTCCTCATCAGACAAATTAATGTAATTTGTTCTTTTGGTATAAGAATTATTTACTTAAAAAAAAGAAAAAGACTGGGCAAAAACCTGTAATGTCTATGGTGAAACGGAAGAATTTGAAAAACAGAGGATGGATTATATCCTTACAAACAGTTAACAAAACATGGCCTTGGGAGAATGAACAGACACCGTAAACACGCCAAACTGGGACACAACGGGGTAAACTCAAGGAGAACAAAGTGGTTAATGAGAGCAAACAGAAAATTACTGGAACTATGTGTGAACTATCCTAATTAGCATACTAAAAGATCCACCCCGGAGCAAAGAAAGGCCCCTATTAACAAAGCCCCCTCCCCACAGAACATTCCTGTTGGGGAAAAAAACCCACAACAGAACACTGTACCTTTTAAAGGGATACGAGGCTTGTAAGAACCAATGAGAATTAAGTGTGACTAAACGTAATTGTAAAAATTGTAAACAATTGTTCAAAGTGTATAAAAAGTTGTATTATGTGTTACGAGAGGTGCTAGCTTGGCGGATTGCCACTAGCACCCATCTCCGCGCAGACATGCAATAAACAAGCATCTCAAGTGTCTGTGAATGGATCAGCTCTCACACACCAGGTAAAGAATCCAGATTTGGGATAAAACTTTTGGGTTGTGAGACGCCTTTTATGTCATCTTCAAGTATATCACAGAATAATCATGGAGAGTCTTTTAGACCTAAACGGCATTGGAGAAAACTGGAAAACAGCAATAAAATCACTACTCTGAATACCTTCCGGGAGCTCAAAGGACTGACTGGACTTTTCAGATGAGATTAAAATGTTTGTACTTCTATACTTTTTCCTATAGATCAAATTTGATCTCTGCTAAAATGCAGCTGTGTTTAGTGCTGCCTGTTAGATACAGGATCTGCCTTGACTCACTTAAAAGAACCACACACACAAAACAAACAAATTAATTTTTTTCAGTCACGGCTACAATTGCAACTTTAATGGTATGTTTTCAATGAAGTATAAGGAAAGCCAAAAACATGGCCAGAAAAAGAAAGTACAACTGAACAGTTAATTACACGCTGAGTTTGGGGCTTTTTTTTTCAGCGGAGGCGAAAAAAGTGATTCATATGCAGAAGATGGCAAGTATAAAGAAGAAAAGAAAGAGAAGGATTCTTTAAGCTCACAGAGATCCATGCATATATTGGGAGGTAAATAACATGTTAGGGCTACTGGCTGCCATGCATCTTCTACTCTTATTTTATATGTATGAAGATGCCTTAATACTTCATTTACAACTTATACCCTCAACTCTGTTTTCTTTACTGATCAGGATAAGGATGTCCACCGAAATCCGGGAATAAACCCCCTCACCACCACGGCAGCATTAAGCAGCAGGCAGTACTTACTCTGGCGCCAGACACCCGGGGGTCGCTCCCCCTAACGTATGTCACATAGCTATCCATATTCATTACATTGCCTGGAATTATTTGCGTATGTGTGAGTCTTCTTGGGACCTTCCTTAATATTATAATAGCCTTTTATGTCTGCGCAGTTATACCTCTGGGTGGTCATCTTGACGGTCTGGTGGCTCCTCTTCATCTCGGTGTTTGGTCCATGACTCCCTAAGTTCTGGCACATATCCCTTACTTAGCACTTCTTCACAAAGTACAGAATCAGCTCAGCATGCTTTTACTGCTGCAGACCCTCTCTCACCACTTAACACATTCCTTGACTAAGGTAACACTTCCTTATGTGGTTAGCAGCTACAGCAGAGCTGGGAAGCCTGAACAGCTGGCCCCAAGGACCTGCAGCTGAAAGCTACTTGCTTTATACAATCCAAACTTTCACACAACTCTTTCATTCCCTCCTCTTCTTTTAAGGATTCATATTTTTACAGCTGTGATCCTCTATTCTAAATATATTCATTTCTACAACAAAGGTTCATGCAGCAATTGTATCAAGGAATTTAACTGTAGCAAAGTCAATGTAGTTGAAGCTCTGGAAAAAATTCTCCATGAGATTTCACAAGGCCAGGAAGAAGACTTAAAATGTTCCTTAATTTTATTTCTAAACATTAATACCCCACTCTGAGATGCTGATCTTCTAAAATTGGTGCCATGACCTCTCCCTTTCACCCTTTTTTGAAAATATTTTCTTTTGTGCTTATATTCGAGAATATTACTAGCTAGCCTTCTGTGGGGAAGTTGTGAAGTTTCTCCAACATCTTCAACACCGTTCCATTCCTTGATATCCTGTGTTCAAGGAACGGGACAAAATAAGTCTTTTTCCTTCTTTTCACACATTAGTCAGGAAAAAAATTCTAAAAGCAGTTTTAGCAGTCATCAAGGGAGTAACTGTTCTGGAAGTTTTGGTGGAAAAAGGAAGCTATAATCTGTCATTAACAGGTTTCTTTAATATGCCTCTGGAAATCACACAAGCTTAAAACCTGGTGGTAGGAAGACTTATATAGTAAATGTGTTTACACAGTGTATATTGCATACAATGAGTAAAAAATATATAAGGAAGAGGCAAGTGAACAGATGCTTCATGTGGTAAAGGGAATGATGGGTTCACTATCACTGTTCAGCAATCCGGATCTCATATTGTTAAATAGCTTTCCCTATGGTCTTCTCCCTCATTCATGAGTTTTTCAGCCTAATCTATTAAACTGTTCTCCTCACAGAACATGCTATATACTTTTGCTCATCCTTGGTATCTTAAAATCCTTTAAAGCTTTACTGTGACTTTCTTGAGACAGAGGAAGGAAAATTAACTGTATATGCTGTTGCATGGAGGCTATACATTTCTACAGCTGCATAATGATGTTCTTATTTTATTTGCTGTTGCTTTCCCCATAGTTTCTAAGATTCAGTTTGTTCTTCTGGCCCCTAATGAGTTGCTATTTTCATAGAAGTACATATTATAACTCAAGTGTCTCATTCCTGAATGATGAGAGTTAAGCACTGAGCCCATTACTATACATGTAAACTTAAAATTGATGGAGTGGAGTGAGGGATACTTTGTATTTAACTGTGTTCAGTTTCCACATTGACATTTTATTGCTTAATCAATGAGTAGTGAAAGGAGATACGACAGTTCTTCATTATCAGATTCTGTCTCTACTCACCCAAATAATGTAAGAACGTAGGCAAATTCTGTCACTGCTATTCACAGCTTTTTTTTTTTTTTTTTTTTTTTTTTCCCACATGATGAATGCGTGCATTGAACAATATAGATCTGGCAAAACTTCATGGGTAACCTTCACTGTGGGAACAGATTATTTACTCTTATTCTGTATGTCCTCTTTTTCTCTTTGGTAATAAGGACCATATCAAAAGTCTACCTAAACTTCAAAAAATGATTTTTAAGTCATTTCCTTTGTTCATACATTTGCTAAAGTTCTTTGAAGGAACTACAGAAGGTTTATGAGATAACTTTAAAAACATGATGACAGTCACCTAGTATGTTGTTCATTTATGAGCACCCTAACTCTGTTCTTTATTATATATCCTATATAATTTGCTGATAGAAATATCAGGTTTATCAGTTAGAGTTATTAAGACTTATGGAATCTTAGAAAAACAATTATGTTATTTTACTTAATAGGAGATTAGCTATTGCATATTTCGGTTCCTTTACAGCTACAGGTAAAATACTATCTAGTCCTGGCAGCTGTTACATTTATTTATTCCATTTTTTACATTTGTCTATCTGCTCAGTAGCTGCTTCTACCAACTCTTAATTTTGGAGGGATCAGCTAATGAGTCCTTCATGAAGACTGGTGAATCTGTTTGAAGGGAAATGAAGTCAATAGTTTCTCTGTTATGAGGTATTGACAGTTTCAACAAATAAACATGATTTTCATGTTACCCTACAATATACCTTCCACCTTTGAATCCAAGTCACAGTACTCTTGAAGACAATATGCTGTCAAGTAACAATTCAATTAGACAGACAAGCCATGTATCATCAATACTTGGTGATTAAAATGTCCTCTGTTATCAGCACTATCATCCATTAGTTAAAGGCAAGATCCATTTCAACAGAGGAAGATCAGAAAAATGAGTTGCAGCAAATTTCATTAATCAGCTCCTAACTGCTAAAGACTGACAGAATTATTTTATTTTATATTATTTTACTTTACTTTGTTTTGTTTTGTTTTAAAGAAGGGAATCCAGAATCAGCTACTATGGAAATGTCTGAAGGTGAAAATAATAAAAAGCTAGTAATAGTATGACTACTGTTCAATTTTTAAAATTATATTTGTGATCTTTGGTGGCTTGTCAGCATTGGATATTACTAACCTTTTCTTAGTGTTATGCAGAAAGCTTTAGACGTTTTGTACACTTTGCCTGAGATGAAATAAATTGCTTTCTTCACTGAATTAAAGCATTATGGATGCAGAAGAGTAGGCTAACTGGAAATAATATCTTAAAGAACAGTAGTATTCAAAATCCAGAAGATTTTTAAAGACAGTGAAATTGTATTACAATAGCATCTTCAGATTTGCTCATCACCACTATGTACAGGAGAAACCACTCAGAGGAAGGCACACATCCACTAGATATAACATCTATGAAGGTGAACAAGATGTAGGGAAGAAAAGGTTTTCCCCTCTTTTTCCCCTGCTCTGTCATACTAGTCTTTTTACACCTTACTAAAAGAAAAATACTAGGATGTGTAACATATACTCTTTTTATATCTATATGTGATAACAGCAAAAGTAATAAAAAAGCAGCCTGCAGGTTTAGAGAAGGGAAGTGATGTTATTCAATTTTGGTGTCTAGGATTTTTAGGGTTCTCATAGAAGTGAAAGAAAAGCTAAATTATGCAGTCTAAATTAGCATTCATTTCTGATTTGCCTTTGGAATTTTCCTCTTTCTCAACATCAGCAAAGCAGTGAGACCAGAGAAGTCATCTTAATCTATGCATTTGAGTCCTATAGTTGAAAATTTGAATATATATAAAAAAACCCCCAACTCTATTTCTTTCCACTTTTAAACCCTTATCTTACCAACCACGTTGTTGTTTCAGTCTTCAGACTTTGTTTGAAGACAGGATTTCTATCTCCATCTGGAGACCCCAAAATAAAATAAAGCATGTTTTTTTGATAAATCAGCAATTGAAAATGACTATTTATGAATGGGAATCTGTCATCAACACAATATTTGCTTAAATGGTAGTGATTTATTAGTCTCATTCAAGTTGCAGGTTCACATATTTGAACTTTTAGTTTAAAATATAGATACCAATTTCAGGATATTGCAATAATTAAAATCCAGTTCCAAAAAATTCTTCCTAAGTTTCAAGTTAGCTTTGAATTCTGTGGCTATTCACATTCCATTGAGATTAATAAGAAATTAGATGTAAAAGAGATCACTTATGATATTTGGGTTGAGTGAACTGCACTACAGTGAAGCTGTCACTTGCTTTAAGTAACAGTGGCTCTACCTGAAGAGTACTTTTGCAAAAATTCCATTAACTTCTTAGGGTAAACCTATTATGTAAAGGAAAGCAAGGCCTTGTCTTCTGTTACGAAGTATTTTCCACATTTGTGGGCCTTGTGCATAATTGTATTAAAACATCAAAAGAGAGCTGTGATAGATATATTCTTGCTGAATATATTTCCAGTTTAAACAAATACATTGTTTTAATCTTGCGTTTGTTTTATACTTTATTCTTCAGGATTTTGATGAGTAAAGCTTACAATTATAAGCACTGGCAAATAAATCACAGAATCACGGAATGGTTATAGTTTGAAGGAACCTCTGAAGATAATCTAGTCCAAATCCCTGCTAAAGATAGTTCATTACAGAAATACAGAGAGCACATTACAGAATCACATCCAGGTGGATTTTGAATGCCTCCAGAGAAGGAAACTCCACAACCTCTCTGAGCAGCCTGTTCCAGTGCTCTGGTAGCCTCAGAGTTAAAGAATTTTTTCCTCATATTCAAGTGGAACTTTCTGTGTTTCAGTTTGTGCCTGTTGCCCCTTGTCCTGTCGCTGGGCACCTCTGAACAAAGCCTGGCCTCATACTCTTGACACCTACCCTTAAGATATTTGTAGACATTGATAAGATCTCCTCTCAGTCTTCTCTTCTGCAGGGGAAGTCTTCCTTTCTCCAGACTTCCTCTCTTGCCTTCAGCGTCTATGAAACCAGAGGGCCGGCCTTGGCAGTGAAGACTGAAGCAAAAGCAGCATTCAGTAACTCTGCCTTCTCTGTGTCCTTAGTCACCACAGCGCCCACCTCATTCAGCAGTGGGCCCACATTTTCCCTAGTCATCCTTTTCCTGCTGGTGTACTTGAAGAAGCCCTTCTTGTTGTCCTTGACATCTCTCACCAGATTCAATTCCAAACAGACCTTAACCTTCATAATCACCTCCTTGCATGTTGTGACCACATCCCCATATTCCTCCCAAGTGAACTGTTCCTTTTCACACATCCTGTACACTTCCTTCCTCTGAGTTTTGCCAGAAGCTCCTTGCTCACCCATGCAGGCCTCCTGCCCCCTTTGCTTGATTTCTTACTCATAGGGATGCATGTATCTTGAGCTTGGAGGAAGTGATGATAGAGTATTAGCCAGCTTTCTTGGACCACCCTACCCTGTAGAGCCCTAACCCATGGGTTTCCTCCAAGTAGGTCCTTGAAGAGGCCAAAATCAGCTCTTCTGAAATCCAGGGTTGCAGTCCTACTTATTGCCTTGCTTCCTCAGTGCAGGAATATCATGGTCACTGCAGCCAAGGCTGCTCTCAACCTCCACAACCCCAATCAGTCCCTCTTTGTGAATACAAGGTCCAGGACCACACCTTTCCTCATCGGATTCTCCACCACCTGAATCAAAAAGTTATCATCAACACTCTGCAGGGACCTCCTGGACTGTATGAGCCTAGCTGTGTTGTCTTCCCAGCAGATACCAGGGAGGCTGAAGTCCCGTCCCACCCCAAGAACCAGGCCTGTGGTTGTGAGGCTGCCTCCAGCTGTCTGTAGAAGGCCTCATTGACTTCCTCTTCCTGCTCAGGTGGCTTATAACAAACACACATCAGGTTTTCCTTCCTGCTTGCATGCTAATTACCTAACTCTATTCTTATACCAACTTGTATCAGAGACAAATATTGTGGCAATGAAAATTGCAGTGTTAAACAAGAGAAAATTACAGAAGCCCACCTCAGATCATTGATGAAATTTAACTTTTCCCATATTCCAGTTCAGAAGAACTCTGTTGCAAGAAAATGGATGTGATTTAATAGCTCAGTAAAGCATGAAAGGAGTTTGTCATCACACAACACTTGCCTTGTAGATGTCATTATCTGAGATCTCATCTTTACTTTTCAAATTAGCAGCCTTCATGATGATTAAAATGATAAATTGTGCTATTCATGAGAAGTCATACTGATATTATTTATATTTTCTTGAAGGTAAATTCTATGTATTGCGTGTTTTCAGAAATCCCATTTTCTATGGAAAAATATGTCTGTCTCAAATTTATTAATGATGAAATGATGGCCTTTCACTTTTCAGTATGATCTATAATCAGTAGCAAAACCAAATTTGCCTGTTTTGGAGTTCTAGTGCTGGATTTACTTCTCCTTCCTTTCCCCGTTTCTCTTTCTCTTGCTTTCCAAGCAATATTTATAATGTTATTTACTTTTATTTCCTAACTGAAAATGAAAGTGAAAGGGAAGGGTCACCAAAAAGAAATTACTCTGGCTTTGATGGAAAGCAAGACTTATTCTTACAGCTTCATAAATCTATGGAACTTCTTCTACTGATTTAGAATATCCTATTTATTATTCTCACTATCTTGCCTCCCCATAAGGCAAGTGTGTCCTATACAGCTGTTGTGTATGTCATTCTTACTACAGATATCTCACTGTGGGTAGCATTTAATGTTAATTACAGTATCTCCCTCTCCATTAGAGTGTTTGTCTCTCCTTCCTTCCTGTGGCTGATTATTATGCCTACAATCTATCTGTGTACTTGTTATGGTTTGTAAATGTGCACCTTCTTTCCTGGTGGCTATTATATGTATAATCCTTTACCTTGTTCTCATTACATTTATGATTGGATGACACTTTTGACCAGAATAATATGGCCTCTATGGCCAAAAAAAGAGGAAAATTATTCTTGGTAAAAAACAGTGTAGCAAAATATTGGCTGGCTTTTGATAATTGCTTCTTTCAAAGCAAATAACTCTGTTCTCAGGCATGTATCCTTCCTTGGCTTATTTCATTTCTTCAGTGAAACAATTTCCACTAGTTTGTATTTTTTAAGACTAGGTTTACCTTTCCTGTTTCAAAATACTATAAGGCCTGAGCTACCCTTTCTGTTTCATATCATTATTAAAACAGGGGTATATATTTTTATTTTATTAAGAATATAATTGCTGGACTACGGAAGAGACATTATTAACCAAGACACAAATCTCCTCTCGGATATAATCATTGATTCAAATCTAAGAAGTTGAAAAGTCACAATTATTATAAGGCTATACGACATGATTTTATGATCATCCATGAAATGCTGGAGATATATATATATAAACCCAAAACTTTGTCAGCCCCTTAGCTTTAAGTGTCTACTAGGTGGCCTGTTATCAAAAATCAAGGCCAAAGAAGAAAAGAAAGCAATCAAAGCACTCAGCTGCAGGCAAGGTAAAATCTCTGCATCTACAGTTGTACAGTACTCGGAAAGTTTGCCAAGACTCATAGTAATGGGGTAATTTTAGACAGAACCGTATAGGAAAATAGGCCTGCTCTGACAGGACCAGAAGTCAAACAACTGTTATTATAATGCAGATGTTAATAACTAACTTTTTTAAATTTCAAACTGACTAAAAAGAAAGAGCCAAAAAGAAGAAACAGTTTATAAATAACTTTACCTTTGCCTCCTTTGGTCTTTCAGACCAAGTCCTTGTTTTCAAACTTGGTTTCAGCCAACTGACTTGCTGAGTTAGAATCTCTGCAGAGTATCGTAAGAAATTTCTTTTCATCACCTCTGGGTCCTGACTGTTGGCTTTCCTCAAAATTTCTGTCTCACTATGAGCTGAGGACTTTCAGCTCCTTTATATGAGCTACTCATTGTTTCTGTATGGCAGTCCTGTTACTCTGAACCCCCTCAGCAGAACGCTCAGCTACCCTCAGAAGAAGTAGTTGCCCCCTCATTTCAGGGGTACGCAGCTGCCTAATCACTCACCTTTTCAGAGGAAGTTGACAATACTGTGAACAAAAAATCTACAACCAACAACAAACAAAAATAAAAAAATCCCCTCCTCTTCACATTAGCCAATTAATTTTCCAAATGTTAAACCTTCCCAGCTCCTTGACCAAGCAAGTCATCCCACATCCAGGAGCTAAAACCAATCCTTTTTTGCAACATTTGATTTTCCCACTACCATTTATATTCATATTCTATATATCTCTCTGTGTGTTCCTTCTTTAATTAAGACCATGCTTAATCCCTGTCCTCTTAACCCAATATTTCTTCCTTATATAAAGTTCACAGCTTTTCAATGACTAGGGCCAATATCCCAAAGTATGTGACTGACAGTATAAAGGAAAAAGTGGTGGAACAGGAAATGTAGTCACTGTTTCAGTGTCTGTGGAAAAAAATCATTAGTATATAGAACTGTCAGTCCTGTGTCACATTAATTGTAAATATATTTAAGTAAATAAAACCTCAGTTCGGTAATTTGCAGTGTAAATATGAAGCTAAATTGAAATTGTAATCTATGTTTTAGCTCTGCCTTCTATATTTAAGTTTCTCTTCACTAGCAAGGGAGGGTAACTCCATAAAAATTATTCATCAACCTTTTTTCTTTGAAAATAAAATAAAATAATTAGCTGTCAATTGTCATAGTTGGCAAAGAGGACATATGTGAATTTTGGTGAAGGTAATTTCATTTCCTGTGTCTCATTATGTTCTTTAATCTTCCACAGCATATGTCTTAAATTAGAACTATCATTTGTGTCAGCCTAGATTAGTTCATTTCTTTGTAGCTGCTGAGAAAAAGTAGAAAAATTTACCACCACAGTAGAGTGGTATGTTTTGAGTTGTCATAATTCAAAATAACAATAAAGAAAATCTGATTTTAAAGGCATTAACATATGGAGGCTAATGTTACACTCTTCATGATGGACTCTATTCTCATTTCTATACCTGCATGCTCAGTATAGGTGAGGCTCTTTCCAAATCCAATAGTGGGGGTTAGTCAGGAACTAGGTTAAGCCTTTAGGTATATAATATTTTATAAAACTGCAATTATTTTTTTAATAAATGTTTTAATATTGTCCTACCCACTAGTTGAAAATATTTTTTAATTTCACATTGAATTATGGTTACCTCTTGATTAAAATGTGTCACATTTAAGCATATTTATAATTCTTTATACAATTAAAGCAAATATTCTACATCATGTAATGTATTTAGGATTTTCATTTAGGATTAACATCTGAATCAAACTCCTTTGTGGTCCACTATATATTATGCTCTGTGTTGTTTCAATTTAGTAGCTGCTTAGCATTCGGCAAAATTTTTAACTGCGCTTAGTTTTGAGATTAAATTTTTCCAGATTTGAAGCCACAAGGATCGACATATTCAAAATACATGCATGCATAAATTTATATGGGATTCAGTCAATATCTTTGTTATGGAAGTGTTTGTGAACATTTCTCTGTGAAAGTTTATTTGTATTGTAACCCCTTGTTTATCTGTTATAGCCTACAAAGTGATTAAAACTTACAAAGATTCACTGCCAAAAAAAGCGTTTAAAAATGAAAAATACTATTGAAAATTATATTTGATTATAAATATTTCTGTAAGGTAAGGAATTTGAGACTATAATTAAAAATAAAGCAATAATGTATATTCTATTTGTGTCTGTATTGCTTTAAAAATCCCAATTTTGCCCCCTTCATCTTGACAACATTTTTTTAAATGTTAGGCTGTATTAAGGAACTTCATGCTTGCTGAAGAGGTGGGGGCGGGGGGGTGGGGGGTGGGGAACAGAGGGGGAGTGAAAGAATGACCCCAGCTCAAGCATTCATTATCAATATTGTATAATTTTCAAAGTCTGTAGACTAAGAATATGTCAGCATGAAAATGTGCTGGATCTACTTTTATCCTTCTATACATGAGTAGTAGTCTAAAGAAAGTGCTAAAACTGCATGTGCCTAGTCAAAAATTTAAATATAAATTATTCAGACCTGCTTTTGTGTTCCAATGTCAAGTCACAACGCTAATGGTAGGAAAACCAGCAGGAGTAAGGTGGAAGGAAAGCATAAACATCAGTGTTACATTCAGGAATTAATGGTCTAAGTGAGCTGTTCCTCAGTGACACATTAAAATAGAGAATTTGGAAATAGTCCTGGCCTGTTGGCTTCCTTAGCCGAACAAGAATTTTGTGGTATTCAGCTTTTACAATGTAAGTATATACAACAATTTTCGTGTTCTATAACTGACCCATATACCATTAGTGATAGACATATAATGTGTTCATCATGTACCATGATAAATTTTCTACATGCTGATGTTAATTAAAAGTAATATCTGCCCAAGGAACTCCATAAGTATTTTGGAACCATATCTGAAAGAAAGCACAGTGTATTATCACAGTATTGCTGAGTATATTGGAACTGGGAACATACTGAGCACACTGAACATTCTATAAAAATAATGTAATCAAATTATTTAAAAAATATATCTAATAGCTAATTTCTCACAAACTACGAAAAGTAGGAGTAAAAGAGAGTAATGACTTCTTTATAGATTTTTTAAAAATATTTTTTCAAGATGATAATAAAAATTTCTGTCTTTTATTCTATAAACAATTCTAAAGAGGCAAAAAAAAAACCCAAAACAAAACAAAACAAAAAAACCCCCACCAAAACCCTTTCCAACTTTTTATCATTTTTCTTTTCTCTTTTGTCAGAAAAATTTGATTTTTCTTTGTTTTGCATCATTTTATTGAAAAAAACTCGCTACAAGATGAGCAGGCAGGAAGTTAAGTCCAGGCTTCAAAATAATGAGCTTACAACACCATCTTCAGTCCTGAAGACAGGAGATGACATCATCTAAAAAATAATTTCCATCAGAAGTCTGCCATATCTTTATTTCCACAAAGGAAATCATATAGTATATCAAAGCTCATATGAGAGCTGCTTCGCAGAGTCTCAGATGCTCCCTATGATGCTGTATCATTATGTACATTTTGTTATTCAGTGAAGTTTAGAGATACCTATGTTTTAAACATGTGTGTAAAATTTTATAACAGAATGTACGAATAAAACTTGGTGTCTATGAAGATTCTGTCTTCCTGCCCTTATGCTCTACAAGCTAATACCTTAATAATTTTGGCTCTGACAACAAAGCAAAATTATTTAGTATTCTTTTCATGTGGAAGCTGTTGACTGATCATTAATCATGTTTAGTTGCACCTGCAATTATTTTTTCATATATTTAATATGCCAATTTTATTGCACAGACTGCTCTCGGGAGGTTTCTAATAGTGATTAAAGCAATGTTAATTGTCACATTTATTTCAGGATTGCTTCAATGTCAATGTGATCAAAGGTGATGGAAATGTCGAAGTTTCCACAAGTGTAAAAAGTTTGGATTAGAATTTCCAGAAATCAGACTGTATTTCTTTCCAGGTCACCAAGAAAATAACCTTTCATTAATATCCATGGGTTTTTGTGCCAATGTAAAGAATTTCCAAAGTTTCTTACATGGTACGGGTACTGCTTGTTTATACATGAGCACATATGTCCAAGGACGTTATCTATTCTTGCTGTTACCTTGACATCCTCTCTGTTTCCACAGATGTCTGTATCTTTTCCTCTTGCAAGCTTCTTTACAAAGTGCTGATAACATCTGAGTGTAGTCAGTGGCTGATATAGTAAAATAATTGATCACATTTGGAACACAGGCATTTTAGTCATGTTGAAAAAAAGATTAAGGGGAGAGTGTCATGTGAGAAAGTATTAGCTTTACACTGCGTGTTGACTTTTTCTAAGCACATCAGGGCCTCCAAGGATTTTTTGTTTTACTTAAGAGACTTCAAATTTTTTGCCATCAGTATAAGTCAGCACACTTATTTTTAAAGGAAGAATCACTCAGCCTAGATCAGGGGTCCTCAAACTTTTTAAGCAGGGGGCCGGCGCGCGGATGAAGTGGCAGGCAGCCATCTGCGGCTGCTTGGTTTCCCCCCCAACCCCCGGCGGGCTGGGGGGTTCTGTAAATTCCGGGGGCCAGATTGAGGACACTGGGGGGCCGTATCCAGCCCGTGAGCCGTAGTTTGAGGACCCCTGGCCTAGATCATTGCTACAGTATGTAACAGATCTCTCAAAAGCGACTTTTGAAAATGAAAACCAGTATTCATGAACACTCTTGTTTCAAGCAGGCTGTGCAGAAATGCTGTTCTGTAACATTTTATAATTCTGTGCAATATAGATGTGTCAGTCCACTGAGGACCTCTCAGTGCAATTTTTCCTACTCTAAAACTCAAGTGTCTGATGCTTAGACTTCTGTAGTGGCAGCATGAATTGATTTCAGCTTCTAACAGACAATCATTTGACTATGGCATGATGGTGACAAGGGTTTAGGAAGTTCTTAAAAAATCACTGTCCATTACCTAAGAGAAGGGCTTTTTTGGAAGTTGTGACTGGAATAGGTCAATATAGAAGTAACAACAGATTAATAATCTTTTAGACTGAGCAGTTAGAATAGAAGGTAGAGAGGATGATCTCCCATATTATTTGTAACTCTATACCTGCTGAGCAGAGAAAAGTGAAATGCTTGAAAGAAATTTGTTAGATCAGTAGCACAGACAGCTTTATTGGTACTGCATAACGTAATAAAGAATAATTTTTAGCAAAGGCTGAATATAAACTGAAATTACTTATCCTATTCATCTACTTAAGGAGCCTGATGAGGATGTTTCAGTGGACCTGATTTAATTTCTCTTTGTTTAGGTTCTTCAAGGCACAATCTGCCTGTTTATTTGACAAACTTCACTCAATTTATGTCTATATGAGAATAGTATATATTGAATCAGTTATAATTAAATGTCTTTCCCCAAAGGGGACTAAAGTACAACTAATTCTTCATTCCCATTAGCTTTTCCTATCAGGCTAGCAAGTGTCTGTGTCCAGCAAATGCCTGTCTTCTGCAGTTATGATGGCAGCTGTGCCTATTTACAAAAAACTTGTGTGACAAGGTTTTGGTAGCAGTGGGTGGTGGTGGGTGTTATAGGGGTGGCTTCTGTGAGCCGATGCTAGAAGCTTCCCTTATGTCCAACTGTGCCAGTGCCAGCAGCTCCAGGACAGACGGGCAGCTGGCCAAAGCTGAGCCCATCAGCAACAGTGGTAGTTATTTCTGTGATAACGAAATTTAAGAAAGGAAAAAAGCTGCTGCATAACAGGCCATGGTGAGGCAGACTGTTCCCCTCAGCCCAAGGACATTAAAGGTGGAGCAGCCCATGGAGAACCCATGCCAAGAGCAGTTCCTGAAGAACTGTAGCCCATGGGAAGGACACATGTTGGAGAAGCTCATAGAGAGCTGTCTCCTGTGGGAAGGACCCCAGGCTGGAGCAGGGGAAGAGTGTGAGGAGTCCTTCCCCTGAGAAGGAAGGAGTGGTAGAAACAACGTCTAATGAACTGACCACAGCTCTCATTCCCTGTCCTGCTGTCCCACTCAGGGGCATGAGTTAGGGAAACCAGGAGTGATGTTAAGTCTGGGAAGAAGGGAGGGGTAGGAGGAACGTGTTTTAAGGTTGGTTTTTATTTCTCATTACCTACTCTGACTTTTTGGCAATCAATTATATTAATTTCCCTGAGCTGAGTCTGTTTTGCCTGTGATGGTAATTGCTGTCTCACTGCCCTTATCTTGACCCATGAGACTTTTATTCTATTTTCTCTCCTCTGTCCAGCTGAGAAAGGGGAGAGACAGAGAAGTTTAGTAGGCACTTGGCACCCAGCCAAGGTCAACTCAACACAATGAAAAATACTACCATTTTTTTCCCCCTTTAAATTGTTTTAATGCATAGTTTTACAAAATACATTTTTGTTGGTAGGTTCCCTGGTACAGAGGTTTTGTCCAGGCAGTTGGAACAGTAAAAATCCACTAAAAATCAGGAGTGTTTGTTCCTTTTTTCCCTCCTAAATCATTATATGCTTAAAATCAGATTGCATGACCTGGCTGCCTGAAAAGGCAGTGGACTGTAATCTTTCACCCTGCTGATTCCTCATAGATTTTGTAACTATATTAACCATGCTGGTTGACCTGGAGATATGAACTAGAAGTAGAATGGGATGAGTTGGAGAGCAGGGTACAGGTATGGTCATGATGATTCAATGCTGATTTGCTTTCTGAATACAAAGCCTCTCCTTTCTTTGCATATTTCCACACATTGCGTGTTAAAGCTATCTAGGATTTAGGCGACTAGAGCATGGATAACTTGGCCAGACCAGATTTTGAAAGAGAGGGAGAAGGTTTACCTGTGCCTAGCAAGGTACAGACAAAAAAACCTGTAAAGCGATCAAAAAAAACCCCCCTCCTTGAAAAAGCACTGATTCCAGAAATAACATGATGACTGCTTCAGCAGCAAAACCAATACAAACATAGATTTTCACACCATCATGACAAAAGGTCTCCAGTGTTCATTGTCCTTGTAAGGGTCTTCACAGAATTCACGGAGTTCCCCAAGTAAGGAATATGCTAATCTTTTTTTCTTGCCAAAGACAATTCTGAAACTTTTAATAGCCTTTTGACATCTTTAAGGTTCTTTAATTAATATCAGTTTATTTCAGGTAAATTAAATATATTTCATGCAACACGTATCCTGAAAGAATTGTGTCTGACACCAGAAATGCTAGACATCATTCTGAAACTACCTTAATATTTAAAGTATTGAGTAGTCCTTATTTTAAACTAAGGACAGAAGAAAATTTTTTTGCAGTGCGTATGCATGTGTCCCTTCCCTCACAGGCTCACTGCAAACCTGTTTTGAATTTAGGTCATGAAATAAAATGGTACTGCTGGAGATGGGGTCCTGCTCCTCAGTTATCTCTTGCCTAAACCTCAGAATGGACCTTGACAGCTGACACAGAAGTGTTTCTAGCTCTAAAATACTGACAATTTAATATATACAAGTATACAAAATAATATGAACCTTTCACTTTGTCAAAATTTAACTGATTGACAACTCTCTGTATCCATTCAGGCATATTTGCTCCATACAAACTCGCAAACTGAAGCCAGAAATAAATTCCCCCTGAGAAGTAGTAAAACTGGATATATAATACAGCTTTACTGAAATCCCATTCTGTTGTCAAACAATTATTATTGAAAACCTAGGGGCAGGAGATTCCTGTGGTAGTTTGGGTTTATCACAAACAAAACCACATCTTTTTTTTCCAAGTTTTCAAAAATTTGATCCTCTGCTATTTAGGCTCTTAAATGAACTCACAATTTCATAATGCATTCTTAGAGTAAGTAGAAATTCACTTAACATAGGTAGAATAAATGTCTTCTGGAAGCTATAACACAACAACAGAACCTAATGTATTCAATCTATTTTTAACCTAAGCCTTGGAATCTATATTTTGCATTGCATTGAAAGATTGTATGAAAAGAGGAAGAGTATTAAAAGTGTAATTTTTTAGAATGCATTAGCTTTTCTAAAATGAAGCATCCTGACTCCCTTCTCCAGTTTGCTGATCCTACTGTCATCTTTTCCTCATGTAAATTTCTTGTCTTCTTAACAGAAAATATCATAAATTAAAAACCATAGCATCTGAGCGGTGTATCTATCTAATCCAGCAAATTAACTGTTAAGGAGGCTAACTGATTTGCAATAGGTCTCATATTATTTGTATTTATTTCCTCATTGTTAAATAGACTTGGTGGGGGGTGGGCAGGGGAAGTGAATGAGACTACACTTAATTGCTCAGGTTCCCCTCACCCTCCTGAAGAACAACAAATTTACAGATGTCATCACAGGTGCTTTTAGCAGATAAATTTATCTCATTTGTAATCTCTCTGAGGATTTTGATGGAATGACAGTCAACTGTCATTGTCAAATCTAGCCTTTAAGGAGAAATAGAAGTTACAGTTGGCTTCAGGCTTTGCTTCATTTAATATGAAATTTGTGATGGTGGAGGTTAGAGGAAAGAATTATATTTCTTTTTGATGAGCTCCTTTAAATTCCTGTATTTCATATTGAAATAGAACTTTTTATTTTAAACTCTCAGGAAGCAGAAATTCTAACATTTTGATTGACTTCTGTATAAATACTTGGCCTTAAATTAATGTGTACTAGTAAAGGATGCCATGCTACATGTAGAAGATTACTTGGTCTGCTTGTTAGCTTACTTAAGGAATGACTTCCAGTTCTGGGACTCTGAAGTGAATATGCCAAGAACTCCTGGGAAAAGATTATAAAACATAGACAGCTTGCATCTCCTTTGGAGTTGTTTGATTGCTTAACTGAAGGTAGGTTTAAAACACCTTTAACACTTCAGTAGTTCCTTAGGAAAATTGTAGAAGACATGAAATTTCTATAGCTGTTAATTAATTTGAGTGACCTGATATGTTTGGAAGACACAGGAACTTAAAGACCTCTGAAAACTTCAGGCTGGCTAGAGCCCTGCAGGTGAGGGCTATCAAGTGATAAATAGGTGCTTTACAGGACATATATTTTTGTAAAATATACGGAGATGTAAACACATTTATTGATAAAACAGAACAACTTCCAACATAAAACAGTTTTCAGAGTTAAATACTCTATAGTTTCTTAATAGTGCTAATTATTTGAAAAGTTACTTAAATTAAGTGAATATCAAGGCAGTTGATGGCAAAGAAAATGGAAGATAACTGGGAGATAACATAAAATCATAGAGAAATGTTACTAGGGATCACTGACATACCTGTTACAAGGTCATGTACTAAATTACTAATTGTTTATATCAGTCATAGTCTGCCTAACTCTGCTGTTGTCTTTCTCCAGTGTTTTTTCTTGCTACAGAGCCTTGTAGGATAAAAAATCTATCAGCATTACATTTTGTACCCTGAGTTGCCTTGCCATCTCTCATTGTGAAGTCCTCACAAGAAAATACCTGAAATCATGAAGAATCCCATTGCATTTCTGGCTTAGAAATTAGTTGTAAGAAATTCAGTGATTTTTTTCCTCATGAGAGTTTATTGTCTTCTGGAAATCAATTTGCTGCTATTTTCAGGTAGCTAAGAAGCATATGCATATGTGAACAAATTACCACCTACAGAAGAAATACAGAAGGAGTTTTCTTGGTATGTGCCTGTTGAGTTTATAAAGCAGATATTTTATTGAGTAATACATTTGTTTGTAAAGAGCTTTAAGAAAAAAAAGCAGAAATGCAACATATTGTCACTGTTCTGTTATCTATTGTGTTCGTATTAAAAAACTGAACAGGAAAAACTTGCTCAATCTCTCCCTTCATACAAACACTTGATTTTTGACTGTAATTGTCGTTATATGTGCACAATGTTGCCAAGAATTCTAACTTACTGAGGAGAGTTTTGTTTCTAACAATAATGACATACAACGTAGTGTATCTTTAGCTATTCGTCATAAGAACTTCTGGTCTCTGTTTGAACAAGAATTAATTTATATAAAGGAAAAGATATAATTCGGGAATTTTGAATTGTTGTGCAGCACTTTGATTTGTACTTTTTTCAAATAAAACACCTCAGTAAAATCTGCATGCAGCCAGATATGTTTCCTTCCTTTATTTTTCCTTAGCAGTGACAATGAGTGCTAATTGTTTCTAATTTGATTTTTGATGGGTTCTTACCTAATTAGGCACTTAAAGAGTTTTTACAAACTTAAGGAGATGTTCTGATGAAGAGGAATAAGACTCATTATCCTTTTTACATATCAGCACAAAAGCTTTCTAATGACAAAAAAATACATTTTCATATTCTTGCCTGACCTATCAAGCACTGTGATTTTCTAATCTCATTTCTGTACTTGAAAGCTTCAGTCTTGGAATGTGACACATTGCTAATGTAAGATAGTGCCGCTATTGCTCTGACTACTAATTAATCTTTATAATTATAGCATCTTCCTACAATAATCATCATGATAAGCTGGATAATAGGAGTTAAGAGGAAAGAAGTGTCTTCATTTACACCGTAGATTGAAATACCCTTACTTGATGGAAGTTGGTGAAAGAGAAATATCAATTTACAGTAATGGACTTGTACTTATGAGGACTTAAGTATAAGCTGATCACAATTTCTTTTTCTTGTTCTCTCTCTAGTTTTTTCAGGAAAAACATTAATGCTTTGTTATGACAAATTGGATGGAGGAACTCTTTAGTGCATGACAGTATTTCTATTCTTCCTGGAGAGAACATAGTTAATTGGTTTGATATATCATAAAGAAGACACTACTAATGGTCATTCATAGATCCATTTAAAATAGCAAATCCTTTTTATGCCAACTACTGTGTAGGCCTATAATACATCAGACTCAGTTAAGTGAATGATTTTTTTTTTTTCCTGGTGGCAAGGCTATTAATGCAGGTGTTCCTGTATATATTTGGCAGATGGATCTGTGTCTCCATCTGTCTACATCGTGTTTAATAATTTTCGTGTTTGTAAGCCTGTATTATCTTTGACCAGATCAGGATTTATTCCTTACCTTATAAACATAATTGATGTAGATTTTGACAGTTTAAGTCTTGCTACACATTACAGCTGAAGTCAATACTTGGAAAATTGTGTAGCTTTATCTATACTAACACAGTTAAGAAAGTAATTTTCTACTGTTAGACAAAGATTAGGCATTGAGAAGGATTTGATAGAATTTTTTATGTTGCTGTAATTATTTTTGTTTGAATAGGGAAATTAAGCATGTTTAGACTTATATAACTTGAGGATGATATAATTCATGTGAATAATCAGTTAATATAGCTTATTTAAATATATAAAACCCCATTGAATTCATAAGGAAATGTACTTGTGTGTGTGTGTGTGTGTGTATAACTATATATGTTTGTTATTGTGATCTTTGTTTTCTCCAGTCCTTGACTACTAATTATAATGGTTAACAACTTAACAGACTAGGTTTAATCATCAGGGTTGTAAATACTACTTAAGTTTGAATCACAATTTAGGATTAATTAAAATTCTGCAAAAAGCAGCTTGATTCTCTGTTGTCCTGCATTTTGTGCTATCCTCTGTATAAGACTGGTAGAAAATGACAGCATTCTCTTTCTAACTCATGTTGAAAGTACCCAGTCTTTTGGCAGGAGTTGTAACATTTAATGTTTCTTAGCCAGGTTTAAATAATATTAAAGTGGTGTTAACTGCTAACATTGGGCCCAAGGAAGTGACAAGAGGGTAGAAGAGAGAACTGTGAAAACAATAAAACAACCATTCAGATATCCCAGGGGCTGTTCAGAGAAAAGAGTTTAGCCCTTCATCACAGTGCACAAAACCAAAAACTCCACAGCAATTGCCATTTCGCAGAAAGATAAGTTCCATGTAGCTTTCAGGATTAATATTGTAGAATGAGACTTAGAGTTTGAAAAGAATAAATTAGCAAGCAGTTGCACTTTTAAGGCTGTTTGGAAGTTCTAAAGTCCTTTCATTCATGGTCAACTACATAATCACAAATTTAGAGTGTTTAATCCCTGTTGAGCAATATTATAATGACCATTCTATTGTGGACTAAAGAAACTGAAATACAAAACATTAGAATGAAAAACATTATTAGAAAAAATACTATTATCAAATACGCAGAAGTGAAAACTTTACATTTTAAACTCGAGTGTTTCATGTTGTCCTTTGTCCATTGGACAAAGTTACTATCAAAGATAGGAAGGTTTTAATTTTTTTAAAAAAAATATTCTTAAAAGATGTTATCATGTGACTGAATCTTTTCCAGTTTGACAAAAAATTTTGGAGGAAAGACAGTTTAAACATTTGCTTTTTCTTCCTGTTTCAAAAGATACTTCATTCTAACAGATACATCTTTATAAATTTTCACAAAAAATAATGATCTAATGACAGTCTAAACTGCTTAGGCATTTTATTTCTCAGTAACTTGAAGCACACAGGTGGTCAGTTGTGACAGCCCAGCTGATGGCCAGTAACTAACTTTGTTAGAATAATGTATTTGTACTCATACAAGCTACCCTCAGTCATTGTTTTAAAGGGTCATAGTATGGTATAAAAGAACAATTAACTTCTAAGCAAAGATGCCACTTTTAGAAAATTCCACATTTGGTGTTTTTCTAAAAGCAGATACTCAACTATAGATGCTGCAAACATTTCTTTCATGTGAAAAAGTGAAAAGAGATCTAATTCTGCTAAGAAAATACAAATATATTTCAATGATCTGTAAGCAGCTGAGTCTCATTGTGTTTTGTACTTTACATTGTGCCATTTTCATTTTGTTCCTTATTTATGGTGTCAGTTACAGTTAGGTATATTGTCCTTCATATGATGGGGAGAGATACAAACAATAAGGGCTTCATGAATGTCATATTTTTGATATCTCAGTCACTGAAAACTACAATGTAATGCACGTAAATATCATTCTCGGACAAGGACATTGCATCTTAATTGCAGTGGAGGCTGCCTTTTTTTTTTTCATCCTATTTTGGAATCTGTTTTGGACAATGATTGCTTTTCAAAAGACATACAAGACAAATGTCAACAATTCTGCCACCACAGCAGTTAACATGTGTTCCTAATTAATTCTTAAGCAGATAATCAGCTATAAGTGTATTGTGAAACCAGATGGCCTAAGATTTCCAGGATATCTGGCAGTGAAGGATGCTTCATTATAAATCCAGTGTTGAATCTAGGACTGCTCATAGGCATGTGGTATATGTTCTAGCTGAAGGTGGACTAAATAACTTTGAAATATGAAAAACAGAGATAGCATTTTTCAAAGCTTTTATTCACAAGTATGTCGGGAGACAGAATCTGGGAGAACTGTCATTGCTATTGTTCGCTCTCTTTTTACTATAGTTAGCATAAGTATGGAACGATTGTAAGGCTTATCTTGCATGCCAAAATACTTTCAGATCTATTTTTCAAGAATGCTAAATACATCCTTAATAATATTATTTTTCCAGATACTCTGCAAATGTACTCAAGGATAAAATTTCTCCCTTGAACTACTGAGGCCATACACAACTGGCAAATCAATGATGGGAACAAAAATTGATATTATAATCGATTTATCATGGATGAATATAGACATCTACTTTCAATATGGCTCCTACCAGCAAGGAGGAGAAGGACAGACAAGATTTACACTCCCTTTCAGATTTCACCTTCTCTGGTTTTTACCATGAGAATACATTTGCTTATGGAGAAAAAGATGTTTGTGAACTGTTTGCATGAATTGATCATCATTTGTTATTTTTTATATAACTGATAGAAGTATACATTTTTTCTTCAGATTTGAAGGAATTTATGACAAATAATGAGCAGTGAATAATAAAAACTTATAAAAAATAGTTTCACAAGGCATATTTCCTCTATACCACAAGTCCTCTGGCTATGCTGGCCTTAAAGGGAAGCAGTGACAGAAGTACAGAAACTCAGTAAATAAGCATTATGTTTAAATGTCAAAATATTAGCACTTTCAGTTGAAAAAAAAATCTTTCAACATTTTTGAATACAGATGGTTCAACTTTCATTGTCTAAGTCAGGAGCAGTGCTACACTGATGGCGCATTTTTTTTGGAAATTCCCACCATCAGTTCTCCACTACAAAAACATGTCAGATTTCTAAGCTCAAAGTATGACTGAGGATAAAATAACCTTTTTTTCCCCCTTTCTTCAAAAAAATTATTTTCCTCCCAAAAAATTGAAAGGCATTATTTTTGTTGTATTGTGCATTTTTCATTCCAAAAGAAATGCAGATCATTAACTACATGATGGTAAAAACCTAAGTTTCAGTCTAGACACATATGTAATGATTAGACACTGTTTTAATGCAGGGATGGAGAAAAAGGACACCTGCTGACAGAAGAAAACCTCAGCCAAACAAAAAACTTAAGTTGACAAGAATTTTTCTCTTATTAGGCTGAAATATGGCTTCTAACATTGTATTTTGGAAGACAATTCGCCTAACCAGGCTTTTCTGAGTAGTATTCTGGGGGTCTCATAAAAATTTGGACGTGTCCCAGATTTAGTGGAATGTAAAATTCCATTATATTTGTACCTCAGTTGCAAACAGTAAGCATTTTTCACAGTTACTTTGAACATGAGATTTGCAAGAGAGAATCAGGTTTGATGTCATTTAATTTGGTGTCTTGCTCCAGAGAAGTAAAATCTTTGACACTGGACGGGGCAAGGTATTTCAGTAGAATCCCAAGCATGCGGGTGTGAAACACCCCATTGATACCTTATAACAAAGACTTGAAACATGGTAGGGCATATCCTAGTGGGGCATGTTTTTTTCAATGTCTCACTACTAGTTCATGAATTTAAACCGAACCTTTTATTTCAGTTTAACTAAAGAAAAGCAGAAGGTTCAGTATCTTTAGTAAATGTCAATTGCTGTAACTTTAATAACATATTCCCCACAAGCATAGCCAATCCTTTCTTAAAATTTATTCAGTTTATGACACTGTTTTCTGTAGCAGTCAGTCATATGTGATAACTTATACATCCTATGCAATACTTTGACCTTGCTACTTTGTGTTTTTTGAAAACTTGGTACTCTTGTCTTCTGACACAGCAAGACAGAATCTCCCTATAGCTTCTGTAAACAATTCTGGGTTTAGACCCTTCTTATAGTTTGTCCATTATACAGAAAACATTATATTGTTTTCACATTCCTGTTTTTTCATATTGTCCTTCTCTATTGACCATAAATTTGTGATATCTTTTTGAGATTTGAAATACCCAGCTCTGTGCAAAACCTAGCTGACTTTGCAATACTGGATTATACACTAGCGTGATAGTATTTTGTTCATTAGATTTACCCTTTTTGTGCATTGTGTTTGTTTAGCTTAGTTCAGCTGCATTCATAAAAGAGATATAAAGAAGAGATATAAATTATCAGAACGGGGATAAGGATCTTTTTCTTATCTAATTCTATAACTTAGTTCAGTATTGTAAGGAAATAGGGTATTAAACTATCCCTACCTATGACATGTGATACTTCACACTTATCAGAACTGAACTTTGTAATCCTTATAGTCTACAGAAATACAACTTGTTATTCAGTTAAGGACCTAAAAATAGACAGAAACTTGCACTAATTTCATTCAATGAGTCCTCAACAGAAACAGTGGCTGTTATTTGGAAACCATGTATCAGTGATGAGAAGTGACCATTGCTTTCTATTCAAAATGCAGTTATTTCTATTTTGTCAATGTGCAATTCAACTGTCCAAAAATGTATCTTGTGTACAGTATCCTGCTATCATATTTCATCTTTGGAGTTGAAAAGAATTTTGGCATCAGAACTTCTTCATCAAAAACACCCATCAAAAAATGTTATGCCCTGTAAATGTTACTTATTATTTACACTTACTGACTGAATAGTAGGGCATCTGCCTCCATCTCTTTTCTGTGCAGCCAAAATTTTTTGCTTTAGATGTAGTCTATGCCTGGAGTATGTGAATTAAGGAACATTCCTGAAATCAGGAAGTATGTATATTTGCTACATTTTCAAACACTACTGTGCTGAATTCAGTGATAGCATTGGCACTGTCGCACTTGGCTGTTTTGATATACTCCAGTAAATTCTGAAAATAAATAAATTCTGTTTTTATTAAGATAGAAAGTGAAAAACATTTTGTTCCAGAGTGATCCTAATCTAGTCTGACTTTTCGCCCTGGTTAAGCAAAAACAGAGATGGAACTATAGCTGATTAAGCATTTACAACCATATCCTACACCATGCTGTCTCCAACTTAAAAATCTGATGTAGCATAAACTCTGTAAATTCAGCATATAACTACTGTGGATTTATTCTGACACAGGTGAGATTTCTCAGTCTGATGTAGAAGACTCTTAAAGTCCATAGGATTTTTTACTTTCTTTAACCAGTAACGAGATTTCTTCTCTGAAAAATAATTTTCAAAATCTGATGGTTACAAGCTACTTGCTGAGGGTAAGGCTAAGAATATTCAAATGTAATATTAACTAATACTAGTAGATACTACTTAGGAAACTCCAACCAAATATGCATCCTGTGCAGATTAGTGTAACTCCAGAAGCTGGTGTAAGATAATCCTTCTGTATGCTTTGCAATGATTATAATGAAAATCACATACATAAATATTAAAAGACATTAATCATAGTAATAATAAGGGGTAGGGCTCCTCAGCCTACCTCTGTGCACCACTGAAAGGTAGTACTGAACTTTAATAATGAAGCTGTACTCTTTTGAGTTAAGTTGTCCTAAACTTAACAAGAATATGCTAATATGGTGGGATAAATTAAATTTACTGTCCTTTAGAGCAGTTATATAAAAAAAAGAATGTAGCAATATTTAATAGTTTTGAGTTTATGGGTAAGGTCTTTCTTCATGTGGTTTATTGGAAGAAAAGGTAATTATTTTGGAAAGCAAATGAATGAAAACAGATGAAGTGAATTTACCATAAAAATAAAATATAAATGGAGCTACTGTTGCACAAACGCATTATATTACTATTAATTCTACAGTTCAATTAACTTAATTAGTTTATTATTTAAACAAAATTACCTGTTTGCAGCTGGTGGATCACATTATTTGAACATTAACCATTATTAATATTCTGTCAGTCAGCGAAGCATTAAAATAGAAACCTAACTATTCAAGGTGGTGTAAGTTATACAACAAGTGATATTCCAGTTCTCAAGGGCATTGCATAACGCTAAAGTAAGGCAAAGGCTGATATTTTTAAATTTGTGCACTAGAAACTTGGCACCTCTGCCAAAGTGAACAAAATGCCTAATAGTGAAATGACAGAAGTGTAGGTGTCTAAAATGTCTTGAGTACATGGGCCTTAAACACTGTATTTAAAGAAAAGCACGCAGGTTATTTCTGGGTTAACTTTGCACCAGGTAAAATAACAAGAAAAATAATCAGTATTTATGGAAATCATTTGCTCATTATTACTGGATTGCATTTAATCTCACAGATGTTGAATGTGCAATGTGAAAAAAAAATGCAGCTGGGAGCAGGTCTGAGTGCAATTTGGAAGTCGCTGTAATTGAGGAGCTTGAAGTCTTTCATTTCCTAAAGGAATGTTTTAAATGCAGAATTGTCCCATGTGAGGATAACTGTCCTTCTAAGAGGCCTGAGCACTAACATACCGAACCAGTAAACATTCCATTTAAAAAATTATGCTATTAAAAGACAAAAACTTGGGTGTGAAACTTAACTGACAGGAATTTTTCTGTCTCTGTTATGAGCTTTTTTGTCTGATACATTTAATTAGTTACTATAATAGAAGTCATTCTTTTATAGTCAGTGACAATAATTAACTTTAATTATCTCAAAATAATATTTTAAGGATCATCTCTATGACTGAGTTTTAAAACAAACCATTCATCCCAAGGCATGATTGCTTGACTGATCATCAAAAGACTGACTTCTGAGTCTTTATCTGCCATAGGTGTGAGGGACACCCTCATTCCTGAGACTACAGCAGTTCCAGAATCAGAACTTCAGCAGCACAGCAGATATAAAAGCAAATTAAAGCAGTGCTTGAGGAGTTCAGGCATTCAGGTATCTGTCGCCAGGACCAGTCACCCTCTAAGTGGGCAATTACTAAGCTTTAAAAACTCACCATGTCTAAGTGTAGCAGTAGCTAAGAAGAAAAAAATAGGTGAAAAAGAGAGTTCTGATTATTCAGAAGAATTAAAGAAACAAGGAACACTGTAACAGTTCTCATGGTTCCAAAACTGAAATAGTCTACAAACGCGGCAACAGTGTTTCCTTTCTCAGTGCTTCTCCAGCCAGTAAGAACTGGCATTTCAATGAAAACAAATTTGATTAGTAAGTTTCCTTATATTTGGTAGATAGTCTGTTCTGTGTTGTTAGTTTAATCATCACAAATTCACCACATTAAAAATGTTCAAGGTATTGCAGAAATGCTACTAAGGATCACTGATTCTTAGGATATGGGTTAAGATTTTTATATACTTTTTACACCCTTTGTGTGTAAAATGAAGAAAACGTGGCATGTTATTTTCAGAAGTACAGTCTCTGTGGTGTTTCAACATCTCAAAAATGCTTAGCTATTCATAAGTAGTGCAAACCAGTTGTTTCACCTGGCTGATTTCTGACACTGGCCAATGCCAGATGCTTTAGAGAAAAGTATAAACTGCGATATGTAAAATGCTTACAGTAGCTGAATTAACAAAAATTGAACAATTTAAATTTAAAGAAAAAATTTACATTGAGTTCTCAGTCAGTTGCTAACCAGCTGAAACGAGATACCTAAATTTATTGCTATTCTTTGCCATTTAGTAAATGTCATGGTTTAACCCCAGCTGGCAACTCGGTACCATGCAGCTGCTTCCTCACTCCCCTCCTCCCCCTAGTGAGTTGGGGAGGAGAATCAGATAAAGATATAACTCATGGGTTGAGTTAAGAACAGGTTAGTAACTGAAATAGAGTAAAATATACTACTACTAACAATAATAATAATAACAATAATAGAAATTAAAAGGGAGATAAAAAGAGAGAAAGGAATAAAACTCAAAAAACCCAAGTGATGTACAATACAATTGCTCAGCACCCACTGACCCAGCCAGTTCCCAGGCTGTGACTGGCCCCTCCCAGCAAACTCCCCCCAGTTTATATACCAAGCATGACAACCTATGGTATGGAATATCCCTCTGGTTAGTTTGGGTCAGCTGTCCTCGTTATGTTCCCTCCCAGCTTCTTCTGCACCTGCTCACTGGTGGGGCATGAGAAACTTAAAAAGTCCTTGATTTAGAGTAAGCATTGCTTAGCATCAACTAAAACGTCAGTGTGTTATTGACATTATTCTCATCCTAAATTCAAAATATGTCTCTGTACTAGCTACTAAGAAGAAAATTAACTTTATCCCAGCTAAAACCAGGACAATAAGCATCATTGTAAAAGATCTCCATCAGTTCATTTATGAATATGAAATATAAACTGTAATATGAAACTACTGACCGCAATGGTATGCCATGTCAATAATGCTAACTTCATAAGGATAAATTATTTTTCATGTATTCTATTGTAATCTACTGATTGAAGTGCAAAAAAAGAAAAGAAAGACTTCTTGATCTAGCATTCTTCCATTTTAGTCTTGAACAAATCACTTAATTGTGTAGTATCTGCTTTTGTATTCCTTGGAGAAGCTAAAATTATTTGGAGATTAAAGACTTACGGTGTTGATTTTCATCCATTTTGAACAGCTGTAACAGAAATCTCAAAATTCCTCCAAGAAGGAAAAAAAAAAAAAAAAAAAAAAGTATTCACCCTCACTACCTACTCAGCATACTGATAATAAGGCAGGGATGAGGACAGTAGTTAACTATCTGTCCATTGTCAGAGTAGCATTACTCTTTTTCAGCTTTCCAGAATCTTTTGGCCATGTTACCTTTTACCAGTTCATATTCTGATGCCTCAGTAGATTCTCCTAATTAAGTAACTTTACCTTTATTTCTTACTTATGATTCCTGAATCATATGTTACATTGTTGACTATGGATAATTTTTTATTCTATGATATTTACAAGCTGCTACAGCTTTTTTGCACTGCTGAGGCTCAAGAACTGCCTTGGCCTCCTTACTGAGCCATTAAATGCACTGCATTTCTGGGCCACTGAAGTACATTTGTCCTGCTTCAGTTCTGGCAAGGATTTACAAGTACTTGACCATTTCAGTTGATACTAAACCTTCCATTTCTGAATGCTTCTGCACATATGTTCATTTCAGATTCTGTTTCTTAACAGTATATAAAACTATGCACGACAGAAACTAATGACATTAGCAGTGTCGAGTTGGTACCAGATGAAATCTACATACAGAGTATGATATGTGACAAAGAAAGTCAGAAATAAACACAGTCTTGTATTTCCTGAACAAACTAATAAAAAAAAGAACCCTGAGTAAATATGACCGGGACAAATGCTGTGTATATATCTGAGAAATATGTCACTTTATTTTTGTGATGAACATACAAAACACCCTTCATGATTGCAAATGTATTTGACATACAAAGATTATCCAAATGATGTGGTTAAGAAATTGTTGGTCTGTGAAACTTACACACTGCTGCTTAATGTAAAGATTTTCTACTGCTTTTTTGACATGAGTGTACAGACATCTCATGTTTGCTTATTCTCCCTCTTCTTGATTTGTTTTAAAGGCAGAATTACTAACAACAAAACGATCTCAAAGGGATATTTTTGTTCCCAACTGCACACAAGGAATCCACAGAATTTCTGAAGGAAGCTTTATTATTTGGGCCCTCTGGAGGTGTAGAAAGTGAATGGAAGGTAAAATACAGATCTCTGATTAAACTCAGTACTGAACACAGCTCCTGGGTTGCTAGCAGTGTTACACAGAGGGGGCAAGCAGAAAGGGTGCGGAGGCAAAATGCTGGAAACCCTAACTGTTTCTGCTGCAGCCACTGTTGTCCTCCACAAAGAGGAGCTGGAGACCCATGGTGCATAAGGCGGTGGCTACTGCAAGGACCCTAAAGAAAAATGGGGGATGGTATTGTGGATATTAAAGTATTTTCTGCAGATCTTTTTTGTAACTGTGTGATGTTAATATCACATTATGAAAGTACAGACTGTCCCCCCATCCAGAGGGCATAAAGCCTTTCAAGGAGTTCAGAACTGACTTCACTAGCAGTACACCCACTCTGGTAACCTGAGTGAGAGGGTGTTAACAGAGGCATGTTGATATAGAAAAAACATTACAGCATGGCTTTGCTTCAAAACCAGAGTGCAAAATTAAGCATTTCATATAGTTGCCCTGTCTTCGATCACAACTAAATCAGCTTGGGATACCCTAGGGGTGGAAGTAATTTTCTCTCTGCCCCTGAACTGGGATGTGAATTTCTTACAAGAGAGAAAAATAACACTACTAAAAATGTTTTAGTGAAGGCATGGCTTCTTTTTCAATAGGTAAGTAGATTTTTCCCTATTCTTTTTCCCTTTTCTTTTCTTCTTTTTTCTTTCCTGACAAAAGAAGAAAGATCTTTTGCACCATATGAGACCTAATGCAATGACATCGGGTTTACACCTATTTAACTGGGTCCCCTGATTTTTATCCTGCGTTCATATTCCATGTGTGTGTCTGTGTGGTAACCCGTGAGACACAAATTTTTGATGAGTAAGACAGTGGACTTCCATTAGCAAGAACAATTTTTTCCCCTTCAAAACCATCCCTTTTCATTCTAATAAAAATTCATGTTTTATTGATATACATGTTATGTTGAAGATTTTATCTCCAATAACATCAGTTTCTAAATATTCAGAGATCACAAACTTTGTAAAGTTTTGGAAGGTGCTGTCACACACTCTTATTTCCTTCCATTTCAGCAACATTGCTATTCCAAGCCTTTTGTTAACACCAGAAAACAGAATATAAGCAAATGTTCCTAAGGACAATCACACAGACTCCTAGGTTATTAACAGTAGTACCTTACTCTTTAGTGGTAACTATATAGTTCAAGAGCCAAAATTGTTTAGGTAACAATACCCTGTTAATAAATACTGCAAAACTTGCAGAATATGAGACATAAAAACTTTTCAGTAAAATCTACTAGTATGCTGAACATTATTTGCTTTTCAGTATTGCTGTTTGTGGTAATTAACTTGTAAATAACACTGAGTAATTCTATTCCAGAAATGTGGGCAAAAACATTTAAAATCAATTATAAATTTTACAATGCAGAAAAATTGTAGGAATTCTTAGAAGCTGCTATCATAATATTCTTGGTGTCTTTCAGTTATCTGGTTCTGGAAAAGAAAATCAGAAATTAGAGGTTATCTATTTGTGTACTTTAAATATATATATGAAATTATGTCATATATGTATATGAAATTAACTGCATCTGGGGAAAAAAAATAATTCTTTCCTAAAATGGATGGCAGATAATTCGCACTGGTGTCTTTGTGAAAAACATACTCATTTGCTACTGCTTCCAGAGCAAAAGATTATTTTAGTTTTATGACACAACATTCACTACTTGTCTTTCTTACAAACCTTATCTGTGAGTTATTACCAGATGCTTAATCTTTCCATTCTGTTGCAACTGTGTGAGAGTTTGTTTTGAATGAATTCCATTACTGCAGATTCCATAATGCTCTGTTCTTCCAAAAAAAGTCTTAAGTTTTTAGTAGTAATTTTATTTCAGGTATGTGCTTCTTTCATAATAAAAAGGTTTATTTGTTTTTTAAAGATTTCATATGTACAGAAAAATTTGCAGTGTCTATGTAAAAGCTACAGAGGGAGAAGAAAGAGAAGAGAAGCAAAAAATGGAAGTGAGAGGAGGGAAGGAGAAAGGAGAGGAGACTGGAAGGATGAGGGGGGAGAAAGGGATGCTAAGGAGAGGAGGTAGAGAAAGGTTAAGAAGAGAAGAGAACAGGGGAGATAAAGGAAAGGTATGGAGAGAGGAAGGATAAGGATAGGAAAGGAGAGGGGAAGGGCAAGAAAGAGAGGTGAAAAAAGGAAAAGAAAAAGGCAACTTTTAATTACCAGTCATACCTTAGGAAAACCAGATTTTATGCTTGTAGATACAATTATAAAAGACAATGGTGGTGAAGACTGCAATGATGCCTCTCATTTTTTTTTCTGTTCATGGGTCATCACTGAATTTGAGTTGCATATACTTCCAGATACTGACTTTTTAACAACTCAGTACTGACTTTCTAAAAAATGTGACATCCCCTTTGTTTGATGCTAGCAATCTAAAGGTATTAAAAATTATTTGTGCAACTCGGGTGCTACACACTTGAGAAATAAACTTACTGCCATTTTATAGGTTGCAAAAAATCTTATTTTCTTGGACTTCTGGATGGATTTTGGCCTATCTAAAACACATATAGCATGAAAACCTGTTTGTGAAACTTGACTTGTTTGTCTTGGAGCTGGACATGCTACAAAACTACTTGATTTATGATATAAGGTGAAATGCTTTATAATATCGGCTTAAAAAACTTTAAGATAACATTTCATAATCCAGAGCTTCTCAGAAGAATCCAGTCTCCAACAGGCAACACCAATATGAAGAAGCTGGAATGGACCATCACTGGCACAAGGCAGAAAAAATGAAAAAGGAGACCAGACTGGTCTGAGTTCATGGAATAGCTGCATATAAACACCAAGGATACAGAATGGATCTTGGGGAAGAAAGAAGAGTACTACGGTTTCAGCTCCCCCTTTTGAAGATGAGTTGGGCCATCTTAATCACAGAGGCTAAGAACATCAAAAACTGTGGGTTTCAGGGTCTGTTGGTAGCAAAAAACTCATGGTATCTTTTAGACAAGGCTCAAGTGGTACGTTGGATTTATGTATGATTTGCAATTATTAATAGAGTACCAAGTAGTTAAATATAAAAAAATGCTTGCCCAAAGTTTTAAAATTTACTTGGTGTTTCAGTCACAAAATACTCTCATCACAGCAGTTCCCAATTCATGGCAGTAGGATCTGTTTGTAGTCTGCTGTGTTTCATCCCAGAGACAGCTGCATTCACCAGTACGCCAGTTTTGGCTAGGATAGTTAATTTTCTTCACAGCAGCTAGTACAAGGCTATGTTTTGGATTTGTGCTGAAAACAGTGTCGAAAACACAGGGATGTTTCATTATTGCTGAGCAGTGCTTACACAGAGCCAAGGCCTTTTCTGCTCCTCACACCGCCCTGTCAGTGAGCAGGCTGGGCGTGCACAAGGAGCTGGGAAGGGGACACAGCCAGGACAGCTGACCCCAACTGACCAAAGGGATATTCCATACCATATGAGGTCATGCCCAGCATAAAAAGCCAGCAGAAGAAGGAAGGGATGTGGGGATGTTTGGAGTGATAGTGTTTGTCTTTCCAAGTAACCATTATGTATGATGGAGCCCTGGAGATGGCTTGAATGCCTGCCTGCTGGTGGGAAGTGGTGAATGAATTCCTTAAGTTGCTTTGCTTGTGTGTGCTTTATCAGTAAAATGTCTTTATCTCTACCCATGAGTTTTCTTGCTTTTACCCTTCTGATACTCCCACTCTGAAGTGGGGGCAGTGAGTGCGCAGCTGTGTGGTGCTTGGTTGCTAGCTCGGGTTAAACCATGACAACCAATTGCTGCTCTTAGGCACTTATGTACTTCAAAAGTCATGTACAAAAGCAATTGGAAAACATCCAATAAAATCTGGTCCAATAATATGGAAGAAGTCATACAGCAAATTGAGCACCATTTTGTCTTTTATCCTTTCCTACTCATTCCCCATATCTATTAAAGCTTATAAAGAATTGCTCAAAAAATAAGAGCCTCCTTATTTTTATTAATAACACATAAATTAATCTCATCATAAAGTTGCTATTCACAGACAATTTTACATTATGGGCTGCTTGTAAAAGAAAAAAATAAATTGCTGAAATAACTCAGTAGATGATCTAGAAGCAATTAGGAAAAAAAAAAAAAAAGAAATTAATTAAATCTGTCCTGAGACTCCTGACACAGATGAGCAGCTGTTGCCTGTTCAAGCATTCTGGTTGACCGAACACAGGCCTAAATTTCTTCAGAGTATTAACTGATTGGGGACTGTAAATTTTTACTATTCTTTTCTCCTCCACTAGTTCTCAGTTAAAAGACTGAAGCATAAGATGAGTCATTACAAAAAATGTAAACAAAAATTAGTTCCTCACCAACATTAAAAAAAACTCTATTAGGCTGGTTGGATGAAAGCCAAATGAGTAACTAATAAGGTAATCCAAACTACTGTTTTAATCAGTAATGAATATCAGCTGCACAGTAGTTTCTAACTTTTATCTCCAAAACAAATCTGTTTGCCTCTTCTCCAACTATACTGTCACCTGATCATTTCTGAAAGTGAGAGCTGCAAAACTCAAAATATCTCTGCACATCTCTGAGCTGAGGAGACCCAGTGCTGCTACCTCAGGCCATTACAGAAACAATGGCAGGGTGCAAAGACTATCCGGGGACTCCATAAAATTTAGAACCAATTATCTGACCCTAGCAGTTACATGTTACTGTTAGTTAGATTGCAGCAAATACTATATTGAGGGTCATGGCATATGTGTCTTATTTAACATATCTTCCCTAACAAAGCTGAAAAGGCTGGAAAATGTACAGAATGAAAAAAGATGCTTTGGGTTTAAGACAGGTAAATTCCAAAATCGGTGCTATGGAGAACTTGACATTTGTCAAATTTTCACTGACAGTAGACAAATTGCTTGAAAAGCAAAACAACGCAAAAGCAAAACTCAGTCTCCAAATTTATTTGATACTGAGCTAACACTGGGAGAAAATTTTTATTCTCATATGACTTGTCTCCCAGATGCTTTCATTACTTAATAAGACAACATTTAATGGCAGTAGGTTCTAAAATGACAGTTTTTAGATAAATTCATGGCTGGGTAGTACCTGGCAGTAAATTGGGTCCTTTTTGTCTAGGCTTCAAATACAGCCTGCTTGGTTAAAGCCTGAAGTTGCCATGGATGGATTTCACACACTGGAGAGCAAAGTTGTCAAACTCAGTCAGTTTCACATCTGAGTTTTTACTGGAGACAAATAGTCCCAGTTGATACTAACTGGCATCCTTACTGGCAGTGTGAGGAGGAACTAAATCTATACTGGCTGCAGAGACATCAAAACTACCTGGGAAACAGGCTTCTGCTGAGCAAGCCTAGGAAAAAGGTAATAGCTTATTCTGCTGTTTCTTATGTAGATCCATGAGACCTAACTGGGAGCTGGACTAATGCAGTGTTATCCAAATGCTAATGCAGATTATTCAAATAATGCTTACATTTATCATTAATTATTTTGTTTGAACTTCATGACATGTACCAGTGTCTACAACCCAAAAGACTAATCAAAAGGTACAGAGGGCTGAAAGAATTATTTGACATTTATTGTGCCCTCCCAACAAAGTAAAGCTAAAATAAGGTTTTGTGATCTGTAAAATTATCTGCATCTCTCAAAAATACAGCAAAATGAAACATCTTGTAAAATGTCTTTATCCATTTGATGAAGGATTTTAATGCTCGTTTCTGCCAATCCAGTGTGCTTTAGCAGTGCTAACTTTACTTAATTGCTGAGAAAGTAACGAGTTAATTGGTATTAAAACCTCCACTTGTAAATCTGTTTCCTAGTTTCCTCAATGAAAGATGTTTTGTTCTGTGGCAAATCTCAGAACAGACAGCTGAGCACACTAGAAGCTATTTCCTTTTAATACATGTTATAACTGTATTAGCTTCAGATGGCTAAACAGGTAGTACAGTATTTTGAGCAGCCATTTGTAGTGCATTTATGCATATGCTAAATTCAGTATCCAACATAACATAAAATAGTGGGTACATTTTTGAGCTGTCAAACATCTTGCTTCCTGGTGCTTTATTATATATTTTAAACATAAACTTCTGAATAAGAAAAAAAAAAAAGATGTTTGCTTTTTTTCAAGTGGTTCTGAAGGAATTGTAGTGTATTCTGGTAACGGCTAATGACATGAGAGAGAGTCCAGTGTAAAATGCAGACAAATTTGGCAAGTTCCACCATTTGCTCATGACAGAGCTATCAAATCTCCTGCTTCATGAAGGATGAGTTCATTTTTTTTTTTAAATGTGTTGTGCAAATTCATTCCATTTTGTATTTAACAAAGATTTTCATTTAGTAGAGGCTACTAGTCATAATTTGTAATATGTTGCATAAATTTATACTTTATTAATAAAATATGCATGTGAGGAAAAAAGCTACAGCTGGTGCGTATAAACTTTTCTATACACTCTTCTTACTAGTTGCTCATGCAGCAATGATTTACAGTTGGGCCCAATGTGCTCAGTGGTGTGTTGTTTTGCCACCAACACATGGTTGTGGGCATGCCAGATGTATTTTGTCCAATAAATACATTGAGCAAAGTTGTTTTGTGGAAAACTAATATAAAACACATCTGTGTCACGTGGTAGTCTGTGAAGTAGGGATTTCTGAGCTTGTCCCAAAGATAAGGAAATGCACAAAGTTCTTAAATTCTTAGTTTAGTGTATTTTGTTGTTAGATTATACATTTACATCTCTCCCTTTACAAGTGGAAAAACATAATTTTTCCTCAGAAACCTAGTAGATATGATACAACCTAAATGAGAAAAAATACACCATTTCACATTTCCTAGAGGTTTGATGTCAAGCACGATTAGATACTTCCCACAAAACTTCCAAGCACTTGTTTTCAGAGCTGCTGTTCTCTACAGGTGCAAGAAAAAGCTATGCATGCATACCAGTGGTCCTCCTGCTTTAAATAACTATAAATCGTCCAATTTTCCATGCAAAGAATCCCAGGAAGTCATGTGTCAAAAAAAAAAAAAAAAAAAAAAAAGTAATGCTGTATACAAATGACAGAGTCAGTTCTTGGAGAGTGTCCTGTCTACTATTTCCAGATTCCTGTCTGCAGCTTTCTCAGCCATGACATATGGCTGTTTAGGAATTCTGTCACCACTCCCAAATCAAGGACTACGGCACAAGAGCATTGTACTTCCTCTTGTGTGGTTTTAGTGCCTTGCTGTGCCAGAGTCTAATGCTCATTGCAAAGAAAAAGACTCACTGGGTTTGGACTTGTTCCCAGTGCAAGACCTGCCCCTGTGTATGGCCACACCAGCCTGGGTCAGCACTTACTCAGGGATCTCTGTGCAGTGCAGGTATGTTCTAGTTATGATCCTGTTCTAATTTTAAGCAAGCAATATTAATGGCTAATGAGGATTGTTGTAATGAAGATTGCTAAAACGTTAAAGCTTCAAGGCTAAGCTGTCACTCCTACTCAGCTTTCAATTTTTACTATATCAGCTTGATTTTTTCCTGAATCTAGTGCATTCATCCTATTTATAAATTGAACACATATTTTTTTCTAACAGTCAGTCTTAGTAGATCCACAGATCCACAAGCTTTTGGCTTTTTTAAATTTTTTTTTAAATTGTTTTTTCTTGGTCATGTATCTTGCGTACCTGAAATCTGACCCTTGGAATTCCTGGCTTACCTTGAATGTGCCTTATTACTGCCAACTTGTCTGGTGATCAGCCCTTGTTAGTATCTGCTCTGGACCTGCTCTGTGCTCTTAGCTTGGGTACTGTGGAACTGTGCCCTTGTCAGTGAGAGAATTGCCTTGCTACCACCCTTGGCACCCAGCTTGCTTTCCCTTGGGGTGCAGCCAAATCCTCCTGCTCCCTAACGACTTTGGAGGCAGGACCATGCATGTGCTAGTGAAGTCTTCTATGCTGTGATTGTAAATTTAATCAGGGGATAGGTTCAGTTTCTAGGGTTTGGTCCTTATAAAAATATTTCCTTACGTATTATGACTCGGAGAAAAGAATAACTTCCAGTGTCAGGCACTAGCACTGATGAATCTAAAAGCCATCAAGCACAGATCAGGATGCTGTGGTAGAGATTATCAAGGTAGAGATTGCTGCTTGTTATGCTGAGTCACTGCCTCAAAACTAGTATGTCAAATAAGGTATACCACAGATGTATTACAAAATCCTGTTGACACCAAAGTTATTGGGAGTTTTGTCATAAATTTCTGTGTCATTAAGTTTTAGTTCTGAAACATTAATTTATACTTGTCATATGGATTCCAGAACCAGCATAGCTCTGTATTGTTCTCCATTAGAGCTACCACCTGGTAACTGGCTGGTGAAAGGTACTTATCAAGAACACTCTGTTGCTCAGGAACAGCTGTATAAGGGTTATAATTAATATCATGCAATAGACATGGCAGGCAGCATTGCAATGTCTACCATCTTAAATATGTGTTAAGCAAATGGACTGCAGCAAGGGGCATTTGTGATTAAGTGTAAAATTTTCAGAAGTGTCTAAATACAGCCTAAGAATAATTTTCAAAAACAAGGTAAGATATCGGGTTTCATAATTTTTAAGAAAGACCTAAGTTATTCTCACTCTTCGTATTTGGGGCAGTGAAATATTTGCTGCGCTCATGTTCTGAGCTACCGGGAAAGGACCTAAGGCTGCAGCAACAGCACAGTGCTCAACATAACCTGATACATTTCTCTGTTGCCGGCCCTATTAGTACAGTTTCACTGACACACTTGTGCACTTGCTTTGTTCAGAGAGTGCCTTGAAAGAAATTTAATCTACTCACAAATATAGCAGGTAGACACAGCCTCCTTTCTGAGAATGAGCTTTAGCTTCTTGGGCACATAAATGAGTTCAAGAGAATTAGACTAATCTCAAAAATAGGGTTCTGTTTCAGACTTTTCCCATTTCTGATTAGACTGGCAATACTTTGAGATTATACCTTTGTTCAACAGAAATCTTTTGAATGACAGCAAATGAAAATGCAGTCATATAAAATTCATTATATGGATTCTAATGAGACCTCCTCACCAAGTTCTCAGAACTTAACAAACAGCAAAGGATGGCAACTTTTCAGTGAAGCCTTTAGTAAAATTAGTATTTCCTTGTGATTAATGTCCAACAATTTCTCTGGAGCGACATTTCTATGAATAATCTTCTTTGCTTCCTTTAATATTTGATTTTGTTTAAAAAAGTTTTTTTTAATATATATTAATTAATATAATATAGATATTATCAGCATATCTATAACAGTTTATTTTGTCTTCAAGGAAGGTAACTTTTGTGACTCACAAATTGTCTTAGTACTCTTTGATAACAATGTCAGTCACGGTCAAGACATTTTTATATTTTGCTTTATCCTGAATGCCAAGAGCAGACTATTAGCCATGCACTCGAGAAATTAAAAGAGGGGAGGGAAGGGGAGGGGAGGAGAAGAGAGGAGAGGAAATAACTTTTGGTGTCTAAGTTTCCTAATTTGTTTAAAACTCGTCCAGTTTCACAACCAGATATGCAAACCATTATTTGGCATTTCTTTCATCTGCAGCTTGGACATATTACAGCTTTTTTAAAAAAACTTTAAGCATTTACTGACATAGTTGAATTCAAATGTGGTTTTTATCTGTGGACAACTCCTTGAGATCTGTGCAATTAACCATAGTTTCTCCTCCATCATGTTGATGACATATACAAAGTAGAAGTTTCTATTTCTGCACATTTTACTTTTGTACCCTTTTTTCTTGATTGTGAGGATGGAAACTCATACGTTTATGTGCAACTGATTCTTCACCTAAAAGTGTAAGGCTTTATGGGCAGAACTGTTTAAGCATACCTCTCTGGGCACGACCTGTGTATGATGTACCCATCATATGGAAAGTGATTGCTGTCCAGTGTTTTTGAAAGAACATAGCATGATTGAAAACACTAAGTTGAAAACACAAAAAAAAAATGTTGAAATGATGAGATAATCCCTGCCAGTGGAGCACAGGTTTATGCTTCTACTGTTACTTAATTGAAACTTACAGTTTAAAATAGACATTCATTTGAATAATATGGGTCACTGAGTGGTTTCCAGGGTATTGGATAGCAAACTCTTGTGGTCACTAATGACATCTTATTCCACTTCTACACTAAACAAGAAAGGGGAAAACTAATCTTAAATGATCTATTTTAGTTACAAAGCAAACACATGTGCTTTTGGTATTGCACAAATACAGATCTGTCAAAAAAAACCCAACACCAACACCACCCCCCCCCCAAACATATTTGTGCAAAAATATTTGACTCTAATACTGCAATGATGAAAGCAATGGGCACTGGAGATTTTATCAGGACAAATGGTATCTTTGAATGTAAAATTCAGACATTTTCCAGAACATATTAGGGTATGATAAACAGTAACTTCTAAAGAACGTGACTGTGTTCAGTTCATCCCTACCAATAACACATGCCAGATTTGAATACTGTAGAACAGAAAGGTACAGAAACTCAAGAAACACCACTGTGGGCTGTAAACATGAAGTTCTGCCAAAATGAAAGCTCATATATTCTTCCTTTAGTGAAGTGAAAGCCTTTTTCAATATGATGTAGACAATGAGGGAAATGCACAATTTTTAACAGTATCCATTAAACTGTGGCATGCCTATTGGTGGATGAAAGTGGGGGTTTTGCCTTCTTTATTTTTAAGAATATGCCAGTGCTACAGTGAGAGTAATAAATAAACATTTACAATTTAATGCAATCATATGGTGGCTTCTTCATTTTCAGAATTCACAGCAGCGATAAGATTTCAGACCATTTTCAAAGTGATAAAAATGAACCATGGTTCTGCGGTTGTTTCTAAGCACCATTTTCAGTTTCAAGTCTCTTTTCTATCTGATTCATCCATGAACATTTTTCTGACCCAAACAGTGGCAAACCATGCAGAATGACTTTACTTACAGAAGAAACTGTAAGTGCCTTGATCAACTGCAATTAAAAAATGAAAATAACTGATATGTCGTCTTAGCTGTGCTAAGCAAACTCAGACCAGTGTGTTCCACTGACCAGGGACTGAGAAGAAGCAAAAACATCTTTCACAAGTAGTTAGATTCTAACCAGAGAGGAAGCCTCAAATAAAACCTACTTACAGATAAAGGTAGGAGAAGGTGTGTGTGAGCTCTGTGTAAAACTAATTTTCCCTGATGGTCTATGAAACACTGAAAAGTATAGAAGAATATTGGGGGGGTTGCATACATAGCTTTTATGTTTCTTTTAATCCAATCCAAGAGCAGAAGCAATGGAAAGATAACTTCAAGAAATCTTTTCTTTCTCTCATCAAGAATAATTTGTTAACCTGAAATCCTGTGTTTATGTTGAAGTTTAAATTCATAAATAAGTATGAGTGCTGTAAAAAAAAATAATTATGAATCTGTATTGTTTGAATTCATCATATTTTTTTGCAGGGTAAAAAAAAAAAATCGATAAATTTTCTGATTGATTTAATGCCATAACTGCCCAGTCAACTGAACTTGTCATTGTTCTAACTCTGTATCTAATTGTATTTTATTTTTCTGTACAAGTGCAAGTATTAACTGCATCATGCAGTGGGCTTTAAAATAAAAAAGTTATCTTATTTAGAAAATAAATATTAGATAGAAATGTATTAGATGAGTGATATATATGACATATATCTAATAACTTATTACATAAATATAATGCAATAGACAAGACATATATACTATCAAATATAGTATATTATATTTGTAATTTAGAGTAAAAACCTGAGTTAATTTTCATTACTAAAATTCTCATGCATTTAAAAGCCACTAGTACATTTAGATGGACTTGACTGAAATAAAAAAAAATAAAATAAAAAAGTTTGATACTTTAAAAACTGAGTTAAAATACACCGCATTACTGTATGTTCCCTGATTTTCTCTTTGTCAAATGCAGTTACTCAGAGTACATGGCTTATCTGGGTGCTTGTAACATTTCAAGCTGTAAGAAACCTGTCAGGATTATTATGTGTTTTACAGGCTTTCTAATTTTTTCATCTGGCATATAGGAATTACATAACAGTCCACTAATCTGAACCTGAACTGCATTTTATCAAAGAAGGCAAATTGTCCATGGAAGAAAAGTAATGGTTATAAAACAATCATGCAAAGTATGTAAAAGTCATTGAAGATTTTTGAACATGTTAATCTCACATAAATTGAATGCAAATGTAACTTTTAGGACAAGAGAAAACACAATCTTTTAATTCTTGTGGAGCACAGTTTCTGAAGCGCTGTATACTAACTACTTAGATTAGTGTCAACGAGAATTAGTAAATTAGAGTATATAATGCTGTTTTAACCATCCTATCTGTAACAAAATATGCTTATCAGGAAGAGTTCAGTAGGACTGGGTATCATCAACAATGGTTGACAACTCATACTGCACCTTCTGTGTAGTGTGTTTTATTAGATGCTGGTTTTGATACTACTAAAGCCAGTACACTCTAGAACATCTGAGAGATTGGCCTCATATGGGTTTATGCATAAAACCCCTAATATACTGTGTGAATAAGATTAATAGTGTTTATGATCTGCACATGGACTGAGATCTTTCAATGTATTAAGCGGGAGCAGGAAATAGAAGTATTAGAATATGAGAATTAATCATACAGACCAGATGAAATGTCTGTGGATATCTTGTCTCAGACATTTACCAGTAGCAGATGAGCAAGGAATAAGGTAAGAAAAGGGGGGGTGAGGGGGGGTGGGGGTGGAGGAGGGGAGAGAGAGAGAGATGTAAGTGATCCTCCTCTTGGAATACACACCCAGTTTCCAGGAATTAGTGGTGTACAAATTTTCTGATCTGGAAATTGCATCCACACTGTCAAGTTTAATGGGTTACAATAGAAACACCCCTTGAACTCACTCCTATTATCAAGCTTTTGTGACAAAGTGCTCTGCAAGTAACTATTTTCCATAAAGTGTGAAGCATGAAAAAATATTTTCTTTGAAGTGTGTCCTTTGAAACTGTTATCATATTTCCTAAAACACCCTTCTTTTTTCATTATAAAGTGCTTATTTTCTTTCATCTTCTTCAAACTCTTTATTCATTAATAGATTTTTATTATATCATTTAAATAAACAGTGATGGTCTATTTCATTTATTTCTAGAGTTGTATACAGCCATGATAATAAAGCAATGGGAATTTGTTCTTTCAGGTAATAATAATGCAATCCCCATCTTGAGTCAACACTAAATTCCGTGGGACACTTTCACTTTAGGTAGGCTTGGTGTAAGTTGCAAAATTAATGTTTTGTTCCATGTTAGAGATGGCAACACTGCATCATAAGGGAAAGAATTACATATTTGTAAAAAGTATTTGCAGCTTTCAGAATGCACATAATGATATAATTAACTGCATATTTTAAAGTAAACACATACATACTGCTGCAGTGTAGCCCTCAACAGATGAGCTCACCAATAGCCGTTGCCTCATGTGCAGCAAACAGCACATTTAATGATCTTTCGAGTCATTTCTTGGTGAATTCAGTGTTATGTATTTTTAATGTACCCACAGCTATCACATTCTTGTTTTAATTCACATTATTTTGGCTCAGCCCTATAAAGATTTGTAACACATATAAGTGTAGCACTGAATTCATTAATTTTGTGGTACTATTCACATGTATAAATGTAAGCTTATATATATAAATCTTTAGAGGGCTGGGCCAGCAAGAACAGACAACATCAGTAATTATGCAAAGCAGCTTCAAAAGTCAGCTGAATTTGACCATTTACTTTCTTCCTTTCTGGATATCTGCTGAGATGTAATGCAGCTGAGAAACTATCTTTGGCCATAAGCAGAAGTCACACAGAGAAAGAAGTGAAATGTCAGTTTTTTCTCCTTTCCACAAAACCACAAAAAGTTTAGCTTTCACTTAATGTGTTTTTCACTCATATGACTATAATCAGTAAGTTGATGCTGGTGTGCAATACCCTCAGCCAACAAATCATCTAAATGTGGTTGCAGATGTCAGGAAAGAAAATGTACTAGTTTGCATTTGAAATTATAAAGGTTCTTAAGCGTTTCACTGTTTAGTTTGTAACATCACAAGATCAGTTGTAGAGGAATGAAGGCAGTGGGTTGATTAGCATTGATAATATGCAGCTGTGACCTTGCCTCGGGGGTGGCAGGTTGGTTGACATGGACAATGTGCAGCTGAAGCTCTTTCCTGCTAAGTAGTTAAATAGCCCTGGGGATTGGGGGGGAAGGGCTGGATGGGGGAGGAGTAGTGTGGTCTGATCTTGGGAGGAAGGAGAAACAGCATGGACAGTAGAATCTGACTGATGGTAAAAGCCTTGTTGCAGACTACTGGTTTGTTTGTGTTGCAACAATTGGTGCCCTGTGTGAGGCTGAGTCAGACTACAACTGGCATCCAACATAGATGAGACAAGCAGGAGAACCTGTGACCCATAACAGACGCTGTGAGAGGTGAGCTGTTGACAGCTAATCAATATAGGTGTATTGCACTATTTGTTGTCTACCTTAACCCAAATTGCAACTATCAGTAACACAGGTTTGGATACTATGGGCTCAGGATACCAAGCCATGAGAGAAGCATCTGTTTTCTGACAGACTCTATGTCTATTGAACTGCCAGATTAAAAGTTGCTTCTGGACCTATTTCTTGCCCAAATACTGATCCTTCTGAAAATTTTTTTTTTTCACATAACTTGGTCTTAGAGGAAATTGTATTCCTCTGCTTCTTGAAGATTGTGCTCCTATTCAGGTATTTAATGAAAATCAAATCAAATCTCCTCCTTCCCCATTAAAAAGTAGGAAATTTAATCTATTTTCAAGTATGACTAATTTTTATTTATATAAATATTTCATAGTTTTTCTTATAGTGAACTGGGTTCGATGGGAGTATACAGAACTGTAAATTCAAAGTATTCTTTATATAAATTAATATTGTATCTCACAACGTGACTTACAGCAGCATTTTCATTAGTCTGAAGTATGTAAAGCTTAACAAATGAAATACATAAGTGGTATTGACTTTAAGTGATATGTCCCTACCACAGTGAAAGGGCATCCCACTGCCCTGTTCCATGTTTTGACACTGATATAACTCTTAGGCTGTAAAATATGAATTACTAAATGTTTTGGGTTTTTTTGATGAAGACTGGTTAAATAGCTGTTTAATTAGCTTTCTTTAAAGTTAGGAGTGTTATAGTTAGGTATTAAGGAGAAACTCTAACTGAAAGAGTTAAGCTAAATATTCTACCAAACATTAGAATGTCTTTCACTAGAGCAAGGGTCCTCAATCCGGCCCCCAGTATTTAGACACCCCCTCCACCCCCCACCAGGGGTTGGGGGGGAAACCAAGCAGCCGCAGATGGCTGCCTGACACTTCATCCGTGCGCTGGCCCCCCGCTTAAAAAGTTTGAGGACCCCTGCACTAGAATCTAATAAGAAGAGATTGCACAATTATCTCTCCAGACATTATCTGACCTTAACGACCAGAACCAGGTAGGGCTGGGAAGTCTTTAGGATGCATAGAGTATTTTGGAAGATGATGTAGCTCTGTTAATCACCAAGAAGTATGTCTGTCACATTTTCTATTGCTGGCACAAGGTATTCTTTAGAAGTGTGAAGGCAGAATGATGTGGATGCTTGAAAGGAAACCATGAAAGCTAATATGGTTAATGGACATTTACATCATGCATTTATAAATTTCAGAGATTATCTCTGAAAATCTGTGAGTTTTGTTCAGAAGTCTGTGGCAGAAGATGAGTTAAAGAACTGCTTTGTAGTGGGTGATGTGGTGTTACAGATATTCTATGCCAAATTGTTTGAGAAATTTGTATTTTCTAAAGATAAAATCCTGCTCTTAATATATTAAAAAGTTATCAATTTGGGTTTTGTGGAGACAAATGTTACCTGTTCTGCAATTAGAAATATCTTAGGCCATACAACAAGATATACTTAACACATGATAAAAGACCTATACAAATTTAAGAGAATAATGCAGTGACTCCCAGCAAGTTTTAAGTCATACTCAAACATATTAGCTATGCACTAACTAGTTCCACAAACGTGGGAACAGTTTACATAGGAGATACATAGCATGCACAGTTTTGGTGGTCATTAATTGAATTATCAGTTATATCAAAACCTAGGCACTGAAATTAGAACTATTTTGCATACCTTGGACTTAGATTCTTCTGAGTGGACTGTTTGCACAGTTTCAGACTTGTGTAATACATAGGTTGTTCCTGATTGACATTGTAGGCAACTGATATAAATTTTAAACAAAAATATTAGTTTATTTTTTTCTTTTCCTGTTGTGTGATTTCCAGATGCATACTCTAAAGCTTTTTCTGTTGTCCATAAGGACAACCACAACATATAAGTATGTACAATACTCTCTAATTCTGAAACACTGCTCCCTTAACATACTTGGTACTCGTTATGCCTTAGTGCATAATCTAAATTTTCAGATAAGGCACAGTACAAAGCACAGACAAGCATAGCAGAGAGGCTAAGAAAGAAAAGTGAAGAAATATGACTAGTGCAAAGGAGTATGTCAAATAATAACTCGGATAATAAGGGAGGTAAATCCATAGTGAATGCTGATTATAGAGCTAAGTATTTCTACTAGTTTGTGTTTGTCAGGATACTGATAAATGATTATATGGTAAGGTGAAAAATTTCATCATCTTAGAGGAAAATTAAATCAGACTGGAATCTCCTTGCATTCTTTATAATTTATATACATAGAGCTGACAAAGCTTAATTCATGCTCGTTTATATATGTGGATGAGTTTTCTTCAGAGACAGTCTAAAGCTCTACTTGAACAGTGGAATTCTGGTTTTGGCAAAGCAGCATGATAAAACAATGTACTTCAGAGAGTCTTGATAGTCTTCACATGATGTTATAATAACATCTTGAAGACACTTCCCTTGCTTGCCTTGTCTCTTGGAATATTCTTCTTTTCTTGAGTATAGATGTATTTATATTAGTGGCCCCAAGTCTTTGTCTATGCAAGAGAGAGCAATGAACTTTCAGAGAAACCTTTGGAGACTAAAGTGCTTCAGACTTTTGACAGTGACAGAATGCCCCAGGGTCCCTGTAATTCTGCGACAATAAAAAGCCTGCTGTTGAAATCAGTCAGTGGTTCCATGGTTATCTGTTCATTACACAGAAAAGAGTATAGGTATGTACTCATATCTCCTTTGCTTGAGCCTAAGAAACTATTCAAATAAGTAGGAGTGATTATTTTTTTTTTAATCATTTTGCTGTCTTGAGATTTGAAAGACATAAACAGAGTGGCTTTTTTCCCTGTCCTCCATTTTTCCACTCTTCCCTCACTTTTCTTGTTAAAGTGCTTTTATAAATGAGACACTGAATGTTTTTTTTTTTTTTTAAAAAATACATTCTTTCAGTGTTCCCCTATGGACATGCATTGTGACTGGGATGATAATTACTATGCAGTATTTATTATGAGATACCTTAAATAACACTAAAGTTCAGAGATAGCAACAGCTGATAGGGGAGAGGTAGAGACAGGCTTTTAATGCCTCTAGATCCATGAAGGGCTCTCATGAGGTATGGGCAGTCCTCTGGGAGATGAAGAAAATAGGCTCTGAAATGAGAGACATGTTCTACAGCCAGCAGGAGCACTGAATCAGGTAAGGATAGGGGCAAAAGGAAAATTCTGTTTATTATCGCTAGTAGGACCCGGTGTCAACAAATCTGCAAGATGACTTAATTTGGACAAAAAAATGGGAGAGAAATGGTCAAATACATATGAAGAACAATTCAGTAGTAAAGGCAGTAGATGGCATAACAAAAGGATAAATAGTATGTAACACTGAGAGATATAGCTTCCATATTTGAGCTATGAGATTTACTGGATTGACCTCTACTACCGGTGTAATGTCTGTGTTGCATACTTATGTGGGTTTGGGTGTATGCAGGAAAAAGGAAAGAAAGCATTTTTGAAAATTTGATTTGTGACTCAGATGTTTATTTTTATAACCCCTGAAGCCCTAGATCACTAAATTGATCCTTTACCAGAATTTCCTAAAAACCAAGTAACAAAGCTTCCAGATTAAGACTGATGACTTACACTTCAACGTTTGATTTTCTTGATAGCAATGTTAACATCAGCTCACGTGTCTGAAGATACTTTCTCTAGCTCACAGTGGAAATTCTTTGCATCTGAAGGCTTGGTATGAAAAGTGGAATAGTGTTAAAAGCTAAGTTAAGTGACTGTAATACTCATTAGGAAGCCAGCCATAAAAATGCTTTAATTTTAGAAAATTAGATAGACTTTCCAGAATCCAGTTGTGCGCCCATACTTGTTCACCATTTTAATAGTATTAATGTCTGGCTTTTGACAAAGCACATCAAGATAAAGTGCAAGTATAATCTGAGAATATTCCTCCCAAAGTCTATAAACCTGGTGAACAAAAGATATGGAGCAAGAAATTAGTAAAAAACCTGATAGTTCTTGACCAGGTACAAAAAGCAGACCTGACAATAAGTCCCATGGTACCCACACAAAATATCCTTAATCAAAATATTTCAGTTTATACTTCATCTTCTAAATGTTGGTTTTTTCTCCCTCCACTCTGTTTTATTCTTTAATCTTATGGTAATTGAATATTCTGTGGAAATGTGTAATTTGATAATAAGTATTGGAGCAATGGCTACAATTTCTGGTGAGGCCTTGTACTCTAGATGCCTTGAATCAGGTGAAAGGAAAATAAATTAGCATATCTAACTTTTCTCCATCTCTTCAGTTTGTAATGCTAAGTGCTCAGCAAAACAGACTAGAAATTTGCACATACCTTGAAAGACAATAACAACTTTACTGTCTGTACTTTGAAATTTGTATTTCGGATGTCTATTCATGATAAAATACTATTATCTGTGAACATTACTTAACAGTTGGGTTTCAGGAAGATTTTTCTTTAAAGGCAAAACCAATTGTATTTGACCAAATTTATATAAGTACATGTTACAGAGTGCATTTCATCAATTATTTTGATACAAACATTTAGTTTGTTTCTGCAAGTTCCTTGTAATCTTTCATGATAGCAACGTAATATTTAAGAGTTACTATTTAAATCTTTAGTCAGTCCAGGGCACTTCGGACAACGACTATTGCTAAATTTCTTTTCCAATAAACACAATATGCTGACTATCTGTGTGTGCATGTGTCTGTTTTATGGGTTTTTCATCAATCAGCAAAGGAGAGTTGAAGAAACTCTTGTGTAAACAAATTTTAGTATGCAAAAGTAGCAAGAAGTATACAGCTATAGATAACACTGAACACTCAAATATTAGAAAACATTCTTATGGCAAAAGAAAAAATGTGTAAATTTAAAACATTGCCTATAGAAAGTGTTGCTTGTACAGCTTTTTGCAGTAATTTTGAAAACTAAATGTTTTAAAAATGTAAGATCCTGAAGTACATGCCCAAATATCAGTACACGCTTTGCAGGGAAGAAGTAATTCAAAACCTAAATACATCTTCACATCAGCAAAATGTCTCTATGTAAAGATTTCATTTCAATGGCATTCTCTAGAGAGTGGTGAATAACTGGTTATGGAAACAGAATAATTTTCTTTGTGACTGGTGAGAAATTAATACACTCATTTCAAACAGCCTTTACCCTTTACAGCTGATATATATGAAATACACTTTGACCTAATACTGTGGCAGCAAGGGTACAACCTTCTCTGTATTTTATGTTGCTTCTCTACAGTAAAAAGCATTTTGCTATCAGTCGAGCTCATTAGAAAAGGGGAAAAGAACAATGATTACCCTACAATTTATATAAAAGTATATGTGCTGACTAAACTGACTGCTGAAATTAATCAAATTAATGATGTGGTGAAAGGCCAAAAAAGTCAAGATCAAAACAAGACAGACCACCAAAACTTTATCACTAGTTGACTACTATGTTTCTTGCCCAGCACTATCAATGCTGCCTTCTACTTGCTTGCTTCCCTGCTTTGCCCACCTTCTGAATAGGACACTTAATTGAACTCAGTGAGTGGGATTTAATACATGATAAGACATTACAATTTGCTGATCAAAGTTGATGTGAGAAACACACTTTCTGATTATGTTTACCTTTGTTTTTATCCATTTTTTTTTCTCCACGGTAATTGCATCTATAATAACTGTACATCCCAAGATGTATCTATCTTTAGGTTTGAAAATGTCCTGATAAAAAGTGTTTCATATCTAAAATACAGGCATTCTCATTAAAAGAACAGCTTGTAGTAGTCCCAGTTAAAATAATTATCTCCAGATCATAAACAAGACTGTTCAGGGGACAAACTGCCAAAAGAAAGGGAGAGCTTGCAAATGTAAACTGTACTTGGGCATTCTGTCAACATTTTAGATCTGCAAGTGTTAACTGCGCTTGCTGAAATACTTCTGGGCTGCTTGTGCCCCATGCTCTTTTAAAAGATACTCATATGTATTTTTTCTGTTCTCTCATTTTACCCATTTAAGGGCTGTTGCAGCAATTAGTGATTCTCTCTTTCTGGCATTATTTCATCCAAAATCAGAGATTTTTGTGACCTTTGATTTGGCTTCTTTAAGACTTTAAGCGTTGATAGAAATTTATGGTGAAACATCACTGAATTTGATGCTTCTCTATTCACAAATAGGTTTATCCAGCAGCGTATGTTGGGTTTTTTTTTCTTTCCCAAAATAGTTTATATTTACAATTTCAATGTAATTGACATCATTTTAAAAGAAAGGGGAAAAGATACTGCTATGGAAATAAGAAATTTTCTGCTTCAAACTCTGAATATAGCTTACAGGAAGAATAGGATTCGGTAAATTACTGTGGAATGATTTGGTTTATGATCACTTACAGTAAAAGGTACCTAGGAATGACAGATGTTTTTGATTGGATTTTGCAGATCAAATGCTGCAAGAGAAGAGTGCCTGATATGTCACAATATGAATTTTCATCTTCCAAATAACCACAGCTGAGAGAAGATACATACATATGTATTTTTGAATCGAGTAGGACATGTGATCTAATGGCTGAAGCAGAAACCCCACATAGCAAAGTCTCCCAGAGAAGTCCTGTTCTCTTGCACTCTGTGGAAATTTTGCCACCAAGTTCAGTAAGATAATGATTTCACTCCAGGAACCAGAAGTCCTAAAATACCTTTTCTATACGTGATTTCTTGTGGCTGTGTAGACCCCAAAGTCACAGCCACATAAACTATCACAAGAATATTTTCTTGGCTTAAAAATGATAGTTATTAACTCTTTACATTCTCTCACTGCAGAAGCAGAAATAGCAGCAATTTTATTTTTAAACTACAATCATTAAGAACAATTCTGTCATTCCCATAGATACTTGTGGTTGGGTTTTGTTCCCCCCCGTTGATGACAAATCTGAACCCTAAGTGACTGCATGTTCTCCTATGGAAAGTGGGGCACTGAACTCAAAGTTTGTACAGTTCTTTTGACAGGAAATCCAAGTATGGCAAGGCATGTGGGACCTTTCCCAGGTCTCATATGCATAAGCAAGGGAGATACGTGTCCTCTGCCCACATCATCTTCATATTGAAAAGTGAATGTCCATAATCTAAGAGAGATTAAAAGATGCACTCACAAGAAATGCAGGTTTATTTTCAATATTTAATTACCCATATTGAGCTAAGAGTTCTAGGACTGGCTTTTAAAAATATCTGAAATCCAAGAAAAATTATGAATAACCTGATTAGCAGTTATCTAAGAACAGAATAGTCTAGAAAAATAACATAATTTAGTCTTTTTGCAAGTTATAAACATATCTTGTAATCATAATTACTATGAATATGTAGGAACATGCAACACTAAGAAACATCATCAGAATAGATTTATATTTCAAATGATGGTAAATTTGGGTTTAAACTGCTTACCAGACTAGAGTTATAATGAGATATAATTTGGAAAGCTGCATACAGTCCTAGCACTAATAAATTCTGTTTTCAGGTTTCCTATGCCAAAGAACAAACAAAACAACTGCTATCCTGCAGTGATAGAAATAAGTAGTTTTCTGCTCTATATAAAGCCATTTTCCAAAGTCAGGATGCTCTTTAGCTTATGATACGGAAAATATTTAGCCATTATATGCACATACATAAGCCTGCCATGAAAAATGAAAGGTAAAAAAAAAAAAATCTACATTAGTTACCCATACAGTCTAGACAGTGAAGAATTGCAATCACTTCTCCCTAGTATGTAAAAAATAGAAATTTGCTGAACAGGAGAGAAACTAACAACTCTGTGAAAAAGACAGAAACAAAAACACAAAGTCATGAAGATAACTAGCACGAGCAGCAAACAAACTGTACGTACTTTTATTATTCAATAACAAGTACTATTACCCTCAAGAACAACAAAGATATAGAAGTCAGACACTATATCACAATAAGAAAGTATAGGATTCACTTATATGCGTTAAATGGATTTATTGCCAACTGCATGTCAGGTTACTACACCTGCTCACTATAAAGCACTGCTAAGCAAGAAAGGAAGCTTGAAGGTTTTAGCGAGGGTAGATTTGTGATTTGGTTAAGGCTGTAGCTGACTGAAAACCTACTAGAATCAGAACTGTAATACAGTAGTCTGCCTTGTCACAAGAAGACCCAACCCTTTGGTGAAAAGAGGAAAGGGGGCCTTCAGAAAGGCAAGCTTTGTATCTGGAAATGGGGTATGAAAAATGGTTTTGGTAAGTTTCAAGGTTTCTATGGTTTAAATCTATAGAGATGCATGGCTTTCTGTCTCTCTGGGAGTCTGAAGTGATCTGTTTATGTCTAAGAGAGAGAAAAGCTCTTTGAAGTCGCTTGGCAGCTGAGTTTCAGAAAAAAGTCTCTGAGGGGGAAATGCTGCACAGTAGGTGAAATTGTTAAAGGCCCTTGCTTCTTATGGTTATACTTTTAGGTAAAATTTCTATGCAGAAGTGTTTGAATTTCTTTACAGGTTTTACTACCTAGGCAACTGTCCTAAGAGGGAAGTTCTGAGACTTCCTTTGAATTAGAGGTAATTGAGGTAGATTGATTCACACATCCTGGGGTAGCAGGCTCTGGAAGGCATTCTTCTAAGCCTTCTATGGAAATTTGGTTGATTTAGGAGCAGCAGAAGCAAGCAGGTTATCTTTTTTAAAAAAGTTCTGTATTAGTAAATATTTCTATATAGAACTCAGGCAGAAGAAGAAAATGTGTTTTGTCTAGTGGTCACTGCCAAACTGGACGTTACCACCAGATCTTGTGGTAGTTGCTTGCATTTTGAATTCTCCTCTGAGCTGCATCATAGCGTTGTGCAAATTAGAGATGACCAACCCCTACAAATAGTTGAAACCAATCATTCAATCTGATAATTAAAATCTACATCTTAAGTACTTGCATGTTAGAGCAAACATCCTATAACAATGTTTGCTTTCTCTTTGCTAAAATTTCATCCATGAAATAAACAATGAGGAAGGAAAAGTAACTGATGGCTGTTTATTGAATAGTGGCTGGTGCTCCTAATCTGTCTCAGCTGTGCTGTGAATGCACTTTCATGGAATTTAGCTGCCTTTTTAAGGAAAACCTGAATATCCTTTTTCTGTCACAGATGGATAACCTGGCTTGCCAAATGCATGTAGCTGAAAACTGAAGATTCATGATTCTCAAAGCTGTTGTCCAGGTAGTAAATCAAAACAAAAATACCATCTTCATTTTTTCATTTGCCCTATAACCATGTAACATAGAGACTACAGGAAACAAATGTGTTCCTTTTGACCTATTGTTTTTTTTCTAAAGCAGAGATGGACCCTAAAGTTTCAGTCCTAAATCTTTGTTCAACCAGTTAATCCTCTGAAGCTAATTTGTGTCATTAAACTAGATCAGGTATATGCCCACTCAATTATGTATATGATGAGTTATCCTGAGTGGGAAACAGTGGCTGAAATGTTACGAAGATAATTCATCTTTGAGTTACTAGTTGCTGTCGTTTACCTGATACAGGAACACTACAGTAATGGAAAAAAGGAGGGAGAGTAAATTTGAAATAAGCTCCAACCTCAGCTAAAGCTTGCACTTGCCTGTGAAAAGACTGGCAAAGCTTGAGACTTCCTGGGTTAAAATTCAAGCGCAAATCATTCTTCTACAATTCATTTGAAACTCCATGAAGATGAAGGACATGATTCCTTAAGTCCTACCATCTAGCTGCAGGCTCCTTGTATTTGAAGGTCCAGAGAACTAAGCCATCTGAAAAAGAATTGCCTTGCTTGTTTCCAAAGTCCAGTAAAATTAATTATCAGTTGATATGTCATGTATGTCGTGGGATCAAAACTGGATATTTAACTGTTGGGTTTTTTAAATGTAATAAGGTGGTGGAAGGCAGACAGATTAAGCATGCTGAAAATGGGTTTTTAAAAAATGTTCCTGTCTGGTGTACAGAGGACTTGCTCAATATAAAGGTTCTAGAACAACAGATGTGTTTCTAATTGCGTTCCTAAAATAAAATTTGGAGTCTGCAGCACAGGAAATATCCTTCAGAAAAGGGCACCAGCTGCAAAACAATAAAATGAGCTTTAAACATTTATCCAGTGACTGGCAGATTTTTTGCCCTCTTAGACCTTATAAAGTTCATATTTATTCATGTAAAATGTAAAAGAGAAGTTTTAGCTGGCATAAGTCCTAAAATAAACTAAACCTTTTTGACCATTCATGTAGTAAGTGGCCTGAAATGAAAGACTGTGGGTACCTGCAGTACAAGCTGTTGTGATTTAAATGAGCAGTGTACTCTCAGGTAATAAACGTTTCAGTCACCTAAATACTACTGAAAGCAGTGGTACACTGACATTACTTAACTGAATAGAAGAATTGTTTAGTGTTGGAAAATTCCACACTCAAACTGGCATTTCACTCAAAGTTATCTATTTATTTGAAATTGCTTAGTAGGAACATTTCTTAAAAAGCTTACCTAAAGAAAAATAGGGCACCAGTGACTAGTCTAACACAAGTCTTAAGAACCAAGTACAGAGTTGGTTGTATGGCTGATACTGCTTAATTTTAATCATGCTGGTGGTCAGTGTGTTCATGTCAGAGTATCTGTTGTAAACTATTCTCTTGCATTGACATGCTTGAACAAATCACTTCATAAATGAAGTACCTCAGTTACTCTTTTCTCACTTGACTGTCTCATCTATTTAAATCCTCATCTGTAAATTTCAATTTAAATTTCTAAACATTGCTGCAATAAACATAAAGATGCCTGTTGGCTTAAATGAAAGTCATGCTCATTTAGGCAAAAGAGATTAACCTAAGGATAAATTTAACTGGTAGAATAGGACTAAATGGAAGATGGACTAAGACTGGAGTAGCAAGAAATCATAGGAAAAATTTAAAAGGGAAGTTGTATTTGTACCAAGATAATTCCTGGAAGAGAATTTCAGTTCAAAAGCTCAAATGATTCTGTGCTAATGGCTTTATATACCCTGTGCCCACTTTCGAAGGCCACCAGACACCATGTTAATCATTTTTGGATTAGTTTGAGGAAACAAAACACATAAAGATGGGTTTCCTTCCCTTCTTTAGTATAGAAAGAAAAGACTTTAAAAACAAAAACAAACAAACCACCATTAATAGGAGTTCTTTAGAAAAAGAAAAAATGAGGCTTCAACTATTTAAAAAACAACAACAAAACCCAAACACTAGATGGCTGAAACACAGATAGCCAAAAGAACTATCATGAGTGGGGAAATTCACTTTTACTGGAAGACAACAGCCACCTTCTGTATTTGGTTTCCTTTGAGGGGGAAAAAAAAAAAAAAGGAAACGTAAGAAACTTGAAATGCACGCTATGATTCAAATAATTTTTTCTTCTGTTAAGGTGGGAGTTTATGTGGGTAGAACAGGGGATTGGGAGTCAATATTATTGCTTTCTCTTCCCAGTTCCACAGCTGATTAACTGTGTAACACAGGTAAACAGAAACCTGGACATTAGCTGCATGTAATCTTGCTCAAGATCCAAACAGAAACCTTAAGCTGAGCAAGTAAGTGAATTTAGCATGATACCTTGACACTCAGCTACTCACTTAAACTGATCTACATCTCTCCCTATTTTAAATGCATCCATGGTTCTCACTGACTGAACAAAAGTGACAAATATGTTAGTAATAGAGATGAGATTCTACACAAAAAAATTAGACCCAGCAAATTTACTTGTGGGGCTGGTTACTGTTGTGGCTGGTTATATACATGACAGAAAAAATTTTATGCAGATTCTGGGTCTTTCTTAGTCATGGTAATAAATACGCCCCTCAAGCTTGAGAAAAAAAGAGGGTTCTTTGTACCAAGACAATTTTTTTCTGTTTGGCTAGGACTTCTGCTCTACTGCTTCACGCTCTTTGTTTTGCTTTTAGCTTTTCCTGTGTTTTGTGAAAGGGAAAAAAGCCATATATGTTTGAAGTGAACATTGCCTTTTCCTGTTGCTGTTACTGTTTGAACTAGATGCTGTATGAATTCCTGCAAGAGCCTGGTTCTTGCTTGCACTGGTGGAATGTCATACAGAATTGGTTAAGTGACTGTTGCTGTTACTCAGGAAAGTTATGAACCCAGGCCATGGTTATAATGTAGTCTGCTGAAACACGGATTATGTAAAATCTGACATAATTTCTAATAATATTTTGGTGAAGTTATGTGGCAGAAAATGTACTGGTATTATAAGAGCTTTCATTCATTTTATTGAAGCAGATTCCTCCTTTTTATGGCATCATAAACTTTTCTCTCTCTGAGTCTTGTTGTGACAGAACTCAGAAGAAAGGAAGCTTTATGAGATTATGGTAAATCAGAAAGTATTAAGGTACAGAACCTGTATTTTCATTATTCAAAAAACTGATATTCTGCAAAAAAGTTGGAATGAAATTTGGTTATGTATGTTTTATAGATGCACATTGAGTAGTACAAATTACATAAAACCAGTATCTAGTATTAAGATATTTCCATATGAATGGCTTATTAACTTTCTTATCTAGTATTAAGATATTTCCATATGAATGGCTTATTAACTTTCTTATGCACGCATGTGTAACATACACTTTCTAGATTTTCTTAAATACATATCCATAAAGGATTCAGTGGCTAGAAGAGATAGAGATATCACATAGTTCTTCCATGCTTTTCTCCAACAGGAAAGGAACACATTAATATCTTTTGAAAATTTTCCATTTGTTCATGTGTACGGAATTCCTGCCCCTTGCAATTTCATTTGTGCTTTCTGTCATCAGGGGATTAGAAACTTTGGATTCCTTCAAAAAATTAGATAGAGATTTATGATTTCTGACTCACTGACCTAAAATGATGCATTACAAACCTCATTTTTTGTGAAGCAGATAAAAGATATCAACTCAATCTTTTTGTTGGGAAAAATACAGAGAGATTAAGTGACATACAGAAATGATGAATTCCTTTTTATAAGTTAGAATCCTGTATCTGAGTATCAAAAAACCCCACCAAAACCAACCCAAAAACAAAACTAAAAAAAACCCTACACAAAACCCCAAACCCAACAAAAACACTTTTTAAAAGAAACCTTAGGAATAGACACTGTCACAGTTTTGCAAAAATCATAAGAAAAAAGGAAGAGACTTAGTTGAAAACAGTGCTGAGTGTAAGATTCCAGGTGATATAATATGAAATCTCTATACTACTGGAGCATCAAACACTGAATATATTACCAGAACCAGTCATGAACACTCAATCACAGAGCAAACAACAAGCAGTTTTATGACATGTACACAGTCCTAATAGTCAGAGGAATCATGTATGAATGCTGCTCTGTAAATCTCATAATTAAAAAACCCACTTCATTTTTTACCTGTACCTGGTTATCTTGGCACTAAAATATGGGAGAGGATGGTGAAAAAATACATGAGACTGGGGAGAAAACAAATAAAATCTACTGTCTCCAAAGAAAATCTTCATGTCATTGATATCTTGCACAATGTATTCAGGACAGTCACTAGTGAATAGCTAGACTGTATACGAACTCTATCCCTAAGAAGCGGTACTCTCATGTGACTAGTGTTTTTTTTTTTTTTTTTTAAAAAATCAACACTATACATTTTCTAGAAGATATAACCACATTTAATTAATTTAAATTACATTCTGTGTGGGATTTTGTTACTCAAGGATGTAGCCTGTCCTGTTCAGATACTTCACAGAATCTAATTTACAGCTGTGAAAGAAACTACACACACATCCTTGCAGACACAAAGTTGGTACCATTCTTCAGACTATATTCTGTCCATCAGAAGAAGAAATTTTTCTTTCAATAAATAGAATCCTGTAAACAGAATATGATTTCTTGTATCTACTATCAGATACTGCTGTTGATTGATAAAAATATTAATATTGTTTTTATAGTTGCTGCAGCATTGGCTTTCATGAAGAAGCTTACAGTCATGCCTAATTCAGGTATGAGTGTGCTGTGCTGGAGTTGTTCATTAATGCAACAAGATCCTACCTAGGTTTTAAAAGGTTATTTTTTCTACCACAGTTCCATGTAATTCTAAGAGGAACTTAATTTTCTTTAGTGTTATGCACTAAAACAGTGTAGGATATTCATGTTACTGTAAATGTAAAGAGAGAGCCTGTAGATAACATAAGAAGATTCTATTGTATTCTGTCCTCTATGTAAGGAATGCAATGTCTAGCTAAAACAGCAGTTCCTTTGTATAGGTGATATACCAAGTATGAGTTGTGGGCTGAAATGGAAAAGGTGGATGAAAATGTGTGTAGAAATACAGAAAAAAGAAAGCAAATTGAAAAATAAATGAAAAGAAATTCATATTCAGATACTGTATCTGTGGGCAAAATGCTGCACTCACTGACGTAAGGCCAATTAGAGTGTGATGGCAGAAGATTGTGCATGTTTGGAGACTAGAAGTGAAAGGGGAAAATAATTAGACACACCTAAGGTGTCAACAAAAGCAAATATATTCTTGTTATTTGTGAGATACTGCTATCATCTTCATACTCTCTCAAAATTAGTGTGCTTAGACTTGAAGGAATAGAGGGATTGTGTCTGTAGCTAGAAATCATCACTTAGGAGGCACTAGGCACACGAGATTACTGTATTGCCAGACCAAGAGACAACCTAAAAGAGGTAGGCTGTTTGTGCACAACTTTCAAGCACATCATTGCAAAACAATCGCTGTCACACAACTCTGGCATAAGGCTGTTTAAACTACAGTGCAAAAATGTTTGCTAACTCAAATTCACTTTCCAAATCTTGTGCTCATTGAGCAAAGATTGTAGGGTTTGACAAAGCTTTCTCAGCATCAGAAAGTACCTGGATATTGGCTAATACATTCTGCATTACTGCTTTTCAGTTACAATGTTAGCTTTAAATCAGTGGTGTTTAAACCAGTTTAGGATTGGTTCTTGGTTTACTTCCAGCAGCTGTACTTAAAATAATTCATATTTATAGTTGCAATATTTAATTTCCAGTTATTATGAGTGAAGGGAAAATTAGATTTGCTCTTAGCTTTCACAGGCCTTTACAGGAACCTATACTTTTATGATTTCCTACAGGACTCTTTCTGAGTATTTTATGAACAAGAAAAACTTTGAATGTTTATTCTCTACCTACATTTATTTACTTTTGTGACCTGGATTAGGTTCCATTTCAGATATCTGTTAGTTTTATTTTTTGATGATGTTTGTTTATGCTCTCCCCCCACCTTCCCTAACCCCCACCTCTTGCTGACTATAAGTTTCAGTCTTCTGTTGATGTGTCTTTTGCAGTTGTTATTTTAATTTTGGTGTCCCAACTGTTTGTGCCTCACTACATCCTCTTGTTCTTTCTTTGCTTCAACTATCTCTTCTCTGTTGACCTTTTACTTCCCTTTTAATTTAAATGTTTTATTTGCAGAATAATCCAATGGATTACATTCCACATCCTATATCATATATTCTAGGATAGATAGTTTTGCTCTGATAATTATTTATGCCATCAGAAGAAATGGAAATATTTAGTATTAGCATATAAAATAATTTGAATCACTGACTTAAGGAAGTAGGTACGAGATTAAAAGGACAATTTTTATTTGGGAGCTGGAATCTGAGCATTTCTTTGTGTCTGGTGACACACTATATTTCATTTTCACTAAAATGAGAAATAAAATTTAGGAAGCTCTACTCACACCAATGAAGTACAGCAATGTAAAAGCAAACCCCAGAAATGAATTTGTTTTGATCGAATTCTGTGTGATTTACAGTGGTACAAGCAGGAACTGAATGTTACCCGTTAGATTTCCGGAACAATTCTTTAATATCATTTGCATTATTTTCAGCCTAATTCTATTCCCATGGTTCTTTTTCTCTTCTTCTCCTATTCTTTGTCTGTTATCTACTTACTAAGCAAAGCCAACCTTTGTTGTAGAGCTTTTAAATATTTTCCAGAATACAGTATTTTTATATGTATTTTTTTATGCTCCATAATAATGTAAAATGTTCCTTGAAAGTTTCAGATAAAATTTTGGGGTTTTTTATTTAATATTTCTTGAAATAATCTTTATTTTTCTAATGATAACTGTCTAGATTTGGAGGCATTTTTATACTGAATCCTTGACAGTAGTACCTAAATACATCCTGGGATTCTTAATTCTCTAGAAAGCACTTTGTCTTCATTCATCACCCCATTTGCCATACTGCAACATTTCCTTAGGTAACTTTCTTTTATCTGTCAATAACTATAAAGAATTCGGAGACATACACAAAGAGCCAGCAAACAGTACCAAATGCATGTCAGCGTTACAGCATTTATGTATGTTTACATTGGAGAAGATACTTGCATTATTATGTTCTCAATACAAAGCAAGAGCCTTCTGTTTAAATTCAATTTCAGAACAAAGTTGATTTCTGTTTCTAATAAAACAGTCAGAGGTGTGATTGAAAGAATTGAGAGTTACATCACAGGGAATCAGAATATCATAAATCTTACCAAAGACATAGGTAAAATGCCCTTTTTGGTTTTAATTTTTATACTTAAGAAATCTCCATAAGTTGGTCAACAGTGACAATAGCATTTTTATTCATCTTTTTGCATACACAGAAAATAGAGGGAGTGCTAGGGAAATTCCTGATACTGACTTACAGAAAGAGGACTCTGGAATAAAAGTTAGAAACTGGCCTGATGCTTCATTTTTAAAAATAACTTGGCATGCAGCTTAATTAAACTTCTTACTTGATAATGGAGGGTCTAGTTGAAACCAGAGTAGGAATCAAAATTTCTTGTTTAAATGGAATGAAAACTATTCTCAGCTTGACTGATTTTTACAGTACTTATGATTAGACTCAGCTGCAAGTAAAGCTGAAAAGCTTTTAAAGACACATCTGAGATATGTGATCCTAAATTACATGTATATAACTGTTATGATTTTACTGAGTGTTTCTAAATGCATTTATGCCTGTCTTGCATCTTCTATACCAGCATATAAACCACTTGTCCATCCACTCTATAGTGGTCCACACGCACCATAGGAAGTGTAAGGGGAGTACATTTGTTTGTACATTGTATTATGCAGCAAGGATTTCAAACATGACAGTTCGTTGAGGAAATGGTAGCTTTTTGTAAGAGCCCTAATAAGGGAAAGTCTATCAAAATAAAAATCTGGTTTCTTAGGCTTTAGTGAAAGTGATATTTTTTATCTTGTTGGGATGTTGAAAAGATTCTTTAAAATGACGTGAGCATTTCTAGGTCCTGCGTTATTTTCTTCTATTACCATACCTCTGCTGGCTGATACCACCAACTTGAATAACTGATTCCCTTCCCTATGACAGAACTACTTTCAGCTTCCCAGAACTTTAATTTTCTTTGGTAAATTAATCACCTCAGTTGTGAGTTCTATATCTAAACTACACAGAAGAGTCTACAAAGCTCTTCTGATTATGTGCCTTTCTCTTAGGTAGCAATGACAGTTGGTGCTGGTTTTGCATGGTGACTTCAGCTACGTAAGCATCACCTCTATTCCTGGTGGGTATTCCAGTAAAACAAATTACTGAAGTACCAGATTTAAAATAACACTTCTTTTTTTTAACACCAATGTTTCACTTATGTGCACTATCATTGAACTACAAACTCCTGTGCTGGCTCATCTTTAAGATCACCATAGGCCTAGAAATAAATAGCTGGGGGCAGGAAAAAGGGAAGTTTTTAAGGCAGCACTATCACAAAGAAAACGGTTTGTAGATTTGCACCCTTGGTTCCCTCATAAGAGATCAGACTTTTATTAAACAATGTATCATAGGTAAAAGTTAGTACCTAGCTTTGAAGGTAGTCACACACAGTACTTATTTGGGAATATCGCTCCTCTTATCAATATATGTAATATCAATTAAATAAAATCAGAGCCATATAAGCTGCATACGCAGTCTTCCTGTGCAATTGACTCTTCCTTTAAAAGTAATCTTAAAATAAAAGGGTCAATATAGAATTATATTTGTTGTGTTTCCTTATTAAATGTGACAACTTCCTATAATATTTTGCAGGGATTACTTATAATGTATTACATCAACAAAATGCTCTTTTTCAGCCTAGGAATCCGGTAATTTGGTTTAATACAGTTTACATCCCACCAAAAATAAAACACTTTCTCTCACGTTATTATAGGACAAGATCTGCCCAAAGACTTTCATGTCATGCTGATGTAAAGTAGTTGGTACTTTAAATCTCAGTGTCAGAATCTTCTCTAGTTATAGCAGGGACATCATAGGTGCATCAAATAGTTTCACATAGGAATGAAAAAGACCTATTTTTCTGCTAAGCTGAAGAATACTTTATGATATAGCCTGTTTGGTCAATGCCTATAAATGTTTGTTTCCTTACACTTACCAGAAGCTGATATTTTTTTAGATGTCACCAACTGTTATTTGTACTCAAACCTCTTTTTCCACCTTTTCCCCCATCCTTAAAAAGAAGTGCTAGTGCAAACAAATCATCAATGAATATCATTGTTATATATGTTGTCTTGTGAATCTTCTGCTGAGATCTCCTCTAATCAGTTGAAATACCAGCAGCCATCTGAATAGCAGATTATATAGGAGCGGCCAGCTATGGTCCTATCTGTTCTCTAATTCATGCATTTATAATTCGTCATATAGCAGATGAATTACTTCAGTGAGAAAGGACAAAAACATTGGGTACAATTACCCTCATTTTGGCTAGTTCAAAGGGGTAACTATAAATAGCTTAGCAAATTGTGTTTGTTTTCTTAAAGGAAAAGGTGGTTTAGAAGGTCTGAGCTAAGATGCTTTTGAAGTTTTTGCTTATGTGTTTATCCAAAAAGAGTTTTATTAAAATTTGTGCATTTCTATACTGTAGAACAAAAACATTTCCCAGTTGTACTGCACACCCACATAAAATAACCATGCCTTTGTGTAGGAAAGACAAACTGATGATAAACAATGTAATAAAAGGCGTGCCTTCTTCATTGTTTCATCTGTGTGAATTCTGAAGAAGGGAGTGGAGGGAGAGGAGAACAGAGAATATTCAACATCAGTGTTAAAAGTACAACAAGGCCATAAGTATTGCCTCAGTAAACATTTTAAAAGTATCATTAGTTAAGATACATACAGGTATATATAATGTGAGTGAATCTTGCTATATGAATCTAAGCAAGTTTGCCAGAGTAACGATGAGCTCACACATGATTTATAAAGCATTTCATCCCCATACTTCCTGTATTGTCTCTTTTTATGAGGAAAAGGACAAATATATAATCTGCAAATGACATATAGTGAAAGGATACAAAACAGTAGTAGCAAAAAATAGTAGCTATAGATCTTACAGTCCATAAGCATACTTTTTTCTTTAAAAGCTAAAATTAGAAGTTGAAAGAAGAAACTGGTATTAAACTTGTGATAAGTACTGGTCTTATATTTCCCCAGACTTTTCTGAAGTGCATCTACATTTTTGTTTACTTATCTTTATTCTGCAAGTGTTTTAGGAGTCAATGCTTCCTCCACGTGTTTTTTTAATGAAGTTATGCTTATTGTGCTAATATATTAATTCTTATGTCTTGCACAATCTCTAACTGAAATTAGTGGAAATAAATAGGCTCATGACCTTTTCAGCCAATATGGCAATCAGTGCAATTGTGAATGTAGCATAACAGAACTGACCTATCATATTTTCCTTAGTGGCTCAAAATCTTCCAATTCATGAACGGATGGGCCATCAAAATTACGGACAAAATAAAAAGTGCTCACTAGTTACAGGAAAGGGCAAGAAACCCCTGTTTTAACCAAGGTAGGAAGTGAGCTTCCCATCTTACACTTCAGAATGATTACCTACTCAGCCTCCATTTTCTCTCGTTCAATTGCATCTAGAATCTGCACATGTCCATTATTATAGCTATCATCTAGTAGCCTGGAAAATGAACAATCTTTATTTTTGCTTCTTTTTCTTCAAGTTTTTATAGTATAACCCAATGGTTGTACTATATTGGCATCACCATGCCATGAATCAGTCTGATTGGGATAAGGTGAGAATTCTAAGGTTTAGTAATCTGTACTGTCATCTATAGCTAAGGTTCCCTTAACAAGCCCAAGCAAGTAATTGCTATTTTGTCCTACATTTTCAAAAAGTAATTAGCTGTTTTGGAGTCCTAAATATTTTATTCCAAACTGGTGATGTCTTTTATAGATATGACATTCATAAAATGAGTAAGTGTTAGACCTTTTAAAATTGCCTCCATATCAGCACTTTGATACTGAACAGTGCTCATCATTTCTATTCACTTGGTAATCCAGATATACTTTTCTCGTGTTTCTATATTTTAATTTTCCAAGCTCAATGTAGTTATATATTAGAAACCCTAGGTAAAATCCTCTCTTCCTCTAGCTTTCTTTGGCTTCCAGTGTATCTACAAGGGACTTGCATATTAAATATTTAGAGTAGGATCCTCTTTCTATGTGCAGAAACAGGTCTGAAGTTCTTACACTATATCTATGGTTCAAGGGTGTGCATTTTAAATGATATTTTCACAACTCTTGGGATAGCGATATCATTCTGGAAATGTGTCAGTAGCAACCTCTTTCACCATCTAGTCTTATTTCTCCTATTATGCCTCTGTGTTTAAGATTTATTTGGATAATGCCCTTAATTATATAGTTTAACTTTTGTCAGCCCTGAAATGGTCAGGCAATTAGAATTAAAATATTTCAGTAGGATAGACAATTGGACTAGATGATTGTCATAGGTCTCTTCCTCTTTTTCTATATCAAAAATAAAGAGAAATCACCATTAATTATTTTAAAATGGTAATGTGAATCCTTTTCAGCAAGTGAAAATAATTTAGTTTTGTTCTGATTCAGCTTGCATGTAAAACTATGCCTTTCTTTGGCTTTATCTGAAAAACTTTAGTTTTGAGAAAAGGAGGCTCAGGAAACCTTATTGCTCTCTACAGCTGCCTGAAAAGGGGCTGTAGGCAGGTGGGGGTGGGTCTCTTCTCCCAGATAACAAGGGACAGGACAAGAGGAAATGGCCTCAAGTTGAGGCAGGGGAAGCTTAGATTGGATGTTAGGCAGAATTTCTTCCCTGAAAGGGTGGTCAAGCATTGGAACAGGCTGCCTAGGGAGGTGGTGGAATCACTATCCCTGAAAGTGTTCAAAAATGTGTAGATGTGGTGCTTAGAGGCATGGTTTAGTAGTGGACTTGGCATTCCTGGTTTGATGGTTGGACTTTATTATTTTAAAGGTCTTTTCCAACCTAAATGATTCTATGACACTGTACCTATCCTTATCAGAAGCTTAAAAGAGTATATGAGGCAGCTGATAAATTCTGCATACAGATCTGTATGTATTTCTATTAATATGTTTGTATATGGCTATTGTTTTTCTTTTCCTAAAGGAGACACAATATCTGTAATTTTTTTTATATTAACTAATTATTACAGCATTCAGTGAAAACCAGATCTGTGAGAAATCTCATTTCTATTGTCATGTCTTGAAGTTTTTAGGAGTAGGATGGAAAAGATCAGATGGTCATAGTTAATCTTAACTATAAGTATCTTACAATTAATTCAGACATTACTGTGTGTCTGTATGGACAGAGATTTTTTTAAAGACATTTTCTTTCTTTTGGAGATTATAACCCATGGGAAAATGTGCTACCTAATTAGAAGCAGTATGTCTGGTTTTTCATTATAACATTCAATCTCACAAATAATGTCTCAGCTCACTCTAGTCACGGGAGATAATCTAGTTTGTGGCTGAGCTTTGCAGAACTGAAGTGTGTGGGTTCCAGCTTACAGTCTTGGAGCACGAGGCCAATTTAAATGATAATTAAGTCTGTTTTCTGAAAGGTTCATTGTGATATTTTTACATCTCCACTGTACTTGATGTTGATGCTTGTACTAGTTATAAGAAGATACCTCTAGGAACAGAAAAAATTCAGACATACTTGCAGTCACCTAGTGTGTATTCCCAAGTGTGAGATAGTGTACCAAGACAATACACAAAGGTTTATATTAAAGACTTATATACACATATCTCAATGTAAATTTCTTCTACAGAGGCCTTAATGTCAGACACAATTTTATTTCTTTCAGAGAAATGTAGTTGAATTTTGATTGGGTTTTGTGTAACAACAGGGGTTTGCTACTGCTGGTGCTGCTGAACAGACTGAAAGCCTGGATTTAGTCCGTTACTTCTGTATGTGTCTCATCTCATGAAACCCTCAAGGGCTCTTTGCATATTTGATATTAAATACTTAGCATTTGTAAAATATAGGAAATATAATACAAAAGGACTATTAATATTTGAGATAAACAAGCTTCATAGCTGAAGTCAAGAGATGAAATTTCACATCAGGGGTTTGGAGGAACAGCCTAACATATGAGTGACATGAGTGTGAGCTACATAGAATGTACAGACTTTAAGAGGTCAGGAAAGGAATTTAAATGTTCAGCACTTATAAATGAGGTTGAATTTTGAATGGGTTAACTCCTGTTTAGGCATTTAGTCAGTTTTCTGTAACTACTAACTACAGGAAAAGGGTAATGACTTAAAAAGCATTAGGCTTTACAAACATCTCTATGACTTCAGAAACAGTTTTATAGTATAAACCCATTTTCCTTAGGATCCTAAAGAGGGCTTGTAGTAGTTTAAACCTAGCCAGCAACTAATTACTATGCAGCCACTCATTTGCTCCCCCATGGACCCCCGTGGGATGGGGATGAGGATTGGAAAAAGGTAAAACCCATGGGCTGAGATAAGAACAGTTCAATCACTGAAATCAGGTGAAAGATAATAATGACAACGACAAGAAGAATAATGAGGAGGAAAGAGAGGAATAAAACCCAAGGGTGAAAAAAAAGAGATGCACAATACCATTGCTTACATTGGCAAAGCATGAGAAACTTGAAAAGTCCTTAATTTAGAGTAAGCACTGCTTAGCATCAACTAAAACATTGGTGTGTTATCACCATTATTCTCATCCTAAATCCAAAACACAGCACTGTACCAGCTACTAAGAAGAAAATTAATGCTATTCCAGCTGAAACCAGGGCAGTGAAAAAATAGAAGTGCTCTGAATAGAGAAAGAAAACTTCATAAAACTCCTTAATAAATGTAGCGTGTATTTCATTGAAGTATACTGCTGTACTTAAGTGCTCTAGTGAGTGAGTGAAATATTACACTGATGGCACTCACACTTTAATTTTAGTTTACTTGGGTTTATAAAACCTTTGCAAACAGATGTAAAAACATGTCACAGTTTAAGTGCTTTTGGAGTTTCTGTGTTTTAGGGGTTTATGGACTCATGATTCATGCTGTTGCATGGTAACCACTTCTGAAGCCCCAATAGCACTTAGCAAGAAATAAACTATGTTCCTTGTGCCCATAATGGGAGTGTACTAACAGCTAGAAGCTCTTTCCTCTTCTCAGTAAAGCTGGACTAATATTAAAGAAGCCTTAAGTGTTTAATATTGAAAGTAAGTTGTTATATCTAAACCTTAAATTGTTAGCGTGTTTTATTAGGACGTAAAAGATCTCATACAATCTTTCCTCTTAGGCCTTGAGTTAAGCTGTGGGCAGCAGCAGAAGAGCTATCACGGTCAATATGTCACAGCAAGTCTTGAGAAATGAGAACAGAAATGAAAATAAGAAACTTTTCTAAATATTAATTCAGAACCAAGGAAGGTCATTATATTGTCACTTTTTGTTTTATTATTGGATTATACTTTCAGCAATTTTTTTTTTCTCTTGTTATGATTAGGGACAATTTGTGGTTTAGTGTATCTGAAAAAAATAATTTCTTTCTATCCTAAATGCATTCTGCCCAGTACATTTCCTGTCACAATTATAATGAATGGTATGATTTTATTGAATGTTAATAACTCAAATTTTCTGGCTATAATGGTACTTTCATGTGATTAGTACGTATACAAAAAAAATAACTGGACAAATAATGTTGTTCCTAGTGCTGCAAAGGGATTTGTGCAAATGGAAAATAAACAAATCTCTCTTTAAAGCTGGGGGTTTATATATCATTCATGTGCTCTTAATGTCTGATTAAAGTCCTATGGATCTTGGCTTTCTAGAATGGCTTCCACACAGTTGGTTCTGTTCAGTCAGCAGCCATGATGTAGCATGAGAGAGTGAGGGCAACAAACAAAGCCAAAACTGCTCATCTTTACACGGTATTTCTCCTTTCCATGTGGCTTTTTCAGACAAAAAATATAAGCTATTCAATTTCTGTCTCTGTTCATATGTAAGATGCTTTCACATGTTCTAAGTCAGCTCCCAGACAGGGCAATTCCTTGAACAAAGCCTGCTGTTTCCAGCCATCAGTAGGAGAAAACACAAGTTACATTTAAAAACAATGCTCTCTTTGTAAAACCTGATAGATATAATTGAAACAGATTAGAAAGAAATAACAAACCCCTCTGGTTGTCATGACAAGTAAGCAGTTTGACAGTAAGGTTCTTATGGTCAGATGGGTAGCCAGCTTTCAAACCCTACTGACATAGGTTATGAATTATCTGAATACTTAACTGTAATCCCTCAAGAGAAGGACTGCAACTGTGAATATTTTTATAAACACTGAATTGTCTTTTGTTAGCTCAGTAGCTCCATTAAACTGGGGATTGTGAAGCTAGAGTTATTTGCTTACCCATTTACTAACAAATGTAGCAATTTAATAGTTAGAATGCTTTTCCATAAATAAAGGTTGCTAACTGAAATAACTTATTGCCATATTTTTCAAATCTTGATTCTACTAAACCAATAATCAGTCTGTTATAAAAACTGTTCTGGACCCCAAATGATATTAAGGAGTTTGTCACAGGAAAGACATATACCATGAGCTGTATACATGGTAGCATTTCTAATGAACTTTTGGCAACAAACATGTAGACATAATCAGCACACTGTTAAAAAAAAAAAGAAAAAGAAAATATAGAGCAGCATTTACGATTACTGGGTAATTTAAAGGCAGTTTGAGGATCTGGGGTTTGTTCTTTGCTCTTGGAAAATGGGGAGGTTGGTGCATCTTAGGGTGATCTTTTTAAAGAAAAGGAGGTTTATGACTAACTGAAAGAGACAAATAGCATGGTCTTTTCTTCTTCTACACGACCCTGGTACCTACAAAAAATTTTTGAATCTCTTGGTGAGTGTTGACCATGTTTATCAGAGATAGGAGTCAAAAATTTTTATTCCTTTAAACATGGTGAAGCTGATAGCTGTATAGAAGGTAGGTATGATGACCAGTTTATATGTTCATACGTAACTCTTCAGCTAGCTAAATCATACACTTCATACTTGCTTATCAAGATGAATATGTTTGGTACAGGAAGAGATGAGGAAAAACTTGTGAGGTGTATGAACTAGGAGGAAAATCCTTGGAAGAACATAAGGACACAAACCTACAGGAAAACAGTTTTGTTCATTCTGCTAATTCAGAAGAATAACTTCTGTGTTTTTTTTTAACAATGAAGTATGAATCTCCTTTCAAAATATGTATTCAGAAATGCCAGAGATGAGTCAAGTATGAATAATGCTACTTCTGGAAGAAAGTATTATGGGCAAGATTCCTTCAACAAAATGTTACTATGCATACAGTGTTTTAATATCAATATCTATAAACAGATCAAATTTGAGCATTTTTTGTAATATGCAAATATTTTGAGGCAGTTTTTAATAGTGCACTTTATGTGTATAAGTCTACCACTTAATGGAAAGTAACTCCTGTATCATGACAATTCCTCTGGTTTCTGACTTCTTTAAAGTCTATTTTGTGCATTCAGAAAGATATTTAAACCCCTCTTATTCTAAAAGAGAACTTGTGCTAGTGAGAAGAGTATACATATCCAACACCTTATTAAAAATTCTAGCCTTTGTGGGTTTTACCAACTTTACTGCATAAATGCATTCCCAATCTTTAACAATGTAATATATCAAGGAAATCTGGTTGTGTTTGTTCTAAGTATAAAGTGAATTTGACCTCACAGTAAAGTAACTTATAAATTAATGTACATTAATCTGTGTTAATATTCACTTCCCTATTTCTTCTAAGTAAGGCAACTGAACCTCAGGCAAGTGAATATAGTAGGAGATAAATGATAGTTTACATTTATCTTGTAGACCTACAATAATACTGGAGAAAGAGATTGTGACAAAGTACCAATGGAGCTGGAGGAAGAGAAGCATTTAACATGGCATGACACAAGTACCTCCTCCTCCTCTGTGCTCTATATTCTAACCTCTAGAAGACTTTCCTTCTTCAATATTACAGTCAGATCCTTTTTCTGTTTGAACAAGTAGGAATATCTTGCTCTTTACACAGAATGACTAAACAGAACCATCTACTTTACCAAATAGTACAGTATAAGCATGATGGGGCAAAGAATAGCTTAAGCACCTTTAAATGTAGTGAGGATCTTTGATGCTTGTCTAGAATTTTCTTGCTATTGTTAGAAGCCACATATTAGCCCTTGCTTCAATGGTGTCACATTCTAGAGTATTCTCCCCTGAGGCAGTAGGTGAGTCTTTTACTGTAACACAGGAGTATGGCTCATTGCTATCTATCCTGGTATCTATGCCACCATCATCTTCCGGTTCCCTAAGAATCAGGATAAGCTTTGGCTTCAGTTTTTTAGCTCCCATGAGAGGAAGGTAAATTTCTTTAGACGTTCATTTCTTCAGACAAATGTTACAGGTACCAGGAAGTCTGATTTACTATGCGAGATGAGGATTTAGCTTACAGCTATTTAAAAGTGGAGGTGAGAGGAAAGACGATTGTTTTCCCGTCATCAGCGATAAAAGGAAATGTAGGACCAAAAGACTAGGAAAAGTGAAACATAAAGCTCCAAAGCTTACAATTTAAACTTAAAATGCTTTTATTTTCATTTGATTTTATGTTACTAAGGAGCAATACAGCTGTATCAAAGCAGCTATATTGTTCTTCCATAATTTAGTTTCATTATTTCATTTCTTCTAGTTCTCTGTAAGAAACAGGAAAAACTTTTGGAAATGGAGAACTATGCTGAAACAGCAAATCCTTTTTTATTTTTCTGCTATTAATAATTTAGGTTTTTACAAGTATAGAAATATGCTCACTAGATCTACTGGGCTAATCCATGGCTCAATCCATACATGCATTTTTAGATGGATGTGTAGTCATGGCTTTAAAAAAACCATCTCAAACAATATGACTTTACAAACATAATTATTTACAGAACTATAATAATATTTACCATTATTAATCTTGATTTTTAAAGAGGATTTTTTTCTTTTGGGAATGTAAAAAGTGAGAAAACAGTTATGAAACATAATCAAGTGTATTTTGGTTTCTTTGTGCTTAGATAGGCACAAGAGCGCCTTTAAAAAAATCCAGAGACACCTATTGACTCCTGAACAGAAATTTGTTTGAGGTAGCCCTCATGACACAGAAGGTTAAAACAAACAGTACTAGGACTAACCATAAGAAAAGCTTTTAAAATATTACCTTGTGGCTCCATTGCACATCTACTATGCAGAGGTGAATTCTTCCACAGTGCAGAGCCACCATCGCTTCCTGTAGCATACCATATATACAGGCCAAAATGACCATTAAATCACATAGTCTCGATGGACTTTGTATAGCTCTAGCCAGTTATCTCTATATTACTGTTTTCAATTAGGACGTCTTAGGAGGACATCTATTGTCAGCTTGAAATTTCAAGAACAGATAATTTACCTTAGAAGTTACTTTTGATGGTAATTTCCTATCTGTTTGTTCATATAGCATGAGGTCATGACAGAACTATCTTCATCTTTACGGAGTTTTAAGATATTTATTACTTTGAGTTTTAGACAACACAGAGACAGATAGCTGGGTTTTCTTGCTTATTGTATTACTGTGTTCAGGCTGAACTGGAAACAAAAATAATCTAAAATATTTCTGGGTTTTGTCAGCCAGGGACAAAATGAAAGCAGATTTACCTGTAGAATATAAAAATATGTTTAAACAAATACATTCTGTAATAATTTTATAATTCCTTCAGTTAGCCTTCCATTTTCACATAACTAATTTTTAAAGTTTAATGATAAAAATGTCTATTTGTCTTAGTTATTGGGATTTAACTGTCTTATAGTGGTTTTAATGGGAGCCTTTTACAATTAAAGCTGAGAAAGCTAAGAATTTGCTCTGGCAAAAGATAACCAGCAAGAACATCTCTTTAAAAAATCAGTAAGATATCATACATTTGAAGACTTAATATTTAATAATAAAATGAGCTGAATCACAGTTGGATGGTGTCACATTTGGAAAGTTCAGTTCTTTAGACCTTACTGAAGCAGACTTTAATTTTCTGTTCAGTGCTAATGAACTTTAAAAATACTATATCAGAAAGCTTTTTTTCCTGTTAGTTTTGGGTTTTTTGAATTCACTCACAGCTCTTAAAGTGTGTTAAATAAATGGACAATACTATAGCAAATTATTGTAACATGCTTACAAAGTTACTGAACCAAAAAACAGGACACACTCAATAATTTTGAAACACCGAGCATGCTGAAAGACATAGTTTTTGTTCATTTAGAAACTTTTGAGAAGGGAGCCGTGACTGAGAAAAGCTACTGAACGGCTATTGTGGCTCCTATTAAAGGAGCAGTAATGTGGTTTGCCCAAGGAAACTCCAGCCTCATCTTGAATCCAGATGGCTTAAGGAGAATATGCAGAATGATGGTGTGTTGAATGAAGTACTTAGCTTGTCATTTGTGTTTTCTGATTTCTAGATAAGCCGACAACCTTCCAAAAATCATAATTTTATTGGGACAAATGTTGAGAGACACTCTGACAGTGTAAAGCAAGGACCCATATATCTGAGTTTAAGAGAAAGAAGTGAATTGCTAAAGGGTATCCAAATGTTCTTGCACACTGGAATTTTACGGTGTTGTTGCTGTCTTGCTGTAGGGTTGTGGGTGGGTTTTTTTGTTTGTTTGAACTAATGTTTTAATCAGAAGTCCTATTTAATCACATATTTTGTGTTCCATCATTAGGATGATTTCTTGTCTTTGTAATGGAATTGTCAACCTGCTATTAATCCAAGATAATAAATTATAATACCCATGAAAGACTGAGTTCTGTGAAGTAAAAAAAAAATATAAAAAGTCAAAAATGAAATTAATTTTAATTGTGAAAAAAGTGAGGTTTTAGTACAGATGCTATTTTTATCAAAACTCTCTTTTTCTAATCTTCTGTATTTCTTATCCTTATTCCTCTGTTAGGCATTTTCACAACAAGAAAGTCAAAACTGATATATGCAGAGCATGCCTTCTGTGTCAGTAACTTCTGTTTATATGAGCAGAGGAAATTAAAATGTGATGCATAAAACTGTTAAAAATCTTGTTTATTAATACAATGTATGAGGTATTTAAATTTTTCCTTATTAATAAATATTTCAAAAGTGATAAAATACACTGGCCTAAAATTACTTTTTTCTGCGTTTTGAGATTTTACCTCCTTTCATAAAGCTTTATGGTATTTTGTTCGTTCTGAACGTTGAAAGTGGCACAGTGGGCAAAAAAAAACCCATGAAAATTTTAGTTTGCACTTTTGATGGCAGCATCTTGAAAAAATGATAGGTTGTATTTCAAATTCCTGTAAAGTCTTTGGCTAGGAATAAATTAGTTTAATATATGAATATTTACAAATTACTGAGGGAAATTAACATGGACATTACATTTTAGATTAAAGCAGAAAAAAAGAACTGATAAATAATAACTGCTGTGCCTTTTCTATTTTAGTGATTTTGTGACTGCAGTTTTTAATGCTCAATTTAAGTCTCAAAATTTTAAATTAACATTTAAAATCAAGTCAAATAAAACAAAATTCAGCAAACTGGGTGAAATTACACCTCTGTTCTCGTGATAGAGTTTGTATGTTTGTTTGTTTTCATCATACTGTACACAAGTTGGCAGAAAAAATCAACCAGTCAGGGCTTGAATTTAGTTGTCTTAGTTTATTTAGCTTACCCCTTAAAGTGAAAAAACATACTTTATTTGTATCCAATGTTTTTGTGAAATAGAATTCTGATTTAATTAGGTAATTCTGACCAAGAGTGTTAGCAGTGCAGAATATTCTTCTGAAACTCTCCAGCAGTGCTAAATACTGATGTTCATTCGGTCAGAGTTATTACCACCCCTGAAAAATAGTCAAGAAATTGAGAAGTGATTCCTCAAGCCACTGAACTGAAAAACTCATAGATTCTACTACCCCAAAATCTGGGTTTCTTTGAAGGACATAATCTTTGTTTATAAAAAATATTTCTCTTAACAGGAAAACACAGTTTTAGGTTAGACAAATCAACTCATTATGTAGTATTCTCTGAAAACTTAAGGAAAAGAGCCTTCAAATTTTCCTACATTATTTTATTGATGTGCTTTCTATTTCAAATTGAGGTCTTAATTGAACTAGATTTATTTGTATCCTTTTTTTAAAGAGGTAGAGAAATGCCTGAAAATTTAAAAATGTGTAAAATTCTATAAGGATTTTTTTCATAGTTTCCTAATTTAAACCACTGAATGACAAATTAACCAGCCTTCCCTCTCTCTTAATCTTGAATGCTTTGCAGTTTTCAGTACATTGTTTTTCCAGGCTATGTACATCTAGAAGACATCTATAACAGAAGTTGGCCAGATCCATATTGTAGAGAAGGAAGCAGCAAGATCAAAATAATACATAAGACAATAACTGTAAATTCAGGAAATAAAAGTAATTACCTATAAAATTCTGTCACTGATTGAATTACTGATTGATATACGTCACTGATAAGATGTATTAGTTTACAACTCCACCTTAACAATTTTCTTCTGAGATCTATTTGCATTTTCCTTTCTCAATACAAAACACAGCTTGCTTTCAGAGTACTGTGGGTTTTTTTTTTCCTTGTTCACTTTTTTACCTCACTGTTGACAGGTTAATCAACTTACTTACACTAGCTGTGTAAGCATCCCATTCTATTTGAACATGTTCAGGCTTCTGCAAATACCTAAACTGGATTTTTCAAAAATACTCAGCAATAACCTCAACCATCTCCTGAAACTAGCAGACAAATTACAGCAGTGTCCAATGGAACAGATTTAGGCCAAACCGCCCAGTTTCTGAATAAAAGATTCTTGATATTGATCATGTTTAGAAGCCTAATGACACATTAGGTTTTCTCCATTGATATAGCATTTGATTTATATAGCTCTTTCCATGCCAGTAACACAATGTTGATTCTTATTCTATTTGCTTAAAAGCTCTTCATTTTAAGGTTTTGCTGATGTTTTTCCCTTCTTTCTTCTTACCTCTTCTGATACTTCTAGGAGTTTTTCCAGAAGAGAACAACACACTGTGACCGCAGCCTTGGAGAAATTGATTGTCTTTAGCAATTTTCACTTTACTGCACACCTGGCTTGCATGTTTCCCTAAATATACAGCAAAGTGAATGTTACCAAACCAAGTCAGTTTTACTTGGAATATCAGTATCCTGATGCAGAAAGAGGTATAAAATTGCGCAGGCAGTGAGGTGAAACAACTTTGGGCAGCAGAAGTAGATTTGTAGGCATGTAGGAGAAAAAAGCGCTCTCACATAGCTCGGTAAGTATGTTTGCAAGTTCTAATGTGGGGGTTACAAAAATACCCTACCTCTCATGTCTCTTCCTTTCAGTCTTTAAACATTACTATTAGTAAATGAATCTTAAGACTAGACTGTAAAAATGGAATCAGAGGAAGATATCGTAGTAAATGAGGATTCATCCTTTTTATTACTTGAGTTCCGAGAGAGTGCAGTGTCTAAAATCACAACCCACAGGTATTGTTCCAAGTACCACTTAGCAATGTACTAGAATACTTTTGCAATTATCTAGATGTTAGGTGTAAGCTATCACATAGGTATTTGCTGTGACAAAAAGTCTGTGACCTGCAGCAGGAAATTTTCATTTTTGCCTACTCGGAGAAACTTCTTTAAAATATATATACATTTTATTTTACAATCCCTACAGGATTTTTGTTTCTGTAAAAACCCCAGAAGTGTTGGGTCATACATAGTCTATTTTGCTCTCAGGTTTTTAAAATTGGGAATAAATTAACCTAAACCTAAATTTATACAAAGGAAGGGTAGCTAAAGTGCTATGAAATCTTGAGAAATGTTAAGAAAAAAGATCACCCCAGATGGCAGATGTTATATGTGAAGCTGAAAAAGCAAGGTGTGCAGAAGGGAGAGATTTGAGAAACTGAATATATGATATGGTACTGAAAGCTTTCATAGTGCATTAGGATTACAGAAACATTACTGATATATTTTCTTAACAATGATTAATTGATTTTATTTCTAATACATCCTGATACAGTATAACACCATTCTTTACACAAAATTACCTTGGAAGTGCCCAAAACTGCCAACATTTTCCCCTCCCACCCCACAAAGAAGAGAAGAAGGGCTGTTTTTTAGAATACTGGTAACACATTTTCTTAACTGGAGAGTTAGGTTACAGTTTGTTAGTGAGCATTTTGTGACAGTCTAATTATAGACCAAAATCTAGAAAAACTTTATACTCATTTTTGTCTGATTATATATTTTTATAATGCATATGCATTTACAATACCTGGAGAGTGTGAACACTTATCATAATAGCAGAATGCTGTAGGTATGATTTATGATAACATATTCACATTTAGTAATCTCTTAGGAAACTTGTTTGTTTTACAGATTTGTGGGTTTGCAAGCCAATCAATGATTTTGCTAATAACCATCATATGAAAACAGAAAATAAGATTGCATTTTTCCTTATGTAAGCAAGAACTTCATAATCTGAACATATCTGACAAGTCAACTGGTAATATCTGATGCAGGACAGAATCTAGTTCACTTTTCCAAGGAGTTTATATCTCTTGTTCTGTCATTAATGAGTTTCAGAGCAATTTGGAACCTAGTATGTTTGATCTGGTTTCAGATCAGCCGTTGGAAAGGATGTAGCAGTCAGTTTGCATTACTTGTGCATGTTGATGACCTTTTCTTCAGCAATATTTTTCTCTTTCCCATTATCATAGCAGAGGCTGAACTCTGGAAGGCAGCAGTTGATCAAAAGCAATTGTAATGTGACAGAAGTGATTTAAGAGAGTAAACAAATCCCTGGTTTATGGTTGGAGTGATGAGCTATGCTTGTTCTCTAGTACCAAGGGATCGAGCTTTATGGTTGAAAGTTTTCAGACCTCAAGGTATTCTTTAATTTCCAGGTAAGCTAGAAGTTCAGCTTTCTCATCATGATACAGCTTGACCTTCAAGAAAATTCTGTTTGATCCACTTCTGTTCACTGAAATTGTCTACTGTTTGTTGTGACAATTTATGTGTTTTCTATGTTTTCCAAATATGGACTCCCCCAAAAGAGAAGAAAGATCCCAAAGCTTGACTCTTGGTGAATCCAATTAATGCAGCTCATTCCAGAAGTGATTTGTATTCATTCAGTCATGGTAATGAGATCACATTTGTATCATCTTTGGCATAATGAAGGGCATTAACATCCCTTCCGAGTGACCCAGGACTAGAAAGCTATATTTCTAGTACAGTGGAAGTGAAGTGTATCTTAAAATAAATGCTAAAGATGAAGGTTCCACGTCCCATGTATTTCATGCCACTTACTGTACAGATGTTCAATTCCTTTGTTAATTTAATTATTAAATTTGAGGGATAATAACAGGTGGCTTTTCATTCCACAAGTTTAGCTGCTGCTGTCTTTAATTTTTGTCCTGAGCTTAAATAGTCTTATCTGTGTCCCATTTCTTTAAAGGGCTTCCTTCCTTCCTTTTTCCTGACAGGGACACTGCCATGACTTGAAAACATGGTCAGATCCTGGGAATAAATGTCTCTCTCTTTCCTTCCCAGTATTCTCTTTGTGTATTTTCTTGACCACTCTGGATTCCATATAACCCCAGGAGAAAATGGCATCGAGTAAAATAGCAACAAGTGCTGCATATGCTCTTGAATATATGAAAATGGAGGTCTGGTGGTTGCTAAGGAAACAAAAAACCACCACTTTTACTGTGCACCTGAGGAACTATCAAATCATTATGGACCAGAAAAGGAGAGGAATATAAATATTTCAGTAATATGATATGAATTTTCTACCCTTTTTTTCTGGAATGCTTTGAATGTATCACTGCTGGGATATTTAATTCTGAGATACTTTGCTACAAAAGAATGTATGTGATATATGTTGACTACCCTTTTGATAAATATCCATACAGATTTATTAGTGCATCTTTTAAATTTTAACACCAACATGGAGTACATTATGCTTCACTGTCAATTATTGAATGAAAGCTCATTAATCTCCTACGAAGCAGTGGGAGGCCCATCAGAAATGCTATGATGTACAATTAGAGTAAAACCTTTAGGACTGTTTTTCTTGCTTCTGTTCTGTCACTACATATGGAAATGGGCTATTTAGCAAGTATTAAGAATCATTCTAATTTGTAACTTTCTTTCAAAGGAAATTACAGGGGTGCACAGTATGCCGGCTTTGGTGTTTTTTTTCCCCAGCTCCTAACGTATTCCGTTCTCGCCTGCTTCAGAAAACCCTTATTAAGAATCTGATGATACTGAGTTTGCCCTCCTAAGGGAGTTTTGGATACTATTAAATTCACTTAGCAAGGGAAAATGCTGACTGTTAAAGTGACACAATCCTCACTTCTTAGATAATCATATATAAGGGACCAATTTAAGGGCTATCAAGATTATATAAGTGCCCCTCTTTAAATAAACATTTATGTCAAATGACTGAGAGACTCAGAAGAGATACCTACCTTATCAGTTTTGAACACAAATTAACCATTAATATGTTACACCAAGTTAACATTATGCGTAATAGACTTAATTTTCAAAGTTTTTTCCCTCTCTGTCCTCTCCACCCCCCCACCCCCTTCAGTTCTTTGCTGGTGTCTAACTACTAAAAATCATAATTTCTAAATCATTTAATGAATTTTGTACCAAATTGAAATATCTAATATTTGCTTTCTGATATTGTAACAAAAAAGAAACAGATCTGTTAGAACATGCTAAACATGTTTCCAACGTGCAAAACATGCCAAAGAAGCCTGTTGATTTCCCTTTACATCTGAAGGGCCATCTTATTATTAAGGTAAAAAAATCAACAATTTATTTAAGTATATCCATTGAACTAGAAAACTGTATTTTTTGACACTTTAAAAGGTAAATTGAATAAATACTTGTCAATCACTGAAGCAGATCTTAAGACAGGACCACAAGAATTACTCCAAAGCACAAAGGCCTTATTAAAACACAGAATGGGAAAATGTTCTTCAAAATGGGCCAAAGCTTTCTTTTTAACAAATGACAACTGATTAAGCTTAATTTTTCCAAGATTGAAAACTGAGTTTTGTAATTTTTTTACTTTTACTTTTGGTTTTACTTTGCTTTTATCACATACAGATGCCTCATATATTTCTGAGCAATGAAAAAAAAAAAGCTAAGTCAAAGAAAGACCTTTAAGGTGTTGCTGAGTTAATAAGCAGATATAAGTCTTCTCTTTATGACACAATCATATACACCCTACAGATTTAATTTCATTATATATGAGGGGCCAGATTCTATTATCTGTATTAAGAATAACATCCTGATTACATCAGCTGAAACCTTTGTTCCTGAACCCTGTTGTGGATCTACCTCAGAACAAATATGACCTAAAAGGTCATTGGCTTTATCCGAAAAATTCAAAATTCTGATGGAAATAATTTCTGGAAAAAAAAGGAACATTCATTTGTGAGTTAAAAATAAGTTAATACCTTAAAATGCATAATCTCAATATTTCCATTTTATGCCTTTGGCTTTGTGTAGAAATAATATAAAACTCATTCCAAAGTCATAGCAATCTTTGTCTCTTTTCCACCTTATTATTAAATAAAAATAAAGGTGAATGCTAGATTTGATTTCCTAATTTGTTCTTCTGTACTCCATAAACCTGAATGCATTGAAATTCTAGGTTCAGGTGGTATAGTTTTATCCAGAGCAATTCTACCAGATACTTACACGCTGTAACACTTATTAAAGAACTGAAATATTTTAATTTCTGTTTATTAATTTGAGGGAAACTTTAAGCTTGCAATTTCAATACTAAATTATGGTCTTAAATGAATAGTGCATATCACATTCATTCAAAGAGTCACCGTTTCCTATTTTAAAATTAATTGTAGTCAATGCATGGATTTCACAGTTTATCAGTTTGAGAGTCATAAAAATTGCCTCAGAATTTCCCCCCACTGTAGAAGTACACCAGTCTACATGTGTCCACCTTGTTGGCTTGTGTGCTATGAATGCTGGAGACCAAGTCCCTTGCTTTTGAATCTATATTTATACAATGTTGCATGTGGCAAGATAAACGAGCTTTTCAAATCACAGCAGTAACTAAAAATAAGAATATTTAGTATGAACTTAACAGTTACATGTCTTACAATACTATCATGTCTAAAGACTTTCTGGAAAAGATCCTGTTGACTGTGTGGAAACATTGCTGAAACAGTATCTCTCTTTGGACTTACTATAAGAATTTAACTTGGTTATTTCAAATTTACATAGAAAGTATTGAAAACCTAACATTGATGTATTTGCCTTCCTCTAAATTTCAGTCTTGATCAAGGTCAAATTGAAAATGCAACTTATCACAGCACAGGATAAGGACAATTTTTGCCTCTGTAACCAGCCAAAAAAGTACTTATCACGCTAATTATACCAATCGCAGGGGATTTACTATAATGTCAGATTTGTCCCTAGAGGGGCATTGAAAAATGTCCATTAATATAACCAGCATTCTTTCTGTATTTTCTTTTTTATTCCATTGCTTCAAGATATCGAGTCCAAATCAAGCTCCTAGTCCTAACATAAAAGGCAGCAGGGGACCACATCAAATTTATTTTAAAAGAGCTTATCTTGGAAATACTCTTATGGGGTCTTGTAGCTAACATGGGCAAAGTGAACTAGAGACGAGATAGATTTTCATCGGAAAAGTGTATCAGAATGTGCTCTAGTCTCAGTGGTTTCATGGACCATTGCAAAGACCCACTATTCAAAAGTAATTATATGTCGCCAATAATTAATGGAATATACCACATCTGCTTAATATTTTGTGAGTCAGATACCATGACCTAAAGGACATTGCAAAATCATATGGGCAAAATGATTGGAAGCCTTAATACTTTTGTAGAAGTAATTGAGAAGATTGAAGACTATCTCAAAAAGCAGATAAGTAAGAATGAGCAGGGTAAATGCACTATAATAAATAGTATAAAGAAGGTAGATTAAAAAAATATTTTGTAAAAAATCAGAGAGACATGAGAAATCAAGTTGGCAACTATAAATCCTAGTAAGATATACTCTGGTCCCAAGTCGTGTGAAATACTGTGGAACAGTTTGGTACATACTGATACTGAAAAATTTAGTAAGATTTAAATAAGTACTTGATATTTTGGAAGAATGGTACTATTGGGAATTAACAGGTGGAAGGGAAGGGTACATTTTGGTATTTTTAAACTAACTTTACCTTCTCTAAAAGCATCTGTCTAGAGGTAAACACAATAGATAGGCAGTGGGTATAATTACTACATGAATAACAGAAGCCTTTCAGTCTAAGACGTTACATTGACTACCAATAGATGACTCAGAGGAGATGCAAAAAAGCCTTATCATCAAGAATTAATATGAGTAAAAAGCTTTTAATACAATAGTTATGTGTATATGAATTTGTGAAACAAATTATGATTATATTTAAAAACAACCTACCCTTATGAACAGAAACAAAAGAAAACAGAACAGAAAGCAAAACAAAAAGATACTCTGTTTCATATATTTGCAGCACTTTATTTAACTCCAATTTGGAAAAAATAAAGAACATGCCAAAACATATCTAAGAAGGGAAACAAAATCCTGATCCTGAAACAACCTGCCTGCTGGGATGGCTGGGGTAGGGGACTGTGGGCCAGTGCTCTGAAGCCTGCAAGCCCTACCTTCACTGTTTCCAAATTGCCAAGTACTTTGCTGCTGTGCCAAAAAGAAAATAGGTTTTGGAACACATTCCCTTCCCCCAGCACTTCACTGACTTGGGAAAGATTCTGTTACAAAATCAGCATATTACACACACACACACAAAACTTTCTTTCAGGTACCAGTATTTATGAGTCCGTGTTCAGTATCTCCATATTAATGTGACTGATAGTATATCAACAGAATGGCTTTTTCTCATTGTTCTTTCAATGAGAAGAATAGGATTTCAGGAGCAAATACAGCCATGGTAAACCAATAAAATGTCCTACTGCTGTAATAAATTGACATCCAGTAAGGATTAGTATAGATAAACGGTGTTTTTTCTGGTGTATGGGGACATCTATTGCTACCACTATCCTCACTAGCATGTATATTTCTGCTTTCAATTGATTGAGCCAACTGAAAGACAAATGGCTACTTCCTTTAGCCATTAAAATTACAGATTATTTGATCTGAGGAACAAAAATAATTGCTTTCAGAGAGAAACTGTTTTCTGTCATGTATGCTATTCCAGAGCTTTATGACGGTCTGTTTACTTTGATTTATAATCAAGATGCTCTTATTACCATTATGCTTGCTGTCTATCACTTATGCTCCACCTTGGGTTAAGACCAAGAGTGAAAGGGAATGATACAATGAAAGACTAAAGCCTGAGGTAGATTGAATTACTTCGTTTCCATGGATAGAAAAAAAAAAATAGAAATTGTTGATAAAATGAGTGTTGCTATGAGAGGCAAATACACTGGTAATTTTATTTATGTTTTTTATTTATGTATTTATTTTGGTCAGTTCTAAGTTAGGATCAATTACAGAATACATCTGAGGTCACTGAAAAACAATGTTAGATATTAGAAAGGATAATGTGTAATTAACAGGAGAACCTAAAATGGTATAAATGAAAAGCATAGTGAAATGTGCTGGAGCTGTGATGCAGAGTGATGCAAGACAGAATTCCATGCCATTTGGCTGTATTTGCCATGGCATTTGTCATTGTATTTAGTAACTGTCAGGAAGGTTTGAGGCCAGATATAAGTGTGTACCATCTGATGACTAAGAAGTTCGGTTTCTTACTGGGGTTTAGAGAATAAACTGCTGTTAACTTTTCCTCAGACCTACTCCCCCTCATGCAACACTGGTGAGCTGACTGTTAATGTTCTTATTCTATATGTTGCAAGGTTAATAACATTAGGGTGCACTGCAAATCATGTAAGCTATGTGCTACAATGCAGTGTCAAAGAAATGTCAGTTGGGTTTTTCTGAACAGAATTTATAACATCTTGCAGCGCAGTGATGATCAGATATTTTCAGCTCTTTGGAAAATAGTTTTAAATGTATGAGGCAACACAAAAGTATAAATCCCACTGTGATCTCTGCACACTGTCTTGTTCTGGAAATAGGGAAATGTACACAAGGGTATGGAAAAAGATAGAAATAAACTCACTATCTGTTGTAGGTCTGCATTCTGCTGCATGAATTTAAGCCTAAACAAAATCTATATATCCAAGCATCATAAGTCAAAGAGATAAAAGAAACGCATGATTATGCTGACATAGGTTTTATGCACATAGAACAGATGTAACAAAATACATTCCTTCATATAGATTACACTGATGTGGGTTTTACTGGTTTGTGGAAAGAATGGGGTACTGATAATCTTACAGTAATTCTGTAATTGTATCAAAATCACAGACTGTACTCTGTAGTGTTTATCCCCAATAGGGTGGACTTCCATTTCTCATGGGCAGCATATGTTGACATTTTTGTATTGATATCTTGCACTGATTAAGTTAGGAAAGGCAAGCAGGTGACATTCAGGTTGGCTTTGGAATCAGACAGAGATTCCTAGACTTCCATGGATTAGATACTGAAATATTTTTTTTCCCCAGTTTTTTTAATACCATTAATATGAAGATTCATGAAGTTTTTACTTTCTAATTTAAATCTGCACACAGTAAGTCTCTTAAAAGAATGGGTCGATTTTAAGGGGAGCTGAATACTCACAAATCCAACACAATGAAGCAAATTGGTATTTATGAGTTGTGCTACTCTTTTACTTGGGTTCTTAAATGAGTATTGAAATATGATGATGTTTTACTTATGTTTTTATGAGGTAATGTCTCTTTTAGCAAGTTTTATCTTAAGTATGGGATTCTAAAAGAACAGTCACAATATAGCAAGAGAGTGTAATTTGTGTCTACAAGCTGAATTACATGACATATTAGACTATGGCAAGAAATATAGCAAACACCATGTGTCACCAATACTGCTATTGAAAGAAGATACAGGATCAAAAGGGGTGAAAAAAGAAACGTGAAATTTTATTAAATGGAAAACCATAGATAACTCTATTTCAACATCTCCTTTTCAGTTCTGATAAACTGAAAGACAAAAATTCAGCAAGACAGACTGAAAGGAGTTTAGAGTGACAGGCCAAATCATGTGGCTAAAGACAATGAATAGTGTTCCATCAGGGAGAAGGACTAATAGGAAGAATTGCAGTAAGCTTAATGACACAAGCTAGCTAACCACCATGGCTAAAATATCCCACCTGCTTCAAAGTGTTCACTCTGCCATGTGTGGAGGCATTGTGAGACCAGAGAACAAAGACGTCAAGGTCTAAAAATACCTTTTTCCAAGAATTATGACCAGAGTGCCTGATGGTCTTATAGTGGACCACATCTCTTCAAAAGTCTTCAGTATCTGGAATCATGGTAAACAGCATGTAGTAGCACTTCAGTCCAACTTATGCCACTTGGCTTAAAGGATATCTACTATCCTTTTCTCTAGTTTATCAAAAATGAAAGTGTAGCTACATGTAGAAATAGAGAAATTCTAGGTAGTTTTGGTAATAAGAGCTTTTATTGCTTTGTCAAAAAACAGAAATCTACTCTTGTTGTAACTATACCAGTCCCCTAATAAACATCTTAATAACTCAGAAGGCAGATATGGCTCTATAGATATATACCGAGAAAATATTGCAGCTGTATACATGGAGTAATAGTTACCCATAGAATAAAAAAAAAAATCAAAAAGAAGTAGGACTGTTTTTAATTGAAAAGACACAGATCAAGAAAATTAAAATGTAAAGTAAAAGTAGGTAATTTATGAATCTCAGACCTTTTGCTCATGTTGTCTATTAATCTGATTTGCAAATTCATATGGATCTTATGGAAAATGATGGGTTTTGATCTCACTTGACAAAGATAGCAAAGCCAGGTCATTTCTAAACTGTTTGGTTTGGTTTTGGTGGGGGTTTTTTTGTTTGTTTGGGGGGAGGTTTTGTGGGTTCATTTTTGGTTTTTTTGGTTTTTTTGTTTTTTTTTTTTTACTTTGGAAACATTAGTGCATTCTTGAAAGGTTTGTGACAGGAGAAGTTGGGCCTCATAGTCACCTGCATATCAAGACCACTGTTCAATGAATAAGACTGTCAGCTTGCCATACAGTTCATCCAGTTGTCAACCACATATGTGGTATTTTCTTAAAACCTGCAAAGTCTAAATGCACCAATTAATGCTCTTTGTTTGAATATATATGCTGTGTGAGTGAAAGGAGGAGAAACCTCAGATTTATTTTTTCAGATATAATGTGAAAATTTAAATTTGAATGGAAGCTATAATATTTGCATTTTTAAATTTATATCTCATTTGACACTGTCTGTGCCATGACGAGTAACAGATGCTGTCAGTACAAATTACAGCACTTACGTAATATTGTGACATACTTCAGTGAATTCAAGCATTCATCTCAGCTGACTGCCTCTTAACAAGGGCAACCACTTTTCACATCTATACTTCCCCTTTCTTATATTATCAATGCCATTGTTTAGAAAAAAGTAAAATAACACATTACTTATTAATATCTCTTTTCTGGAATTAGTATAAGACTATCTTTGCTTACTACTGGAAATTTTGTGCATGAAAACCTTTACCCAGAATATCATGGACATTGATTTTATAGGCAATCATGCGGTGAGAGCAGTACATTTCAATCTTATCTTTAAAGCCCACTTATTTCACTGTGAACTTCTCCATTTCCTTGATTTTCAGCCATTTACCTTAGTACTGCGCTCTGATCATACCTATTTGCCAGAAATAACATGATCTTATTTGCTGGGCTTGGGATGATATACAGGAATGTAGATACCTTTCCTTATTATTTCATTTGAAAAAAGATGCAAAAAACCTTAACAGAACAAAAGGGAAAATATAAAGGTAATAAGCATCAGGTGATGTAACTTTTTGCACCGTAAATTTATATTCAATTACTACTCACGAGGAGGAGAGTACCATTAAATTATCAGCAATAATCAGGATGATGACTACAGTGGGGGGTTTTTTTGCTCCCTGTTGGGAGTTGTACTGAGCTCGAGTTGAATTAAATATGAGAGAGGGATAAAAAATGGAGTAACTTTTATGACAGGGCCTGGAAAATATTTGGATTCACCAACTACTGCTTATCTTAAATAATTAATATCAGTCTTTCCAAATGGCTTACCGTAATCAAGGCAAGGATCTCAAGATGCTTGTTCCAACTTTTTGAAATCAGTGGCCAATAAAAGGAAAACTCAGTTGAGACAGATGGTTAAATGTGCCTGAGGAATATAGGTAGAATTGAATGCCATTATTACAAAATTCATTAATCTAAATGGCTTGGTTATCTGAATTTTAAACAGCTCTTGTCTCTGTTCCTTCTGATGTCACTGCTGCTGCAGGAATTTGGTGTTGATTTGTAAAGCATACAACTGTTTCTTTTTCTTTTCTTTTTTTTTTTAAAACGTTTTTTTGGTTTGGGCTTTTTTTATTATTATTAAAATAAAATGCTAATAGTATATTGGAAAAATATGTATTTACCCTAGAAGCCCCAGCAGTACTCTAGGGTAGACTTTCTCTAATTCCATTAGGAATGTTTAGAGCAACAGCAGAAGCATTTTTGAAATTATATTTTAGATTATTCACTTCTCCTAAAAGCGTATGGACATAAGACATACACAATTAATCACTTGCATGGATGCACACTACCTGCAAGCCTTGTCAGCTAGGTGTTCAGCTGAGGTTTTTGGAAGCAGCTGCTAGAACTTATCTACAACATCGCATCCATGATAATATGAAAATTGTGTAAGAGAAGTAGTTAGAAATTAGGATATCAAAGCTCCTCAAAAAAGGAATAAAAATAAAGAATACAGCTGCTGCTGAAGGGCAGGGTTGTTTTTTTTTTCAAATATTACTACTCTTTTTCATAAAAAATAGCTGAAATTGCTCACAAATCATTCCAGGAGTGTTAAGCTCAGGTGGGAAAGAATTCTGTTTTTAAAACATACCATTAATTATAGGAAAATGAAAGAAGATAAATGGTTGCTTGTCTTGTGAACTTTTACCTGAAGATTCCTTTTCAGTGAATGTTATTCAACGGGTAATGTACAGGAATTCTTTTATTTGTTTGTTTATTTATCAAATTTTGAATTTTTCATGTCTGTCAAAGACCCTCTTATGACCACTGAAGGGTAGGCAGATTTGATGCAGTCTACTGAACTTTCCTGCTTATCTGAGGCTACATAAGTAGAATCACCATTCATTCAGAACATGCCTGCTAAAAATACCTTCTTCTATGGACATCTTCTACAGAGGCATTGTATGTTACCCTTTTGATAGCCAGGAATATTACATTGTGGAAATCATCCTCACATTTTTTTTTTCTTTTTTCTCATTAACTTCTGTTGTCTTTTTCAATATACCTTTGTTTTGATCAGAGGTGTCTGCCTCTGTTTCTGTATTGCCCTTCAAGATAGCAGTTTTATGCTTTTCCCAAATTGTTTCAGGCTCTTCTCTTTACCAGAGAATATAGTGATCAGAGCACTCAGGGACACAGATATGCTGGAACAAAATTTTGAGAAAATGTAAAGAATCAGCAGGTAATCATTTGATATGAAGTCGAGCATATTATAGAAATTCGCCCTTTTATAAATATGTGGACAGGTATTTTCCAACCAGAAGACCTCAATTTTCTAGGTATTCACTTTTAAGTTCACCAGGAGCACACATTGGTGGAGCATTTTGGTTGAGTAATAACACACTGTAAGAGCCTTCTATTTACTAAATACTTTCATATAGCTTCATCCTTTCTTATACTACAAGACCTATTACTGTAAAACACATGTGAGTAATTACAGTCCAAATTCTTATGTCAAGTGCTTCCAACAAAGTAAATATTCATTAGTAATGCCGCCTTAGCCACAAAATAGTGTACATAATCAAATTTATATGAGCTTATAATTTAGGCAAGGGGACCTAAAATTAGCATGGTCAATTTTCATGCAAGAATTGTAGTCACTAAAAGTCCTCCTAAAATACAACCTGGAAAAGACAGCACACATCAAATGGCACACTACAGGGCTGGCACAGGATGGTGGGAGGCAGGTCGTCCTGAAACAGTATTCAGTGCCAGTGACTCCCATCTCACTCACGTGAACCACACGTAGGAAGGGCTGAAAACCAGGGTACATTTCCTTTTAGAGAGACAAACTACCACAGAAGATTACAAGCAGCAGCTTGTCTATTTGAGAGGCAGCATTTCTTGGATCTGACTGAGTTTCTGCTGACAGACACAGAACCTGCAATTTGGAAAAGACAAAAGACAATCTGGCAAGCTCTCTATGAAAGGTTTTCAACACCTATATTAAACTGCATGCACAAAGAAGGTCTTACACAAAAGAAGTCTCAGCTGAATTATTTTTTTGCTATATGTTGTAATATCTATTTTAAGAACACGAACTAGCGTCATTTCATGCCTGGCTTTTGTGCAAAATATTTCCTACATCAGTATATCTCAATTTTCCTTAAGCGAGGCATAGAAAAATTAAATTAGGTGAATTAATACTCACAGCATTAAACTTCTAGTATGTTTTCAACATATTAGAGTGCTGGTTTAACTTTACTGTATTACAATTTCCAGTTTATACACACATACACATGTATTTTAAAGGCAGAAAATAAATTTGGTTGTTACCATCCTAAATAATAGGAAGGGGATATATTAGGCTAATGAAAGTATTTCCTTTGCGTTAGTGTTTCCTTTGTATCAGCACTGGTGCTCACAGGAGATATTTCTCCACTGCTACCTATATTTTTTTTCTCCTATCGATAATTTTACCACACTTTCGTATTGCTATTCACCCTTTTCTGATTTGTCCACATCAGTGGTATCTCCTGTAAGGTTCCATATTACAGAAATTCCTCTTATTTAGCATTTTAAAGATTCAGTCCTGGAAACCTTAAAAATGCTTATCTCCTGTTATGAGGATACCTGTTACTGTGACCCCTGTATGTGAAATATAACTCATTCTATGGTGTATGACATAAATAATGCAATTTAATGTTTCCCTTGGAGGCGTATATGTTTAGCGTTCTAGTGGAATATTTCCTAAAGCACCGATTTATTTGTTTGGCATTTATCATCTCTGATACAGCATTGTGTAACAGATAGGTTAGATGCAAAATTTGGATTATCTTCTAGATTTCAGCCCTACCACCTGTCCCAAAATTGTTGGCTAAGTGTATTGTCCTATTTCATGTTAAAAACAGAGAACATTTAAAGATTCAAGATAGATTTAAATTGCTGCAATTCAAGACTGGTTTTTTAAGGCACAATAAACAAAGATTATTTAATATTGTTTCTTTAAATTTTAATCAATATCATCATCATGAGCCATATTGGTATACTGATTAATGTATCAGCATTTAGCACCAAGGCAGTCCGATTGGGAAAATAAAAATCTGAAAGAAGGTCAAACTCTTCAGACAAAAAAGTCCCATTCTTTATTGGATTTTACATATCATTCATTATCTTTCAAGAAAAATTGTGTGAAGATTTGCTACTCAAAGGATCCTGTCTCTGTAAAACAGCTGTTTGTTTAAACACTAAAACTTCAAGGGTCAGGGAAATGTAATCCTGAATGACTACACACTTTTTCAAGTGTAACGTTATGTAGAAGACAACCAAAAGAGATAAATAAGTGAAAAGGCTTGATGATTTGAATAAGCCATCCACAGAAGCTGCACATATTCTCATTCTGGTTATAAACTTGCGGTTGTCCTGCCACAGTGCAGGCCCACTGCTCCCTAAGGCACAGGGTGCCAGGAGTGGCAGGGGATTGCCAAAGGGATGAGCAGGGCAGGGACCTGGCCAGCCCGGGATGGTGACACTACCCCCGGTGAGGGATAAGGGCAGGCTAGAGCTGGAGGAACAGCTAGCTTCAACCCAGGCTGCCAGGCCATTCCTTATCAGCAAGGCAGGCCCAGCTGTGAGATGGTGGACCTGGGAGCTCCAGCGGGGCCCAGCAGTAGAGCCTTTGCCTAAAGCAGCTTCCGTGGGATGGGCGTCAGCCCTGGCCCAGGTGGTGCTGCTGAGGACCCTCACCCCAAGGCCCCCAGCAGGGAGGGGGCAGCTCTGGGCTGTGCAGCCAGGCCCCCAGGAGGGGGGACACGCTTGGGCCTCTGGCACCAGCTTCTCCTTTGTGCTGGTTTTGGCTGGGATACAGTTAGTTTTCTTCATAGTAACTAGTATGAGGCTATGTTTTGGGTTTGTGCTAAGAGCATTCCTCGTAATACAAGGACTGTTTCATTATTGCTGGGCAGTGCTTACACACAGCCAAGGCCGCCTCTGCTCCTCACACCGCCCTGTCAGTGAGCAGGCTGGGCGTGCACAAGGAGCTGGGAAGGGGACACAGCCAGGACAGCTGACCCCAACTGACCAAAGGGATATTCCATACCATATGAGGTCATGCCCAGCATAAAAATCTGGGGGAAGAAGGAGTGAGTGGGACACGTTTGGAGTGATGGTGTTTATCTTCCCAAGGAACCATTACCTGTGATGGAGCCCTGCTGTCCTGGAGATAGCTGAAAACCTGCCTGCCGGTGGGAAGTGGTGACACTATAACTGCTATTTTGTTGGATTTTTTTGTGGAAGGTGGAATTTGTCATATCTTTTTGATCACGTGCTCCTAAATAGACAAACAGAAAAGTCAAAACCCCAAGAAAAACACTTGAAAAGATTGTGTATTTAAAATTCTGGGGAGTCTAGGTACATCTTGATAGTCCTTGTGGAAGACGGAAAAGTAGCCCAGTTTAAAATGAAAGACAGCTATTCTTTGCCCAGAATATTTGTCAAACATGACATGAAAATAAACTGTGGAGCAGGTTGTTAAGGCCAAAGACTGCACAAGCGAGTGCACTGGTATCCAGCAGAATGACCTGGAAAAAATCTACACTATTATTCTTTTACTATGGAAAAATATTCTTCCAATTGAACAATCTGTTTCATAAGCAGATCTTGTTTTCAATGCCATCCTACTCAACTAAAAAAAATAAAAATATATCTCATATGAACTGGACATTTTTTCCCCTGGCCCAAACTTCCCAAAATAAAGACTACAACTTTTCTCTTTTAGTATTAAAAAAGCATTTACATTGCATCCTTCCTACATTTTGACCATAGCTGATAAATACAGAGGAATGTTCAGATTGAAAGGTGGAATAAAATATGTCATCAATATGCAAAGTCTCCTTTCAACTATTCACGCCTCTTGGTCATGACAGATGTGTGTTTTAAACCTGGTGTTGTCTAGCAATCATGGAAGATTTGCTAATATTGATGTTTACCACCCTGAAACAGAAACTGGCATCCAATACTAATGAAAAGAATCTAAAGTGATTGTTATCCCTCTTTCAGAATATTCTAAGAACTATGTATTTCAGAAATGTCTGTGAAATTTTAGACAGCACTTAATATTGTCATCACAACTTGATTGTCTGTCTGCTCTCATTCATTGTTACCAAGTCCCCCTTGTGCTGCTGTTCTAATGCTAACTGCTTTCACTGGTGATCCCACCTAAAGCAAGGTTGCTGAACTGACCTGTGATTTTCACTTTTTGATACAAGTCCCTTCCCATAGCATAGTAAGACTTTTTTTTTCTTTTTTTTTTTTTTCCTACCGGTTTATCTGTCATCATTTCCATGAAGACATTTTCAGAAAGATCTGGCATATGTTAGAAGAAATGGGACAGTGCAGAAATAGTCTTCTATTTTCTGAATTGTCAGATCTAATCTCCATTTGGTGCCTTCAGTTCTTTTGTGTAATTCTTTTTGTACACCTAGCATGTTCCATACTGATCAGTATGGCCACCTGCATTCAGATGTGAATAGTTTCATTTATACACCTTCGTGGGAGCTCTAAGACAACACTGAAAGGAGTCAAAGACAGAGAAAGTCTTTGTTCTTTAGTGTGGAGGAGCAAAATGAAGCTTTCCTTTCCCATTTTTCACTTTCTAGCTCACCTTTCTTTAGTTCCAACATAGCAGGAGCAGACCTCCAATAGACCCTCAATATTAATACATTTTTAAAATATTAATCAAGACCGGGCTATTTTGATTTTATGCCACGGCCATTGCTGTATATTTGGGGATAATAATCAAATTTGGGGGCAAGTCAGAATAAATGTTCATTCTGACAGAGCAGAGACAAACTTTGGTATCCTAATAAAATGTCTCAAATCTAAATCTGCTGTCTATGTTTTCCCAGCAGGTCTATCAGAGTAGAATTGTTCACCAGGAACGTAGAAGGCACAGAACTATCACAGTTGTGGTATTCCTTCTCCTGAATGTTATAACCTGAAAGGATTCAAATTCAAATCCATACTACACTGCTGTAATTAGGCAACTATTAACAATATATGGTGAAGAACATATTATGTAGAGACATGCATACTAGTGTATGCTTGTAAGTACCCATTGCTTTGTAGAATGAATTATCAGCCTGACACATGCATGACAGATACTAACTCTGGGACTTCCTTCTATGGCACAGACACGGTTTCTATAAAAACAGAATATCCTTTCTCAGAGAAATTAAAGATTAAGAAATACATTTCTCTGAGAAAAGAAATTTTAAAAGTAAGATATAGTACTAGTCTTAAAACTCAAATCTGTGATAGGTCTTGTGGTTTTTGTACAGATAGCCAGCAACAGATAAGTTTAAAACATTTTATTACAATAACCAGTAATATCCATCAAGGTTATCTTTTATTTCTTTATTTCTTCCATGTTTTTGTTTTCAGTTTTATTTATTAAGGGGGTGTGTGTGTGTAGTATTTCTGTAAGTTACTCTACTAAAGCTGCCTACTCATTTATGATCCAAGCATACCTCTGGGAACCCATTTTCCTCCTCTTCCTGTTTATACTGGAAATAGCGCAATCAATCTGTGCAGTAGCAAAGATCTTCATGAGCAAATCATCCTCTAACAGTTACTTTTGGCCAAATCGATGAGTGAAGTGGCCTCAGCAGGAAAAATTAAATCTCAAAAAGGTTTTAAATCTTACTTCTGAATATGAAATTTTTCTTAATTGAAACAGTTTTCCTTACAAGTTATTAGTTTTAGGTTTTCATTGTTTTTCTCTCCTCCATATACTCTCCATTATTTTATTGTACTTAATTTTTCTGGAAGATAGCCACTAGAGAATATTTATAGACTCCCAAATATAGCATTTTTTTTTTTTAAAAGTCTATATTTTAGTTTTCATACGTTTTACCCTTCATTATTTAGTTGTATGCTCAGTGCTCAAAATAAATACAAAAGTGTCTTCTGCCTCCAAAGATTATCCCTATTTGCATAAGGTCTGATATCTTCTTTTTGCTGAATTTCTGACAAAATGGAACCTAAAATATGGGTTAATAGTTATATAGTAAATATTTATATATCCATGAAGAATCTAGTATTGAATATTTTATAATGTATTTTGCCAGATAACTCAATTGAAAATCTAGCCAAATGTTTTCAAGATCAAAACACTTGCAAAAATTATGATATTTGTTTTGACTCACAAGTTAGTTTTTTTACCAGCTTCAAAACAAACGATAAATATATATTTGTCTGGCATTCATTAATAAACATGCAGATATGACAAGTCATGGGAAACTAACAGGACAAATGCACCAAGTTTTGTGGTTCTCTGTTATTTCTGTTTATCTAAATAAATATCTATTTATTTAGAACATTCTAATAATTTGTGAAGAAATGGTTTTAGAAATAATAAATAAATAATAAATATTAAATATTTAGAATAAATACAGACATTTCAGCTTGAGTAATGACAGAGAAAATACTTACTTAAAAAAATATTGTTTGTTAATTTTGGTTGTACAGATTAAAAATGAAATTAGATTAACTTTTCTCATTTAGTACATGTGAAATAGCTGTGTGAACACATGTGAATAGCTGTGTGGTTCCAGACCATTTCACAAAACATGATCACAGAAGACTTTTTTACTTTTGCTGGCAGTAACAGGAAACATATGAAAACCTAAGAAGGCAATGAGAAGTGAAAAACTTCCTTGAGTCATGGGTTCCCAGTTAAGGCTCACAATATATTGTTAGAATGCTTCAGGAAGAAACTGATATCAGATCATATTGTAAGAATGAGAAAAAAACTTCAGAGCAGGCTTTTGTCTTCTCTTTTATTCTCCACAAAAATTGTTGGTGAAGTAATTTTAGTCTAAGATTGAAATATGCTGCACAGGGGGGGTGGGGGGTGAGGAGTGCGGGGTGGGGCGGGGGGGGGAATAAAACCAGTAAGCATCAGATCCCAATGCCTCTTCCACTTCGTAATAATTTCCAAAGTACAAAACTGATAACAGCCACAGATACTTCTTACACATAAGAGGGTAGCCAAGTGTCTATTTTGCCTTCCCTATTATTCTCCACTTTTACCTTTTTCTAATTTCCAAACCTTCCCCTACAAGTCTCTCACATCTTCTGTGCTTGCTTCTTACATGACAATTGTTATTGGCATTCTTGTTAAACCAAGAATAGTTTTTATATGTGTACCCTTATTTTATTATTATTTTGTCAAATCACTGCTTTTAGGTTTTTTTAGTAAAAGATAATCATGGTGAAGATGTCTTGTGCTGACTTTGCGTTACATAGTAGCTGTTCTTTTACATTGAATGAGTGCAGAAAGGAAAATGTGACAGGAAGCTAAGTGTCTTGGAGACTGTCAACAGACCCCACAGCTCAGCAGCAGAGTGTGGGTTAATATATTTTAGAGTTAATGAACATTCTAATTTCTTTTTTCATGTTTTCAGTACTACTCTTCTACCTACTTCTCAGATTAATTTCCTGTGAGTTTATGAAACTAACCAATCAAAAAGCATAGAGTCCTTCGAAAGTCCTTTGTAAATCGTATGTTGGTGCTGTACTCAGCTTATAATAATTGACAATAATAATAATAAAAAAAGAAAATAAAATTGAGACAATAGAAAGCTAAAAAGGATGAGTTGCCATATAATTTCATGGCTTTCATGATTTGTGTTTCTTAAACTACTCAAATATGACACCTCAAGAACATATTGTTCCAACTTAAATATTGAATGAAAACTGAAGACTAAATAGTTATTTGCACTGGAAAAAGGAAGGTTCAAAGTAATTCATTTTATCAGTGGCTTGCCTATGAAAACATAGAACAGGATTAATTTGTGATTTGTAACCTCAGTATAACTGAGAGGAAAATTTTACATAAAAAATCTCATTTAAAGTGCTTAATTTATGACCTCAAATAATACAGTTTAAAAATATCTTTCAGTGTAAATGTAAGTAATTCTCAAGTTCCTTATTATATGCATTTCCGTGTTTTCAGACATTGTAAACATGGAAGAGAGGGTTAATGTTCTGAACTGTAACTACTTAAAATGGGTTACTGAGGTAAAGCACATTCTTTCTTCCTATGGAATTACAGATACCACAGATTTTCTTAAGCTTGACATATCTGGGTGTTTTGTTTCTTTACTTTGTGTAGAAAAAAAAGTCACAATCTAGCTGTATTCAGACCTCACATTGTTTCAACTGTCAAATACTGCTATAGGGCCTCACACTGACTACCATTTTGATGAAGCTTCCTTGAAAGTGTTACTTGTACGAAGGTGGACTCAGTAAAATTTTGAAATTATTTTATGAATCTATATATGTCTAGGCAATGTAGCTTCATAGTTCTGCGTATTACTACTTCTCATATGCAATTGATCAACTCTGTCTACTTCTGAACTTGAACAAGAATGTGGAGAAAAAATAAAACTAGAAAGCCAACGTGCTGTTATGTTTTGCTTCTGCCAATGGAAAATAAAACATATCTGAATATAGCAGATAGAAGAGTTCCAATAGCAATGGGTTTACATAGAAAAGTACTTCAAAGGATCAAAATGTCAATAAAGGACAGATTTTGAAAAGAACAAATGAAAGGACAAAAAAATGGCTGCAGTCTGCTTGATGGTATCTTAATTTTCCAAAACATACCTTCTCAGCTCTGTTGTTCTTTTGAGATGATAAAATCCAGTGTATTCGGGTTTTATTTTTTTTAGAGAGACTGGGAAAACTGATATCCTTAAACCAAGGGCTGTTATGAATCTACAGCGGTTTGCTGCTCAGGCCTCTGTTTTGACATCATCACTTGCATTATACAAGAAAACTCACCATGGGGGTTGATTTGATCACTCAACTCCATGATAACTTCAATTATAACAGAGTTCATGATTTTAAAAGACCACCCTACATATCTAAGTGTGTGTGTCAGTAATAACACATATACTTGCATTACTGAAGCACAACTGTAAACCTAGTTGGATATCAGTTAAAAAATAATCGCAAATGAAAATCACTTGTAATACTAGTGTGTTATCTTGTGGTTTTGTGTGATAGCTCTGTATCTAATGCAGCTGCAATTTTCATGTCAGGATTTTCTTTATGTATTTCTGGAGGTGCAATAACAAGACAGTATGTTATTTGCAAACATACACATATCTGATGTGCTTTCAAAGCATTTAATATTAAAATAATTTGAGATGCTAAAATAAAAACTAAATGTAGATGTCTCACTTCACTGTAGAAATTGTCATGTGTCTTGACTAAGGCTACTTTCACCCTCTTCCAGGTTAAAATTTGTGGATATTAATCTGCTTACACACCTTAATATGCATACCTAATAGCACCTTTAACTTAGATGAATATATTCTGTGGAGATCAATGCCTGCTACAACCCAATAACTTCTAAGTGTAAGTCTCTGTTTGTGCAAATAAAGGATTAAGTCCTACTCACCACTGTGATAAATAGCTTATAAATAGTAGTAGCTTAAAGTGAAACCCCACTGATTACACATTTTCTCCACTCTTTAGTGAATAATTGCTCATTCTGTTTCAGGGCAAGACATAATTATTCTGACCAAACATTTGCAGGTTTTGGCTCTATGTTGACAAGCTTTCCCAAGCTTCATTAAAGCATAGCCAAAAGCTTATTAAGACACATGAATAACAACAATTAACTTAAGTGTGGGTTCAAGCAAGGTTCAAACTGGATTTCAATTGTAATGCCATTAAAGAAGCTGAACTGGGAGTTACCTATACTATGCATCAGAAACTTAAATATACTTCACAGTGTTCTATGAAATAACTACATTATTTATCATATTTAATGCAGTCCAAGGTCATAGAAAAATACAGCAGCGATAAAAAGTCATAAACGTGCGAGATACAGTGCACTCTATATTGTGCAGTATATTGTTCAGAATGATTCCAAAAGGCTAATAATGTCATGAGAAGTAATAGGCTAAATGATCCAGAAAAATTAAGTTAGTGGTGCCCATCAACTCAATTACTTCATTCTCAGAAAGAAAAGTTAATCTTAGATTTAACTAAGACTAAACTAAACTTTTTATAGTTTAGAGATTACATACTTAGTTAATAATTTTTTTTTCTCCCTATATTCTGAGGCAACATCCTATTTCTGTGCTATGATACAAAGAGTATGCTGTACTTTGAGTAGGCAAACTTGAGAATTTTTTCACCTGTTTCCTATCCAGATATATGTCCTATTGCATTTAATATTCGGAACATGGATCCTTAAAGTACAGCTCATGCAATGTACTAGGCTGGAATCATGTTTGTTCAGGAGCCTTTAAATTACATCACTTCTGAAAGAATGAAAGAGGTTAACCTATAGGGTAATTTTTAAAATACACAACTTTTGCTACAGAAAAAAAATAAAATAAAACTAAAGAACCAAGGCCTAATAAGTAAAAATACCAATCCATGTCATATTTTACAATACAATCAGAACTAAAGCCATTATCATGCAACCAATGTATTAACTCCTAAAAACGAACAGTCCAGCACACCTTGTTCACCACTTTGTATCAACTTTCATGTACAGTAGCAAATTAGTATTAGTAATAGAGAATGAGAGTTATGTAGATGAAATTCTGGCTGTATTTAAGTCACTGGCAATTCTGTGTGTGATAACGGGACAGACTGAATGACCTACTGAAATGTAATGAAGTCTAGATTTCAAAACATTGTTACATGTATAAGAAAGCATGAATTGTAAGCATATATCTCCATGTCATATTTGGAGGGAATCATAACATGATATTTTTCTAAAGACCAATATGGGAATTTGTAAAACAGTCACAACTTAGTGAACTGTTCAGAAAACTCAATTCACTGAAAAAGACTGTAAAGAGCAAGAAAAAGCTACATTAGTAAAACTATGCCTAGGGAAGCTGCGTTTTTTCCTTTGAATTTTGATCTTTTCTAGTGTCTGTGATTATTAAGAAAAATAAACCTTTCAGGTTTTATTACGTGTTCTCCCCATCTTCTCTTGACATGAAACTTTGTCATTGATTTAATTGCAGGTAAAAGGTGTTCAATTTACTATGTTAATAGCTATGTTATCAACTACAGTTGATATTAGCCATCAGTAAGCACGCATAATAGGAAAACAACAACTTTCCTTGCATTGCTCAATACTCAGGTTTATAAGACACCTAAGGAGTGCCATTGAGGGCATATGTGCATCTGGCTCCACACATCTGTTGTGGTAGAATAGATTTAATATCAGATGCATGGATAACATATTTTTTTTATTGTTGCTACTCTTGATTAAATCAACCTAATACAGAAATATAAATCAAGTAAATTCAAGGGTCTTATTTTTCTTGGACAGCTCAAAAAAAAATCTAGTAATATAGAGGAATACAAAGAAAGAAAAACTTTACCAGTGAAAACAAATTCCACAGAGATCTAGGTTGTGTGTGTAGGTCCGATAATCATACCTAAGAATGTATATGCAACAGAGAAAAAAGCTTGCTAGTCTTTCATTTGTACTGATGCTGGTTTTGGCTGGGGTACAAGTTAATTTTCATAGCAGCTAGTATAAGACTATGTTTTGGATTTGTGCTGAAAACAGCGTTGATAATACAGGGATGTTTCATTATTGCTGAGCAGTGCTTATGCAGAGTCAAGGACTTTTCTGCTCCTCACATCACCCTGCCAGTGAGCAGGCTGGGGGTGCACAAGAAGCTGGAAGGGCACACAGCTGAGACAACTGACCCCAGCTGACCAAAGGGATATTCCATACCATATGACATCATGCTCAGCCTATAAAGCTGGGGAAAAAAGGACAGGGGAAATGTTCGGTCTGATGGTGTTTCTCTTTCCAAGTAACCGTTGCATGCCTGCCAGTGGGAAGTGCTGAATTAATTCCTTGCTTGACTTGGCTTGTACATGCAGCTTTTTACTATTAAACTAGCTATTAAACTGTCTTTAACTCAACCCATGAGTTTTCTCAGTCATACTCTTCCAATTCTCTCCATCCCACTGAGCCACAGAGCAAGTGGCTGTGTGAAGTTTAGCTGCTAGCTGGGGTTAAACCCGGACAGCACCCTGCAGTATAAACTGCCGGTCTCTTACACAGGCTCAGAGTACTTGATCATCCCCAGTCAGGGGTTAGCTGAAACAAAGACCACAGGCAGCCTTGATCAAGGACAGCTGATGGAGTTCATTAAGAGCTGCTAGAGCTACCCTTACTTTAGTATTTGACTTACCTGGCAGCAGCAGAAACCCTCAAGAGGGTTTCCAAGAATTCCTGGATTCCAGGCAAAGCGCCCAGAAAGCTTGACAAGATCTCAAGAAAATCCCAGAGAAGTGGAGCCCAGAAAATGTTGTGCAAAGTGCTGCATCTGTTGGCTGCCTCTGGGAGCTGTGCTGTTACCTAACATAAAAACCTAAATTTATTTCCAAGCATGTTTTCTTCTTTCAGCAGAAATGTTAAAGCGTTATGGTAGGCAGCAGGGCAACATTGCAATATATCTAATTTGGATTTGTTTTCTTGTGTATTTATAAATAAATATTAACTATTTCTCCTAAATTTATATATGTGAATTTTCCCTTTCAACACAGAGTTCTTGGGTACACTGCAGGATCAAGGTTTAAAAATCACAATTTATATTACACATTCATAACAAGTAAAGAGTAGTTTCTTACAGCAATTTAAGTCTAGTCTAGAATCTGAAAGAGGGTTTAAACAAAGGGACACCACCCCAAAAATAATAACAAAATTAGATATTAGCCCGCGAGTTTACCCAAACTGCAATACTTTTTTGATTATATTTCTTCCTTTCTATATCACTTTCTTCAGTTGGACAGATTCAAAATGGAATTCTGACTCCAGCTGAAATGATTAGTTTCAGAGCTTTTAGGGCAGGGACTTTTACTCATCAACATATACATAGGTAGCCCAAAGGTCTGATTATGTATTTGGGGTGAATTTACAGCTTGCTTTCTGTAGTGACCATGCCAAGAATAATCTACTACATGTTTTCTTATCGGTGGTCTCAACAAATGGCAATAAGATGAGGAAATGCTGCACCAAAAGCAATTCAAAAGCATAAAAAACAAAATTCCTTAGGGTAATATACAAACAGTATTATATAGAATAGTAGAATATTTTTTCTTTAAAAACAGAAATACATTTAATATGTTAATTTTAAATGGAGCCATTCAATGTCATGTGCATTACATAGTTAATTTTTCCCTCCTTGTGCATATATTTAAAGAGAAGGTATCTCTTTGATATTGACCACTGAAGAAAATGTCTGTATTTGGGAATAAGTCTTTTATGCAAGCAAGAATGAATAGAATCAATTCTAACCCAAACACATCAAATTCACTAATTCACCCTATTGTCTGTATAATGAATTCCTTCCTACTGAAACACTTCCTACTGAAAAAAGGGCAGGAAAATGCCACAAATAGAATGAACATAACAACCAGAAACAACCCAATATTTTATTTTAAAATTATTGCATTATCAAGAAAATTGAATTGTTGAAAAATGCTGCCATGTGAGACAGAAGTCAGGAGTCTGTGTTTTCAGTTACAGTGACCAGTTTTCTCCTCAATACAGACTGCATGCACTGGAAGCAGCCTATGGAAATCCTTGCTTTGTTTTATTTTTTCCCAAGACACTGGGTTCTCCCCGTTGATGGATATTATGACTCTTTTGCTTGGAAAATTTTCTTCCTTTTAAAAATTATCCCCCAAATGAGTGCAATAGTAGCCAATTCAGAAAAAAAAGAATGCAAAATCTTGTCCTGGCAGGTAAGTAAAAAGAAGGTGATTTTCCATGCTTCTCTTTATTATTTCCAAGTCTACCTATATGCAATCTGCTATCAGTCTGGGGTGTCCCACAGTTCAGGAAAAATTATTTTCAGTACACTTTTAAATACTTATTAATGCAATATTGAAAGTTCAGAGACAGCAATGCAAAGATTACCAGTAATTTTAAAAGCAACAGGTACCATGAATAAGCAGCAAATCATTATTTTCAAAAGGTCATTCAGCACAATGAGCTCCTGTATTTTACATCAAAATACATACAGGATGTTATTGCTAAGAATGCTAGATGACATTCAGAGCAAAGGCTTGCTATAAAGGGAGTACTATGATAGCTATTTTCAGTAACTTGCCATTTAGTTCTGTCAGTGATGAGCTGCACAATATCACAGGACATACTCTGCTTTTTGGTTTGAGCTGGAAACCTGATTCTGAAATGTACCTGATAATAAAATGAAATAAAGTGTCATTAAATTTATTGCAGAACTATATTTAATTTCAAAAAAGTTTAAGAAATTGGTGAGTTTTGACTGGAATTAGGCATGGCTTATTATCCTTTACTATCTGATTTAGAGTAACACCCTTACTATTTCAATTTAACATTTGTGTTTCAGTACATGAAGCTGTGGAGAAGAGTTTTGTACCTCTTCCAAAGTGCAATCAAACACATCCAAGGCAGAATAATATAGAGAAAAGAAAATGTAGGCTATGAGCTTCCACTGTTCATCATTCTGAAGTCAGTTCTTATTTCATTATGTATATAAATAATAAATACAAGGTGAATTTCAGATGTCTTGACTGTCTCATCTTCTGATATTTGTATTTAGCCATACGCAGTTATGGAGGCTGAAGAATCCAAAAAAAAAAATAAAATAAAATAGTGATTTGGTTATGGAAGTATTGTAATGTATGATGAAATACAATAGAACAATGCAAAAATACCCAAACAAGTGTATGAATGGATGAAGGATGATATCTCTAGCAGAACAAAGAAGAATGAAACAGGAAAAGGAAAAGAAGCATAGGATCTACAGGTCTTTGTAGAGGGAATTTACAGAAGTTTTCAAGTCTGTGGTTTGCGAAGAAGCAGACTTGTCTCAAAACCTTCATACATTTTTTGAAGAATAATTATGATCAGAGATCTTTAGCAACATTTTAATAGTACCAGCTTGGGCAAGAAAGGAGGAGTGAGCATAATTTGTGTGTACTGGGGTGGAAGGACAGAAAATAGCATGAGTACAAATTCACAACACTTGTATCCAGTTCTAGCAAAATTCTGTGTCAAAGGAAGACATGAGCTGGAAGATGCTCAAAGGGTCTTCTGGCTGTTGCTGTATTTACTTCTGCTTCACACACGGAACATTTTTTGTCTGGTACTAATGCATGGGGTGCAATGCACTCTGCTGCTACTTAGGTAGTAATAGTGTAGTCTGTGATAATGGGTCTCACAATATGATGAGCATGGAACCAAAAAAAGGGGTAGGAAAATGTTATTTTGTGTCAACTTAAACACAATATGAATGGCCTTGTTTGCACAAGATGTCAGTGAGAATGTATATTCACTAAACGTAACTGCATGTAAGCATATGAGTGTGTTTCATTTTGTCAGGAATTAAAACCTAATTGAATAACTACTAAAATTGAGATTCTACCTAATGATTTCCTTAAAGTTGCAGCAGAAAATTAGTCATCTGAATTGAATTATCAGAAATGCTCAGCAACTAGTAAATGTCTATTAGGTACTTCATCAAAACAAACTTTCTGTTTTCTTTAGTGAGGATGCTTAATCCACCAATCTTTGTCTGTGCTTGCTAAATATATAACTAAGCTTTCTCTTCATTCCCCTTTCTCCCTTTCCTTGAAAACAAAGACCCCATCAAAACATCTAGGTACAGAAATAGACAAATCATCTCACACAAAAGTCAACAATCCCCTTAATTTACTAGTTTTGAAGTTATCAGGAAGTCAGAGAGTAAGTGTCACTGAATGAAAGAGGATGGCTTCAGCACTGTGTCAGGAAGTAACAATGATCTATACTTTAAAATTAAGGCTTCGGTAGCCATGAACAGTTTTTCCTGAGAACCGTTTATTCACATAGCTCCTCTCTGAATCACAAAAATTAAGACTGCTGCTGTAAGAGGCTGCTAGAAATACTGAAAATTCATGAAGTGATCTGTTTTATATAGTTTCCATTCCTCCATGAAAAATCTCTTGGTTTTGGTAAACATGGAGGTTTCCAAAGCTCCATGAAAAAGTCTCTTTATAAACTATTAGAAATCCATTCTGGTAATAGTATTTTTAATATTAAATTGTTTAATAACTCTTGTGACAACAACTCATAAAAGGAGTACTCACACGTTCATAATAACAGAGAATTCTGCCATAGACTGCAAGTAACATCATGCACAATTTAATAGATTAATAAATTCATTGTTAGTACACTAAAATATTAACAACAAGCCATCTATACTGAGTTCTCATTATGGACATCCATGTTGGAATACTTATGCTAGGATAGTCTTGTTCTCTTGTACTAGACAGTAGGATGGGCCCTGGCCGGCGAGGCCTGGTCCTGCTCCCCTGTGGAGCCCTCACCACTCCCGGCCCCCAGGGAGTCTCCAGCCTCACTGACCCTGGCCCCATCTTAGACACTTGTGGTGGGTTGATCTTGCTGGACGACAGGTTCCCACCAAGCTGCTCTATCGCTTCCCTCCTCAGCAGAACAGGGAGAGAGTAAATAAAACAGAAAAAAACTTATGGGTCAAGATAAATGCTGGTTAATGAAGCAACAGAAAAAGCTGCATGCATGAAAGTGAAAGAAATCAAAAGCTGTTATTCTCTACTTCCCATCAGTAGGTGATGTTCATCCACTTCCCAGGAAGCAGGGCTTCAGTGCGCATAGTGGTTACTCTGGAAGACAACCACCATAAAGAACAAATGCCTCCCCAGCCCCTTCCTCCTTCTTTCTCTTAGCTTTTATATCTGAGCATGACCTCATATGGTATGGAATATCCCTTTGGTCAGTCAGGGTCAGCTGTCCTGGCTGTGTCCCCTTCCCAGCTTCGTGTGCACCCCCAGCCTGCTCGCTGGTGGGGTGGGGAGCAGGAAAGGCCTCGTCTCTGTGTACGCCCTGCTCAGCAATAATGAAACACCCCTGTATTATCAACATTGTTTTCAGCACAAATCCAAAACATAGTCTTATACTAGCTGCTGTGAAAATTAACTGAAAATGAACTGATGGAAAATTAGCTGTGTGATTAAGTATTGCGCACTTACAATTAAAATGTTATTCTTGCTTAACTGAAACATTTTATAAAGTACTAGGGATAACTGGAAACTTACAAAATCAAATCCTGAAATCCTTTTTCTGACAAAATTCAAGGCAATGTAAGGTTTGCCTGGAGAAGGCTGATTCTGTTTGCCTGACTGTATTCAAGGTAAGTTCTCAAGCATTTAATGAAATAAATGTTAAAGAACTTGATCCATGTAGTGCTGTTGACTCCATCCAAAAATCATAGAGAGACTTCATTACTTCATTAAACTTTTCAGTTAATGTGTTTATGATGCTTATTTTCATTTCCTTCTTTTTTTAAAAAAAAATCTTTAGAAACTAGATTTTCAAGCTGCTATTTTCAACATTATGGACAGAAAAAACCTGAGTTATCATAGGTACTGCTCTGCTATGATCTGCTGCAGTTCAGAGAAGAGCACCAAATAGCATGAGACACATGCTCATTTAATAATACCATCCATGATTTGGACGGAACAAATATACACTGATGAAGACTCTTTGTAGTGCCTTTGATGAGGGAGTTATATGGAATATCCCACAAGACAATTTCAGGTCTGACACCATTACAGTACATTTTGCTTTAAGATTCCTCTTCCAGAGTGTGTCCAGGAAACTATTACCAAGACTAAGAAAGAACATTTTTGGTTTTAAGGTAATATCACAGAGGAACAAATGCAGTTAGTAAAGGCTTCTTCTTGGCCTTAAAGAAGCCAAAAGTCCCGTTATGATAAAAACAAAAACAGAAATAAGGGATACATTATTTTTGTTTGGTTTTGTTTCTTGATTCAGTACCTGTAAGCATGACTCTCCAAAGTTTGCTGGAGGAATAATTGCTACTGTTACATTTTTCTTAACTGAGAGAGAAGTACATTAAGGCAAAATTTATATAAATAAAGTGATACACAGAAGTTACTTCAACAGAATTTGCCGTACTTTTTTGATTCTTACTTGTAGTATGTCATCAAGGTGGTTTATATTGAAGTTTGGGAATACTGTTGAGACTTTGATGGTGCCAGATTTTGTGCAAACAATATTTTATTATTATTTGCATATATATAAAGTTATCTGACATTAAAAAAATATGCACGGTGATGGCTGATGATTTTTTAGAATTTTTAATTCTGTCTGTATTTAGAGAGTTGGAGTGGACACTTGTCTGCCTAGCTCCTACCAGTATATTTTCAGAGACCAATATTTGTCTTCAGTTTTGCAAGTTATCAAAGCTTGATTTCATGTGAAATATAAGGTCAGCTTCACATATTTCAAGAAAGCAGCTGGCTGTTTCTTGATGTGTTAAGTTATGCCAATAAAAAAAATATAAATAAGGCTTTCATCTTAAGATTCAGCTTTCCACGAAAATAAGTGCAGTTTAACAGAATTTTATTCACATTGCACCATAACTGAGATGGGCCAACATTTTTGCTCAGGTACTGCAAATACTTAATTCAAGAATCTACAGATTATTGTATAGCATAATTTACGGTGTTTATTAATAACATGATTGTGTTTATTTTTAAATGACTGGTCTGTTAGTTTGCAATACAACTGAAAACATTACATCTTAGCTTTCTAAAACTTAGACTTCTGCTACAATAGGCAGCAATTTGAATGCAGGAATTTATTGCAGAAACAGTTTTCACTGTTATCACTGACTAGACAGCTTATTTATAATTGTGTGAAATACTGGAAGGCTACTGAAGGTAGTCCAGAGCAATTTAAAACCCTAAAGTGAACTTCTGCGCAGAATCATCCTTTAGCAGGAGGAAGTATCTGCTTACACAACACAACCAGTCTCCTAAATCAAGTTAAGTGCCTAAATGTAGAATGTATAAGTATCCTCCACCAGCACTAAACCAGAATTTTGTGGATCATATACTCTTTTATGTTTTAAAATTGTATCAGGAATAACAAAACCACACTAAGCTTTGTACACGACAATGGTTCAACTTCCATATAAAAGTTAAATGTTTCCTCCAGCCATCTGTCCAGGCTGCACCCAATGATTTACTGAAAGGTGCCATTAGAAGTTGTCAGAACCCTGAAAGAAGGAGGGGAAAATCAGATGGCAGACCAGGAAGGAAAATAGGAATTGAAAATGCTTTTTTTTCAAAGACAGTTGACAGACAACTTTGATCTAGTTTATACATGAATGGAACTTTGAAGAGCTTAGATATTCCCTACCTAATTGGGTGCCAAAGTTCATTATCATACTTTACAGTCCCTGACTATTCAAAAATTTGATTTTTTTTCGCTTAATGTTGATTTCTATCTAAAAAGTGCTGCAATGACTTTCCCAGAGGCAACTTCTACCTTTTGGAGTACAAAGCCTTATTTTTGATTTCTAAAAGAATTAGGATAAAGTATCTTTTTACTCTTTGTCATTGTAAGCTTTGGGTTTGTTTTTTTTTTTCCTCTAGTGAGATATCATTTGAATTATCTTTTAATTCTGAAATGCCATGGGGAACTACTGGGATGTGATTGTGTTTGTCATGTATTTTCCAGCTGAAAAAGTGAAGTAGGGTGGCAAGTTTCAGCTCACAGTCTCTGGCATGGAAAAGTACTCTATTTCTGCTATAATAGTATTAAAATGAAATGAAAAACAGCTTGTAGTTTCAGGTGTCATATACCTTGCAAAATTTACATTAGAATGTTTGATACATTAAGGAAGAAAAAACCCTTTAAGTATTTGTAGCCCCTCTGATATTTACAACATATGGAAATGTGTTACAAATATCATCAGAAATACTTGGTTAAAACCATTTTATTCACAATAATTTCCTATGGATGCTTATTATTGCTGTGAGTACTAGAAGAATTAATCATTGATTACCGTTCTATTATATATATAGAGAGAGAGAACTTGTTGATAGTATGGACTAACAAAACAAATAATAATCCTAAACAAGTTATTATATCTTCTCAAGTTAGTTTATTTCTTTAAAGAGGCTATTACAGAAGTAGACATTTTTTGTGTAATCACTACCAGGAGTAGGAACTTAGCATGGTTTTAATAATCATCTGGTTACATGCAGAGCTTTACTTAAGAAAACAGTTAGGTGTGCTAAAAGCAGACTTTAAAGTACTTTGCACAAGTCAAATGATAAACCCAAAGTTTAGTTTTTGCATGTCAATGTGCAAACAGAAGAGCAGAAACAAAAATACATATAAAGTACTTTTTTTTTGGTAAGACTAGATTGGCTTAGAGCAGGGGTCCTCAAACTACGGCCCGCAGGCTGGATACAGCCCCCCAGGGTCCTCAGTCCGGCCCCCAGTATTTACAGAACCCCCCTGCCCCGCCCCCCCCCACCCCCCCACCCCCCCCCCCCGCCAGGGGTTGGGGGGGAAACCAAGCAGCCGCAGATGGCTGCCTGCCACTTCGTCCACGCGCCGGCCCCCTGCTTAAAAAGTTTGAGGACCCCTGGCTTAGAACAATGTGTTGTACTTCCACATGTATCTTCTCCTGGTTTTGTTCACTGGGGTGGAACTGTCATTGAGACCAGCTATGTCTATGTATCCTCAAACTCTAAAAGTATTTAAGGATGATGTGTGTCAATTTTTAAAGGCCTCTTGAAGAGAAAGAAGTATTTTTATAGTGTAGACTACTAATTTCATTTTCTTATTAGCATATCTACATTTAAAAATACTTTTTAAAAAATAATCTTAGAGGATTTTATGGCAATGACAATAGATATAGATCTGTCACTTTATGTCTGGTTTAGACACTTTCAAAATAGCCCTGTTTTTAATTGGAAAATTATAAGGAAACCCTTTTTATATATATAGTGTAGCTGCAATATAGCCTAATATTTTTTCTATTTGGATTTTCTTTTTCCTTCATTTATTTGACAAGGGAGTGAATATAGAGTGAAAATAGTGGAAGCTTCTTAAGCATTTTAAAGAAATTCCTTTCCCTTAGAATATTGTTTTGTATTAACAGTGGATATATAAGAGAAGGGTGCTAATTTTAGTTTGTTGGCAAAGTCTTATGGTGATTGATTGTGTTGTACCTTCATAAACTGTATTTGCAGGCAGTTGTGTTAGTCGCTATTTTTTCCTCAGCAAATATGTTTCGTGAGCAAAGACATGATGGGTTGTGTCTGCTGATCTCTTTGAAAGATGTTTCTCAGATATATATACAGCTCTCCAAAATTCCTAAGTCCTCTTGTAAAAAGTGACTGCTGGATAGAAATTATCTCTGTAGTAGTGCTTTTTCTACTGGGAAAGCAGGGGGATGAATTCAGCACTTATTAGACATTAAAGAATGCAAAAGGAAAGAAAGCTATTAACGATATTCTAATCATCTCCTAACCTGTTACTGGCATTGGGAGCTGACTAGATATCATAACTTCTAAATCCTGAGAAAAAGATATTTTGTTACTTCTTTTGCTTACCAGGTATACTTTTTGTCCTTAATAAAAGAAAATTTGTTTTTAAGTCTTTAAATAGCATCTTACTAAGCAAAATTAATTTTAATGAATAAGTTCTAATAACTATTTCCCCTTTTTAATGACAGTTGAAACCCACAGAGCTGAGCCTTAAAATGAACATTTTAAAATGAAAAAATGTGGTATTTATAACACTACAAATTAAACTAACATCATTACTTTTTATGAAATGGAATTATCTACAGAAAAAGCAGAATGAATCCAGTCAAGAGATGACAGTATCAATATAATCCACTCTTTCTGTTGGCAACTGTGTGCTGGGTTGACCTGTGCCAGCTGCCAGCTGCCCAGCCAGCCCCTCATGTACTCCCCCTCCTCAGCAGGACACGGGGAGAAAAAAAGATGAAAAACCATGTGGGTTGAGATGAAGACAGGGAGATGATTTACCAGTTCCTGTCACGGGCAAAAGAGATTAGGCTTGGGGAAAATTAATTTCATCTATTGCCAGTTAAAATGACTTTGAGTAATGACAAGGGCAAAATTAAAACACCACCTTCCTCCTCCCCATCCTTTTTCCCAGACGCAGCTTTACTCCTTCAGTCCTGATTTCTCTACCTTCCCCCATGCCTTCCCTGAGAAGCTCTTTTCTGCAGCTCCTTCTTGTCTACACTTTTCCTTTGCTCCAGCGCGGGCTTCCCACCAACCACAGTTCCTTCAGGAAATAGCCAGCTGCTCCGGCATGGGACCCTCCCTGCCCTGCAGTGTGGAGATCCGCTCCAGTGTGGACTCATCTGTGGGCTGCAGGGAGATCCCATGTCCACTGTGGTCTCTTTGGCAGACTGCAGGAGAACCTCTGCTCTGCCTGGAGCACCTCCTCCCTCTCCTTCTCTGACCTTAGTGTTCACATTGTTGTTTCTTACATTATTTTTTTTTCCTCCTCTCTCTGCTTTCTGGCATTTTTGCCTTTTCTTAAAAATGCTTTTACAGAGAGTTTTCTTTTCTCAGCCTCTTTATGAGTATCTTTTTATCTTGCAGCCTTAGAACTAAAATTATTACCCTTGTCTTTGCTATTTGCCTCTTGTTTTCTGACATCATTCTCTTCATTACTTATACTCTGACCTCCACAATATTATGCCATTCCTGTCCATGAGAAATAGTCCATCAGCTCTATTATTTTTGCTAACCACTCTAGCTTTATCCCCCTTCCTTTTGTCTCCTTAGTTAAAAACCAAATGGGTTTCTCATATTCACTTTTGGAATTAGCATATTTTCAAGTTTTTCTATACATTTCATTACATCAGAAATAATATCTTCATTTTCATATGTGTTTTCTCTTACATCTCTATGAGACAGTATATTCTCTGTAATACCTTATTTGCTAGACTCATGTTTATTATGTTTTCTCTACACAACACCATAAAAACCAGAATGTACTTCCAGATCAAATGAATAGAGACACAGGAGGAAGATAACCTCCAAAAGCTAGTATTGTTATTCAGTAAAGGCCTCTGCATAACCTTATGTTTATTTACAGTATTTGTTAATCCTCCATTTTGATCTGCACTTATCTTTGCTGAAAAACAACATATTTAAGAAGACACTTAGAAGTCACTTGCTGAAACTCAGAGAGTATTGGAATAGAAAATAAAAATCATGAGCTCTATTGTCCTACAATCTAAGTCTGTAACTGTAGACAGTACTGTAAAGTCCTAGATGAAAATCTTTTAAACTTCTCATTTTTTTACCAGGAAAACTACTCTTACTTTACAGATTCAATTTTATTTTTTTTTAAATAGAAATAATTTATAAAAATTACTTGTTTCCCTAAAGTAAATATCAATGGTTTTTAAAGAATATTCCATTCAGGGTAAGTGAGTAAAGAGTCCCATTTCCAAACTACTCATTAGTTTTGTGATTAATGAGTGTGAAGAATAATGAGGTATCTGAAATGAGAGTACCAATAATTAAATTGATTGCATGAATTTTTGGATTAATAAAATCCAATTATTCTCATATGTAATTGGCACAAATTTTATTTGTATCTCCTTTTTAATAAGTTTGCTAATGCTATCAGAATGTAAACAAAGCAAACTAATTGTAAATTAATACAAAGTTCAATTAAACCTCAAAACCTTGCCAAGCCAGGTTTGTGTACAGATTAGTTCAAAGTCCTTATTTATCTACTGAATGCATGCAAAGCTAATGGACACAAAAATACTCATTTGTGAGGGGATGATATGGAGAAACTGGAACAGCATCATTCACGCCTATGGAGACACCTAGTTTTCTGTGTTTTGTAATGGCACAGATTTTTCAGACTTTGAGATCATAGAATTTTTAGTTGTTATATGAGGAAATATAATTGCTGTTATATAATAGGAAAGATTGGTGTGCAGGAGCTAAAGCCAGTTTACAACATTCCAAGAAAGCAGGGGAATTTTTTAATTTTTATGTCAATAAGACTAAGTAATTGATTCCCCTTTGTTTCCACCACACGTTCTGTTTTGTTGATCATGACTGGAGAATAAGATGAGAATGATCAAGAAAGAACTGTTTATAACAAGAACTTTCTGAACTAGAATGAAAAAATGTCTCAAAAAATATAAAGAAAAAAACCAGTCAGATGCTCAGTGGGACTTACTGAATACAGTATTAGAAGAGTAACACTTGTTTAGATCAGTAAAAAAAAGGGAATTTTCTTTATGTTTTAAGGTTATCTCTGTTTGTTCTGTGAGAAACTGATGAAATCCTAACATGCCAGCTCTCTTGCTGTGAAGGTAATGAAAGAAAAGGAGGACAACATCATGGTAAGCTCTATTAGGAACATCTATTCAGGAAAGAAGTGAATGTGTTTGGTTTTTTTCCCAAACAACTACAACAAAGATTCACCAAGTACGACCTGGTGATAATAGGAACCTTTAATTATTGAATATCTGTTAGAAAAGCAAGGCTCAGATAAATTGAGATGTTCCTGGAAAATCTTGGGATCAGCATTATCATGAACTGTAGGAGATTATCAACAGATGAGCTATTTTAGATTAAATTTTAACCAAAGTGGTAGAATAATAATAGAAATTTACTTCAGTAGTGCTTCTGATTTTAAGGACAGAAAGGAGTGAAATGAAGACAGTGAACTTCAAAAAAAGCAGACCTCAATTACGAGAGGAAACTTGTTAGGGACTTGGGTCTAATTCAAGGGATAAAGGGTTGTAGCAGAACTGACAGGTACTGAAAGAAACCATATTAATTCAACAATAGCAAACTGTCCTATATTAGAAGAAAGACAAGAATCCTAGTAGAAGATTGATAGGGATGTATCAGTACATCCTGAATTTTCTAGAAGTAAAGATTAAGAAAAGTCACACACAAAGAAGGGAAAACAGGATCTGAAAAAGTAACTCAGGCTTATAGGAATGATACAATAACTAAAAAAAAAAAAAACAAACCCAAAAAAACCCCCACCCCAAAACAGCAACTAAGACTTAAATTTACATTTAAGAAAGGACTTAAAACAATAAAATGTACAGAAAATAAAGAAAATATGTCTGTTCCTAGATGGGAGGATATAATTGTGATGAAGAGAAGCCTTAAAATATTCAACTCTTAACTTCAGTCTTGGCAAAATAAGTTAATTGTAACCACATAATTAACAGAATCAATTTTAGCAGTGAAATAGAATACAACAGGATGAAAAAGCTTCTTGGTTTTTTTCCCCACATTTGAAACTCAGGGTTTTTTAACCGGTGCCAGGAAAAATGCAACAGCCTGACCACAGCAAGAAAGGCTTTTTTATTCTGCAGTTTTATGGTATATTTAATAATAATAATAAAAAAATCTCATTGCTTTCTTGCAGACTAATGTTTCTGTCTTTGAGGATCTCCAAACTCACAATACCACCATGAATCATAGTAGACATTATTGTTAGCTGAATTAGGAGTTAACATTTTGTTTCATGCTACATACAATGGCTATCATTACTTGATTTTTAAATTCTTTTTATTCAGTATTTTTGTAGATGTGATGAGCCATAAAGGGCCCCATGTTACCTGTGCTATTTAGAAATATCTAAAGACAGTCCACTCTCTGAAGATTTTTATGTTTACACATTTGAGAGGTTCATTGCACTCATATGAATTAATACATATAAGTACATATAAAACAGTGCTGATTAAAAAGTACAAACTAGCAGTGAAGGAAAGAAGGTGTATCACCTTTTTTTGAGATGAATAGCATAAAGACTGAGTATACATAGGTGGTTTTGCAGGTATTAGATAACAATACCTCTTTAGGCTCTTTTGTAATGTATTGCAAGTATGCATGTAAATACCTATAAATAAAAATAGAAATATCTCCTCCAGAAACTTGTCTGTTCAAACTGCCTGAGACTGTTCTCAATGTAGTGTGAGGAGCAATAACAGCCACCGACATTTTGGCATGTTCTTGCTTTCTCTATTGCTGTATTAATCCATAGAGAGTATACCATGATTTTGTTATTTTGCCAGTGCTGCTGTTCCAGTAAATTAATTCTTTTTTTAGATTTACTTTCTTATATAGAAAAATACTGAGTTTCTAAAGTCATCACAAGTACACAAACCTAATACCTTACTGATCACTCAGAATCCACGACAAAAAATACATAATCCTAAATAGAGATGGTCTGATACCATGCTAGAAGATACTACTGCTGCTAAGTTTAATAAAATAAGATTTACTTGCTGTCTTTATCATGACCAAGGTCACATTCTTGTAACAATCCAGAATGACACAGTGAAAACCACTACTGAAATGCTGAACTTGGAGACTTGACCCCCAGTTCGGTAAAAAGTCTCTCCAGCTGAAAGCTACTTGCCCCTGTGCTGCACTCAGACCACATACTCTCTTTTCTGTATATTCAAGTTGAAGACATTTCCAAGTCTTTGAAACACCCCCCGCATAACTCCAGTGTTGGAGAAATCCCCCTTGGCTTCTTCCTGCCTGAGACTGTACCTCCAGTAGCTATGGTCTTGCCTGAATTCTCCAAAAAGCCAACAGAAAAAATTCTGCTAAAACTTCTAGAATTTGTGAAGAAATAATGTGACCAGAAGCAATTACACTGATTCATGAAACATTTCCAGAACAAATCAGTGTTTATTGGCTAACTGGAATATTCTACACAAAGTCCTACTGTTTGCATGACCAAGCCAAACCTTAACTTAGACTGGCTTAGCAAAGTTGTCTGTGTTGCTTGCCCAAAGATTCTTAATTTCTCCATTGTGTTCTGCTGTAAAAGTTAATAATCAAGCTGTTCACACTTGGCTCCCTGGCTCCCAGCTGTTACAAACGTGATGTCCAGTCATTGTCCCTCAAGATGAATGCATAGCTCTTCAGTTCCATTCAGAGCAACAGATATCTATGTGTTATTGCTGATTTTCACTTTTCTCAGACCTCTTAAAAAGGCATGCTCTCCAGGAAAAATTTAAGTCATTCAGCTCTGGTGGGTAATTTTTAAGACAGATGAGTACATTCAGTCAATTATCTTGTTCAGAAAAATGTTACAAAACAGCTTTACATTGTACATATAACTTTTCATTTTCCATACAGAAGGGAGGTAGTAAATAATCTTTGTTGCAGAGAAAACTTAAAAATAAGAGTTCTAGTTCAATCATTAAAAGAGTTTATAAATGTTTAAAGGCTAGACTAGATTAAAAAATTTGTAATTTTTAGCTTCTTGTTAATTCCTGGAACTTGAATAATGACTTGGGGAAGTAGGCAGACTGATTTTTATTTTGTATAATTTTCAGTATAAGCTGAATTTCTCTTACTGAATTTAAGTGCAACTTTTAAACTAACAGAAATTAAAAACTATGTTAAAGTCACAGTGTATATGTTGATAACATTCAGCCATGATTTCTCTCTGTTTTTTTTTTTTAAGTTTACTCAGATGAGTCACACAGATGCATTCACGTGAAGGTTTATTTTCCTGTTGATGTCTTCTTGTGAAGAGACAAAGGTATCTATGCAGTGACCTATAACCAAAGCAGTATTAATGGGACATTTGGAGTACTGTATATTTGAAATACTGGTGCAGAGGTTATCACAAGAATTTGGCAAATACTTGGTCTTCCATTTGAGTGAGGTACAAATCGCTCATAAGCAGGTCTGATAAATAACTAATTATTCAAAACTCCAAAATATTTTTTTTTCTATTATCTGCATTTACTAAATGGAAGTTGGCATAGAAATATGTCACTTCTTAGTTTTAAAAACTGTGCAGTTCCTCTATTTTACTCTCAGGTTGACCACACATGCACAAATTCTGCCTCCTCACTCTGCAACTGCCAAACTTACAATAGTTCTTTGAAGGGGATATATAAAGCCAAGGTTTATGAGCTATAATCCATGAAGTCTCTTTTACAGTGCTATGTTAAGGATGCAGTGTCCATTAGCAAAATCTATACTTTTTCTACTAAAGGATACCAAAGATAATCCACCAAGGATATTCTTTTTCTACTGAAATTCTGTCCTTACACTTCACTTGTCACTTTTCTGTTCCCAATACACACAACCTTTTAATGGGCATTCGATTAACCCCGAACATTGAAAACAACATGACAACAGGACCATGTCAGCTGTCAGTTGCAGCAGAGCTTCTCTTTTATTCTAAAACCAGGATGCAAGTTCTTATCTTTCAGATCCCATTAGGACCAGCTCCATTGTGAAAAGTAGTTAGTTTTAAGCATTATAATAAACCTGCTTTGTACTTAGGATTTAACCAAAGAGCTGATCTAAACAGGCTCAACTGTATCCTGGGTTTGGTTTATGGTCAGAATAATATAACATAACAACATACACATATATTAGTATAAGTTAGAAATTTAGCCAATTTTTCCACTGATATCTGGTAATAGGAATAAAGGACATACAGTATGGCATCTTATGATAAAGCCCTCAAATAATCCCATTATGCACTGTTTATTGTATCATCATCTGCAGTGAAGTATGACTATTAACTAAAGCTAGTCCATGCCTTAGATCATACTTTTTCACCAAGGTCTGTGCAGCTGAACCATTCGGCATTTTTATTCAAGGCATATAAAATAATAGGATCTTACATCCTCTAGCCAATATACTTTAAAATAAAGTGTCACAAATAACCTCTCTCCCCCACTTCCCCAAGCCTGCTGCTTATATTATCTATCTATCAACCTATGTGTTTATTTAATTAATTACATATTTACAAGTGTGCGTGCACACACACATGCACCACCCACCCCCTTCATGTTCCACTAGGGAGGGCAGATGTAGGTCTTTCATTTGGATTTGTGTTGCAATAAAATGTCTGATAATTGCATGTTTTATTTTCTTTATTCATTCAAGGAGATCACAAAGTCTAATAAAAAGCACAAAAATTTACTGTGATGTGTTGATGTTAGACCAAATAACAGGAGAGGAAAAATATCAGTTTCTAATTAGAACAGGGCAAATACATTGATTTCTTTCTGGTTTTGCTACTGAACAGGTTAAATTGACATGAAATATTCTTCTGTATGTGTTTTTAAAGTGCATTTACAAATGTTTGGGTTGTGGAATGCTGGTGCCTCTAAATTTCTTCAGTAATCAGTGGTGAGAGATAGTTTCTTTCAGGGTCTGAATAACTCTTGGAGCAGCTTTTCACTGTTTAATAAACACAGAAAGGGCCTAGAAAAAATGGTGTTCATAGGACAAAATTAGATTTTGTGAATGGGCCTTTCCTATGGAAACAAGGTCTACCAGCTATCAATTCTTTTTTCTTTCTTTTTTTTTTTATTTTTTTTTTTTTTTTTAATTTAGGCCAAGCCAGAATGCCTTATTTTGAAGTGATTACAGTAAAGTAAAGTATCAAAACACTAAATGTCATGGCTAGATTCTCTAATCCACTGAGTAACAAACTTCATATTAACAAACCTGGGTCATATTCACTTGTCTACATGGCAGCCTCACAGCTCCTGATATGTAAGACACAATGGATTCAGTTACCCACTTTCAAAGCTGTATAGTGAAACTGGGAACACATTCCTGTCACACCACTGGGGAATCTGGTAATTAGAGTTCATTTTCTACTGCTGATTTTTGTTTTTACTTTACCTACCTATCTGTTGTTTTTTTTTTAAATCAACCTAAATCTCAAAAGTTTTGTAAGTGTCAAAATTAACTGATCCAACACTCAAAATAATAATTTTTTGTTTCAGTTGAAGCTCTTCAGTTAATCAGACACAAACTATTTCAGTCACCTTGCAATTGTCTTTTTAAGCTACTAACCAATTGATCAAAAATTCTCCAAACAAACCAAACAGACGAGAAGCCCTCTAATACAGTTGTAATTCTAATGTTTAAAAGAAACCATAGATGTCTGAGAAAACTGTTGAGTGCAATGTCTAAGCACTGTTAAGGGAGGCCAGTATTAGAATTTAGACAAGTATCATCTTCTCTTTCGATAACACAGCAGAACATAAAAGACATTTGTCAAGTCATAAACCAGATCCTGATTCTCATAACAGAGGTTGTCGGCATTCATAGAGTAGCTCTCAATTAATACCAGTGCAGGGATAACAAGTCAGTTTTGTTTTCATTTACGATAAATTGCTAAAAGGCAGATTTTGCAAAACAATGTTTTCCTATATTTGGTATAAGATCCTCTTTACCCTTATACCTGAAAGCGTCCCTTTGAAGAAAGATAGATACTTTTTTTTTTCTATCCAAGGTTTTATAATAAGCTGCAGTTGTCCAGAAGCTATAGCATGAGTCATGAGAATTTTCTCTGTAAATATTCTGGGTTTGGAACATTTTCCTAGGAACTGGCAGACATGAGTTCTAAGCTTTCCTCAGTAGGTGCATGTGCAGTGCTTTGCACAGGATCACATTTCACTTTTCTTCCTGAACGGGATGGTCAGTTAACATGTAGGTATGTATGACTAAGGTGTGTTCACAGGATCCTACCTCGCATTTATTGAACCCAATAAAACAATGAACGTCTTCCTCAAGGACTGACAACACTCAGCTCATAAAAAATGACATTCCAGCAGCATGGAAATAAACACAATGTCAATGTTTTAATATGTAGAGTCAGTATACAGGAAGTTTGCTCTAACTATATTAACACGTATTCAGAACCTATTTCATGCCTTTATGTTTTTGATGATACAACATACTTGACTCCAAGGTGAATATTTCAAACAGAACTGTTAACAGGATTTATGACAGGACTCTTCACAAAATGTAGTTAGCAATAAGTTACTAAAAATATAGCAATGAAGAGTTGAAGACTTTAGCTAGATGATCTGTATAGCAGTAAATCTGCTATCCCCAAATCCTCTGCCTGAGATAACAGATTCCTTTAAACCAACAAGACAGAGAAACGTGCAAACACAATGTGCATTACAACACAGACACATCCTCTCTGCTATCTTTGCACCTTAAATAAAAGGGAAAAAATAAATAAATGGGTTAAACACAATACCTACCATGTTCTCCTTTACTTCTACCTTCAGCCCCTGAAACATACATTAAAATTAAAGCTCTGATGAAACATCTATGTGTTAACTCTACTATAAACTCTTCCTTATTAGCAGCATGGTCCTTTGTTACATTTCAATAAGCTTTCAAAATCAATAGCTGTCAGTTGCATCAGTGGAGTTATATTAAGATTTATCTGGTGTGTTTCTTTTACATACTGTGAAAGAACTCTGTAGTTTCAGCAAAATATTTTGCTTGTTTTCTGTTGAACAGATATTGGTGACCTCTACAGAAGGAAAATCTAATTCAGGGCCCAGTGACATCCATCATTTTGCCACAGTGAATTATTGTGGGTTAGTTCACAGCTGAATACTTCAGTGAAACAAGCCTGTCATTTTACCATGAGTTGCCCCAATATGTTAGTCTTGAGTAGGCGCAGACTCACAGAGGAGTACTAGGTAGAAGAGAAGCATTTTTCCTCATTTAGTTCAGTCAGATTTTTTGTAGCAGCAAAGGCAAAAAGACACGACACATAATCTAGCACTAAAAAGTATACACAAGATGCTCTCACCCATGCTTCTCAAAAGTGATAGACTGCATTCAGGTTTTAGAGCACAAAAACATTCAGCCCATTTAGAAGAATGGTAGAGATCATCTTGATGATCTTTCATGCCTATGCACAGCAGATTTCATTGCTCCCTGCTGATGTGTTTCACAGTACTTCAGAGACATAGGGTAAGGGTAAGCCGTGCTCAATACTAAGTTGTTAAATAGGGTATACTAAAGCTACATCACCAATGACACTGTACCAGCGCTTGTCTGTGAAGAGATCACATCCTGTACTTGTAAACCCCCTTAAATCAGAACAGTTTCAGGGCAAACTTGTGCCCAGTTCATGAGTTAACTGTACACAAGTTTTAACTAAGCCACTAAATATTACATGCATGAAAAATGGCTAGGTATACTTAAAAAACATCAGAATCATGAAGAGACTTGAACCTTGCATTACATGTGTATGTAAACTTCTGTTAAATTCATACGGGTCCCTCTGAATAGTTTTCATTAGATTTCTGTATGAACTTCACCTGAAGGAAATCAGGACCTCTTTCCTGTCCTTAACTTAATATCTTACTTTTTTTCTTTTTTTTATATTATACCATGTAGAAATGTAGCCTGAATTGATCATAGGGTATTCTTTTCCTTATTACCAAATTCTGCTTGCTATTCTGCTGTCTATTCACTTACTAGTGAAGACAGTTTCCTTTCCGGACAATATTTTGAAGTTAAAAGATGAGGTTTATTGCTTATAGAAATCAGCAATATGAAGAATATTAGCAGATATTGTGTACTTCAGGACAAAAAAATTGGTTTTGTCCAGACTCTTCAGAGATAAAGTGAAAAATTTTGTCTTGACTAAACAAGACTTCATCAAATAAAGTGCAGAGACTGACAGTCGTTTTATAGCCACTGTTGGCTTTTGTGTAGAAAGAATTTAAATGGACTCATTTTACATTTTGTTTGAAGAAGAGACTCTCAGCACTCATCCCACATACCAAAAATACCTCCTAGAAAACAACAAGCCTTTCAGGGGGAAAATACAACATGAATATAAGCCAGCAGAACATGTACTGACTACCCTTCTTCTGTCATCTGCCATAAATTCCTGTTCATTGCAGCAATATTAAGAGCATCTCATTCAATGTAATAAGGAACATTCACAGAACAATCATTCCTGAAATGTAAACAAATACAATCATATTTCTTACATATATGGACTTTGTAAGTCTGTCTTCTATTTTTTTCACAGACAAAGCCCATGGAGATTCCTAACATATATCTTCTCATGTTCCTTTATATAAAGATAAATTTAAAAATATTTATTTTAAATCACTTTATTCTACTTTTGAGTGCAACATATTTTTTTACTTTAATATCCTAAACAGTACTCTTTCATTTACTTTAGCATTACTTTCAAATTAATTCCTTGCTGAATTTTTACCTACTTAGTGACAGTGCTGTAACTCTTAAAGCCAAAAAATTCCGGTTTTTTTTTATTTTTAATTTGTGTGGATTGATAAATTTGAATAATAAAATGGAAATTGCTCCTAGGTAGGGAATAAGGGAGAAAGTGTATGACTATGGTCTTTGTGTTGCTGTTGTAAGTACATGCAATTGCAGTTAAAATATCTAAAGTATTTTCATTGTTTTCTCCCAGTCATATTATAGCTTGCAGATAGGAGAGTAAAAATTTACCTTAGAGTCACTGTTTTCAGAGATTATAAGACTCTTCTTCACTCCTTGTGACAATGATTGAAATTGTGACTACACAATAGTCTCTGAAAATCAGAGATTAAGTACAAAAGGAATAATTAATCCTTCATGGATTTCTTTCAAATAGGAGCAGAATCTGGCTTTCAATCAGTAGGTCCAGCTGTAAATAGTCCAATTCCTGCTCTTTGATACTTCCAAATAAAAGGTTAGCCATGCTCCAAAAATAACGTAAATGCAACTAAAGTAAAGGTTAATCTTCCTCTCAGGATTACATTGTCTCAAGGTTACACATGTAATTACTTTAAAGATGTGTTCAAGCACATATAACCTGGCAGCATTCGGAAGAACATCTGGAAATACTGATATAAACTGGATAATGTGTTATTAATTCCAGAGGACAAAATAGAAACATTAAGGCAGCTTCCTAACAAATTAAGCTGAGACAGGTTTTATCTTCTGTACTTTGTTCAAAGGACAGAAAAACAGCTTAAGTGTATTGGCCAGCATTGTGTACCTCTAGCAATTACATAGAGAAAACTACTATTAAACCAGTTGTATCCCTTGGAAACTAGTGTTAATAAAGAATAGGATGTTTCTGTCCAGCTCCCAGTTTGCTACTGGATGATTTTTTACTGTTGTCACATGTGCCCTTTACTACTTCAGAATGGCAGTTTAGTTAAACAAAGGGATTTGAAATCAGTCTTCACTTAGTCTTCTTATAATCCCTCTCCATTCATTACTATATGGTCAGAGTTTCCTTGCATGCCCAGACAAGGACTTTGCAAGAGATTTTGGACTGTCTTGTGTTCTCTAACCCCCTCCATAGCTTGCAGTCCACTTAAGGGCACTAAACATTTTTAGAAATGTTAGATCTAGGCCTGTTCTTTTCTTTTCAGAGTCTTGATATTTTGCACTTTATACTTCTAGCTTTCTGGCCATTGGTGCAAGAATTCAACATGAACAGACATGGCTTTCTCACTCCCTTTAAGGTTTGCCTGTTTTCCTCATTTACTAAACCAAGGAAATATTTTTCTATTAAACATTTTTCTTGTCCTTATTCTGCTCATATCACCAAAAATATATATGGTAACAATTTTATCCTTGCATTTAATGTCGTAGTGGCCTGTACGTTGAAGATGCAGGCTGAAACAAGTCTGTCAGTTCTCTGACTCTGAGTTGCTTATGATTCATATGACAATAAAATAAGAAACTAGCAAGGACACTGTGTCATTTGGGAAGTGGACAGCATGTCTAGTTATCAGTGAAAGCAGTCAAAACTAGGCAGACATTATCTCACTGAACATTTTATGTAATAAAATACCAGCTGGTAGACAGAAAGAAAAAGCCCATTCATGGGAAGCAGTTAACTAGTGGCTGACTTCCAAAATATTATCCAATAATCAAACCAATAAAATATAATCATAAACATTAAATAAAATCATGATTGTTTTACACTAACTGGAGAATGGAAGCAGTCAGCATAAGACAAAGTGAATATCTGAACTGAGAATCCATGTATCTTTACATTTCTTCTGCTTTGTAAGAATCGTCAGTAGTATAATATTTCTGGCCACTTCAGAAGACCAGCTGGGGAGGTACATCATATGGAAGTAGTAAACTGAAGGTCTTACTGGATGTAAGAACATCAGCTAAATTCTTGATTACTGAACCCAATCTGAAGAGTAATTGTATACTCTAATGAGTGGGAGACATAACTCAGCCACTAGGCTAGGAATTTGTCTGAGAAGGCACATAAAGGTACAGCTTCTACAATAATCCCTAACTCTGCATAGATCTACTAACAAAGGAGTATTACCAGCAGAATTTCATTAGTATAGAAGATTGGATAACACAATAAGAAAAGTATTGATACAAAAGTCTTATTTCATTTATTCCAAAGTCTCTAGTTTTAGAATAGGAACCAAAGATTTTTTATATCAGTTCATTTCTTAGTGTGACATTTACTAATTTACTGATTTATTCTTTCCTGAGTTATATCCTAATTATTGGAACATATTTTATTTCTTGAGAGAAACAATTAGGTGGAGAATTAGAACCTGAATATCTGTGGGTTTTTTAAAGCATTAATATGACAAATAAGTCATATATTCAGCAAAACGTTTTCCTCTGGTAAACACCAACAAAATGTGCTAGTGATTGAAAAGCAAAGTCTACATATTCATCCATTTATATTCTTTTTAAATTTTCCTCCAAGCTTGGTTTCATTGACAGGTAAAAAAAAAGCAAAAGGAAAAAAGAAACAATTCAAAAGAAAAGTTAGTTCGAAGCAAAGGTGAAAAAAGTTGAAAAGGAGTTTCCATGTAAAATACTAACCATCTGTGAAGTCTTTGTTTGCTACAATGTTTGCATACTAAAACTAATTTACCATGATGCATATTGTAATAAACTAAGAAAAATTTAAAACAAAACTAATCTTTTGGCTGAAAGAAAACAAACCAACGCAGACTGAATAACATGCAAATAACGGTCTATACTTCGTATCTCATAGGTGAAATGAGGGTACTCATAAGCCACTTTCACAGGCATAAAATATGTCAAGAAAAACAAAGCTGTGATAATTACTGTCCTCACAGTCATTTTATGTCCCTTATGGCTTGCTGGGAGTCTGAAGCCTGCTAAATCATGTACTGTTAAAGCAGAAGACCAACAAAATATTCATCCCTCCTGCAGCAATTTCCTTACAAGCACAGTTGTTTGTAACTTTTCTGACTTTTGAAAGAAACTCTAGACTCTTGAAGTAATTGACATTTAGCACTTATGAAGTACTGAGTAAAATTCCTTTAGTAAACCACAGCCAAAGTCAGGGATTCATTGAATACCATGAGTCATATCTTTAGCATTATGGATGGCACATTGAACAAATTCATATGTAGTTCGTCATCTTTAATGATTCTACATAAATACAAATCTTATAAATTCACAAACTGGAGTTTAAGTCTAAAGGTTAAAAGCAGATAGGAGAAAAATACAGGTTTTCCACATGTCTTGTTAGCCCTTTAGATTCCCCAAACCGAGATTTTTTAAATGTAATTTTATTACATTGAAATTACTTTTGCATTATGTTATCACTTTTTAAAATTATTATTATTATTATTGTTATTGTTATTATTTTTTTCTTCTGTTTTATTTTTTCCTTCTGTTTGTTTGTTTGGCTTTTTCTGTTTCCAAGCTTATGGTGCAAATTTCAAATTGTCTGCCTCCCACCACAACAAAGAAAATAAAAGAAAGCAGCTTAAAACCCAACCAACACCAAATCTAACGTAATCAGTAATGATTCTATGAAGCATTTTTTAGGAACTGCACCACAATCTTACCTTTTTTTTGTTTTTGCATTGGGATAGTAAATTTTCCTTAATATTGTACCCTATAAAATTATTGATGTGTATTAAGTAGGTCTTCACCTAAGAGAAGTCTTTTTCTCAGTATGAGAAGTGATTGCAATATACCCTTAACTTTCTCACAGCTTTTTCTTATAATTAAATATTTTTCAAAACATTTTGAGAATCTTGATTCATAGTTTCTTTGGAACTTCAGCGTCGTCACATAAAAGGCTTCATTACTCTTCCCCCCCCCGTGTATTTTTTATCGTTATTTAAAATGTGGGTGGGCTTTTTTCTTTTTTTTTTTTTTTTTTTGGGGGGGGGCATTATGAGTATTAGATGAAATAACATCTATCTGTCAGCCTCTGCAATTTGATAGTAATGTCTTTACCAGCTCAACAGAAAGCATTCTGCAAGTGGCTGTGTGAAATCCTACTGTACAAAACGGAGTGGAGTTCTTCCTGGCTTCAGTGTTCTCGCACAGCTGACTCAATTTACAACATTTAAGCAAGACTTGCCACATTAGACCATATGTTTGATAACTGGAACATTTGCAGTAGGGCAAAGCCTGGGTGTATATTGATCACTTGGCTGCTGGGTCCTACATCTGCTGTAACAAAGAAAATACATGTCAAATGCTGCACCTCATTTAAAAGGAAAATTAGTACTTCTGAAATGGTAACAGTTCAACAGATTGCCAGATATTTCATGGGGGATTGCCAAAATCTGATAAGCAGAGGATCTGAAGCAAGGATCAGCTTTAATGAGGTTGAAGTTTTTTGTGTAACTTTGAAAAGAATAAGGTTGCTGCCATATATTTCTTTCAGTATACAAAATTTCTGTAATATACTTTCGTACAGAAGGTAACTGCATAGTACATTATGAAAAAATAACAATGTGTTACCTTTTACAGCATCTTCCTGGTAAGGACTGAAGTATATTTTAACACTGAATAATGAAATTTCACAATACCCTTCCTAGGTGCAGGTATATGAGGAACTGAGGGACAGGAAAGCAAGCATACTTGCAAAACTGCATCGGGGCAAAACAAAGACACTGGAAAATGAGTCAACGCTGTGTGGGTGTGAGGGTTTTATTGGTTTGGGTTTGTGTGGTTTTTTAATTAAAAAATCCTTTTCACTTAGATTTTTACATTTTTCATTACTAAAACAAATACCGTAATAAAGTAAAAGTGAGATTTTTTTTTCATGCCTGTTTTTACCTCTTTCTGTTCTTTTCAGAACACAAGTTTTTAGTAGCTTTAAATCTCTCCCTTTTTCCTTTGTTTTTCTTTTTTAAATAATTGAGATTTTGTTATTCAAGTAAATGATTCTACACTGCATAGCTATGGCTTTCTTCTCTGATTTATAACAGACATAACTGTCATGTGGATTTAAATTTTTATGATGTTCCAGAGACTCCAGAAAACAAGTTCAAGCTTATTTCAGTGTACTCGATTTTACTTAAATTCACTGACATAGTAAAAGAAAAATTCTGACAGGAGGATGGTACTGTATACTAGTGCTGAAAAGAACTAACAAAGTATTTGTTTCAAATGTAAAAAGTACCAGATCACACCAAGGTAAACAGTCCTAAATAACTAGTCCATTTTACATAAGGAATAATATAAACATGAGCGTGCAAGTGTTATACATGAGACATTGTATTCTTGTCTAACATGAATACGTCCATAGGTCTTTAAAAGGTTAAGAGTATGAAGCACTTGGTATTTTTGAATATCAGTATTATTTTTTTTATGCAAGTGACTCTAAGTAAATGAACTTAAATACGGGTTGTGAGAGGAAATAAAATGCCTCTCCTTCAGTCATAAACATGTAGAGCACTAGGCTGGAGCGGAACTTAGAAGCTCAGATCATTTTTCTGCCAAAGCTACATCAATTCTATTGTTTCTGTTAGATGTTTGTCTACCAACTCTTAAAATACTCCAATAACACAGAGTTTGCAATTTCTCCTGAAATTTGATTCTTTATTAAAAAAATCCTCCTACTAAAAATCCTGATTTGTTCTTAATGTCTCTTCATATTTATTGTGAGCCATAGTCTGTTCCCCTCTTGGCTAACAGCCCGCTTATTACATGTGTTGAGTCTTCTCATCCTTACACTTAGCAGCTCCCACTCTTTTGACCACTCCCTGAGCATCATACTTACTAGACTTCTACTCACACTCAGTCTACTCTTCTGTCCTCAGTCACCCTTCTTGAAATGTTAGTCCAAAAACAGGACTCCAGCTGAGGTTTTGTGAATATTCATAGAAACTGTACTTTGTTTGAAATCTGCCAAGTGCTTTTTCTTTTCACAAAAAGCATAACCCTGTGGTCAGCCTGTGGATAACTAAATTTCCTAAATCTCTTTCTGTAAAACAGCTGCCTAGCCAGCTGTTCTCATTTACTGCTTCCCCTCTATGCATGAGGCCTTTGATTTTGTCAAAGGAGGAAATGAGATGAGATTGATAGGATTTGTCCTTGGCTAATCAATATTTGCTGTCAATTATTTACTTGTTTGCTTTTAGGAAGTATTTTTGCTTAAAAAATGTTTGCTAATGTAACTGTAGCAAGTAGCAATATAGTACCAAGAAGGAGGGTTTTTTTGGTGAAAATTTGCTTTACATCTAGATACGAAGTCTTGTAGTACATGCACAAGTACACTATTAGTGAGCTTGAATCAGCTTTCCTCTTGGAGGAGCAAAGATCAAAATCACACACTAAGGCACCAGACAAATGCCACACTTGCAGCATGGGCACAAGGTCCTTCAATAGTTAACTCTCTATGCATCCACATTGTTTACCCAGGACCAGCAAACGTTCAAAATTTTTTCTAGGTAAAACACGATATTCTAGAAGCACAATAGCCTCATGAGAGATCACTGCACATTGAAACTCAGTCCCTCCCTCTTCACACTGTTCCAGTAAGTGACATAGATATATACCCAGCAGCAACACTGGAGGAAATTGAGGCAATTACAGCTCTTTTTACTGAGCAGCCTTTAATGAAGGCTTAAAAACAGCCGAAATAGTTAAATAACAAAATACTGAAGGAAAATGAGTAAGGATTATTACATGCAAAAATGCGTTGATAGGGATATGACACTCCTTCAGGAAAATCCATGTTATCCATATTTCTGGGAGCTAGCAAGATACAGAAAATCAGTTGCATTCTTTCTGTATCTTTTCCTGAACCAGCAGCTTCTGGTTACTGCCAATGACAGCACACCAGCTTATGTGGACCATCTTTCACACAGTACAACTTAATCTTGACTATTTTTATCTGAAATATATTCCTAATATTAGATTTAAATTAATTTACTTGCTTTTTGCAAGTAAATTAAAAGGATAATTTGTTCTTGATAAAGAAAGAGATTGTGATATTAATGCTTCTTCAGAATATTTTATTAATCTTCGATTTTGAAGGGAGTCAATACAGACATGGAAGGAGAAATTTTAGTGGGTGCATGTTGCCTATTTCTGTGGGAACACTAGGTGTTTGTAATGAGTGATGGCAAGAGACAGATAAAAGTACTCCTTTGGCTAGGTTCTTTCTATCTAATGAAACATTTATTTATCTTATAGTGTCAAAATCTGAATCAGGTCCCCTGTATTAATTAATTTATGGCCAGATGACATACATGTAGCAATGTGTTAAGAAGAAAACAGTAGAAGGAGAATCAGAGCAAAAATATATAGTATCATGTCATAGTCATCTGAGGGGAGGGGAGGAAAGTGAAGAAATTCAGATCATAACTTGGATTTTTGAGATCTCCAGGTATACTGCCATTGGTACTACTGCTAATAAAAGTCAACCAAACTCAATTTGAGATGTAGAATTTAATGCATCTAGTAAATCCTTGGGTTATTACTAACAAGCAAAACTTCTACCAATTGCAAAAGATCCCATATTCATGGTCAGAAAAAAAAAAATTGCTTTGTCCTGTCTATAGCTAACTTTTCTCTGTTCTAAGCACCTTCATATTACACAGGAAATAATGTATTCATTCTGTCAGTGCAAGGGAAATATTCCCCAATTACTGCGTATGTCACAAGGGCTAAGAACAGCGGTACGACATCTGTGATGGAGCTGAAAGAATTTTGCAAACACTTGCTTGGACAACAAATGCTTTTTCTCTCTTTGTAACTTACTAAGCTCATTATGTTAATGCATGGGATGATTTTAAGGAAAGAAATTTAAGACTCAACACTAAGACAAATTTCCTATGGCAATGATACTGCTAACTTTCTGAGAGAAATGTGAAATATGTAAAACTGGGCTAGATAAAAGACTGGTAAATGTGTCCCAGGAACATCCATCCAGCTCTCTGGTATTTAAGAATTATTACGTACCCTGAAGGATCTTCTTTATCTCTGATTTCTATGACAAGAAATTGATGACATAGAGCTCCTGAACCATTGCTCATACACCCTGCACTACGGCAGAGTGCTGTTCTGCTACCTGAACCCTTGGTGCCTGCGATACCACAACAGTGCATTGTTGTGGTAAATGCCAAAAGATATCAAGGCAGTTTGAGAGAAAACAAGACAGGCAGCAATAACGCTCAGTATAAACTGTCATGTCTGGTTTTCTATGCCCAACCTTCTCAGGAGAGAGCTACTGTGGTTGCCTCTCAGCTCAGGGAAGGCAGTGTAGCAAGGGAAAGAGTGGCGGTGTGGTGGTGTGAGCACAGCCTGAGTAACAGGGGAAAGAGTGCATGTTATGGCGGAGAATGCTCACATTTTCTGTCGTGATTTTGGTAGCTAAGCACTTGTTCAGCTCAGAGGGTCCCTTTGGAGATGAACAATGAACTCATCATCTCTGCTTATGTGTGGAAATTCCAGCTGAAATTACCTGTATCTGTGAGAGAAGAGCATAGGATACAAGTATGGTGATCTGGAAAGCTGAGAGACAGGTTAATAAAGGAAAAAAATTGGCAAAGAAACTACAAGAAAGGCTGGACAAGAAACAGGATTATGGACTCTTCCTGTGTGGAATCCACTTGGCCTGGAGTGACAAGTGGGTGCTACTGTCAACCCAGCTGCTGTGGGCAGTACTGCTCCTTCTGTGACAGTGAAACTCTCATTGCGGATGTGTAACTAAGCAAGCAAAGGTTGCTGTCATCTTGTTCTAGAATCTCATATATTATGAAATGCAAAAGTTCTAGAAAGTATTTTAGTTTCAGGCTTAATTACAAAGTCAGGAGTGTTACTTAATTTTATCCTTGTCCATGCTTAGAATTGGGAAGAAATGAAATCCCTTTTAGCATGATTTTTGTACCTTCTGTTTCTCAGGACTGGATACAGTTCTGTGTATCACCCTCTCCCTCATACCTATTTGCACATCCTGGGAAATGACTGCCCCATAAAGCCTGTTCTCCCCATCTTGCTCTTCCATTTCTTTGATGTAGTATTTTACCCCTTTATTCCCATAAGTAGTGTCTGAAATGAAGTCATGGGCTGTATAATTATTTTTTATTTTCTGTGCCATATATCTAATCAGATCTTAGATATCTTATTTACTATTGCACAGTTTTCTAATGGGTTACAGTTATGTAAATGAGAACACACAACTTTAATCTTGCTTGATTCCTTCCTCTTAGATCAGTTTAGAATAATAGAAGTGAGCTGCTCATTTTGCATCCACTAGATGCCTTATGGAAAGCTAACACCAGGACTTTTAAAATTTGAAATTCATTGCTATGCCAAGTAGAAAGATGCTTTTATTCAACACAGGAAAACAATTGGATGCCTGAGGCATCTGTGTTCTATGCTCATCTGTCATTAATTCACTATGTGTCTTAAGCAATTCACTGAGACCAAACTGCTTGCGTTCAACCAGCTAAATATATCTGAATAAACAGCATTATTTTGCAATTTTTTGAATGAATCTGTGGATATTTAGTGTATTAGAAAATCATACTTCACTATTAAATGCTTTTATGTGGATTTAAATTTCTCTTTTCTAACTTCAAACAGTTTAGGCTGAAGATTTTAATTTTTCCCTTCATTTCAGTATTTAATTGATATAAAATATCCATAATTTAGACTGCTTTAAGAAATTTTTGGCCTTTTAAAGGACTTTAATACCTTCAGACAAAAAATATTCTGTAAAAACAAAATTTAATAATATTTATGGAGAGGGAAAAATTATAGAGTATAGGAAATAAGGAAATAGTCACTGAGTTCTCTTTCTCCCTGTTCCACCTATTTACCTCCTCACATCCTGTTTCCTAATCGTTGTGATTCTCATCAGCAATTAAGCTCACTGATGATTTTCTGCTCAGCATTGTTGCACATTGCATCAGAGCAACATGATCTGGATTATTTTCAGCCCATTCATTCCCCTGTTGTGCATTTCTCCCTTATTTACTTTTGACCAATACTATGAGTCTACAAATTAACACAAGTTACTGAATTTTTGTTGAAACTAAAAATTTCTAAACCACATTTTTGGGTCAGACACTAGGCTTTGGACTGGGCTCTCAGACCTTGAGTAGCACATTCAGATTCTACTTGTAACCTTAAATTCTGCATGCATTTGAAAATATTTTCTAGCTTAAGATTTATTTTAAATGAGGATCAAATAAGTCAAGAATATCTTTAAACTTGGGATTCATTCTGCTGATGTTACACAAAAAAATGAAATAAAAACACCAAACTTGAATTACACTTGTGTCAAGAGAAGCCAGTTACCAAGTGCTGATCATACAACCTGTGCTCTGGCTACCACAAACAGATGGGATTAAAAAGCCTCTCTCTATATATACCCCAAGGAACAGACGGATATGAGTACTCAGATCCCATTTTCTCTGAGCCATCAGCAATTTCTCATCTCTTACCATGAAATTAAACTGACATGACTTTTTGGGTTTGACCCATTCATCTGCAAATCACTATTTGTATGCTATATGTCTTGAAAATATTTTCTGGCATAGCAACTAGTGTTGCAAAGAAGAAAAGTGTTTCCACGGACAGGAAATTACACATTATGCTTATGTAAGCATTCTTATAACCTAAGTAAATTAAGTCAAAATAGTCTAGGAAAATCTGCAAATGTAAAACATTTTTAATTTTATTTCATGTTTGCATTTACTCCAAGTTAAATATTGTAGATTTTTCTTACTTTGAACTAGTTTAACAAGTCTCCTACCCCAAATAATTTAATTACAACATTAAATTGTCCAAGACTAATCCAGATTTCAATTGTGAAGCTGTAAATCAGATGTAGCTCCAGTGAAATGACTGTGAGAATCAAATCTGTTATACAAAACAATGTATCTCTTTCTCAATTGAACCTTACTAGGGATTTTTTTTTTTTTTTATTTTGTACCTATTTCTATTTATCTGCCTCTCCAGAGGTCTGAATTCTTTTATAATGAGAAAATAAAATTTAATCCTAACCTGCCTGTGGACTTTACAGTAGGTGTCTCAATACCTCTCAAAAAGTGCTCTGTCCCAGGCTATCTCCTACATACTGATCAATATATTTTTATTGTATCAGGAATTCCTTCAAGGAGACTTCTTGTGGCGTTTTTTTCAAGAACATGTCTTTTAAATCATTAGATGCAGGTATTTTTGTTGGGTTTTTAAAGTCTATATTTCTTTGCTTCTTGGTTTCTCTCTTCTTAAAAACACTGTTTAGTCTGAATTTGGTAATCATCCTGGGTCCACAGTATTTGGAATATTATTATGCAGCGAGGTGGTTCCAAATTCTCCTTCATGAAATGGTATTTTCTAAATCTTTATTCATTGCTTCCTGTTTTTGAAAGCCAAGTCTCCTAAAATTCCAGATGTCATAAAGCTAAACTCACTCATTCAATCCTATTCATTCATTTGAAAATCAGAACGGATTAATTAAAAAACAGCAATGTTAACAAAGATGAAAGAAAATTACATGTTTAGCTTTTGAATACTTAATTATGTGAAGGCTTGTCTGTGTTTTCTGTTAATTTCAGCGTAGGCTGAGATAGGACTTCATGTACCTCTTACACAAGTTTGAATTGGAGGGTGAATCTAATAGTCTGCTTTGTTATGCAATATGAAAAGCATGAAAAAGAAACATCTGAAAAACCATAAATAAAGAGTAACAGTTATGTAATTACAAGATGTTCCAATATGTTATGTCAGACAAAAGGTGCTTAAGTCCTAAAGTTAAGTATGTAAACTGGTGAAGTCTTATGGCTAAGCACAAACCACCCCCATTCAGGATTTCAAAACCTGCATAATGCCTTTCCAGGGTCAGAGGTGTTTCATGTAGATAAGCTTTAGTGACTTTTCATACTTTTGAAATGATCTACTTCAAAACTTGTTTTCTTCAAGTTCACTCTGCCTTTGATAACAGATCATAAAACATGATTGCTTCTGATTTAACCTTTTTAGTGTTACCTGTACTCACCTGCCAACTCACAAGTTAACTAGTCAAGCACTAAAGAGCTAAAACTTTTTTAGAGTTGCGAGTTAAACATTAGCATACAACAAAAGATTAGTAAAGATATGCCTATTTCTGCCTTTCAGTCAGTAAAAATAAAGCATTAACTTTAAGTAATCTTTTAATATCTAAACTTTTAGGAACAAAAGTTAATGATTTTTTCCTAAGAAACTTAGACAAAAAGCTGGGGAGATTTTTCCTCCATGGAACTACCCCAGGCTACAGTCTGCCTAAAGTCAGTTATCAGTCTTGTAAGAATTTACACAAGGTATTTCACGGTAATATGCTGATGACATTTGCCAGCTAATTCTAAATGTTTATCGACAACTCTGCAGTGATTTGCTGCATTTCTGTAAATACGCTGTTGAAATTGAGACAATTTCAGCTAAAAACATTATGCATAGAAAATGTATGTTGCCTTTTAACTCAGTTAAAGCCCAGAGCTCTAATCAAGTCAGACATGCAATCTGGAGAAGGTGTGGGAAATTCAACCTAACAGAAAAACTCGAAGCATCACTACTCAATTCCTTTCTGTATTCCTAGTCTGTTCATATTTGAAATGAATTGGAAATAAAACTACTGTTTCTGAGTATTGCTATCTTTGGTCAGTTAAAAACAATCCAGTTCCTTTCCTAGTTGACAACAAACCTGAAGAACACATTCTGGCTGATGACAAAGACAGCATAGAGACAGATAAGGACATGATTGGTGTCTGTACATGAAGAAGCAGTCAAGAAACAAGAAGGTTCTTTAGTAGTCTTCAGCAAATATGTATCAGTTATTTCCAACTTAAACTTCCTTAACCAGGAAGATTCACATCTTTATACTAGGATACTGAGAGCAAGTAAAAAAAAGAATTTTTGCATGTGTTAATAAGGCTCTGGAACGATCTCACATGAGTTTGTGAAAGGCATGGCATATATGTCGGAGGTCTAGTAAGTGCCAGACTATTTCCATCCACTTAATAATTTTATTTATCACACAATTATCGGACAGTGCTTTCACTTTATAGACTGAGTTTGTTGTTCTTCTGCACTGATTATGTACCTTATAAACTGCAAGAGGAAATGTTATTTTATAGATTGCAATCAGGATGATAATATATAACTTTGATTAATCAAGGGTGTTTGATTAATTTTGATGTTGAACTTAGAATAATCCCATGCTGGAAGAAAGAGCTGTTTGCTGTCATTCAAGATTGGTAATAATATAGATTTAGTGGAATGCTTATTTATGAATCCTCCAAACATGGATCTGTAGCTTTTCTAAATTTTGTCTGGAAAAGATGAACAATGCTGTATAGGAAATTCCACATCAGTGACATATTTATGATTATATATAGTATGCAATGCCTGACTATTGCTTGATATGTCTGGAATAACCCTCATTTATTTATGTGTACCATTTTCTAACAGACTGTGGTGATTATTATGTTCAAAGTCTTCCCCACCCCCCCCTTTTTCCCCCCTGTGCTACCTATGGTGCCATTTGCACAAGTCATACTAAATGCAACTCTATGCAGCCCACAGTTACGTCCTTTTGATAGTCTGTTAGATACTGTATGTATAAATGAGAGTAATCTTTAACTGGAAGTCAGTTCTCTCTATTAATTTGTGTAGACTTGACTAAATTTCTTTAGAATTTTCAAGGGACATACTGCCTATTTGTTTAGTTAATCTTTATGGCGTAATTCTATATTATTTAACATGATCTTTCTATGTCTTTAACTAATAGGACAACCACATGTAGCATACAGACCAGGAGAAACAGTATTGGGTGATGCACGTTGCATGAAATTAAAAGGGTCTATTAAAAAGATTAAAGAAGGGAACCCATAAAATTATGATAGGCCACTAAATATCATTAAAATCAAACTAGAGAATTCTAGCATTCCTATTAATTTGAGGACAGCTAGTAGAATTAAGTTATTCATATCAGACAACAGCGTACCCAACTTTGTGCTGACACAGATTACGATGGAGACAAGAAATGTAATTTTATTTACAGCATGTGTTAAACTTGCGGTTTTTTCTCCTGTATTCTCTTGAATTACTTATGTGGCAATAACTATCTTTTTGTAAAGTTAGTAGGTGTGTATTCCAGTGCCAAGCAGAATCACATCTACTGTGACAGAAAGACATTATAATGTATTTCATTCTCTTTTATTGATCTAGTTGTTGTTTTCTACTGTAAGTTTAAACAGAACTGCCAGGGTTACAGAGACTAGAAGTGATAAAGATACCTTTCAATCACTTTCTGTGCATGCCTGGATGAATACAAGGTGCTGGGCATCTGTTCTAAACCAGAGAGATGTGAAGTCTACTGTAAAAGCACAAACTAATACTCCCTTTCTGGCCTCAGTGTTTGGTGTGGCATAGAGACATTCTCATCTCTATTACACACAGCTAGAAAAAGCACACTGAAAATCTGTTAACTCCCATTTGTGATTACAGCTTAGTGGAATACTGCTATATGTTACACATGAAGGTTAGCATACAGTGATAAATAGAAGCATATCTTCAATGCTATTGCTCCATGCACAGCCAAAGAACACTGAAGGTTAAATACAGTTGAGCCACAGACATGAGATATGAAATACATTCCAAGATTTATTACCATTGTAATAACAGCAAGGAACATTCCAGATATAACAGATAAGAAACACTTCAAACAGTTAGGATGTTCCTAGGGATAAATATTAACAATTTCCTCATAGCTTTTGGCTGCAACACCTGCATGTAAATACAGAGACCTGCAAGAAAAAAACGTGAGAGGCCCTGTCTGTGTTTCCTGGTGTCAGAAAAATTTGAAACTTAAGTAGTGAATTATTATCACCAGTTCTTAAATGTTCTTTTGAAAGCCTTTATGTGGCTATCGCTGAGGCTTGCTTACGTTCCTGCCTGGCCTCAGGTGCATGGTGTGATGATGGCTATAACCAGTATTACTGTTGGAAATAAGAAGCTTCGATTCCAACATCTCAGTCCATGTATTCACTCCTCAGAGTTATGTGGACTCCTGGAGGTGTTTTTCAGTACAAGCGAACAACACAGAACTCTCAGATGATGAATACACTATACAGATAAAGATGAGAAAAAATTTCAAATTCAGATGTAAGTACAAGTGTCACATTTTTGTTCTGGTTTCAAAAAAGTTCTACAGGTCATTTTTTATGGTTAGCAAAAAATAAAGGATCTTTTTGATCAGACTAATTTAAAATAATGAAACCTGGAGCCTAGAGGTGGTGTCTAGCTTTCTTAAAAGCGAACTAGAATAGTTTTAGTGTTTTCACAACTCAATATACCTATACATATCCTGAAACAGAAAAATCTCAATCTTAACTCCTTTAAAATCAAATCGGTAAAGTTTATGAGGGAGTTAAAAGCAAATGGATTTAACAATACATCACTAGACAAAATACTGCCCAATAAGAATGGTAGAATGAAGTTGAAGAACATGTCTCTAAAATTTGACCTGGACCTGTAATAGCAAGGGTTTTGAAGACAGGGGAAAAAAAACACAAACCAAAACAGGCTTTTTTTTTTTTTCTTTCTTTTTTTTTTTTTTCTTTTTTAAATCTGGGAATAATAATATTGCTATAACTTAAAGTAGGAGTATAATTTTTTGATGACTTAACTCACTACTGTATTCCAGATTTAAACCTGGTTTAGGTATGACATTTAAAAGCATTTTGACTATTCTCTCTCAACAGCTGCTGATTCATATAAAATACAAACCACCACAAAACACCATGATGCCAGCATTTTCTGCACATTCTGTTATAGCAGCAACAGAAGGCTGCTTTGGCAAAAAGAATTTATACTGTTTGAAGAAGTTTGCACATTTGAGTTTCTTTTATGTAAAAAGCTATCAGCATATCATGTCTTTGACTAGCCAAATAAACTCATATAAGAACATTAAAAAGATGGGTTGGGTGTTTTTTAAACCAGCATGCCTAATCAGATCCAGCTTACTAAATTTTAAGGCAAGAATATGTTCATTTCGTCTTTCATGCATGCTCAACAAAGTTCTAAACTTTTGTTTTTACATTATGGATTTGAATATTTTAAAGGAAAGAAAATAGGTTTTATATAATACGGCACCAAAAAGGGTCCAAGATCCCTTTGCTAATGCAATGGGCTGCCTTGAAAAGTACAGAAAACAACACAAACATTTACAGAGGCCTTCTAGACCTATAAACTACCCACAGAGCTTGGAAAGTTTTTCTTTTAAGAATGCTCATATGAGTTATAAATGCATACTTCACTTTTATGTTCTCATGGCCCATTAAATCTTTTTTAATGCAATATTATTTTGAATCAATAGGTTTTGAATGTACCAAAGTACAATAAGCTGCAGTTTTCATGAAGGAATAGATACTATTATTCAAATATGTCTATTTTCATCATTCATTCACTAAAAAGTATTAACTTTAGTCTTAAAAATGTGGACTAGGATTCCATGATTTATTCAGGCAAATAGACCTTTCAGCTTCTGGATGCAGTGTTAGGCACAATTTATCCATGTAGGCATTCCTATTAGACTCTTGTCATTTAATATGGTGGCTGTGAATCTTTCCTCCGATCTGCTCCAGGTTTTTTATTGCAGATTCTGAAAATGGCTATATTGTTTTAATTCAGTGTCTATGTAGTACTATTATCAGAGACTAAAATTGCAAACTCTGTTTTGGGACTAAATGTTGCAGAAGATCAAGCAGAGGAATAATTTCAATACAGATCTACTCTTTTGAGAAAACCATTGCATTTCCAAATCTGTTACTGTTGGAAGATAATGATGAGCTGCTCCTGGCTTCCAGATCCTGCAGCACTGAGAAATCAGCATCATCTAGTTCCCACCTATTTTTGAAATCCAAATGAGCAGATAACGTTTTTTTTTGTGCAAAGGCATTATTTTGCAGCTATGAGAGGCTGCTACTCTGGCCAAATTCAGAACTAAATGCGAGCTGTAATGACCAAAATTTTCTTCCTCTTAATAGGCAAGATACCTGCGATCATCTGAGAGAGCTTCTTATAGCAGTGGCTAAAAGGTGTTAGAGTAGTGGTTAAAATATTATGACATGAGACTGGAAAGAGAGCTTAGACTCTAAGATTTCTTTCAGAAAACACACACACAAAAAAGAAGTATCTTTTCTTACATGTGTTTAACTGAAGTTTTAGTTAGAACCTTGTTCAGAATGACATTTTATGCTGTAAGCTAACATTTGTGCCAGAACTGAAATGTGCAAACAGCACTCTCAAGGTCTCCTTTTGACATTTAAACCTTAAGGATAACCTTTGTTTTATCCTATAGCATTCTAAAAGGATTTTATTTACTGGAAGCAAAACCTTAGTCTCCTGTTAAGGCCTAGGGCAGCTGGTGTGGTTTCACATCACAGCAAGGGAGAGCAGCAGAATTTTTACAGCTGTACCAAAAGATGCACACATTTTCCTTTGTAAGTCAGAAACACAGTACAATGAGTGTCCTCATGGTATTACACTTCAGTTATAGCAGATGTGATCTGTAAAGGAACCAGGAGCATCATTTTTGGCTTTGTCTTGATTGTCAGTTGACCAATCACAGACAGCAATTAAACATCCACCAGCCACTTGCTCACTGCCCACCCACTTCTCTCCCCTGCTTCCTCCCTAACAGGATGGAAGAGAGTACTGGAAGAGCAAAAGTGAAGGAAAAAAATTGTGGGTCAAGGTAAAGACTGTTTAATAAGCGAATGAAATGGAAAATAAGGAAGTGATACTAAGTCATCAGCCACCACCTCCCACAGCAAACCCATGTCCAGTCAGTCTCAAAATACTGGCTACTTTAAAAAGATTAACCCCCAGTTTTATCACTCTAAACATGCAAAATGGAGACCAAACTACTACTAACAAGCTCTGACACCTTCCTTGGTTTTAAAAAAAGAATTATTTTTTTTAATTATTTTCATCTGCCATTCTAATTCTTCTTAAAAGGTACTTATACCAGCAAAATAAAATCTGACATAAATTCCTCATTCAGTTTTTCAGGTCATGAGGTTTGAGCTATTCAGATAATGTCATCAGCTGTTCTTAATGTTTACCCGGCCTGAACTGACCCTGAACTGAAAGTTTGTTACTAATAATTAAAAAGTTCTAATGGGTTTATTATTGATTTTTCAAGTTTTTCTTTTTGGAATTTGTTCTCATACACATGCATGAGAATACTTTGCAATGTAATAACTCAGGATGCACAGGAGAGGTCAGTTTCTGTTCTCATAACTATTGTCATGCAAAATACTTTATTCCAGGTCCTTTTCAGCACAGGAAAAGTTACCAAGGTCTCTCTTTCAGCTGCTTTTGCCATCTGGGTCTATTTGTCCTTGTTAGCTTAGCCACTGACACAGAAGGCTTGCTCTGAGCATATTTACAGAGATCATAATAAATTAACTAACCTTTCTTGAGGATGAAAAAATTTGATCTTGTGTTGAACATTCTAGAGATTACTGGCAACTTAACGTGAGAGTTTAAACAAGCCACTGTTTCATTGTTCATTATTCTAAAAAAGCAGTAAAACCCCCTCACGTCCATTAAAATCAGATATAGTTGGATGTCTTGACAGATGTCTACCTCAGGCATGTAGGTTTTCATGTTCCTATGCAAATGTTGTTAATTCATTTTCTGAAGCGGTTAGGCACATTAGAATTTTCATGGCCTAAAATTCATAAATGTGACAATTTCACTTTCAGAAGTTAGACAGTAGCTGGCTTTAAGACCTAATAATGGCAGCTGTCTGTATACATTAGATTTTAAGATACAGAAGTATTATTTTATACTTACTATCCAAAAACTAAGGCACCAAAATGTATTATTTTTACAGCTTTACCTGGCAGTTTTCTGTAGGTCTCCTTTTTGTCTCATAATTTTGAGGCAAGAGGCTATTATTGCCAGGGAGCAGCAAAAGTGGCTGCTCTACAAAGCAAATTAAGCTGGCAGCCAAGGGTGACAGCAGGAGAGACCAGGGCAGTGCCCTGCCAGGTGAGAGGTGCAATCCCGGCATATAGGACAAGAAGGGCAGAGCAGATCCAGAGACAGTAACAAGGCTCAGTCAACAGTTCAGTACCCAGTGGACTAGTCTGTCGTGGTAGAGCAGATCTAAGATCAAATACAAGGCTGAGCGCAGACACAGCTGCAACAGGTCAGAGAAGGATCAAGGGCAAAGGCCTGAATTAAATACAGCTCCCAGTCACAAGGGGAAGTAGGGGGAGCATGTAGACAAGAGTTCTCATAGATCTTTTGATGGAAGCATCTTCAAAGGTCTCACAGCTGCACCATATCAGCTTTTAGCCCAGGCTAAGGGTCTGAGGAGGGAAAAAAGAGATTGCATGGTCTTCTGATGCACGTAGAGCCCTGACAGCACTGCAGGTATAGTGAACTTGAGAAAGTATAAAACTAGTGGAGACTTCTCATCTATTTAGGCAAATTTCAGATTCATTACAGTGCTAGAACGGATTCAGGTGAGAGAAGATAGATGAGTGAAAGCCTGGAAGAAAGTCATGTGGCGTGCAGGAGTTAGTACTAAGTATCTCTGCTTTTTTTTAGACTGCAGCTATTCTGCTATATTGCTTGGTCTGGTCTGTTTTCTTTCAACCTGGTTCTGAATATGCAAGTCTGAACAAATCAAGATTTTGTGTGTTAAAGATAAGCAGCACCTGGTTACACTGCATCCTTTAGCAAAGCCACTTCTACTCAAAGATTACTTAGAATAGTAAATACATGAGGGATTCATGAAGGAGCAATGACAACAAATAATATTTCTTCATGAAGATGTTATTCAGATAAGGCTCTCATACCCAGTTCTTGATTGCTTAAATATAAAGTGTCACTCTAAGAGAGTACAGTTGATTTGGAGGTGGCTTTAGCTTTTACATTTATAAGAATCGACATACTATTTTCTAAACAAGACATTGCATTATCAACGAAAATGTGAGCTATATTTGTTTTCATTTTTTCTAATCCACCAAAAAAGAGTAATATCACTGCCTCTTCAAATGCACAGTAAGTTTAAAGCTGTTGCTGTGCCACAGGTAGCAGTACATGTTTAAGCATAAATAGATCTAACCAGCTTGTGTCCTTATAGGAAGAAACCTGATCATCGCTTGTTCTAGTTCAGCTAATCAAGATCGAGTATTTACTTCTCAGACTGTGTAAAGACAAACCTGAGTTTAAAAGGTTGTAGTACCTGTAGTAAACTAATATTAGAGAATGTGAGAATGAGACATGTTTATGGCCTACAGTAACTGTGATTACAATAAGTAATGGTGTAGAATAGGAAAAGGCTCTGTGTATTGTCTGTTCTGAGTTCTGATTGCTTTTTTTAGCATTTTATTACCTATCAAATTACCTTATCAAAGCTAGACAGGGATGGATTTATTAATGGTCCCATTTCTACCCAGGCATGTACGAGCTCCAGCATTTTTCTAACCTGCTTTGGATTTGTTTTTTTTACTAAGAGCAGGCAGTGGTTACTGACAGCTTTTACCATAACTCCAAGAGACTAACTCAAACTCTCAAGATTAATTCTAAATAAAAGTAAGCTAGAAAAATGCTAGGAAGCTATTAATGTCAAATAACAAAATACTAACTTTGCCATCTGTAGTACTTAAATAATATGTCTGCAATTGTTAAATATTTTCATTTCTGTAGCGCCCTTTACTGCAGCTGTCTGATAAATTCTGTGGTATGAAGTGGTTAAAAGGCTCATAGTGAAACCATGTAATGGAAAAAAGTAGTAAAAGAACAGGTGGATCTACATACACTGGCTCATGTTAGACTCAAACAGGGAAAACTAGAAGAACTGTTAGGCTTTATTTTTACATTTGAGGCTCAACCTTCATTGGCAAAGCAGCACCTAGGCATTCAGGGATAGTTATTCAAGGCTTCCTTCTACCTGCTAATCTTCCTAAATGACCAGAGAGCAGTACGGGAGAGAGTTTGAAAATAAAGTAGTTATTAGACCGTTATCCTAGATTTTTCTGGATATTATTTACTATTTTTTTGTATAGTGTCCGGAAAAAAAAAAAGTTATGATTACATATATGAAAACAGCTGTAAAAGAATTTCTTGTCTTTAGAAGGAAATGACCTTGAATTCAATTTCTGCAAAATACTTAAGGAGCATTTTATCGCTAAAAGGCTCTGTCTTTTGAATTAGTTTTCCAGTGTGAACTATCTGGCTCACAGAACCATTTTAAAAATGCAGTCATGTCACTGTTCTCAGACTCGAATGACTAGGTTACCAGACAACCGTATTTATATAGAGTTTATAGTAAAGAGGTTTTGTACCATTTTTATCCCACATGTGAAATATATATATTTTTCCCTCCTCTATATTATGTGACCCCTGGACATTCTTACAGAAAAGTCTATTCCTCCTCTGTATTTTACAAGGCTATTACAAAATGAGCAAGGCCTTGAATGAGCATCACTCCAAGGACCATACTAAGAGTATTTTTTAAATGTTCTCTCAGTTAATTTTTCTTTATCAAATATATGCATATATAATATGTGTGTGTATATATATATACATATATATAAAAATATATTTTAAAGCAAATACAGCATTACATTAGAACACCTATCAATACTCTCTACAATGTAATTAACTTCCTTCCTTTGGTGGAAATATCTTACTAGAAAATACATGATACATCCTAGGGTTATATTTACCTTCTCGATGATGCCTGACATTCAGCCACTGATTAACTGGTATCATGAGTTTTTTTCTGGCTTTTTCAATTCCAGTTCATCATCTCAGAACAGTACTTCAGTTCTGTTGTCTTCAAGTGCTAGACTTAGCATGCAACATCATTACACTTTTGTCTTTTTTTCTCTGCAGTATCAAGTCACCTCATAGTTAACTATTTTTTGCAGTGACAGTGCTCCTTCAGTGTTTAATCTTAACATATTTCATTAGTACTCCTGGCCTTTGCGCAAACATGATTAATGAAAATGTAATAAAATCCAGCACTTTAAAAAAGGATGTCTCCAGACAGAAAGTAAAGATCTTGTGGTGTAGATGGGGTAGTGAGATGTAGATGCTTTGACACACCAAGTAGAAGAGTTGTATGAACTTGTATATAGCCACACTGCTTTGCAAGAGTGCTGTTTCAGTGAATAAAATCAATAGCTCACTTCAGACGTTACCTTGGAAGATTGTAATATATTTTACTTTTTCATCATGAATTTTTCATATTAATTTACTTTGTTGAAATATGGAGAGGAATATACTCTCTTGTCTATATTTCTGCAGTTCCATTAGGGTTTTTGAATTCAGGGCAGGAGATCAACTTCCTGGTTGTTTCTATTTTTTACTTACATAAACGGTAACTGGTGTTCTACCTTAGTTAAAGGGGTGGGGGAAAAATGCATTTGTCTTCTAGGGGGAAAAAACCCCACCAAACAACAAACCAACATACAGTTGGCATGACAATCCTAAAAAAACTACTATACTAGTATATCCAGAAGTGGAGGAAATACTTTTAAATGTAGAATAATAATAATAATAATAATAACAACAACAACAATAATAATAATAATAATGTAAAAATAATTAAAAGGGTTATTTTCTGAAATTACTTGTGTGTGTTTCAGAAAGAAAATGTTATCTCTTAATTCTGAGAGAGATAAAAAATTGCTTGAAAAGCCTTATCCTGAGGTTTTGTGAATCAAAAGGAGTCATTTAAGGCATTACAGATTTTTGCTGAAGTAGGAGCTTCCTGTGCAATGCTTGGGGGTTAAATGTATTCATCAGATACTTAAACCAGAAAAAGCACATAGCAGACTACTGTCACGTCTTTTCTTAGTGGTACGGTAATTATTTCTCAAATACTCTATACAATTTTTCTATCAGTCATTTAAAGAGGAAATTGATATGTCATATCCAGAAAGGAGGTAAGTCCCACAAGCAGACTTCGCTTAGCTTTTTGATGAGAAGTTTTGGTCCCCCTACTGATAAACCAATCTAAAAATTAAAACACTGATATCATTCAGTGACCCAATGGATGCAAATTATGGTCCTAAATTCTAACATCACCTTAGCCACTTCTAAGAATGAGCATTTTAGCAGCAGGAACTCCACAACTGCGAATTTGTGTGCTTTTTTTAAACAACAACAAAAAAAGTCCTAGATCCCAACTTTCTTTTTCAAGTAAACCTGGGATAGTGGTCTTGTGTTTCCTGCCCCACTTTTTTCAAACTCCCCTAGAAGTTTATCCAACTGTCAGTTTGTTTGGGGCTTCTACAGGAAGTATGGTGCTCAGCAGTTCAAGGACAGGACAGGTACAAAATGATTCACTTGCCACTATATTAAATGATTTACCACTGTTTCTTTTATTGTAAAGCACTTTATATACAGAAACTGTCTTACTAAAGCAAATTCTTGATTTAACCTTAATCAAACAGTGCCTGGCTCAAGAGATGTTCATGTTAACCTCAAGATATAGTAATATCACCTCAGTGCCCAGCTGCAGTGGTGGATTTCTGTGGGTTTTATTTGGCTTTTTTTGTGGGGTATTGGTGGTTGGGTTTGGGGTTTGGGAATTTTTTTGTTTGTTTCTGAAACAATCCTAGAGGTACAACACAGCAGTCTTTCCAGTATCTTGTGCAAGGAAAAAATGAGGCTAAATGCTACACCGATATGATGTAAATAAAGTATCAAAAAAATCTGTTATATATACTTCAAATAGTGCAAGATCAAAAAACAGTAGGGTTTTTATATATATATGCTGAGTAGAATTTTAACGTGTTTGAATTAATCAGTGCTATTGTTTCATCTGCAAATAGTTGTATGCAAGTTTGAGTGCTCATGACCATTGCTTTCCATTTTCCTAATTTTCTCAACAGAATATAACTTCTGACAAGATAGGATATGGAACTCCTTCATACATGTGATAGAGGTTCTATTATGACATAAAGCCACTCGTGAAGCATAAAATCACCTCTTCTTTTGAACACTACCCAACTGTGAACTTATTTTTATTATTTCAATGTTTTCCCATGAACTAAGGCAACACTCCACACCCCCACAAATCACAGAACTTTCACAGATTTTATTCATTTAACATTCCATGAGTTTTTGAAGATCTGTCATTCAGCTAACATAAAAAAAAAAAAGTAAGTTAAATTTATTAAGAGAAAAGATGCAATAAAATTTATATGGGAAAGCATTTGATATTACATTTTGGTTGGCAAAAGAATGGAATACTTTGGCAACTCAAAAGTGTATCTTTAGAGATTGATGTAATGCTAGCGAGTGCAAGGTTACAGGATCAGGATTTTAGAACTTCATTAATGGTCTGCCCTACTTCAGGAGGTATGGGGAAGCAATGTATTCCAGTGATGATCATTATGAAGGGCTTAGATACTTGTATCTAAGAAACATGCATCAGGGGATTCACTTGCATTTAGGTTTTATTCATATTGCCACTTCATCAAAGCCAAAGAAGCAAAAACTTTGTATGAACTTGAATTTATGGTCTGGAGTTGTTATTGTTATGACAATTCAGTTGACCACTGTGAATACAGCAGGACTGAGAAGCCACTACAAGCAAACAGACCTATAAGATACTCATACTTTGAAAAAAGAATAATAAATCAGCATTCCTTTATAAAAAAATTAAAAGTTATATTTACTGGATATCTATTAATAATTATAAAGACACTTTAAACAAGTAGTAGTAGATCTTGTAGGAAGGTCTGATATGAAAATTCTTAATAAAGCCTCAGTAAAAATGTTTTATAACTGAAAAGTAACTCCTAATACAAGCCAGTATTTAATTACTTTTCAGAATTAAATATTAAGTTTATCAATATAGAGACACAATTAAATTTGGTTTAGGTTTACTTCTACATTTTTAACTTTTGGATGTTCGTTCAGTAGTATTACTATGTTGTACTGAATGACTATTATTTCAGATTCCTAATTCTCAATTGTCTTCCTTTGGAAAACTAAAGTATAATTTTTCTTTGATCCATTTTGCAACTAAAATATTACATAAATGCAAGATACCATAATGGCTTTCCACAAAATCCTCCATTCATAGGTGTCTAGATATGTGCTAGAAAAATTCCTTTAGGCACTTACAGATCCACTCATGTGGATACCTGAAAATGTCATAATGCTGCAGGCTGTGCAGGTGTCTAAAACATTAGCCTGTTGGACTCAGAAACTGTCCATTCTTCTGCTTTATTAACCTGAGAGGACTCATCAACACACAAAGGTACTCAAAGCACCTTTATGATTATATTCCCGTGGGATGCAGCATAGCACAACAAATTGCCATCTAATCAATGTGTTTGATGACCTGTGTTGCAGTCAAAGAAGCTGATTGTGGTGATTGTGTAGATGGTGCTTTTTGATTGGTGTCAATCCACCTGCCTAATGTCTCCAAACAGTAGACTGCTGCAAGGAGGCATGAACAGTACTGGTAGCTACAGTAAACAGCAAAATGTTTTGAATTGATCTTTTAGATGAAACACAGTGTGGAAATGTTTAAAAACTGAAGTTTTAAGTGGTTCTATTAAAAATGAAATAATAATAACATGCGTGCTTTATTCTAGAGAGAATTTCTTAATGAAGCCCCTTTGATTTAGCTAAGTGCCTACACATACAGTTTAAAGGCCTAAATCATTAAAATACATTACTTCTTTCTTGCCATTCAGAGATTCTGTGGATACTGCACAGAAGGTCTGATGTTCCACCGATTAAAAACAACAACAACAACAAAACCAACAAAAAAAACACCAACAAAAAATGTTGGGCCAATTCATACACAATTTTTGCTTTGCGTGCATGTGTGCTTTCTGCTGACATCCTAATTGTAAGTAAAGCCATTACATTAATGTCCTATTTCTGCAGCACAAGCTTGCAGACAAACAATTGTAGGTATTGAACAAGGAGTACAATTTAGTATATTGTTATTTTTTTAAACCACTTGTAAAGAGGTTATCGGTGACTGAGCCCAAACACCTTTTAGGCTTGTAGAAACAAAGAAATACAAACAGATAACCTGTGTTATAAAATATTTTAGGGGTCAATTACAAAATTGTTTTACATTTTATTTGTATTGTTACAAAATACTTTAGGGGTCAATGAGTCAGAACTCTTCCTGCATGTTTTATATTACACTTCATTACTCAATACAAGAGTGAAAAAGATCAGCATTGGGGGAAAAAAATGGAAGACTGAAAAATATCACATTTTTCTGCTCCAAGTTAATACACCTTGTTAATATTTTAGCCTTCTCATGCTTCGGTTGATAGAAGACATAGGTTCTCTGTGGTGTCCTATTTTATTTAAACGTAGTGCATCTCAAGTTATTACTTCTGCTTGACCTTATTACTTCTTACCCTCTACACCCTTCAGGTAACAGGCAGTAAATAATTACACATAGCTGCAATACACAGATATGCAAAGTAACATGCCTTACCATTGAAATTGCCTTCACTAGAGGTTGCTTCAAGGGTAGCTTTTTTGGGGGTGAAGGGAGAGGAAGGGTATTCTAACAAGCTAAGAAAACATAGATACTGTAACTTAACACATGTCTTTAGTATGGTAACAGCTTGCAGAAAGACTGTTATTTTCTAAAATGAGCTAATTTTGTCACTGATTAGGATCTAATTGTATTTTCCTGCCTGATGAGGTTCAGATGTGGCACATAACCACCCCACCCTATTACCTATTTTATGTTTGGTTTGATTCTCAACTTCAGAGCATAAGAAATTTTATGGCATTTAAAGTTGTGCCACTTTGAAAATGCTAATTCAGGCACCTGCTCTCCCTTTTAGCTCTTACTTCCTGGGATAGAAGTTGATACTGAGTATCAGCAGGATGAAGGAGAAATCATCATAGCCCTCCACTGTATTACTGATACAATGAACTGCTGGTTGCAGAGCAGTAGTAGGGAAACAGCAGTGATGGTACTACTCTCTAATGGCAGGCTGATGAAGCTGCTTAACTTCATATTACAAAAAGTCAGTCTGCACTCCCAAAAACTGATTTTCATCAATTTTATCAACAAGTGTCCTGAAAACAGAAGGTCTCAGTCAGTATTAAGGAAAGCCAGCAAACTCCGGGGTCGGTGGACAGTGTGACCGATTAATCCACTTCTCACTAGCAAAGACACATGACTGAGTGACGGAGAATGAAAAATCCAAGCAGTTGTCAGCATCCTAATGCAATGTAACACATAAACACTAATGTCTACTGGTGAATTTGTACCCTGACGTTTCAGCATGCTGAATACAAGTTAGTGATTTCAGCATATTTCTAAAACTTAATTGTAAAATGAGAAAGAAAAAAAGTTTGTTCTTTCCCAAATCTTCAGGTAACTGCCACTGACTCTGAACAGAAAGTAACAGAGATGTGTGGTTTCTGGATCATAACCTTGCTTTCAGGGAAGCACAGATTCTGCTCCTGTTAAACACCACAGTTGCTGGTGTCACTTAACAGTGAAAACTTTGCAACAGAGTTAGTGTGTTTTCACTGCCTTTTAAGGATAATCAATGTCGGTTGCCAGCTCATTGCAAACATTTTTCATGGATCATCAGAAACACTGTACCTGAGGGGATTGCCTTTCTTATTCCACTGAAAATCTGGTGTACCTGCTATTTACTTTAAGGTACAAAATGTAGTCTTGAATCTAGCAGACCAAAACAATGACTACATCACACTCTAATTATTTTTGCTGGGAACCCTTACTTTATGGACATAAAAATCCCTAATGATGCTTAGCAAAGAATAATTTAGCAATGTGAGTTGCATGTAAAGGAACACAACATTTAGATCTAGGGGGTTTTGCTTTATATCACAAACTTTAAATTAGAGAACAACGTTGCCCTGTCTTTCAAAATCATGTCATCCTCAAAAATTAAAGCATGACAATTGGGCATCTTTACTGAGCCTCTCACTTCAGAGTTATTGTGAATGGTTTCCTGCTTCAGAAATCTAGCTTATGTCAGTGAGGGTTTGGGGGTTGTTGTGTTTTTTAGTTGTTGGGGTTTTTATCTAGAGAAAAGTTGAGGTTAATTCTTTGCACTGTGCCTCCGAGCAGCCAAGAAGGTACAGATTAAGTTGAAAAAGGTGCCTATAGGAGCAGTCTAAGTAGCTGACCTCATGCTGCAAATCAAAGCAGTTCTGTGATTTACTCCAGCTAACACAGCCTAAACTAATTCTCGGTGGAGTTGTCCAGCAGTGCAATGCTCAGTCACGGTTACAAAATACCTGCCCCGGCCTTAAGTATCTGGGGAGATTTAGACATTGATAGTTTAAGGGTTTTCTCCTAGTTCATTGATATAAGATATAGTGCGCTGTGAGAAATTCTCAAGCAGGGAGACCTAACACTGTTAGATTTTTGTGTTTGATGGGGTTTTTTTGTGGGTTTATTTGTTGTTGTTGTTTCTGGTGCAAGAACAAATCTGTGCCTGAGATGATCTGCTATTTCGTTACTTATCACAACAGAAGTCTGGGATTTAGGAAGCCTGGGTCCTGAGCAAGAAAATATTGTATGATGGTCCATGAAAGAAGCAGGTTGTCATGCATTATTACTGCAGTATGCTTTAGCTCAACATGAACACGGTAACACGGGCCACTCACTCTAATAGACCAATGAGTAGAGCTGTTTTCTTCTGCCTTGTTCCAAAACTTCATACTTTTTGGTCTGTGTCATGAGTGGCAATTCAATCTGTATCTTTTAACCATCAGGTTTTGCAGGGTTTCAATTCTCTAGGCAGCTCTAAACAGTAGTTAGGTCCTGCATTTCCCTGTAGATTAATAATGGGCACTTTACATGACATAAAAAAAACAGAATTCAAGAAATAACAATGAGCAGTTAAAAATCTAGAAGGCAAATGTAAGGGCAACGTGAAATAAGTAGCACTTATTAGTTGTAGTTTTATAAAATTAAATCATATTCCATGTGATAGTAGTGACTTTTCAAAGCCTATTGCTCAAACTACTAGATAAAGTGAAAATCTATAAAAACCTCTGTAGAATTGCTCTGGTTTTAAATGGTGCTTTTCAAGGGGACTCTCCCAATGCTTCAAACCCTGTAATGATTTTCTTCACAGTTCTCAGCAAATTAGTATGTTCTTTTGATAAGTAATCAATGGTTCTCACATCTACTGTACAAACAGAAAAAATATAGTTTGATTACTGGGAAGATTATTTGTGGGTTTTGGTTGTCGTTTTTGCATTTTATTTTTAGGCTTCTTAAAAAATGATAGCAGGATTCCCTTAAGCTTATGAATCCTTGGAAATTCTTTCATTGCATCTTATGTTAAAATATCTTTAACATAATTTCACATAAATTAAAATTGTGAGTACTCTTTGGGCTATTTAATGTTGTTTTGCTTTCAGTAGCACCTTTACAGATGTGTAAAATTTTGGCTTAGCTATCAGAATTTGCTGTTAGATTAACTGACCTAGTTGTGTCAAATAAAATATCTTTGGTTGCACCCATCTACAAGTTAGGGATATTCTGAACAGAGATCCGTGAACTCAATGAAAGGTTTCTGCTGTGGTATATGCAAATTATTGGTATTATTCGTACAATGTATTCATATTGTAAAATTCAGTGTGCAACTGCAGATGAACTCTTGGAAAATGGACGTTTTATTGATGATGGAAGAAAGAGTAAAATTAATACAGTAAAAAGTCATGTGGTATGCTGAGCTTCATGCAATCCATGTAAATACTCAAACTTCTGTTAAATAAATAACTGTATATATGTGTGTGTGTATACTTTTTTAGTAGCATAACATTCTCCCTCTACCTTTTCACTCATTCTTCTAATCTCATTGGACCTCTGTGTGCTTCTTGAACACGTTGGGTTGTTACCATTTGACTGGTGGTCTTTCTGAACAGAAGTTTTCTTTAACTTCTATTGACTGCAGTCATGGACTCTGTCTTTGGGCAGAACTACAATGCAAAGCTGGTTGGACCTCTGTGATTATGAAACTGAATAAGATGCTACAGCCCAAAGGTGGTGGTATTTGCTTTTTCAGATTGGATGTACTTCCTAAGGTATCTCTATATTGCTTCCATTTCAGTTATTGGTTTTATGGTACTCATGAGTTAACCAAAACAAATGGAGAAAGGAAACAGGAAAATAGTGTAAATTCTACAAGATGTTAATGTACCTTTTTCATTCTTTATTTTTAATTGTACCATTAATGAGGTCTGATATTCCCAACTGGAAACTATTTGACATGAATCAAAAGAATTTTAATTACTCCAAGAAATATGATTGATCAGAGCTACTTCATCTTTAATTGCATGTTCATTCACTTGTAATCTAATACAAATTATTATTTTTTAATTGCTAAGGCTTTAAGTGGTTTAGAGGAAGACCACCAGAAAGCAATTTTACAGTTATATAACCTATTGTGAGCAATCCTTTACCTTAATTTTGAAGTTTTTACTATGTTTCTGTTAGTTAAAATCATTTACTGTTTCACCATAATTAATTTTTGCTTCTTCAGAAGCAACTTGAACTGGAGCTTCTTGTTTCAATGGAACAAATGGCAAAACTTAGGACAAGACCTGATGCTTCCTGTTCAGGTACTTCCATGTGCTACAATATTGCAAATTAGAGAACAGAACTGTTCCAATACTTATGAAGACGAAAATGTGCTAAGAAAGAGGTTAAAACTAACTTAAAAGGCATAGAAATTAACTTCTATGTGAGTAAAATGCACATAAACATTTCAAAATAATTGTAAACACATAAAGAATTCCTATCCATTTTCCCATCTCTTTTCCATCAAGAACTTCTTCATGTATAGTATGCCAAATACTGCAAAAGCAAATGAGTTTTCACTTCCATATCAATGGCTCTATGGGTTTGTAATGTTTTCTATCTGCTCTAGTATGCATTACCATCTGGTGTCCAATTGGAGAACTACAACGTGTGTGTGTGTGTACATGTATATATATACATGCAGTCCTCTACATACACTTGTACATATGTACATGTAACAGTTATGCACATGTTTAATGCATGGCCATCTGATGTCTGATGCTAAAGTTATATTGTAGCGAGATTCAGAATTCTCTGAAGCAAACTCACAGTGGTAGGAACCTGAAATGTTCATAATACTTGTTTAACTAGAAATAATTTTTTTATAAAAAGTGTATAAGATGATTTTGTTAAACCTAATAGTCTGTGAATGAAATATAGTGGATATTGACACAGAGTCACAAAGAATGATTATATTGTGGATGTATTGAAGCGGAACTGATGAGTTTTGGACTTTGATTTTTGGCTTCTTTTTGCTCCTTCTTCTGTACTAGATTCTGTAGCTACAATCTTCCACAAGAAGATTAAGAAGGTAATTAGTTATTTTCCAGTTTATATTCTAGTTCTTAAAGAATTTGTTATCTATTTGTGCTGCATCTAACCCCCAGGTTCTAATGATTCAAATTCACTATAAATATAACTAATGAAACTCAGGAACTTGTATTTCATGTTTATAGATAGGTATCTATCTGTTCATGTGAAGTTTTTCTATTGACTTCCAAATTATGTATAAGAAGATTTATTTATCTGATAGTACCTGAGACTGAAAAAAAGAAAGTACTATTTTTCTCCAGGAAGAATCAGTCATGCAACTGAACTGTTCAACAGTGTACTAGTCAATTTCTTGAAAAAATTTTTACCATAATTGCTGGTTGGGAACAAAAGTGAAAGGAGAAACAAATCAAATGGGCCATTGTTCTTGCAAATATTTGTGAACATAAAAAACTGTAAGAGGAAAAAAAAAACACCATACATCTGTATCAATACTTGCATGGAAGTCCATAGTTCATGTGGAATATTATAGAAATCAAGGCTGATTTTGAGAGTGAAGGAGATTGAGTCTGTCCTCAAAAACTGAATTTACAAGTAAATACCATTGGCAATTAATATTGCAGTCACATTGACTCCAAATTAATTCATCTTGATTCATGTTGTTATGATTAATATCAAGGACATTAATAATCATTAACATTTATTGCAGCATCTTGCTGACTGGTATAATATTTTGTAAAACTGGCACTAGCATTGTGCATCTGTCTTTGCTATTTATGTAGACATAGATGCAGAAAAATTTATAGAAGTACTGTTACAGCTTTAAAAATGTAGGCTTCATGAGCTTGGCTGTTTCCGTGCCTGATTGCAAATTCACTGGCACATGCCAACAGGCTTAGTGAATGCCAGATGAGTTTCTGTTTCTTCGTTTTGTAAGCTTGTGTTATTACACATCAACATATTTTCATTTCTGAATATGACCAGCTATTCAAAAGTGATGGGTTTAAATTATATACTTCAGGTGTCTTTTCCAAGAGTCATAGGTACACAAAAAAGTTACATATAAATCAAGAATTATCTTTATTCACATTGTATACCATTGGACTTTAAAAGATATTTTAACCTCTTTGACATTATCTAATCCACTCAATAGAACTATTAGATATAAAGTTAGATGTACATATAACTCTGCAAAACTGACATCTGAAACTCAAATGTACATGGTGTCTTGCACAGGAGTGGAATAAATATCTACTCTAAATGGTAGTGAAAGTTTAACTACTTTCCAAACGCTCCACTTAGTAGAGGGAAAAAAAAGTGTGTGCTATTTCAATTGCAGTAGTACCTATAAAATAGATGTATTTTTGCATTTTCAGAGACTGCACAAATATTAAGGGCTTAAACTTCATTGACACATTTCTAATAGAAATTAGTCTCAGACACAATTTTGTAAAATAAATACATGTAAGGAACAAAATATTTTCCTTTCTGTTCTTTTAAAATAAACTTTATAAGGATTTAACTTAAATACAAACAAACCTTATTCATGAATGAAAGAATAATTCTAGAAAAGCTAACAAGTGGCTGATCACTAAATAGTAGATGAAATCTAATGATAGGATTGGAATTAGTTCTGTTGAGCATCAGGAAAAACATACCATGTAATGTGGCTTACCATTTCTATAATTAAATGTGATTTAGAGGCAAGGAAGTAGCGCAATACGGCAAAATGAATGCCTGCTCTTTTATATAGAGAAATAATTAGACATGTGCTTTATACAATTCTGAAATCCAAGGACCTGGTGAGGGGGAGCAGGCGGGCATTGTTTGTTCATTTTCTTCTTTATACAGCATTCAAAATTTGCCAGATATATTGTTAAATTATAGGTTTTCTTGTTTTCTTCAGCTTTAACTGAGAAGCCTAATAATAATAGGCTCAAGCTTTGAGGCATACTACAGCTAATGCATGCTACATTAAACAATTACATTATTTTTTTAGTGGGAGGAGTTATACATTTAAATGTGCAATTTTAAGTATATCTTCTGCTAGCTTCTGATGTTTTAAATCTGCAGTCTAAATTCTTCAGGAAAAACAAATTCCTGAAAGAGCCCATTAGTGTCCTTGAGTATATCCTTCATGTATTAGGTGTAACCCCTTGACACTGTTCCCACAAACCACCCAACACCAGATATGAGAAAGCACAGAAGATACTGAAAATTGTTTCTAGTGTGACATCATTATTCTACAGAATGAAGCATGGAGGCAATCCATGTCTAAGAGGTGTTTAATGCATTACTGTTCATTTAGTTCCTCTAGAGTTTACCTAGCCTCACTGCTTAAGGGGAGTTTTTTTTAGGTAATCTAAAAGTATACAATTTAACTTTTTTTTTTTTTTGCAATGGAACATTTCTATAATATGAAATGAAAGAATTCCCCAACCTACCTCAGGATCACATTTTTGGTATGCACTGTGCACTTGTTTAACAGCACAAGCTTTAAAGGAAAAATAAGAAATACAAATTTGTTTCATTCATTGCCTTTTTGAGAACTCTCACTTTGAGAAGAGGGCTATAACACACCCTTCCCATTTCACTAATATTGTTCTGTACTGGGGCAGGGAGGGGGAAGTGCTGTGAGGAGAGGTGAGAGATGGTGAAGGGTTCACTCCACATCTCAGTAATAAAGACCTGACAACAAGTGGCTTAATAAGATAACTCCTTTAATAAAACAGAGTAATAAAGGAATATAGATAGTGAGTAAATCTTGTATCCCATCAGATGCTGAGCACCCCACATTTGTGTGCTGCACAGAACGTGTGTTGTCCATGGGGAGAAGCCCTGCCTTATGGTCCCTTGAGCTAATATATAATTTCCTTACAAGAAAACAATTTTTTCCCTAAAGGATGTTTTCATAAGAACTCCTTGATACCTTTTCAAATACAGGTAAGGCCACACAGGTGGCATAATTATTGGTACCAAGTGGGAGCTGCCTGTAAGGCTTCTCTGTTACTATGAGCTGACTGAGGTTATTCTGCGACCAAGTAATTTGCGCAGCAAGACACAGCCCCGAGTGCCACACTGTGTGTGCAGCACAGCCCACACAGGCCTGCACCTGTGCAGCAGTCTCCTAGTCAGGATCAATACAAGTATCCTGTATCATCATTACAGATGTTAAAACTTTGATAAAATTCTAAAAACATTCAGAAAGGAAAAGCATATGGTCTTTGGATATCTTTACAGTCATGCATGAGTGCTATGGAAATCTGTAATGCTCATAGAACTTGATCTCACTCTGAATAAGCCTACAGTCCTGTTGAGAGCTAGATGGGCAACAAGGCTGGATAACCATTGAGATAACTGAGTGTGTTCTGGAGTGCTTGGAGGTGGAAGAATAAAACCAAAGCTTGTCTTTCTGAATGCAATTATTTCTACCTTCAAAAATCAAGCTGTAAAAGGTGGTAGAAAAGAGACCTACCTCTTCCATATTGTATTTGTGCCACTGGACTTCATAATCCTTCATTACCAGGTTCTCCTATTAAATCTTTTCCTAATTTGCCTATCATGCTCTTTTAACAAGTTCTTCGTCATAAAAATCTATGAGCCAGAAGGTCCCTTTCTGAGACAGGTATCACAAGGACAGGACTGAGATGCAGTTTTCTGTTTGCGTCGTCCAGAATTTTCTCTTTTTCAGTCACTACCAGAAGGAGAGAGTGATACAATTGCTTACTGTTAGTGAGAATACAGGCACCTAAGGAAAACAATCAATTAGGAAGAGCTTTTGGTGAGATATAAATAAATATACCCACTACTTTAGAATTTGTGTCAGTTTTTAAATCCTTTAATTAATGGAGATTCAGCATATGTAAAATAAAGCACTTTACTTTCTGTTGACTTCCTGACTTTTTGATGAATCTGAATGGGTTTCTGTTTGAACCAGTGTTTCTTTTAGAAACAATATTGAATAAAAAACACACAATTACAGACAATCCACCATAACAGCAGCTAATTTTTTTTAATAGCTAATTCAGTCTTTGTTAAACAATGGGCATTTTGATCTAGTCTGTACTAATCTACACTCAGTGATAACCACTGGAGAACAAAGTGAACCATCTGGTTGATGGCTACCAGCTCATACAGCTCTCTCTTACTTTTCATTTCCAAGTTTATGCTCTTCTTAGGTTGCTACAGCAGCTCCTTAAGCTTCTTTTATTGTAGGGCTCTCTTCATATTATCAACATTTGCTCTGATTTATGGACACCATTGTTACAGTAGTAGTCAACAAACGTCAAATAAGAGGTTATATGTTCTCCTTAATCTTACTCAGTGTTCTCCTTTTTTTGCTCATCCAAGGAGAACATTTTTTATTTTGGACACCGCACAGCACTGAGAGTTCATTCATCATTATCCATGAGTTCTTCTCAGAATCATTGTTTCTCACAGTAAATTTTACCAGGATAGGTTTTGAGTTTATTAATTTATTTTTTTTTTTTTTAATTTTTGTTACTTGACCTTAAATATAGGTGTATCATAACATTTACTTATTAGTCTTTTTTCTGTATTTAGCTTTCCAAGAGATTCTGCATAAAGGCTTTGGGAGCCAATATCCTCTAATTTAGGATATGACCCTTGCAAATCCTCTCAATAAGCAAGTAGTGCTCTCCTACAGTTCCATGGCATTGTCCCAGAAACCTACTTGTGGAAAAATGACTGAAGTTATGTTATAACATTAATGAAATTTTAGGGTAAAACTGCAGCTGCTACTTCCAGGATGGGATGGAGTTGCTATGAACTGAACCTACTCCCCAGTATTTCCTCAGGCAACACAACCTGCAACCTTAGCACATGCTAAGAGGAACTGAACTGAACTTGGGTGGGTGGGTGGGTAGTGGTGGTGGTGAGGTGCGGAGTGAAGACGCCAAGGCCAGGCCCTGTGGTACTCCATGCAGGAAGGGGAACCTGATTGTACCATGTACTGATAATCCACATAGTAGCTGTCAAGCAAGGAAGTTGTTGGCTGTTGAGCCACAAACTGTGGCAAGTCACTTTCCTTGTATTAACTTTGCTCATTACAATCTCATTATAATACCAAAGCACATCTCTATCTCAAAGCTACCTGCCTCCAAGGTACGACCACCCCTCACTGAACATTCACATTATATTTTTGTTTGGCTGTGCTTTTAAAGTGAGAGAACTTTACACCTATCAGTTACAAAAGTATATATGACTAGAGTCACTCAAGCTCCACCTAGAAGTAAAGAAATAATATAAAAGTTAGGTAGGGGAGAAGTTGGGGAAAACTCCATCATAATGGCTGGGATTGGTCGACAGACCAAACCTGTCCCCTCCCCCATAGGGAGGCCTATGAGGTAAGAACTATACTACACTCTATGTATACTTAGTGATTAACTCCAAGTAGCTTTTATTAGTGATTAGATTTTGTGTGTATAATATTTCACACTTGTTCTTGCAGTTATTGTACTATCAACGACAATCTCGAACCTTAATCTGTCACGAATCTGTATAATAAAAAATTCTCAGCTGAGATCTGTTTTGTGTGTTTCCAGGAACCTGAATAATTTAACTAGTGAATCTGTCAATGTGGATCCCTGAATAGGACAGGTGAATCACCCTCTGATGCAGTGTGCTGTCCAGTAGAGTCTCTGTAGTGAGCTCTGACAGGCTGGTCTGGTACAAGGGTCTTTCCTGGGATGTTGACAGACTGGTTGAACATTAAGGGTTGGGGGCAAAACCTCCCCCTTAATGTGACACCTACACTTTTGACTTCTTCAGCCCAACCTGACAACTGGAGCAACCGTGATAACAGTAATGGAAGCCAGAGAATGTGTTAACCCAATTCTGACAATAACCCGTCCCATATGGACAATTAGGAACAGAACTGTAAGAATAAAATAGTTGGTGGTAAGGACCTGGCATCCACAATACAACCATTTGGGTGGGATTTACTTCATATTTGCTTTAATAATTTGCAATAACTGAAGCTGACATTGTAGAGGCATCTGGTGACTCTGATAAAGACATGCTATTTAAGAAAAAAAATAATAATTTCCTACACCTTTCTATTTCTTCAATAACTCCCAGACAATTACAACCATTAAAGATTTAACATTATAAGAATGTGAATCTTCCCAAAACCTTTCAATAATATAAAAGAGAATTAATGTATTCTTATAAATAGGGTATTCCAAAGCTTTTCTTTAAGTGTAAGTGGACAGGTAAATTACTTATTTTCTCCATATTTCATGATGCTTTGATTAATTTTGTTGGTAACATCTTGATTCTTGCCCCAAACTTGACTACTGTATGCTCTGCCCCTTTTGCCACCTATTAGCTTTCTTTAAGAGTAAACCTTCATCGACTATTCTTAGCCTACCCGTTCCTTAAAACAATACATGTCACTTTGATTGCAGAGGAAACTATAACTGTTGGAGACAACATTGCACAAAATCAGACCACTTTCTTTATACCTTTTACTTTGTCAGACATTCAACTCCTTAATCTTATAGCTTCTGTCTTTCTTGTGTACTGGTAAGTGTGAAACTATTGAGAAGATAATTTTATCATTTTCTTTTCCATTTTGACAGTCAAGATTCAGTTATGATTTATTATATATCCCAATCAGAAAGGTAACCAAGGATCTTTAATACATAGATTCTTAACTATTGGCTTCAAACATATAAAATTTTAGAATTTTATCTAAGATTCTGGGATTTAGAAAGTAACCAAACTATCCTTTCTTCTGGTTCTTGCAGAGCTTACATTATACTATTTTAAAATATCTTGCCGAATAGTCAGAGCTTTTTGTTTAATATGCTTCAGACTGAGCAGCTGATCCACTGATTTGCTCGCTGAATATTTTCACCAGTCTCCATTCCATTAAAGCAACTGAAACTCCAAAAATAGCTGCAGTTTCTATGATGAAACATGCTAACGGCTGGAAACCGCTGGAATTCTAGGCTCCACATCCTAATGTCGCCTTTATGTCTGTTATGCTGCTGAAAATGACTGCCAGGTAATCTACTTCTATTTGACATTATGAGTCTTTTCATTTTTCCTTGAATTACAAGTACTAATGTTCCTCAAGCTACTAGGAGATTTCAGGGACTGAAGTCTGTAACTGAAGACTGAAGTTATGTAACTCGAAAGACAGAGTTACTGTTAACAATCTCTATGTTATCAGATGCATCTCCTATTGGTAATGATTAGGCCTCCCACCCTCCCTTCCACTTACTAACAGAGTTACACCTGTGGTAATCTTCAATCCTGGGTGCATGTTTGTTTGAGTTAAGAACAATCTTTCAGCACTGAATGAGAAGAGTTTTGGTCTTATCAGGAGTCAGCACAGACTTCCGCTTGCTACAAGGGTATGCACTGTATGCGTGACAGATACTTGCATGCACAGAAGTGGTAAGCAAGCATTTTTTACGGTCTAATTTTCCAAATATTTAAAGACTTTTTCTATGTAATACAAATGCCGAAAAAACATAATATGGCTCAAGAATAGGAATGTTAAAATACACTTATTCCTCATAAAAGTTAAATACAGCAGTGCCCAAGGTGGTGTTCCATTTGCAGCTTTTTAAATTTTCTCTGACTGTGCCCATTTTCTAACGACTCCAAGTTCCTTTTTTCTCATCTTTCAAGTATTTAAAGGAAAACCTACATTATCTTGCATATGCTTTTCTATGGTCTTGTATGGTGTGTATCTATTGCTTCCTTTAACTTAATTTTTCCTTCAGAAATTCTTCTTCTAACACACTAATTACTAGAGACACCTAAACCAAAATATCTCTCTGTGTCCATGCATGGCACAGGTACACCACCTTTTTACAGTTCTGGTTCTTCATGTTGTGGTTTTATACCTTATTTCTTCTATTTCTTCCACTTTTAAGAGATGTGAATGAAAGAAAACAGTAACAATGTGAAACAGTGGATGGACAGAGGATGAGGGCAGTTTGTAGTGTTCTTATTTACTGAATTATCATACTAAGAACTAAAAAAGGGGAAATATATATATCCTATTATTACAATTATTAATTGCAGATTCCCTGTGGTTTACTTCTAGACAAAAAAAATATTACTACTAGGTTATTCATTGAAGGAACTGGAAGTGAGCAGTGGTTAAAATTATTTCAGAATATTGGTTAAATTAAGGCAAAATGTTTAAATTAAAAAATGAAGACAGATTTTTGATCCATTTTTATTTTTCTTCCGAAAGGTCTTAAGATCAAATTAATCTAAATGTAATGTCACAAGTAGTCCTGCTAGTCTAAAAGCCAATACATGTAATTTTACCTTAAATTTGAGAGTGAGAGGTTATTAGAAAAAGATAAATTAATTTCACTAAGAGTTTTTTTGAGAAACATACAGAAATAACAGTTTATTTGCACATTTTCACCTCAGTCACATAGCACCCCTCTTGGGGTATAACTTTTGGTGGACTTCAGGGATAATAAAGCATCCCAGATTCTCTGGCTTAGTCAATGACCAGTCTCAGATCACTTCCTTTGTAAAAAGGGTACTGTGCTGTGCTGCTTTAGTGGTGAAAAATAGAAACAGTACAGCTCCACAAAGGACCTTTACCTCAAACAAATGTTGGCCTAACACATGAAACATATATCTGTATTGAATATGGATAACTGCAAATAAATATGACTATGAAAGTGTAATAATGAAACTCAAGGACATTCCAGCTGCATGCTAGTAACCTACTTATGTAGGTTTTGTCCCAGCTGAATCTCCAAGCTAACAATTTGCATGCCTTTTGACTCTCAGTTGACACTGAATAGAAGTCTATTTTGAGCTCTCTATATACATTGGTCCAAATTCTGAGTGCTTACCATAAGTTTAGAAACTAACAGTATAGATGAACAATGCAATTATATTTCTTTTAGTTTACTTTTTACATTTATTGGGACCTATATATGAGTGTGTACTATCCATCCAGTATTCTCATTGAATCTGTTTGAGGATTTTCAGTATTCTCTCCAGCAGATCAAATTAATATCTTCTTGTTTGTCTGTTTGATGGTTGTCTTCTTCAGATCATCATTTGCTGTTTTAATTACACCAATTCAGAACTATCATAGGCTATTGGGCAAATTGGTGAAATTCAATGGCAGGATTTTTTTATTATTTTTTTTTATGTTCTGTCCTATCCAATATTAACATTTCAGACTAGGAATTCACTTTTACTGTTCATTAGTATTACAGAGCATAATTAATCGATTTAATGTTTTGGTATTTAAAAAAGTGTTGTCTCAAAATAAGCTAATTATTTATACTCCTTCCATGGTCAGTGGATAGATATCAAATGGTCTTAATATAGTTGGGATGAACTATCCTTTGGAACTATTTCACCTCATTAATCATAAAGGGACCCAAATACACAGCTGGCACTTATACAACTAGATTTCAGGTATCTAATGTCCTTCTATACTGTGAAAGGTTTTTGACTTTTTCCTTCTGAAAAATCTAAATATATTATGACCTTCATCAAGCATTTAGAGATATGTTCCATAACTCAGAGGACTGTAATGACATTTGCCCCTGTTAGAGATGCTTATTTTCCCATTAAGTTTATAAGTGATTGTAATGTCTTTAATTATTATTCTAATACTTCTTTCTTAAGAAGTATTTAAAAAATCCACAAATTATTCTAGTGACTCTCTAAAAGGTATTATATTCTATTGTGGTATGGTTGATGATTGAAGTGTGTCTTTCTACTGTAGTCATGGTGTATTCATTACCTTGTTAGCAGTGCAGAATTCACAAAAGCACAATGTGCAGCAATAAACTGCTGGTGACTCCCTCTTAAACTGTTCAGACAGAATGAAATACCAGAGAACTGACTTAACCAAACATTAAGGGTCACATGTAAAAATGAACTGCTTTATGATGATCACTCCTGCCATGTTTTCAGAAAAATGATTGAACTAAAAACACTCTGAAAACAATTAAAGCTTGAAGCTTAGTTTTATTTCAGTATTCACTATTTTTTCCCCAAATACAAAAGACAAAAGCTTACTGCATTCCAGTTTCTGATAAACCCAGGATGTAGTTTCACGTTGAATGCTGTTTATGATTTTTTAACATCTTTACTGAAGCTCTGTTTGATGTACAATAATGTGAGATGAGAAATCCAATTTTTTTAAAAGTTTTCATTGGAAATTGAATGTGGTGAGGTTGGCAGCTTTTCAAACGATGCAGGAAAATATGCTAAATAAGCTCTTTTGAAGAGCTAAATGACACTTGAAATGTAGCCAAGACCTTGTTTCCTAAGGGCTACTGAATGCAAAGAATGTAGTTAGAGTGGAAACTACTTAAAGAAGTAGCTGCAAACAAATGAAAGTATGGAGCTGTTCTACTGTGTTAAAACCAGTCGATTTATATCACCTATGCAGTTTTGGATATAAGTTTGAAGTACAATACATTAATCTAGTTATTAACATTAATATTTCCACCTTTGATCTTTTCTATTTTAGTGAAAGTTTTCAGTAGCTATCATAACCCAGCAAGTTTTCTTGAAGACAATCTAAATATACTTGCAGAATAAGCAGCCCTATCAGCTAATTCCTGCTTATTGCCAAGTGAATGTTTAGATAAATAAATTATCTTTAAGCAGAGGACTTGAAGTCTAGAGGAAAATTTTGCAATTTTCGCACATCTTATATTTTAAAAGTAGCATCTTATGTTCTAGAATATTGTTCATAAGCTACTAGTTTTGCGGCATGGACAAAAGTCCAGCAACTGTAGAAAGCATGGAAGCATCCAGCAGCTTGTTTTCTTCATACACCAGATGAAAAAAAAAAAAAAAAAATCATGACGGAGAAAATAGAAAAAGAAACATATAAGTACTCCAAACAAAACAACATAGCACAAAGTCAGCTGGGTTAATCAAAATGATCTTTATTATCTCACTTGCAAAAATTGACGTAAATGGGTGAAGTCTTCACACATTCTCTTTTCTTGACTTCCTTCTGTGTGAACTAGCAGTAATAAAACTCTTCTGCACCGAAGGAATAAGATAAATCCATTTGTCTTTATTATGGTTTCAGAAAGTATTTTTACAGGCACTATATAAAAAACTTGTAAGTAAAGGAAACTAATGACCTTGTTTCTCAAAAGCCACTGAACAGCCATCACATAGTCAAAACATGTCAGTTCTGAGCCACTAAAATTCTCTGAGGAATGTCCCAGAACAAACAGCATTCATCAAATCGTACTTTTTATGAGTCGGAATTCTGTTGCCTTAGAATGGTCACCTCTTTCCAGATGCTTTGACCTTCTACTTCTTGGTGGAGCTCCCTTTAAGTATAAATGACTGAAGGTGCAATCTATCTATGTCTTATGTTTATAATTCTTCAGTTCATAGGTTTAGTTATGCTTTCCCACTTACACTACCGAGGGCTTATGTATAAATCTATCGTTGCATATAACTTCTGTCCTGAAGATGATTTGTAACCTTAGGCAAAGAAGAAATATTTTTATTTTATTTTTTTTTTAAATTTGGGTGGGTGGGTGGGGTGGGGAAAATCTTGTTTCTCCTTTTGATGCCAAAATGTCACAGAGTAACTACTCAGAGACGTATTTTGTCTTTAAACGGCAAAGGTATTTATTTTGTGCAACATTGGGGAGCTAGCCTATTCACACCACACAAACTAGCTCCAAAGTTTTCAGTGAAAAGTCAGGTATTTTACACATTTTTCGTGAGAGGTTACATCATCTTTACATACATGTTCATTGTTTTTGACACCCAGTCATTCCATTCATAATAGGTGTGATCTAGGTGGAATAGACCTTTCAATTTTCTTTGTTCAATGATTTCCTGACTTGATAGTCTCCTTACCTCCTTCAGGAGCCCACATTATCTTTTCTAAAGAGTACATTCCTTTCTCAACACAAACAGAGCATCACCCAGAGCATTGTAGCAAACTCATCCTGACTAATCTTATTTAAAAAAAAAAAAAAAAAAAAAAAAAAAAAGACCTTGTTTTGTTTCACTTTCAGATATCTATCTTCACATTTATAATACTAAGTTTTGGGAAGAGAGTAAAAAAAGTGATTTCTTCTTTCTTTAAAATGTTTTAGGAATGTTTCTTACTACCATCTTACTATTTTCCTTAATGTAAAGACAGTCTTTTTAAAGTGCAAAACCCAATAAATCCAATGATTACACATGCACAGCATCAGTTATTAATAATAGAAGTCCACATTTGTTTAACTTAGTCATTTACATGTGAGGTGTTTACAATGAACTTTACAAGTCAGCAGCTTTTAAAATTGGATGCATTCTATTCAACTTCTCTAGAATTGCAACTTAATCTGTGCTAAATCTGATTCATAAAATTTGAGTCTAATTGTTGGTGGTTTTTTTTTTAATACCCTTTTCTGCTAGAATTACAATTAGCCCATAGCCTTTGAGATCTTTTAACCATTCAATTCAGATAATTTGGGAGTACACACTCTGTTTACCTTCTGTTTTCATAATAGTTTCTGTTTTGATAAATGACAATTTGTCTTGATAAGAATTTTGACCTGGGTAGTTAACCCAAGTGCTGAATAACAAGTGCACTTGTTATAGACCTGCTATGGACAATGTTACTTGCTAATGGACTCTGGGACCCATTAGCATTGCTTGGCAGACACGTATAATATTGTATTAATAGATTATAAAAGAGTGAGCTGAAGGACATTTTAGAGCTGCTTTACAGTAGCATTTAAGTGATTTTGAAGGTTTGATTTTCACACCAGTTGAATATAAGCTGATTTTCTCAAAGTTTAAAAAAATGTATAGCTAAGTACCTCAAATATTTGTTCAATAGAAGTCATCAATTAGTCAAATCTTAAAACTGCTTAAACATGCAGACAAAACTACTATTAACTTTTTAATAAATTGGCAAACTTTAGGTACCTTGAAGGTCAATGAATTACGATTTTTGTTAAATTCTAGATTTCAGTCATCTCTGGTAAAAGCTAGGAACAGAAGTCAAGAGATCATTTCCCTAATTATGAAATCATTACAGCTTCTTGAAATAATTATGTTAGAAAATACTACTGCTGCTGAACATGATCTTCCAAATCTTTCAAATTTTTTATGAAGCTTCAGAATGAATGGCTTTGTTTCAAAAACAATAAAAAACCCCTTTCTGTTTTCTCCTTCTACAAGCTATAAGGAACAGCTGTGATTAATATAAAAAAAAAAAACCAATGCCTAAGGTGATGTAGAAAACAAGGTCCTTTGAGGGGTACAAATGAGCTTGGTATTAATTGAGGGAAGCTGTGTCTGACTAAAGTGAAACAAGCAAAAATAGAGAGTACAAAGATGTGTGAGAGAATATATTAAATATTTTAGTAGTAGTTTTATTCCCTTTCTGCCTGAGTCCCACTTCTGAGTTTGCACCTCTTCTTCTCTTATATATATGTGTATGTGGCAGAGGGGCTTTTTTCTTCTTTTAATATCAGTACATTTTTATTTTGCTGTAACTTAATTTTGGCCAGCTATCAGCTTGATGCACCAACTGGTAAAGGCCAAGTGTGAACTTGCTTCCCAGCATAGCTTATGTATTCCTGTCAATTTTTGCCTGCTGAAAACATTCCTTTGTGCAGCAGCCAGCAACAGAAGGAACAGAAGCCAAGAATCAGTGATAAGGTTTTTCTTTCCAAATTGTATCATGTTGCACATTTAGAACCTAGAGAGTAGGCAGTTTATGTAGCTCCATTGATAAAAGACAATGAAATTTAATTGAATTATTTTACTTTTATTTCTGATTATTTAAAAATTTATAAACAGAAGACAGATTTCATTGTTATGAGCATGATGGCAAACAAATCATAACATAAACATACTGAAATCATTCCTTTTCTTTGGCTCACAGAAAACCATAGAAATTACATTAAGCATTTTGAAATGTCACGTTTTCGAAGTTGGTAAATATACTCATCTAATTAGCTTGGAGTAGACTGAGGTATGTGCTACCTAAATATAAAATGTAAGATGAAGTTCTGAATATGAATGAAGCATTGTTTGACAGTATGCTACTGTGCAAAAAGCATATTTCTAAATCCACAGAAGGATTTCCACAGACCTCTATGAATCAAGAGTTCTGTATCTGGTGTTCTCAAGAATCCATTTTGTGTCATAATACAACACCCATTATAGATATGTTTCTTCTTAGGAAAACTGTCTTCTAAGTGAGATGAAGAATAAATATATGCTATTTAATACTGCTGACAAGAAAGTTGATAAATTGTCTCTATCTGGAAAGTGGTTTTGTTTGGGTTTTTTTGTTTTTTTGTTGTTTGTTGTTTTTTGTTTGTTTTTTTTTTTAACTGTTGTTTTTTTACTGGCTACAGCACAAATATGCTCAGTTCACAGGAAAATTATTGGTGTGTCTTTTACTTGATATGGCGTTGCAACTTAGATCCAAAAAAGACAAGCTAGATTTGTTCAGTCTTACACACCTTTTTAATAAAAATTCTAAAAACATTTTTCTGTTTATATACTTACAGATTTTCAGTGTCCATTAACTTACAATTCTTCCCTCTTCTGTCTCAAAGAACTTATGCATTTCAATGGCGATTCAAGAAACTAGCATTGTCTTTATAACTGAAATCTTTACTACTAATGACCTAACTGCACATATTATAAGCTAGCTTACTTTCCTGTGGTTTATCTGCTGAAAGCTGACTTATTTTTTAAAAGATTAAAAATTAAAATGAAATTGCACATCATTATTTTGACATAAACAGGTTAGCATCACAGAAAAAACCCAAACCTTCCATGTTCCAGATCCACCCAATACAATAATGCCTCTAAAATAGTTCAAAGCTCATCTCTCATATCTCCATGTTGTGTAAGTTTCTTAAAATAATCACTCAGTTAGATCATCATGTATTTTTAGTTGTGTTGAGCTTTATGTCAGATTTCACTGGTTGAGATGCAAGTAAACTTGCTTTGTGTGTTGACAGAAAGATAAACATCTCTGGAATATACTTGCTCAGTGACAGCACAGCTTTCCATTGTTTTCTTCCTCAATATGTAGATCAATTTGTAAAGTTATGAGGCATATGGATATTGATATGTATCACTTTATAATGAAATAATACACATAATGTTTGACCCATTCTTTGCACAATGAGAAAAGAAAGTGTTTGTAATAAAAACATAATTAATGTAATCAGGGAGGAAGAAAATTAAAAGAAAAAAAACAAGTGTCAATACAATAATATTATGATATTAAAAATTTTCTGGAGATTTGCTGACTGGACTACAACTGGTTTCAAAAACATAGTGGTGTACTCACTCACTTATTTGAATTTTTGAAACAAATTTCCCGAACTGCATGGTACAATGGGAATTCTGAAAAGCTAGATATTGGGGTTTCTGTTTAAGTTTCATTAAACTTTAATTAAGTAAAAAATTTGTGTTTTAACGGGGTCTAGGACATTCCTAATTTTGAAGACTGATGTCCTCATCTGTCTTAATTTTTTTTAATGATTTGATGTACTTAAAATTTCTTATGCAGCTGAGGCTTGTCAGAAGATAATACACATTATGGATTTTCATTTTCTATTATTTAACCCTATTTCTGACTTAATATTATTTAAGCTTTAAATAAATGGTCTAAAAGTTTTCATGCTGTGTATCACTTGAAAGATATCTTTGGTATGAGGGCTGAGTGATTGAGAAAATGAAAAAAATGAAGAAAAGCTGGGTTGAGAGTGAAGGAAATCAAAGGGTGTCAGCTGTGGAAAGGACCCTTAGCATGGGGTATACTTTATTAGAATTTGGTGGAGTTCTTGAAAGAAAAAATAGAGAAAGATTTTTTTAGGGACTAGTAAAATAGAAGACATAGATTAACAAAGATAAAAATGTGTTTAAAATATATATGCCGAATGTATTTTCTAGCTTTTAAAGTTCTCACTTTAAAGCCTTTGTTTTCTAGTTCAATTAATTGGATATAATATATATACATAAATACTACTAATATCATTGTATGATCATTTGCAAATCCAAATTGCTTAAATACCTGGCTCAGTGCTGATAATTAGGAATTTACAGGCCTGTCACATTTACTTATTTTGGTAGACTTTACTTTTAAAATTCTCATCTAGTCATTGGCAAAACTGCATAATATGAGATCATTTTTAGCAAAATTTAAGATTGGCTTGCTTCTCAACCCTCAAAAAATGGGTAGAGTGAAAAGGTTACTTCCAAGTTAGTTTATCTTACAGAAAAAAAGGATGTATCTCACACACTGGATTGATTTTTGATACCTAGGTTTGCAATTTATAGCTTTTGGGGAACTCTACATTTGTACTAGTCTTTCTTTTGGCCTTTCTATAAAGGTGGACTAACTCTCCCCTCTTTATTTGTTCTCACTTCCTGTTGTTTTGGTCTTTCTGGTGTTTTTTTTTTTTCTTGGAAATTTTGGTTGTTTTTTCAGTTTTTTTTAAAGAATACCTCAATTTCCCATATAACTAATATTTTTCTGTGTCTAATAATTTTTAATACAATTCACCATTAAAATTATTTTATCCAGAAAAGTCACAAAATAGTTCACTTTAGGAAGTAAATCTCTGGACATAATTGAAATTATTGTTAGAAAATCTGTTTTGTAGTGGTAGGTCTGACATGGAACTACTGCTTCCTTTTGATTAGTTAATTTAATGAGACAAGTCATATTCATAGAACAATTGTTTTCTCTGGTTATGATTATGCTTCATTATCTTTTAACTAAATCAACATTTTACCAGTCTTGCTTTTTTTCTACCTGAACTAAATGCTAAAAGAACACAACTATTTTTCTGGTAGTGCAAGTACTGGCTGAATATGAGAATTCTCTGATTGAACAGAACCCTCAGCCATGTAGTACAGAGAGGAAATACTTCAGGGCAAAGAGATAGGATCAAGTGGCTCCCACAACAGGGACCCAAATTCTTTATACTGTACTCTGTGTATGCAAACAAGGGTTGAGGTGGACTGTTCAGGTTTGTATGGGAGTAGAAGGGACAGCACTGGCACAGGCTGAGAAAGGCCAAACACTTTTAACTGCTGCTCCACAGCTGAGGTTGCTCTCCAAACTCAAAGAGCTCTCCTTGAGTTCTCTTTCTGTGCGATGATGAACCAGTGTGGTTAAGGGTAACATGCTAGGTCATAATCGATTAAAAGCACTCACAGGCTCTTTGTTAGTTGGTTGTAATTACTGCCTTCCAGCTGATACATACCAACTGCATGAATGCTTCCAATTACCATCATGAAAACATCAAGTAAGTTAGCTCAAACCCCTTTAAATCCCTTATGTTTTCATTCACTGTTCAGAGTTCATGTATTATATTCCAAGACAACTTAATTTCAAATTAAAAAAAACAAAAAAAAAGTAGAAGAAAATGACTGGTACAATATTTAGAATTTGAAGCAAATTGTTGTAGAAATTGCCCAGAAAGTAAAAAATATAGGTTCAGTTTTTCCTTTTTTATCTGAGGTAGCTCAGATCAAAGCTTGTATTTCCATGAGAGTGCCCTGATTTCAGTGAATTAAGTGGTGCTAGAGGGGTTGTTTTCTGTCCCTCCTGTTTAAACTGCGCTACTGGACAGTCAGGACTACAGGGTTCCTGGGACTTAGAGAGTGCTAGTGGAAGCAGAACTTTGCAGTGTATCTGAAACTCTCCTTTGAGAGTTCTTACCCTGTTCCCAGTTTTATGTATTTTACCTAATAACTATTTAATGCAAGCATGTAATTGAGACCCTGTCATTTAGGGTAATCAACTGAGATTTTTACAGTTAAGTTTTATACCTCTCCATGATAAACCAAGCTACAGCGTAGTGCTTCCCCTGGGCCCAATTAATCTTTGTTTGCTTTTCTGCAAGTGAACAGCCCCAACAAGAGGTGCATATAGGTTGTTTGTAATGGTCCTCTTATGGGAGGTAGGAGATGCAGGTTTAAATCTCTTAGGCAGGAAAGAAAATTTAACCTAAAAATCTGTTACATCCTACCCACTCGAACTGCCAAACAAGTATAAAAAGGCCAAAACTATCACTAATCATTTCCTTCTTCAAGAACTTCTACAGGAATTATCTGGTGTCATGATTTTTGGTTTTTGTTTGTTTTTTTTTTTAAATTCCATACAGGCCCTATTCTTGGCTAATCAGTGTATCTCAAATATATTGTTAATGAAATGATGAAATTATAACTTAACCAACCATACTGATTTTAAATCATTGTACTTTATCCCACTTTAATCTTCAGAAATCTTAGATACCTATTGCTGTGATAGTGTTCTTTAATCTGTATGCTATAATACATATGGGTGTGGAGGTTCTAAGAAAACTGTGCAGCAAGGCTCCTATACTGTAAGGAAAATAAGAAATAAGAGAGGGAGGGGGGAGGTGATTTCCTCAGTCCCAAAGGAAAATACTGCAAAGTTCAGTGTTGAATATTTACATGTAAATAAATACCTGAGAGCTTTTGCCCTTCCCAAAATGTCCGTAAGTATAAATGATTTATTAACACAATATACCTATTACGATTTATTTGCTAATAGGGAAAACTTTTCTGCAGCATAACAAACTGGAGACCTACAGCTGAGGTTAGATGGATGGGGACAATAACCAATAGTGCTTACTTGTTTAGGAGTTTAAGACAGCATGCATATCTAAGCGACAGATACAGGACAGTGGAGACATATGGACAGAAACAGACTACAGGCAAATTCTTTAATTTTCATAAAGAACAGATTAATAAAAATGTTTTAACTGTCATCACTCTAAAACCAAACAAAAACTATGCTAAACCTTTGAAGACATCCAATTGTAAAAGAATTAATTTTCCAATTAATAAATATTATTACTTTCTAATTTCTCTTGCCAACTGTTTAGCAGCATGCTGCTTATTACTTATCATAAATAACAATGTTTTACTAATAGCTTTTTAATGAGTGATAAATAATTGCTCCATTAATATAAAATGCACTAATTTGTTCTACTCTTGGACTCACTCCTCTCCTGCTTGATATGCATATATTTTAAAATATTGTGGACATTTATATTATTTTTAAAAATGGAAACAAACCTGAGATAACTATCTAATAGATACTTGCTGACAGATTGATATGTTAAGAGCATGAAGATGACTCACGTTCTTCTTCCATCTTTATGTTTACTGATACACTATGAAATTGCTTAGTTTTTCTGCACTGAATTTAAATTTGATTTGCCACATTCATTTGTACAGAAAAAAAACAAATGGAGGTCAAAATATCTACTTAGGCCAATTCTCAATGGATGCCTCGCTTGAATAAAAACTTACTATTCCATGATAATTATTAAATGTATGGAGAAAATTGCAGATCAAAATCCATAAAATTCTAGGGTAATTACATTGTAGTTAAAATATTTGGGCTAAGAAATTCAAGTTATAACTATTTATATAATGATAAAAACCATACAAAATTTGCTCAGTTTATTCTCCTCGCCCTCCCCCCTACCTATTTTCAGTAAGTCCTCATTCAGGTATAGGGTCCATTAATTTTGCATTTTATGCAGAATTCCACTAATTTTTCCTCCGCTACATGAGAACATTCAGAAAGATTTCATATCCTACTTCAGCTGACATACTGGCTCAGTGAAAGCTGAGAATAAATGCTTCAGGATTTAATTTCTTGAATGGGACTTTTTTCCTAAAGCAGAGAATCTGGGGGCATATTTTACATGAGATTATACTTGAAACTTCAGTGGCCTTAACTGGTACACAGCTCTTAATTAAACTCTATGCAGAGATAAGAATTTTTCTCATGGGAAAATATTTTAATGTATACTTGAGATGTAGATACAGACTTCAGTTTTAAACTCTGAAAAATCATAACAAGAGGCGTATTTGTGTTGCAGTTTTATTAGCATAGTCTTGCTAAATTGGTAGCTGCCCTCAGTGGTACAGGATAATGACATGCAAAATTTTGTGTTTATTCTTCTTGTTCTCTGATGAGATACTGTGTCTCCTATGGGGCTCTATTTTCCAGTATTTCTATACCTATAGAATTTCTCTGTCTCTAGATAAATGCTCCTTGTGACACCATGCACCAGCCTAGAAATGGATTTTATGCATACGATGAGAATTCTGTTTTTGTTTAGGGAACTTCAGTGGATTTTTTTTTTCCCTCTGCTTATCTGTGGGGTTTTTTCGTTATTGTTGTACGAAGAATACACTCTTTTCCTTCAATTCTTTCTAACAGAATGCCCTTGATCTCACCCCAAGTTATACTGTAGAAATATAATAATGTAGAAAACCTGTTTCCTCTGCTAACTAAAACCTTCTACTCTATATTGAGAAAAGTCTGTGTATATAAAAATAGCCTTTGAGATGCATAGCTCTTTTGACAGATTTACTAAGTGAAAGCCCTAATTCTGCTGGCTGTTTTGCACATTGCTTTATCTACATCAGTATAAACATGCTGGTGCAAAAATCGGCCCAGAATTGGCTCAGCATCTTTAGAATTTACTTGCAAAATCTAATGTAATCATAGTTTTAGCATATTCAAACTTGCCTTGGATAAACAAAAGGAGAATGATATTCCTATAACTTGTCATCAAACTGACTTAAACACTAGGGTCTGTTTAACATTCCATATACTATGGGAATATAAGAGATTGCTCCAAACCAGTTTTAATCCAGAAAACCATTGGCCATTGGGGAAAGAGCTTGGCTTTTAAAACCTGAGAGGCTTAGGCGTGGTGCTGCACTAATGGGGCACACAGCTCTTTGACAGGTGCTCATAAGTTAGGAAAGGACTGAGGGTTTTGTTATAGTCAGTGGCCACATTGGCCATAGAGACCATGAGGTGATAGATGTTAGGAAGCTAAGGAAAGTGAGGAAGGAGAGTAGCAAAGAACTTCAAGAAAGCAAAATTCAGCTTGTTCAGGGAAGTAGCAGGGAGAATCTGTGGGAGGCTGCTTTGAAGGGCAGAAGAGAGATGACTGATTTTTCAAACAAATTCTTTATAACACAGAGGCAGTCTGCTCCATTGTACAAGAAAATGTGGAGGTGTAATCAGAGGCAGTCTGGATGTTTGGTGAAGTCATCACTGAGCTCCAATGCAAAAGAAAACTGTCATGGCAGCAATGAAGCCAAAGCAGAAGAAAGAGACAATCAGAAATTACAGCTACACAAATCAGAAGATACTCAACATTAGGTTACCTTGAATCTAGTAAGAATGCCCTGATCTGTCAGTATTTAAAACTCTTCCCTCATAGCAGTCTCTACTTCCCTGAGATAGATCTAGATACATATATGCATGTATATGCACATATACAGACACACACGTATATGACATACGCAGAATTATATTCACTTGCAACAATGGAGACATGCAACCAAGAACAACTTATAGGCCTCCTCCAGATACATGACAGAATTATGAAGTTCAAAGCTCATCTGGAAATTAAATTGTTAACTAGCATGAAGGGCATAAAAAAAAAATTGGATTTGATTGGAAATCTAACTGGCAACCAGTTACAAATGGCATCCCTCAAAGGATGATACTGGAGCTGATTTAACATCTTCATTAATTACTTAAATGGTAGGATAGGATGTACTGCCAGCAAATCCACTGATGACGCTGAAGTGAGGGTGGGAAACTGGAAAGCAGAGCGGGGTTGCCATTTAGAATGCTCTCAAACAGCTGGAGGTTCAGGCAAAACGCAGGCAAAATGTGAAATCCTGTGTTTAGGACAGAATAATCCAATGCAACAATACAAACTGTACAGATATTGGCTTTGGAGAAATGGATCTGGTGGCCGACAAGTAATTGAGCATGAGCCAGGAGTATGCCCTTGAAGTGGTGAAGTATGGGGTGGTGAAGTCTACCATCCAGTGGTTCATTGGCATCAGTGTAGCCAGCAGGTGAAGAGAAGTGATTATTGCACTCTACTAGATACTTATAAGACTGAACCAGGAGTACCATGTCCAGGTTTACACCACAAAAAATAAGAAATGTTTTTCTTTCATGAGATTAATTCACAACTTTACCATTTGATTTTGAAATTTAAGAATGATCTGGCAAGAAATCTGCCATTTTGTGGAAATAACCTGTGATTCCAATGAGAGCTAAAATTAGTCTCTATTTTGATTGCATGATTTACCTTAGAATTATAGGAAAAATTAATTTGGCAGGGATTATTGGAAATCAGGACAGGTTCTACTGTTTGTTAATCTGGTACCCTGCTGTTTTATGTGTTGCAGTATAAAAATGATATCATCATTTATGATGTTTCGTCTCTGAAAGCATAATTTAGGATTTTGCCCTTATAATAATGAATAAAGGTTGTGATTCCAGGGAATCACAGCTCTTCAGATTAAGTAGCTTTGTATAACATTAGCTAAATTTATTCATGGTGACTTCATATTCTTTTGCTCTGTTACTATCACCCTTCTGAAACCCTGCTTCATGGTGTTTACCTACTATGTCATCTTTATGGACAGTAATCTTTTCCCCCTCATTCTATCAACCTTTATTTTACCAGGCTATACAAACAAAATTCTTCTGGTTACCAGTTCTGTAACAGCTTCTACTTTCTTCTCATTTTGCTAGTCATGCTCCATACCTGATTTATTTTGAATTAACCTTTCTTTACTAGAGCTGATCAGCACCTAAAAGGAAGTCTTATCAGTGATTTTTGCAATAGTATTAAAACTTCTGATTGAAGTACTTTCACCAGTACACCCCAAATTTGTTTTAATCTTCTTCACCATATTATACTGGCAGCTCAACATCATCTGTATGTTGAAAACGACCATGTAGCCCTTTTCCACTACCTGATGAGATCTTAAGTAATATGAGACATTTTATTTACTGGGCAGGCTGCCTTGCTTCTGTATAACTGAATTCCGCTCCATCTCTTTTACTTTCAGATTACTCATTGCTTTCTCTATGAAATTCTGCTCATCTCACATGGGTGATGCCACCCAATACATTTTATCAACACTACCCTGTTCTTAGCGTTGCAATCTGTAAGTGAAATTACATAAAATAGAGTTTTCAGACTAATCCTCCAAGGATTAGCAGGTTGTTATGCATCCTTTTATTATATTCTGTCTCTGATGATAAAATTTCCCCCTACCTTTCAGTTTGTATACAATCCCAATCTTCCCCTATCCCACAAATTTAATATAACACTACAACCAATTCTTCACTGAAAAGCTGACAGATAATATCCATATTACTGCCTCAGTATAAAAATTCAGGCGTAGCAAAACCTGTTTAGAACTATTTTTGCAGCCCTGATAAATAAAAATTATTCTAATACCAACTGTGAGTCTAAAAGAATACATTAATGGCTGGCAACCCACATATGGACCTTTTTTCCTCTGTTCACTTATTGTTGGAAAAAACGAGAGAAAGGAAGTGTGACACAAAATAAAAGGATGACCACTAACTAAAAATAACTATGAAACATGCTTTATTTAAAGAACTGCTAAACTCTGTCATTATGCAACACCACCTCTGAGAGCAACAAAGAAATTCGCAGGAGTCCAAATCTGAAAACAGTGATTGGATGCTGAATGCAAAGTTTCCATTTAAAATATTAATAATTAATAAAGAATTTTAAATGCAGTCATCAAGTAAATCCAAACTCCTGCAGATCTTTACTGGATGAACTCAAACTCCTTTCTCTTAATTACTTGTACTTTGCTCAGAGACTTTATGTAATACAATAAACGTTTTTTTTCCTTTTCAAAACTGGACAATGTTTAACGGGTTTCTTATATTCATAATGGACTGGACCTAATACTTTTTTTCTAAAAATTCTTGCTACAAGTGGGTTTCTTGAAACAAAATTGAACTAAACAGTCTGAAGCATGTCCTTTTAGAGCAAAATTTGATTTCTTTGGGCTTCTTAAAAAGCAGTTAACTTACAGCACTTAACAAAGTTAAAAACAAAACTCAGAACTGGTCAAGCATGGATGTTCAGAATGAAAAAAAGAGCTATGGAGAAGCACTGTGCTAAGACGAAAACCAGGTGAATTTTACAGGAAAAAATTGGGCAAGTGATATAGGTAATAGGTTCTGCATAGTAGTGTTAATTGCTGGTAATACTCAAAGCAGGCAAATATTCTGCAAGCTTTATTTTTCCAGTCTCCTGCACTTTTCTATATTATTCATCCAGCATATGGTTACCTATGCTGCTCAGGATCAGGAAAACGGATAATATGTTGGACAGAATTTCTAATACCATCCATACTGCCCTGTAGTTCTACAGGATTTTAATCTGCTCTTCTGAATCCACATGTGTCTTTAGTGACAGAAGGACACATCAGTCTAGCAATTAGTAAAATTATTTTTCTCATAGAACAGCCCAGGTTGGAAAGGACCTCAAAAGATCATTTGGTCCAATCTTTCATGGAAAAGGGAGCCTAGATGATATTATCTAGCTAAGTTACATTTTGAAAACCTCTAGTGATGGGGACTCCACCATGTCCCTGGGGAACACTACATTTTTAAATAAGCATTCAAGCATCGGATTTTGTGGTTTGAAAATCTCAGTGGTGGAAATATTGACAAAAAATATGCCATATATATCTATAGATGTTATATGTAAAGAAATTTGGATGCTTTATTTCAAAACATGTTTACGTGTGAAGAGAGACACTTAGTGTTTAAAACATCCATTGGAATAGGAAGATCTGCAAATTCCATAGATTTGAACAATGGTTTCTTATGTTTAGGTGAGTAGCCTAAGCATCATTGGCTATTTGGTTTTAAGTACATCCCATCACACGTTTTTTAGTGAAAAATATGTTCAGTATGTAAAATGTATTGATGCATCCCAGGAAAAATAAAGTAACCCTTAATATCCTAACAGTATTTTATGATCAGAAAACTATATTCTACATGTTTTCTTATCATTCTTCTTATTATTACTCTAACAGGTACCTTTAAAGAATGTTGCTTTTGAACATGACATTTAAATTTTCTATGCGTACTTGGCATGTCTTTGTGATTGTGTAGGTACTGTAACAGATGGGCAATATGCCAGATTGCAGTGCAGGGAGTAATAGAACAGAAAAAGCAATATGAGGCCTAATATTCAGACATACAAAGTTCAGCATATTTACTGAATTGACACGCTTTTTGTAGTCTCTAACCATGAAATACATACCACCTGGAGGGGAAAAGAATACAGGTTAATTTATCATTTACCCTCATGTCAATAAAGTGTTTTTTCAATTATTTAAATGTTCACAAAACCCCTTTTTAATTATTTACTTAGATCACTGGTGTCAATGAGCAAAATATAAGAAAATGGAGCATCACTGTCATTATCAGATTAGTTTAGGTGTTTAATGAAAAAATATTAAATTATATTACCTTCTCACTTCCCCCCTTCCCATTTAATCTTGTCTCTAAGAGTAAATAAAATTAAATTTAATGACATTTCATTTCTGAAAGTACCCCACAAATATAATTTCTCCCTAAAAAGAGTGAAATTAGATCACCCAAATGCTTCACCACATATGACATAATTTGATTTTAGAAAGTTCTTTTTAATATGGAATTTCTTGTTTATTGTTACAATTGTATTATTAATAAATTGTAGCACACAAACAGAATAGTGGATGCATTTCCCGGGTCTTCTATCTGAAAGTTTATAATCTCAACACTGGCACATAGAATTCAGGCTGTCATCAGTCTTTTCCACAATTTTTTTCGAGTATTCCAAAAAAAAGAACATCTTAGCTGTTTAACAGAGAAACCATACATCCTTCACACATTATCATATTTACTCAACGATAACCCCATTAAAATTCAAAGTGTGCAAGATTATTTAATCATCAGTTCAAACCTGCGTAATTAGAATGTTCTCATTAAAATAATTAGTCCCTCTCCTGAAGGGCTAATCCATTGATCTGTATTACTTCTATGTTAAGCCTTGAACTAATGCCCTTCCTGAGATGAAGAACTATCAATAATAAAAGACCATTAATTAAATGCTGATTAAAGAGATTTCTAGTTCTGCATGTAATTTTATTAGCAGAAGGTGTTTGTATTAATAATATTCTACTGTTATTTTGTCTTTCATACCCACAACCTGCTCTGTATCTGTATCAAACATATTTCATCATGTCTGTTTCCTATGATGTGTAGAAGCTAGGGGGCATGTCTTAATTTGGATATCTATCAACCTCTTTCTCCTCCTACCTGTTTTTAAAACATTTTCAAACATGACCAAACTCTTTCTGCCTAACCAAAATCCAACTAGCCTGAGACAGAATTTCCAAAATAAAATGTGTCAGTAGAAAATTTAAGGCTGAACAATTACTGTTTAGGAGCTGAAAACTATACAGCTAGTGTTGGGCAACTTTAATTAAAGACAGAGCTTGCCCTTCAGCATTTGTGTATTGTGGGTTAGAGCCACAACCTGTGGTAGGTTACATTTCATCTCATTGCACATGTATTAATCAAGTAATAATGACTGAAACAGCTGTAGTATTGGGGGGATGTTCTCTCTACTTTTCCAGAAGTTGTAATAAGTTGTAAGAAGAAAAAGTTCATAAAGAAGGGAATGTTCAACTCTGCTCAGCTCTGTTCACTGTTTTTATTACCTATGAACAGTACAGAATGCTGATCTGTGCAGTCTTAACACACTTCTGTGTATTTATAAATGTTTTTATCTAAACCACAACATTTAATTCCAATGAAACATTGTTGTGATTATGAAGTCATAGCCATGGGAGTCTTGAATCTTGCATCTATTTATGGTTTTCTACAGACTTCCTTCCTGGCTTGCCCTCCATCCTTTGAACAGAATTTTTAGAAACTTCAAGCTATGTTATTAAATCCAAGGGTAAGCCAAGGGTAAGAAATTCCCTCTAGAATTTCCAAAAAGACTTACAGGTTCTAATCATCTCTGCTCAACTTAGTACAATGTCTCCGAGTGTCAACACTTGAAAAGGGAGTATACTAATTCATTCTCCCCCTGCCACTGGTCCCATCTTTTCCCAGAATATCACAGGACACTCCAATCTATTAAGAAAGGTAAAAAGCACTTTTAATTTTCTCATTGGCCAGTAATTTTTTCTGATAAAATGCATTTTGTAGAATATTGACTCCTGGATTCCCTGTTCATTTTCTACCTTTTCAATAGAATTAGGTAACTAAGAGATCTAAAAATTGAGACAAGAAATTATCAGTATACCTGAAGCAGGTTTCCCTAGTTTAAAATTAATCAAAAGCAGATTTAAAAACTTAATATAGTAGTATTTAAAACAATAATTTATATCAGTGAGAGTGGCCAGTGTAATAGAACTCCACCATAATAAAACAAGACTTATGGATTTTGTTTTTTATTTAAAATCTAAATAATAATTCTGCTGTTTGAAAAGGAATAATTGTCACCCCCTGTACACATATTAATAGCTAGAGATCCTAAGGTACAGAAAAGCTAGGGAGTCTTTCCCATACACAATTAGAAATACACAGTAGAGAAAAACTGGCAAAATGAAGGCAATTCAGGTCAGAGACTGAATATAAAGAAAAAGTGAGAAAAGATTAAATTGAGAGTTTGTACAGAAAATTCTACCACAAGGAAGCAAAATTTATATTCTGTCTTTCATCCTGGACCTATTCTGTTCATCCTTAGCTAACAATGTGAATATCAGCACATGGGTATGACATACAAACTTATGCAGAAGGTTTAGTGTATATGTGCAAGAGAATCTCAACACAGAAATTCAGTTTCTGTTCGCTTAGAGCTACAGGTGGCAGAATTCTCTCCTAAGCCAAAGAATCATCAGTTTTACAAAAGTTATGGTAGCAGCTGAAACAAATTTCTTCATCTTTACTGAATTATATTTTTTAGAATGACTTCACTGCTTCAGTATTGTTATTATTGTTCTTTGTGATAGAATCATAGGAGAGCATTGTGAGTGCTTTCAAAACTCATGAAAATTGCAGGCTGTGCAGGGAGACTGTCATGGTAGTAATATATGGGTATTAGTGAATTTCAATCTTAAATGCACTAAATCCCATTATATATTTCTGGTTGGAAGTGTACATAACAAACACAGATTTTTAATTCTGTAATGAAGTATTAACAAGCCTCTGAAAATATTAGGAGCTGAAATTTAAACTAATATGTTTCGTACCTGTATGTTTTTTTAAATATTTTTAGCAGTGCAGTTTTGAAGAAAAATAAAAGTTACAGATAAGAGTTGCCTTAGACACTTTGCCTTGGTAGTAAACAACAACTTGTTCTCTGATATGTCAGCATCCCTATTATGATACAAATATTTAATAAGAGGCATCTTTAGAAATCTGTTTTGTTACATTTTAATACACAGTTTCCCAATAGCTTTGTAGGAGGAAGAAGAACAGAAATCAACATATCAAACAAAAGAGAAAGCATTTATTAATAAAACAATAAAATATCTTTTGTAGGAATATCTGCATGTGTAGGACATCATTAAAGTCAAAGCTGAAGGAAACTTAAAACTGTAGTTCAAAATGTGTATATATTTGTGGCTTTTTCCTGTTCAAATATATACTAATATTTTCTGTTAAAGGCATTTAAAAAATGTATTTTGTTATTTATTTTATGCATTGGCTTGATGTGTGCAGACTTGACCTTTAAAGTTATAATATGATAAAATTTAATTTAGAAACAGAAGTTATTTGAAATGAAAAATTGAAAGAATTGATTCTGAGACTATTCTCATGGACCAGAAAAAGTTTACTGTTATTCTTACTAGAGTTTAAAATTTTTAAAATAAAATCTTTACAGAGAAAAATTTTTGTTGGAAAAGAATAGTTATTCACTGTCATGACAGAAATGCCACAAAAAACTTGAGAACCTCCAAGAGAGTTTTCCACATAGTACACGTAGAAAAGTGTGCTTAATTGATTCTTACCTCGCATGAAAATAGAATTTCTCAAAAGGGACATAAATATATGTAAACATGGCATTTTTACAAGTGGGCCAAAGTATCGCTGCTGTTAAACTCAAGAATGAGCCGAAATGGTCTGCTTTTATAAGAACAACCCTTACAAACATCCACTTCTGCTTCAGATGGTCTATTGTTGCAAAACTTCAGAAAAGACACAGATGGCAGCAAGGCAATAGTGTAACCTCTGGCAGTATAAAAGCTCAGGCAAATATGCCTTCACATGAGCTCCAGTCTGCTGTAATCAGTCTAAAGGCAGTATTGTCTGTGTTCTGTATAGTGGTGACACTGCTGTCATTACGTAGGGAAATAGTGACCCATGGTTATCCATGACTGGGCATCTATTCTTCCAACACGTGCTCCCCAGCAGGGCAGCTCATCTCTCCTATCTGTGTGCAGTCAGTTTATTACTATTTCAGCCTGATGAAGGCTACAAAAGATGTAACTAGATGCCCCTTGTGCATCAGGAAGCAATAATATATAGAAGTAATTCCATTAATAGAACAGTTTTTCCATGCCTTTGTTTTTATTTTTAACACATGTAATTGTATTTAAAAATGACAGCAATAAAAGAGAAAGAAAAAACATTTTATATGGGTAAAAGTGCAGTTTAGTCATAAATGAAAAGCATCATATTCAAAGCACAGATTGATAAAAGCAGTGCTTATTGCTTCCTTTATTATAGTTTAAATAATTTATCAGCTCTGCATCCTATTTATTGATTCTCTGAGCAGGCAGAAGGATAAGGAATTGAAAATATTTAATGCACTTCTCTCCATTTTTATCAGATTCATAATATGTAGTTGATTCATAATTTCAAATACTGGAAGCACAAGATGTTTGTTCCTTCTTCCTGCTGGGAACACTATTGAGTACGTCAATACTTTTCTTTAGGAAACCTGGCATTTTTCAGAAGACAATCAATTTTTCAGGTAAGACATGGAAGTTATACCATCTTTTAGCCTAGACTGAATCTTTGGGAACATCATGAATATGTTCTGCCACACTAGGCAGGATACTGCAACGCCAAATCACAATTCTCCCTATATTGCAAAATAAAAGTGTATGTCTCTTTTCTTATCTAGCTCAGTAACAGTTGCCAAACCAGCAAAGACAATAAGATGCAATAAAGTATATATATATATAAAAACCCAAACCTTAAAATTATTCCCACACTTTCTATCTTTTCTGATCTTTTTAGACCACTTGACTTTTTTAGCTTTTAATAAAAGGGAGTGCATTATACTCTCCCCAAAGAGAGGACATAACTAATGTATTTAGTGGTGCACAAGAGATGAGATGGTTCTTACTAATCTCTATTTCCTTCAGTAGTGGTTCAGAGAATCACAGCCAATTTATCAGGTTACTGTTTGTAGAAGTTGGACATTCACCTAACGATCTTCTTCAAAATTGCATTTTAGTGGTTATATGGTTTCTGTATATGTTTAAGCATCTGACCCTCTTGCTGAAAACAGCAATCTGCTACCATAAACCTGAACGTTCTTGCCTTGGAAACACAGCAGTGATGGAATAATTCCCATGTAAGGAAAGGAACAAAAAAAACAAAAAACACCAACCAGTTTTAGAGACACATGGCAAAAATCACTGATATGCTTGCTATCTTTACAAGATTCAAACATTGAGTGAAATAACAGAAAAATTACCTACTTAAAGTAAGAAGTACCTCACACTTCCTAAAGTCTATAAATGCTTTCAGGTGTTGAACCAAACCCTTAGATAGCATATGTCAATTGTATTGATTGTAAGTAGGAACTACCCAGATTTACACCAACTGGGGGTATTATTCCAATGATTTCAAGAGAAACAAGATAAGTCTTTTATCACCATGGGCTATCAATTATTCTATTTGTGTCACAGTTTACTAAAGTGAAAAATAATACTATCCATATCACAGATATACTGAGAAGAGTACTAGTTATCTTTTGCAAAAGTGCTCTAGCAGTCTTGAGCATATTGTGTATATATCATCATAATCATAACAGCAGAAACAAATAAGGATAGGTAGCAATATGACAGCTTTCTCAGTCTGGAGAAGACACCAGATAAATTTCAAAGGATAAAGCCTTGATAAGCCAAAGAAATTAAACATCTACTCGGAGCTCACTTTTACAACAGCAGTCAGTCATCAGCTGAGACAAGTTTACACTTGGAAGACCTGAAGAGAAAAAGTGGCTTACCTTTAAGGCACTTATTGCTTCCCTAATACTGCAAATTGCATTGCATTCCAAGGAGTGCCAATTTAGCTTCAAAGAAACCACGTATCACATCAAAAGCAGCGTAGTCATAACAGCACGGCACTTGGCACTGAAAAAGTCTTCCTAGTAAGTAGCTTACTCAAGGTAAGGTGAATGCACAAAGTGTCTCTCTGGTACTGTGCCATCCACTAAGGAGACACTCCTTGGATTACAACAATAGTGTACCTGAGATTGTTTTCTGTAAGACTAGGGTTCTGGTGAATTACAGCAGATGTTGGGTGCTACTGAGCCAGTATCTTCCATTCTCCTCACTGATGGAAACTGTAACCTTTTTGTGACACTTTCTAGTTCCCTTGACATAGTTGACATGCTTTGTATTTGAAAAAGTTGGAAGTAGGGTACTTGCACCTTCAAGAGCTAATGTTCTCCTTCCTGGATAATTTAGGTACAGAGAGAAAATTCCTCCTGTTAAAGTCTATTTCCTTCAGCATCTTTTTAAGAATCCTCACAGCTCAAACTCAGACGAAAATCAATGGAAACAATGATAAACACCAAATAACACATTGAAGCTAATCACATAATCATTTTCTCACCTCAGGATTCTTTTTCTGAAGTGCAAATTCTCAGATGTCCTCACAGGTCACCTTTTGTCTGTTTTATGCCTGACAGTGCTAAGCAGCTGGGACACAGATCCAAGACTATAAGCATGTTTCTCATTGCATTGTCTAGAGACTATATAAAACTTAGGAAATTGATATGTCATGGAAATAGATGTGTGCAATTGTGATGTTCTCACTCATGTATATTGTGTAAAGGTTTTCTCCAGTTACATTGCAGCATAAGGTTTCAAGACCCATATACAATCTGTTGGTGCTGTAGAATTTTAAAGATTATATTGAAGCCCCCTGGAAAGCTATGCAAAATACTTTATTCAGGTAGCAATATCTCTGCTACTGTTTTACAGACTTGACATATTTCTGTATTTCTTTCAAATAGTTCTATCAATTCAAATTTAGATTTTCTCACAAGAAATAATAAATCTAAACTAAGTAAGTTTCTGAAATATCCTTCAAATGTCAACAAAGAAAGTATATTGGTATGGCCATACTTTCAGTGAGGCTAAACTAAATCAGTAGTACATCACTAAAGATTTAGCAAATTATACATCAAATGACTTAAATATACTGATGTGAGTCTAGCTCTGTTTTCTTTTTTATATTTAAAAAAAAAAAACAACAACCAAAAAAACCCCAAAACCTGTGCTGCACAGAAACATTATATAGCACAGAAATCCTTATTAAGTCTAGCAGGTTGTTTGTAGAACTTGATGTACAATTAAAAGTTGTTTCAATACCTCACTGAGTTGATAATTAGAAAATTCATTCTAATTCCACACTAAAACTGTTCACATACATTTCTGCTTGTGCCAGTGCTGTCTTTCAGCTTTAGTATCACTTCCATCTGAAATGTATGTCATATAGAAAATAACAGCATAGAATTCACTACTCAAAAACAATGTAAGAACATAAATTTTTCATACAGTGTTTTTAAATTCTTCAAATTGCTAAGCATAATATTTGGGGACATACATGCAAATTTCATATTTTCCATTTTAATTAAGATTTTGTTCTACTTTCTTCCACTTATGTGAAAAGAATAAAAATCAACCAAATAAAAACTATGCAATCTATTTCTCAGAAGTGACAAAGTCACAAATAAGAGTTATAGACTGATAGAAGAGTAAATTTTAACTTCAATGTGTAGTTCCTTTTCTGTATTCTTTCTTTAGATACCCTGTATATATGAAAAAAAAAGGTTGGGAAGGAAGCCACAGCTGTGTCATTTTATTAAGGGCAATCCATTTTTATTAAAATCGTATTGCAAGAGAAATAAAAGCTTCATGTCATTCAAATAGTTTCACCAGTAGGACTACAAGCTCAAAAAAGTCAATCCTCCTGACAAAATTTTTAAAGCACCCTTTCATTTTGTTTAATTAAATTTGAATTTTATAAAGCCTTCCACCTATAAAAAATACGGGAAGTTTTTACTACTGAATCACAGTGTGAATTAATGAATTGTTACAAAGCTAAACACTTCTGAAGATTTTAATTATTCCTTTATGTCAGTATGTGTTTCTTTTCTGTTGATTTATATAGTGAATTATCAACAAATAACATTCAAGGAGCTTTTTCCGATAATTAAAACAAATTCAGACATGAAAATTTATTTGATTAAGATTATGTCTGTACTTTTTTCTGGCAATAGCATTGTAGAAGTGTGAACCTTTGAAATTAATTTCTTAATTAATAACTGAGAGAAACGAAATGGTGTGTAGGTCTATCTAGATTTGATATTATCAACTTTCCAACTGATCTTGAATGTGTTCCTGGAAGCCTTTCACCACATGACTATTTTTAATTCAAAACAGAAATCTTACTGAATTAGAAGAGCACCTTCTGCAAACTAGATTGGAAATGGCATGAGTGCAGTTGGAAAAACCTAGGATCCTTCATGTGAGCGAACTATTTGGATCTTTGCAATACTGAAAAGACTATGGCTTCTGCAACTGATTTGTCCCTTAGGGATTAAGTATGTAAGAAAGATGGGCAGATGAAAGGACAGATGAACGTATTACTTCTAACGGCCAAGTCACTAGAATAAGTTGTGTTTTGAAAAAAGTGTTGTTACTTGTTTTCCACACGTGTTTGTCTGTGGTGGTGGGGTTCCAGAGAAAGTGAGCAGCTAGGTAATTCTGAGAGCAAGGTGATGAAGGATTTGAGGATCATGCCCCAAACTTCTGAATCTCAGCAGTTTGCACAGCTGTCATATGAATATAATAACGCTTACCTTGTCCTCAGAGACAGTGTGTAATTAGTTATCTAGTAAATTCATGTAAAAACACTTTGAAACCCTCAAATGAGACATGATTCTGTTACTGTGAGTAGGCAAAAATGCAGTTCCCTTCACTGATTCACTTTCTTTTTCAAGCGGCAGCATCTATTGTGTGGACCATATTTTTTTTAAAATTACCATAAAATCTTTGCCAACAAGGAGAGGTGTTGTGCTGGACCATGTCCTCGCCAACAAGGAGGGTCTGGTAAGGAATGTGAAGCTCAATGCCTTGCCTGCAGTGACACTGTAATGGCAGAGTTCAAGATCCTTAGGGCAGCGAGGGGGTGCACATCAGGATCACTAACCTCGGCTTCAGGAGAGCTGACTTTGGCCTCTTGAGAGATCTGCTTGGTAGATTACCATGGGATAGAGCCCTGGAGGGAAAAGGCACCCAAGAAATCTGGTTAATATTCAAGGATCACCTCCTCCAAGCTCAGGAGTGATGCATACCAACAAAGAGGAAGTCAGGTAAAAACACCAGGAGGCCTGCATGGATGAACGAGGAACTCCTGGACAAACTCACAAAAATGAAGCCTACAGAGGGTGGAAGCAAGGACAGGTAGCCTGAGAGGAATACAGAGAAATTGTCTGAGAAGCCAGGGATCAGGTTAGGAAAGCTAAAGCCCTGATAGAATTAAATCTGGCCAGGGATGTCAAGGGCAGCAAGGAAAGCTTCTATGGGTATGTCAGTGATAAAAGGAAGACTAGGGAAAATGTGAACATCTCCAGGAGGAAGCAGGAGACCTGGCTACCTGGGACATGGAGAAGGCTGAGGTACTCAATGATTTCTTTCCCTCAGTCTTCACCAGCTAGTGCTCCAGCCACACCACCCAAGTCACAGAAGGCAGAGGCAGGGACTGGGGGAATGAAGAACTGCCTGCTGTAGGAGAAGATCAGGTTTGAGACCATCTAAGGAACCTGAAGGGGCACAGGTCCATGGGATCTGATGAGGTGCATCCACTGTCCTGAGGGAACTGTCGGATGGGGTGGTTCTCCCCCTCTACTCTGCTCTTATGAGACCTCACCTGGAGTACTGCATTCATCTCTGGGTCTCCAACAGAAGAAGGACGTGGACCTGTTGGAGCGAGTCCAGAGGAGGGCCACAAAAATGATCAGAGGGATGGTGCACCTCTCCTATGAAAAAAGACTGAGAGAGCTGGGGTTGCTCAGCCTGGAAAGGAAAAGGCTCTGAGAAGACCATACTACAGCCTTCCAGTACCTAAAGGGGGCCTACAAGAAAGCTGGAAAGGGACTTTTTACAAGGGCCTGTAGTGGTATGACAAAATGTGCTTTAAACTGGAAGAAGGTAGATTTAGATTAGCTATTAGGAAGAAATTCTTTAATGTGAGGGTGGTGAGACACTGGAACAGGTTGCCCAGAGAAGCTGTAGGTGTCCCATCCCTGGAAGTGTTCAGGACCAGTTGAGTAACCTGGTCAGGTGGAAGGTGTCCCTGCCTGTAGCAGCGTGGTTGAACCTAGATGATCTTTAAGGTCCCTTCCAACCCAAACCATTCCATGATAAAACAACTGGTAAATCACAGTTAGTGATTTACAGTATTTTAAAGACTGTAGAGTGTATACATATACTTCAAATCAAAATGTTACCAACATATCTTAGCATGTGTGGAACTTAACAAGTCAAAAAAGGTAATGCTTGATGTAGTTATAGCTAAATAATTTTCCTCATTGAAAAAGAAATGTCAGCTAAAGTGGAAGTGTTCAGAATACAATGAAATCTGGGCTCATCTAATGAATGGAGTGAATTTAAGTGCCAGATTCATCTCTGTGCTGGTATTGACATGAGACAAAGAAGAAATGCATTTGCAATGGGATAATTTAGCAATGCAAGGTAAGGTTACCAATGGTGGATACTTTAGGTTGCATCTGCTTCTTTTCTCCTGATGGGTCCAGCAAGAACCAGCAAACCCAGGACAACAGGTTCACTGAACTCTCATTATCTCTTGGCTGTCATATAACCTCAATATGGTCTTTTTTCCCCTCCACTTCAGCTCTGTCTCTTACTTATTCTAGAATGTGTGCTACTTGCATATTATGATTCGAGTCTGTGTACTTAGTTTGAGAACATATGTGTTTTCAGAGAATGAATCGCAAAACAGGTGATTTAATACACAGAAAGATGATGTTTCCTACTCTGGGAAGAAACTGATTCATCATTTAGGAGTAGAACCCTTAAGGAAAGGTTTGTTTATGAGCTTCCAGACTCATGAAGTCTTCCAGAATATGGCATGTTTCCCTTTTCACAGCAATTATTCTCTCAGTAATTTCTTAGTTGATACAACATAATTAAAACACACCAAAAAGAAAAGCACAGCCAATGAACTTTGAAATGATATCTGTATGTAACATAATATTAATTTAAATAACCAGACTTCTCCTTGGCTGATTTCCTTTTATCTTTCTTGATTTGGCTTTAGACTTTTCAATCTTTACTCATTTCAGTAAGCCTTTGTTCAAACACAGTCTAAATATGACCTAGAATAAGGTCTGAAGCTCAAATGAAGCCAACAAAAATACTTTGAGACATAAGTAAGAGTAACTTTCTGTCATTGTCAGTAATGTTTGCATCTTCAGGTCCAAAACAGTAGGGTGATTCAGTGTAAACTGAAACAATAATAGGTATTTTTATATTATATATACAGTAAAAAAAGCCGCTGGATTTTACTGTCCTCTCTACTAACAAATCATGTGTAAATCATGATTGTCATCTAAGTTCTTAGTTATAATAAATATTCTTACTTTAAGGGAGAAATTAGATGTATTGGGTACTTGGAACAAAAGGGATGCTAAATTAGGGGTTACGTAATATTTAGAAAAAGATACCTCATTAATCAGATGTGAAAGTGCTTATGTCGGCTCATTTTCTCCTTTCAAGGCTGAAAGATCCTTATGCAGCTTTACTTCTGCTTGTATGCATGAGCAGCATAGTTTAGTCTTAAGTTCCCTGGTCATAGTCAAGGACACCACTAAGTTTCCTGTCCAGTATTGGAATAGGAACATTAGGTGTTTAGCATGTACTTTGCATGACAAGAATTAGTCCTTCACAAAAAATAGTTGTAGATGTTTACTATGTTGAAACCAAAACAGGAAGAATGTTGTAGGGAAGAGGACAATAATGTCAGTGGATATTATCTTCCATTCTACAAATGATGAAGTAGTGTTACTCTTCCGTATATATGAATATTAGCTCTCTGATTACTAGTAATATATAACTGAATTACCTGTCAAAGATGATTTTTGAATGGAAACCATCTCCTGTTCTTCAGAAGTAATTACATCGCAATCAACCAAAGTTTTTTTCTTTCTCTCCACTCTGCAGTGAGACCACAGTGGTGGTCTACAACTGATAAAAGCATAGATAATGGGACAAAAAAATATTTTGCTCTTGAAAGAAAAATAATTTTAAACAGCCACTGTGAAACAGTATAAACTGCATTCTCAGGTGTTCAGACTGCACACTGTGGCTTCTTGCTTTTTTGCAATTTGCAAATGATTGCTGACCCTTAGTGGCATCTCTTCAATGAGTACCTGACAATATGAAATTGAAGTACCTGCCCTCAACAAATAGCTATTGGATTTCAGGAAATATTGGAAAATGAAGACTGAGATTAACTTTTATTTTTATGTGAGCATACATATGTGTATAATCAAGGATTATAAGGGCTTTATTTTTTTCTTTCTCAGGTAAAGCTTGTGTTGAAATTGGGGAAAAAAGTCAAGAGTGACTGGAGAATTATATTTCAGCCCATATTAAATTCTTAAGAAGGACTGTCTTCCTTAGACAGCAATCAGGTTCAATGGATTCAGCTTATATTTTGAAAATAAAAAACTTGTCTGGAATAATGTTTTTAAACTACTCAAGCAAGGTTAGAATAGTGCATCCAGGGCTAAAACATGTATTTTAAATGTAGAATTTATCACAGAAATAAAACCAGAAGCTTCTAGAAAATAGGGAAATAAAATCTTAAGGCACTACATCTGTGAGGTATGCTTGGAGTTGCACATATTTTGCACCTCTATACACTCTTTGTTCTTAAGACTGGAAAGATCTAGAGATTAAACTGTCAGCTGTAGGTAAAAGAAAACAAGGTTTAACACCTGGTCTTCATGTAAAACAGCTTTCCTATAGTTTTCTCACTTAAACAAGGGTGTTTTTATTAGGGAACATGTGGTCATCTTAGTATGAGTATAGTCATGTGCTATTGTGCTCATTTTAAGTATGTTCTCATGCCAAGGTCAAAATTAACACCTTTAAATCAAAGCCAATAGCCATTAGTCAATCAGTAATGTCTTAGAGCAATGACAAGTCAATAATTTGCTACATAATTAGTAAAACAATATTGCTATGCTCAAGTTTTATCACCTATCATAGAGTTGAGAAAAATGGGTATAGGAGGTTTTTAGTAAAGTTTTGTGCCTGACATCTCCTGATTACAGAATTTTACTAAATCTGTTAATCTTTAGCCACTCCATTTTCTGTTGATGGCCTACCTGCAGTTGTTTGGAAAAAACAAAACAAAACATAACAACACAAAACACAACCAAACAGCTACCAGATAATGTATAAATGCTTCCTCTGGGGAGATTCAGCATACCTGCTCCTGAATATAGGATATAAGTCTTAGCACACTCTTGTGGTTCTTCTTACAAAGTGTCTAACCAATATGACAGTGTTGATCACCATGCCAATAGTAGCAAAGAACCAGACAATTCACAACAAAATTGTAGGTCCCAGTTTATTGCCTTCAACTCCCCAGGTAGTGTGAAGTATTGAAGTTGATGGAGTCACAAAAACAGAGGAAGGAAAAACCAGGTCTATGCTGAATAACAAAATTATTGTTCCAATTCTAATTAGGTCTTTTGAATAACTATTCAGAAACATAACTTATGATGATGATAATCTCTTGTATGAGAGAACAGTTGCTTCTAATTGCTTTGTTATGAGAAAAGAGCTATGAGGAAGAGGTGTTAGAGCAGGTGCAGCTGGAGGTTAAATGCATTTCAGTGGATTCTGATGGAGAAGACAAGCAAGCCATAATCTCAGCATGCAGACACATTTGGATATAGACAGTCAAGTATATATGCATACTTACAGGAAACTGTATTTGCAGAAATAATTTTGCTGAAAGGCTCTAATTCTATAACAAGAAATACCATAATGAATGTGGACAAAATTATTTCAATTCATGACTCTGGCATTCCATTAAGAAAGATATTCTGCATAAGTGATGAGGTTACAATCATAGTTTTATATAAAAAGTGACATTTGAGATAAAGAAACTGTTAATGCTCTGGGCAGATATTCCATTTTTATATCTAGAATAACCAGCACATGTAGTGTTAAAATATTTAAAATTTACATAAGAATTTGAAGTATGAAAGAGAACCTGATTCTGCTCTTCAAGAATTTGGTGGGCACTATTCAGGTTGATGGAGACTTAATAATTTGGTGGATTATAGAAAATGAAATGAGAGGCTTGGGTGTAAATAGCTCCAGCCAGCATGGGTTTAGACTGAGGATCATAAGGATTATGCGTACTTCAAAGACATAGTTCAAGCAGTACATAAGTTTTTAGCAGTGGCAATGGTATTACCTGGCATATTATATTCAGTTGTATGTTATAGAAGGTTTTTTAATCTTTTTGTTACACCCTCTTAAAATAAACAACCTTTACAAGCAAGGTAAGAGAGCAGAGCTCTGAATTAAAATCAAGTTTTGCTTTAATTATAAATTAGCTTTAGGATTTGATTATTGGTGTTTACTTCATCAAAATGATTTTATTTGAATTGAAATTCAAATGAAATTAGAGATCTGTACATATCTTGCTGTAAAAAAAAAAAAAAAAAAAAAAGAGTTTACCTAGTTTGCAGCACAGAAAATTATTAGGGAAAAGAAAAAGCAGAAAAGGAAAGAAAAAGTTAGTACTGAATGAAGTGTGAATTAATATTTTGGCATGCATAGATATTATTTCTGTTTGAATTTGAAATCCTTCCTGCAATCCTACCAAGATTCTCCTTGTGTTCAACAAAGATTTTGAAATGTCAACATCACGCATCACCTATACTGCATGTATATTACATCTAAACATGAGAGGCCTAACATCTGAATAGTCTAGTTTATGTCTAACTCAGCTGCTGGTGCTTCAGTACATAACATCTGTGCTACCATGAACTAAGTCTTTAGTGACCCTTTGTGATGCTGTGTCGTTTATTTTGAGCCAAGTTAAAGGAATGTGATGACTTCCATTTGACTTTATGAAAGTATTGGAGAAAATGTTTCAGATGATAGGCCAAACAAGAAGGAGATAAAAACACAGGATATTGCATTTCACAGACTACTGAGTCTATCATCATAATCATCAACATCAAACAAAGAAAAAAAGTATTCTTGGATTTTTAGTAGGGTAGTGACACTTTGAAACAGGGCTGCATCTGTAACTAGATCTCTGCAATACAGTCTGTGTTTTGAAGTGAATGCTGAGAAGATGAGGCCTTTTCTCTCAAGCTTACATTCTGATGACTGATACTGTCATGGCTTCATGTGGGTGTGTATACATATGCACACATGCACTTGCACATTATTAAATCTCAGATTTACACTGCTTTTCTGCTGGCAGCATTCCCAAGTCATTGACCAAAGGAGGCCTAAACTTGCTGAAAGCACAAAGAGAAGCAAACACACATCACTAAGTGTGTACTGAATATTCAAAGTATGACTTTACAAAAGCTATAGTAGAGGATCAAAAAAGATACAGCTTTTGTCATTCAGTTCAAATGCTCAGAAGGTATGCTATGTCTCATCTGGACAAAACTGAACAAAAGGTAGAGTTTGATAGGCTTTTGACGTACCTCTGTGACAGTAAACTATCTTTGCATGTTGGGATCTGATCCTGAAGTCCACATTCACCCTTTACTCTACCTTTATATCAATATTTTTGACTGTAGTAAATGCTGTAGGAAACCCGCTTTGACCTAGGTTTTTGAGTGGTACTACCATGGACTGCAAAATTTAGCCATAAGAAACTTCTTCCAGTTCTTTCATAAACATGAATAAATACTATTTTAAAAATCACGTTCAATTGCATTGAATTAATATTTGATTTTTAAAAATCTTAATTATCACTGTTCCAAGTATTTATTGATACCTGGCCAAAAATAATTTTAAACTGATTTAAAACAAGTTTTTGAAATTTCAAATCTCAGAAACTGATGAGACTTTAGGCTACACAAATTTGTCATAAAGAAATTGTGACTTTGGAACTGTTGCATATTAGCACTAAGGAGTAACTTGACAAGTTATTCTTACAAAGATCTTACTTGAACAAATATTCAATAATAGTTAATAATTAAGGTTATGAGTCAGATCTTAATTTAAATAAATACTCCTGAACTTACTTTCTTTATTTTTTTAATTTTTATTTTTATTCATGGACGAATTCTAATGGTGAAAAGATAATTCATTTTGGGGAAGTGTTCTTTTTTTTCATGTTGGTTATTGGGGTTTTTTTGTCCCCACTGTTTGGATATTGCTGGCACAAGCAGTTTTGCTACTCTCTGTAAAAGTTATTTATTCCCAATTCATAAAACATAACACAGTGCTATTGTAAAACCAGACTTTACAATATCACAGCTTGATATTTTATATACTGATGTTAAGCTTCAAAAAACAAATGACCATTTTAAGTAATACAGTAGACCTACCTTATTCTCTATTTTTTAATGAACATCAACCCATGAGTAAGGCTAAGAAGACTGCCTTGTCTAGTCACAATTTAAGAAGGAAATCCCTATTTACACTGCTTCACCAGCGGTAGCATTTTTTTTTTAAATTTTGCACAGAATCATTAACTTCCATAATTTTTCACTATCATGTTAGTTAAATTGCCTAATCGTTAATTTTAATTAACCTAGTGGCTGTACAGAGAAAAATCTAACAGACCTGAGTCTAAGGACTGCCATTTGTAGTAAGACTGATGTAGATCAGTGTTGTCTTTCACTTTGAAGAAAATGCATTGTCTGAATTTGCTATTAATACTATTCATGAATTAATTTTCATTAATAAAATTTGATAACTGAAGCAGCCATAAGTATGCATTATGTGGGATAGTGGTCATTTTCATAAAAAATTGCAACTGTTCGTGTATTGCCTTCTCTGATTCTGCTTTGCCCGCTCAAATGCTAACTTGTCCCAGTCTTGTCAGAGACATTCGGAGTTGTCTGAACTAAGACATGTCAGCAGATTTCATTATCATAAAGTGTTACCATGCCAGGATATACATCTGGCACTTAGCCTGAAGGAATCACAAATCCAAAGTGAATGGTAAACCAAAGTAAACGTGAGATGCCAATACCAGTTTCTGACAGCACACTTAGGAAATCCTCTATAAATTGAAGTGTCAAAGTCATTTCAGTCCCTAGGCCAGTCTGGTATTTGTATCACTGGAAGCATCAATTTCCTATAGAGGAGCTATTGGCTTGTGTGAAACAGACGAAGGAACCGATCAACATATCGATTAATCTCAATGGAACACGCAAAAGTGATGTCTTTGTTTCCTTTGTCACAAGCTGTTATGTTTTTCATAGGGACATAGTGAAAATCTATAAATGTGTTTTGACCAGTATTTTCTACGGAAGCTGGAATTTTTAACATCCTTGCCATTGATCACCGTCAGTTCAAATCCTGCTGCATCCTATAACCTGAAGGAAATGGAGCAATATATGCACCCAGATGGGAGAATTTCAGCCACCACCTTCCTGTTACATCAGGATATCACTGACTGAAAAGATGACATTCTTTTCTTTGGCTTGTTAGTGAGTGCATGTTTCTGAATGGTGCTGAAGGCCAGTGTATTCCTGGAAGTACAAATATTTTGGATAAGACATAAAAAGATTCTTTAAAAGATCCTACCTCCCTTTTCCTTCCAGAGCAGGCATTTGAAACCCATTCTGGCTAAATGCTAACTTGACTTATTTTTTATTTTGTTTTCTTTTTCCTGTAGAAGCTCTACCTGAATTGTCAGTGGTTAGTACTATGGTAAAGATGCTTTGTTATTTGTGGCTCTGAACTCTTGACTAATTCTTGAGTTTATGCTGTAAAAGCTGCATTTCAACTTGAAGTGGCTGTTTAACAGTAATGGTTGAAGTTATACATAAGATAGATCTGTACATAAAATGCTTTGGTCAAATATCATGGCTAGTATTATTCAATTTTATATATATTAATAAATATTAAGAATGCATGGTACTTTTATTTATTCATATTTACAACTAAGTAATGGAAAGAAGCTTAAGGAATAAGACACATTACAGATTAAAAAATGGGGTAAACAATACTTCATAAAATGGTAATGATTTTAACTCTGACTCAAATGTACAGCTAGTTTCTTACCAGACTGTTGTTTTGTGACCTGCTTGAAATGAATGTGAGATTTTCATAATCTGTTGCCCACATCCCAGCAGAACATCAGATTTCACTAACTGGGGTCTACTTTTGGCAGGCCCAGATGGCAGCTTGGCTTTGCTTTTAAATGGGTGACCTATTTTTTGACTTCCATAGTAGATTCTGTAGATCCAAGGAGGACTTGGCCTCCATGTGGTTGTGCTTGGGGCTGCAGTTTGAAGTGCTGTCATTTAATAGGTGGTGTTACCGAATCAACACTTGAGTGAGCAAATCATCACATCTTTCATTGGCTATAAATGGATTTGAAAAAATATACTACTGAATGTATTCTGCTTTTCTCTATATACTTTCTTTAGTCATTTTAACAATGGCAATTGCAACTAAATACTGACTTTCTGTTTGTACCAAAGTTATGTCTGTAATCCTGCTCAGTCTGTAGTGTGATACCTTTGACATTTTCCCATGGCTCTCATCAAGTTCCAAACTCATTCCAAATTTATGCCCTTATGCTTTTTTGTTGGATTCCTCTTCTCAGACCTTGGTGCCAAAGAGTAATTGGCAGGGTTTATTAGTCTTCTGCACTAGCAGTTACATCATTTGGTTTTCCAAATTGCTTGATTCCTCTCTTGGCACAAGACAATCTAGAATGTGTTCCCTTGGCCCTTTATACAAAAGCATGAAACGGCACCAACAGCAGATGATGTGGTGACAGCAGCCAATTTGGCATCAGAAGAGACAGCATCAGGAGTCTCAGTAGGAGCAGAGAATGCTTTCTGTGGCAATACCCTCTTGCTGCGTCACAACGCCAACATGCTCTTGGCTTTCTTGTGTGAGGGATGTTCTTCTGGTTTGATTAATTCTGTTTCAATTTCTCTCCATGGAATTTCTTATTTAAAGAAGGAAAAAAGGTTGAAAGCTGTTTTTCTTCCTTGCTTCAAAATGCGTTTGATTGCTGCCATGCAGGTTTCTGTTGCAGAAGTATTTTGTAAATGGATCCCACACAGTTCTCTATACAGATCAACCACAGTAAATGCAATGAATAAACTAGAACAGTACAAAACCAGAAACTGGAGATGAAAATAACTGTAAAATACTTAGTGTTTTCTTTTAATGCAAGAAAATATTACAGTGGTTTTTTTCTAAGCCACTTAAAAACGTGTGACATGAAAAAACCCATGGCACTTCCCTAGTGAGATTGTTCTGCTATTTATAATAGATATGACTCAAGAACTGTTTATTTGATATTCACTTTACATTTTTACCCTTAGTTTTACCATAAGCACTGCTTTTAGCAGTTAATGAGGTTTCTACATGGACTGCAACCATTTTAAAAATCAAAGACTGTTTCAATCTTTTTTACAAAAAATATTTTATTACAGGAAAATTCTCATGGAGTACTATGTTGTATCAATTTCCTATAGCAATCAATCCATATAATTCAGGAAAATAACAAAAGCTGCTGAAGACAGCTAGTATTCCATCGATTTGGTTTAAAAAGACAGTATTTTTTTTTTTTTAAATCAAATAATTTCTTGTATGTTATTGTTGTTATGAATTATTCCTACAGTGATATCTTCACTCTTTTACCAACTCTAGATATTTTATCTGGAGTATTCTTCAAAACAGTTTCCAACAATTTTACTTCCATATAATAAAGATACCTTCATACTAGTTAAAAAAGCTCTGATCCAAGTGAGGAATTGCTGAAATGCCTTCAATATATTGTTTCCCAGTTCAGTCTCAAATCACTTCTACCTATAATTAATCACAGATCTATGGCAAATGTTACTGGCCACCATGCAATTCAGACAAAGGGGATTGAGCAATATAGTAGGAATGAGTGTTTTTTATTGTATTTCAGATTCTTTAACTATTAATAAAATTGGGACTAAAAGTTTTCCATTGATTTCCTCTGTGTGCTTGTATTACTGTACAGCACTTTTACTACTAGTAAAAAAAAATTCCTTATAGTTTCATTCGCAAGCAGAAGAAATTGGCTATGTAGAATAAGTCAGACAATGATAAAAATATGGAATTACATACTTTTTACACAGTTATTACTCTTAGTGGTTTATTGTAGTATTACTTCCTTCTAGCTCATATATAAATTGTCTAAGGTCTCCTCTGAGAATTTATAAGAAAAACTATATGAGTCATTATAACACAACCGAAGTTTACTGTGAGTGAGAACAAATACTATCCTACCACCACTATGATTTCTGAAACATTGCTCAAGTTGTGAAGGAGGTCTTGTTTTCTCTTACAGCACAAAAAATAGGTAGCCACCTGTGTCTCACAACGTATCTGTAAATAACAGACTGCACCAATTATGTTAAAGTTTTGCTGCCATGCATTAAAATGAAATGCAGCAGAGGGTATGATTTATAGCAGAATGCACCATTTTGGTTTCTAAAGCTGATAAGCAGAGAAGCATGAATTATTAAACTGAGTCACAGCTTTACAGAAAGGCCAGTAATCAAGATTTGCTTGTACAAAACAAGAAAGCTGTGACTAATTTCATATAATGATGTTTGCCTAACAAAATTGTACATTTAAGGGTCAGCTTAATAGCACAAATATGATTTCAAGGTAAAGGAGTACCTTTGCTTTTGTTGTGCAATTCAACTGCTACATATACAATAGAGTATTAAGTTTTGAGCAAAGTAACACAGAATTTCACCATTACTTCAAATAGTAGCTTAAAAAGAAAAAAAAAACCACACAAAAAAATAAAAGAGTTATAAAGAAAAAAATTCAACCATTTGGGAAGGGTGACATTGCAAAGACAACAAAGACAAGGATTCAGATCACACAGAAGTCCTTCAGTGTGTCTTAAATTGTTAGGCTTAGAAATCATAGCAGATCAGGAATGACTTCTGGTACTTCAGTTTTCTAGATAGGTTGAAATTATTTTAAAGTGTGTCTGCATTTTTCACTGTGCTTCTAGCCCTCCTTCCTGTTTCTAGTTCATTGGAAGACAAAAAGCAGAGATGAGTACATATGATTATTATTTTTTTAAAATAACAGAACAAAAAAAGAAAAGTTTTTTCTTAGGACAGATGTTTTGTCTTCAACTCAGTTCCTATGGTTACAAAATTCTTCTCTACCTTCTGTACCAAACCAATATCAACTGTGAAAGTCTCAAAATTAGAGTACTTGACTGAAAGGAAACAGCATAGAAAAATGTCTAAGGGCATATCTATAGCTACAATTCTAGGTGAATAATTTCTCAAGATTGACAAAATTAGCATTAAAACTTTAGGTGAGTAAAGTGAGTGAGATAAACGGGGGCAGGGAAGGGGGGAAGTACAATTCAGTCATCTATACTTGCTATAAGACATTAACTTTTGTCCTGCATTTCATTTTATAAGAATGAAGACAGTTAACTTATGAAGCAATAAAGGTCGTAGTTATTGGATCTGAGACAATATGGGTAACTCAGGATATGGATTAATTACAGTTAAAGTGTCTCCATTTTCACAAAGTTAATAGTAGTCTGGTCCATACTTCATGCTGATCCCTGGGAAAGAAACTGTGTTCCTCTACTTCTTGAGGATTTCTTTACTACTGTTTTACTGTCTGGGAGCAGTAGGATTTCACCTAGTTTTCTCTGTGCTGTTCTCTTCAACATTGTATCTTTGTGAGCATCCCCACTACTGATGTCTCTTCCTAGAAATATTCTTGCTGAATTTCTCCTGCTTAGAAAGGTTTTACTCCTCCTCTTATCTAATCTCAGCAGGTTCTTTTTTAGCATGGGGTCATTTCATCAGTCGTAAGACATCTTTAGTCAGTCTTTAATAAGAACTCTTCTTTCTATATTACAGTCTCTCAAGTTTTCGTTCAGTGCTGTCATTGCTTTCCCTTACCCCTTTGGTTTCTCTAGGCACGGGACATTCCGTTCCTTCTTGCTTGACTCATGTATCAGGAGCCTGAAGTTCCAAAAGAAAGGGAACACAAAGAAATTTGTATCTGAGATACTCAGAGCTCTTCCAGCACTTTCACAAAGACTGTGAATGAGCTCTTCCAGCACTTTCACAAAGACTGTGAATGGTCTTGTTACTTAATGACAACAGCCCCAATTCTCTTTCTGATGGTCTTTCAGTACTTCCAGCATTTGCATCAACTTTTTGCAAATTTTCAGAAACTGATTGAAAACATCTACAAGGCGTTACTGTCACCTTGTAACATTATTGATTTGGATGTGGGTGCTTGCCTTGATTTAGCAACACTTAAAATATTTAAGTTCTATAGGTTGCTTTGAGTATAACGAAATAAAAGAAAGTCATAAAGGAATAAAGAATAAAATAACATGTTTCTGAAGAAAAATAACTTTGTTCATGCAGTGTAATAAAGGGTCTCACATAACTTCCACTGGAAAAGCCTTTAGAAAGACTTCTTAGAGAGATAAATTGAGGGGCAAAGAATGAAGGAAGAATACTTTATGAAAGCAGAAAATCTCTTCCAATAAACAATGGGCAAGAGTGTAAAATATAAAGGACGCTAAAGGATCTTGAAGTAGCTGTGCTTCCATTAAATCACACAGAGTGTTTAGCTATCATAGTGATAGGCTTTCCTTATTGGTTTTATTACTACTGCTAGTCTATATTTATATATGAAGGATAAGGTCATTGCCTGTGAAATATCTGCCAGACAGACATACAGGTCAGCTCTGTGCTACTGTCTGTATATAAGACACATCAGGTACAAACTCTGGGAAATTTATGCACTAAGCCCTTTATAACTCACAGAAGAGGGTAGATGAGGCTGTGTCAAGTACCTTTTTCCAAAAGTTTTTTTTTGCTTTAAACCCTGCTAACTAAGGTACCAGCTGCTTCTTATTTCATTAGGATTATAGGAATAAAGCCCTGTCTGTGCTGAATCACACCTGAAGTGGTTGGATGTCCCTACAAAATTTGGAAGCTAAAACCATTTCTGCCACACCAGAGCAACTGAGTTGAATAAGTACAAACAATCTCCCTCCCTTCTCCTTCCATGTCGTGTACAGGGCTGGGGAAAAAGTGATCGCTGCAAACACACAACTACTAGAATAGACGTGGTCCACAATAATTTAATTATGTTAGTGTAACACTTGTCCAGTTACACAATTTTTAATTAGTATAAAATCATAGGGGATATAAGAAACAGTTTCAGCTTTCTAGCACTGGTCTATTATCCAGTTGTTACATTTGATTGTATTTGTGATTTTTTTTTTCTTTATTTTCTTCCAAATTCAGGAAGCTTTGAGATTATTCCCAATACAAAACACAAAACTCTTGGAAGTGGCCAAAACTTTCACAAGATAATTCTTCCCCAATTTGATTTGTCAATCTGTCTTCTCAGGATCCATTTGAATGTCTTAGAAAGAGATCATAATACTAAGATAATGTGGTAAACCCCAGGCTATATTACTGTACAGTTAGGTAAAACAAATGTTTTTTCTGTTAGCTTGTAGTCAACCGGATCTCGTTCTTCTCATTCTCCTGGTGCCCATAAATGATGAACTGTGTCAGCTACAGTGTGACCTTGCATTTTTTATTATACTGTGTTCAACATAACCTTAAAAGCACAAAAATGTACAGACTGCTTTAAGAACATATCTAGCTTAAAACAGTTCCTACTGCTTTGGGAATGTAATAAGCACTTTGAAATTAGCTTCTACCAATATAGATGCAACAGAGACCACATACCAAAATTACTAGTTAAAGATTAGAATTTTATATAAAGATATATATATATACTGGTTTGCTTCAGTTTAGCAAAATCTGAGACCGTGGTAAAGCTGATACAGTTTCTGAATGCCAGAAAAAGTATAGACAAATGGTATTAATTAACTTCTATGTATACAGTCAGTACAAACATAGGAAATACAGTCCATATTTCAAAATTATAAAAGTTCAGATTTTTGCCACTTTATATTAAGACAGTAGCTGAGTGGGTAAAATACCTGAATTTCATTCATTATAACTTAATTTCAATCCTTACTATGAAGTAAAAAAAAATGAGTTGGCTTTAAATATTTCAGATAGTGTCCTAACCATTGGGCTATTAAATATTTCTATGTCTGTCTAACTCCTGGCCATCTCCTAAGATAAATTTCCTATTGAACTGATACATTTTTGTCAGAGCTTTTAAGGAGTTTTCCTGATGTACTAGCATTATTCTTATCCTCATTCTCTATGAAAGCATATGTTGGACAACTGCTTGAGTCATGCCATCTCAAAATTATTTTGGGATAGCTACATCTTAATGGAAAGAATAATCAGTTAACAATACAAGACAGAACATAATAGACAATATGCTGGAGTAAAGCTGTTTAATTGTCTGCTAGAAAAATACTTAAGTAACATCTGTATAATGAAATTTAAATCAAAAATTCAGTGACTTATTTGATTTTTTAGCAACTTACTACAGTTTTTTGCCAATCAAACTCATGGTTGAAGTACTTGCCCCTTGAAGCCAATAATTTTTTTTTCCATTTTTTTGTAACAAAACTATGATTGCATTGAATACATTAATACATTTTGTAAAGTAGTCTTTGCATCTATGATTTTTACAATTAATGAAGTATTATAGAGCTTTTAGAAAACAGCATTTATTTCTGAGTTTTTTTAATACTCTTTGTATTGGTTCTGATGAAAATGAACCTTTTAAAAATGAAAGTTCTTATGAATGATTTTGGGTTTAATATGTAAATTTTTCATTGAGCAATTATTTTGAATGAACAGTTCTCCATAGGTTTTACCTCATAAATCTGTTCTGCTATTACTACCAATATGCATCTGATTCAGAGCAGCGCTCCAGAGAAAGACTGCTCAAACCCATACTTGAGGCATGGTGTGCACTTGACGTGTTTGTGTTTCGAGCTAGAAAGCAGAATTAGATAGTTGAAATAGCAACAGTGAGATTCTCCAAACTACATATCAAATCTTTTCTATAACAGTAAATTCAGCCTAGTAAAAGGCATTTTATATTAATCCTTCAAATACATTTCACTGGATCATCAGAAAAGTAAGCAGAGCACGATCAGTGTTGAATAGAAAACATTAGGACCAAAACACTAATTTCTTTTACTTTCTGAAATGAAAATTATAGGGTTGGAGAAAAAAAGAAAAGTGTGCGTGGGGGGAGCACCACAGTTAGTTACTAACATCACAAAGCTGATTTCCGCTATTCAGTCTATCAGTCTACTGATACAGCCTAGCAGAAACTAGTCAGAATCATGTTTCCAAATGTCATTAAACAAGAAGTTTTGACTAAACTTTTGCAACAACAGTTTTATTAATTTCAGAGTAATGATGTATCAATTAAAACTAATCCATCTCTGAAGCAGAAAATGCTGAAACTTCTTTTATCCTCAGGAAGGGCGTGGATTAATCAGTAATTACAAAGCATTGCTTAGCCCCTCCATTTACTTTCATCTTGTGAGGAGATTAATAGCCATCCCTGGGACACCAGCTGCTTTCTATTTATCAAAGGGATGCTAGGAGCTGGCAGTTTTGCTGGAGGACTAAGGGCAAGGCAGGCTATGAAGAGCTAGCAGCGCCTTTGGATTCAGGCAGGAGGAGGAGAAACAAGTGCTGGTTTGTACACCTGATCCTCCCAAGCACTCCCCCCACTCCCTATTTGGACACAGGTTTCTTGTCCTTCCCAGCTTAGTTGGTTGCCTAGACCTAAGGCCAATAGATTGTGCTATTTCAAAGCACTGCAATTTAATTTCATTTGAATGTCTTTCCCCTTGCCCCCCTGTCACACCTCAACGAACAGCAAGACTATCTTTCAGCAAAAATTAATGTAGTTAGCATGCCGTGAGTCATGGAATTTCGTTTTGGAGAGCCATTTTACATTTCACACCTCTAATGTCTATGGCTACATCATATTCATGCACCTCTCCATTTCATTTTAGCTTTAATGATTACATATTTCCCTATTTTTGTCTTCTGTTCAAAGTCTCTCCACAGTCAGAAATACATGGTAAAGTACAGTGAGGTGGTTTTTGAAAAAACATTTGTTGTTTCTTTTTAACCATTTCTTTTCAAATGTGAGTAAATGGTTGAATATCATATTAAATATATTAAATGATCAAGCTACAGTTCAGTCTCATATCTATTCCTCCAGATTATTGAAAAAATATGTAAAAAATTGTTCTTCATTGTATTATTAGTGCCTGGATTTTAACTCTGTTTTCAGATGCACTGAAGATGGTAGCGTTGGACTCAATAATTTAAGAATTATTTAAAAACAGTTTGCACAGTTCCATAATATTGAAAGTGCTAATGGTTTGCAGTTGATGCTAATAATATAGACACAAGATTTAAAACTTGATATTTACATTTACATACAGAAGCCACACGGCTTCTATATACTTCAGGTTTTAATATTAAGCTTCTTATATTTATATTATGTTGCACAAAATAATGTTTTTAATATTTTTCCAAATTTTTCAGTCAGTATTCTTTACTTGCCGTTCAGCTGCTGAGACTGAGCACCATGTATTCCTTTATATGTTCCCAAAGCAGAATTTTAAAAAGTGCTTGTTCTGACGGCTGAAATGTGTCTTTTGAAGTTCATCTATACCAGTATTTTAGTTCATTCATGGGGAAAAAAATACAAATAATAATGTATAAGTTATCTTGATAGACTGTTCAAAAAGTATTATTTTTAAATCCTTATAGCAGGTTTTCATAGGTGAAAATTACATAGCATTATTGCAGTCGTGGTATGAAAAGAACAGTTCTATGCACTGTGAAAACTGTTATCTATTACTTCAACTGAAACAGAATAATTTTTGAAATTTGATTACTGAATATTTTCTGCAAGCTGCTTAAAGCTCAGATTGCTTACAGAAATCTGGAGATATAGAAAAATATATGGTTTGTTTCATGAAATGAGAAATGATCACAATTAGCAAAATAAGTAAAGATAACTGGAATTGCACTTTTCAAGATTAGTCCAGTCTTTCTTCTTCCTAAAGCAACTCTTCTATCTTTTTCTTTTTTTCTCTTTTTTGAGGTGTCTTTGAGTAAAAACTGAAAACAGAGTAACTACTTCAGAATTATAAGGAAGTTTTATGAAAGTAGTGGACTTAGGAGAGTGAGAAATATATGGATATCTGCCTAACAGTGCAAAACCATTCAAACTAGCTCTGTGTTGATGTCTCCTGGACAACAAATGAAGCAGAAGAGGTAGGTAGATTGAGCATGTATTCTAGGGGCCAAACAAAGAATTAATGGACAGAGGTAATTACAGGGTGGTCATTTATTCAAGCTAATATGCCACAATCTTCAGTACTAGTACACCTACGATCGATCATGTTAAATCTAGAGACATTTTAACAGAAATTCATTGTACCGTTTGTTTCACAATTCGTTTTGGAAGGGACCTTGAGGGGTGTCTAGTCCAACCTCTCAGTCAAAACATGGTGGACTGTGAGGCTGGCCGACATTACTCAGGGATTTATGCAGTTAGGTCTTCAAAAAACTCCAGTGATGAAGTTGAACCAGCTGTGCCAACACTATCTTCTGCACCAGACTTTTGGAGAAAAGGAACTGAATTTTACGTTTACCTGGAATGGAAAAAAACACCAAGATGAGAATGATGGAAGTGTATAAAGGAGAAGTTCATGATAGTAATTTTCTCAGGCTGTTTATTAAAATCCGACTTATTGGCTTATTTGAAAAATGCAACATGTTTCTAACAGATCTGTGTCATTAAATATGTTTCAGGAACTGAATCTTAATAGTAAAACTGAAAGAAAGCAAAAAAAGGTTAGAATTTTGTTTGGTATTCTGTGCCAATGTAAAAATACCAATCATGTTCTTAGATTTCTATTCTAGGTTTAGATGCTGATGGTCTGATCTACACCAATGAATAACAGCTCTTCTGGGATTTCCAGAGGTCAGAGACAGTGTTGAAGGGAAGCATTTCGTGAGATAATTTTCCTTTAAATATACACTGATGACATCTCTCGCTTGATCGCAACTGGCAAGTGTCCATGTTGTGAAACCTAACACGTAGTAAGACCTTAAAATAAGGTTCTCCAAAATTATGTAGTTTGGAATACTGAAGTTATGCAAGATTTATTTCTTCTTTGTAAGCTTCTGTTGCTCCATTAAAGCCTGCATTCCTGTGAAAATTTCTTTTAGTCAAAAGTTATTTTTGTGGAGTTACGAATATTAGAGCCTAACAGATGATCACTCATGAAATCAACACTGGAAATGCCCCTCTCTTCCATGGCATGTAAGATCATCGATGTAAAAAAGTATAGTCAGTAGTGGGTATCTGAAATATATCTGGTTTTCTGCTTATGAATAATCATATCATAAGCTGTAATGTAGCTTTTGTTTATGTCTTTCAAATGACTCATTTTGTTTCAGATGTTCTGGTCATACACGATTCACTAGAGGCACAGTATAATCTCATTAGCCTTCCTCATGCCAAGAGTTTTCTCTTGTGTTGATGACTTCCAGCATGTTTCATGTACCTTTTGTTTTCTTTTACCTAGTATTCTTTCTACTTGGAAATAAAAAGACAAATGAGATAATTATGTGTAATTTTGGTTTAACATTATTAATATTACATTACAGCAGGATAGTACATCCCTGGGCAATACAAGCACTTAAAGTTGTGTGGATAATATTGCAATGAACTTTCCTGGGTGAACCATATATATATATATATGTATATATATATATATGATTAGCTACAGCATTACAGTCTAATGATAAGACCAGGAAAATCTGAGACACAGGATTCCTGCTTTCTGTTAAACCTGGTCAAAACAAAAATCAGCATACAGCTGATTTGGTACATTTAGATTTTTTGATTCCCTTGTAGTACCTGAGAAAGACTTATTTATTTCATCTCCTACTACACACAGCTATTAACAAATATTTGTACAAAGCTATTCCTATGAGCTGAATGAACTAGCTGCAAAGAAGTTACTTCTGAATAGTTTTATTTGGCTATATCTCTGGCAACTCTAATATCTGTACTGTGTTTATTTGGGTGTCTGGGTGCCATTATTTCTTTTCCTTGTTTAACTCAGAGATTAATATTTTTAGTTTAGACAAATTAAAAACACCGTTCTTACCTCTTTTTACAAATGTATAAATTATTCAGACTAATACACGTATCCCAAGCAAGCTGTCCACATGAAATGAAATGTCACTGAAATACTGAAATTTTGTTTGCTTATTAATGTTTGATATATTTTGATATTTTAGAAAAAAGATGAAAGCCTAATAAAAGGAATGCATGCTGAATAGGGATCTGGAGCTTAGATATAGAATGCCATGATCTTTTTGTATGGTTTTCATTCTGGATGATATCACTAACTATGTGATCCAGAATTTGAATTTAGGTAAACTGTTGGATTTAAAACAATTTTAAGCACTTTATTCACCATAACAATAGAACTTTGAAATACAGGTGAAAGTATTAATAGAGTTAAGCTGAATTTGCCAAATAATTTCAGCCTAGACAAAAATGACACAACTATAAAAGCAATGTTGAAAAAATGAGCATGTTTCAAAACAAACGGTTATTTGCTAACCTTTTGCTTGAGGTCATTTCTCTTAAAAGCCAATCAAATCAGCATTTATATCACAAATTTTAAAGATGCATGGAATTTAATGCACTTGATTCAATCAATTTTGCATGCTCAATAAAAATGGCTGAAGACACAAGGGATATTTATTGGATATCCCTAGAGGGGTTTGCAAATTTTCCTTCTCTGAAGTAAGTATCTATCATACCACAATATAAAAATGTACATAGTGCTTAAAATATTCATTAGGTTTCAGAAGCAAATGAAGAAAACTAATTACTCTAATATGCAGTGATAAAGTGCTCACTCTGAATAAATGTGATTTTGGCTCAAATCTCCTGTTTCTCAGCGTAAGTGGAATTTGACTTGTCATACTTGTGCAGCTGTTCTTTTTGTCTTGTTGTGTCAAAATTACCACTACATGCGATGAGCAGGATCCCATACCAAACAGAAGCAATAGACAGGATCCAAACAATGCAGGTATATTTTCCTTTTTGAATGATAAACTAATAATTATGTGTGTATGTGATACCAGTGCATATACAGAATTGAATAATAGTGCTTGCCCCAATTAATAGATTTCATGGCAGATTTATATGTCTAAAGACAGCTTGGCCTATGCTGTTATGGGTAGTTTTTACATGTTGTTGCACAGTTCTAAACAAAATCAAAATATGTGACCCCTATACAATAGCATGCCTTCCACCAATACAAGGTCCTTTTTCTTCTCAACATCTGTAAGGGTATGACTTTCAAATACATAAGTAAAGGATTCATTAGCATGGCTGAGCCATGCATAACCCCTTCTTTTAAGAATTAATTTTGTTATGCTCTAAAACCTCTAAAGCCATGTGTGTTTGTATCTGTGGGGCCCCTGGTATCATCCTGTGCCTCTACTTTCAGGGCTTCTGCTATAATCATGGAGGCCATTACAATTTCATGAGTGTTTACCCTGATAACTTAGAAGTGGTAGTAAGTTACACAGAGATATATGTACACATAAATATTATATCTTTTAATATTAAATAATATATATAAAATATATGTTGATGTTTTAACATACATAATGCTTTTGCAACTACAGTTTCATTAATATCTATCTAAACTTGTTTGATTTTGTTGATGTTATAAAAGTCTGGCAGTTTTGATGAGCTAAGGGTTAGTTCACTGTTTTTTTGCCTTCTATCTCAAGCACTGAGTAGCAAGACTTTTCTGTGCCCTATTGCTAAATATTTCTAAGCTATTTTTTTTCAAGTCAAACATTCAAGCCAAAATAAAATGTCTAAGTTTTTCATTGTGCAGGAAGAAACCAAACCAAAGTGAGCACGTGATTCATGTTTTATAATTTAATGATGGTTATGTTTGAGGTTTACAATGAATGTACTAGTCACGTAAGTTTGATTTTGATGGTGTGCTTGCCAATTAATTTTTCATGAGGCTTCTTTGTGAACAACTGCAATGACTTTGTCATAGATAACTACATTTCTACATTTTTCTCTCTGGTCAAAGAAAAGAAACTTTACCCTACAGTTTTAAAATTTAATTAGTTAAGAGGTAATTTAATTTTTGAATATTTTTTTCATAAATAAGAGATACTAAATATTTTTAATTACATTTATAGAGACTAACTATGAAGAAGAACATTCTGGTTCTGTAAAGCCTTTTTGGGGAATTCGAGAATTTAGGGATTGGGGAGTAATAGTGCTCGTGTGTGTGTGTACACACACACATACATTTGAGGTTTCTTCTCCTTTAAATCTAAATTCAGCTAAAATCCTCTCCTGGGTTTTCCAGTAGGAGGAAATTGTAGGTGTTCGATCACACTGAAAAATTCTATGGGAGACAAGCAGAAGATTTACCTTGTAATGCTACAGAAATTACAAGGAGAGTAAAAGGAGAATTTTTTTCTACATTCCATTTGAGCAGATTCTTGTTATTGATAGTAATTACTGTGTTTAAGAGACCACAGAACCTGTTTTTGCTACTACCCATTATTTCAATTATCGTGCACTTTTCGGCGTAGCAAAGCACATAGGCACCTCTCTTACAGTTCTTAGATCTTCATGACGATAGCAACACTATTATTAATTAATGAGAAGTTGTTCAGCTCTAATTTCTCTCTGTCATAGAAAAAAGCTGGTATATTCATACCACTTGAATTTTGATGATAAGAATCCCCATTAGCCATTATTAGACATTAGCACAATGTCCACTGTGCGGACTTTTCCCCTTTGTTTTTCATCTTGCTGCTTTTTGGGAAAGATGTTAATACATGAAGCACTGGGATTAAGCCAGCTGTTTTCCATCTTTTCACTTTCTGCTAGCCTTCAAGTCACAAGACAGAAATGCAGGCTCCCATATGAGAATAAGGCCAATATTCAGTATGGAGGATGATGTCCCTGCACTGCTACCCTGAGGAACTGGCCTTCGCACTGGTGAAACTCGAATCAGTGGCAAAAGTACCCATCACGGCCACAGTGTGGCTGAGATATTGGACACTTAATTGAATCACAAAATTATACTTTTTCCTGAATAAGTGCAAGCTCTTTCATGTATAGTTTTTACAAATAGTAGCAGTGTAGGAACTGAGGCAAATGAAATGTGTATGTGTGTGAGGGGGAGAACAATGCAGAATGTATGGTTATTTTTTCATTCTCTATCACGTGGCATTTCTGTTCTTAAATAGCTCAGCTGTAATATTAACAATTACATGAATCATGCCACATGATTTTAACCTTCATGGCTGTTATATAACAATAGCTTAGAAGTTTTAGAAATCACTTTCATTATGGCTGTGAAACTCTTCAATTATTCATTTTTTTTTTCTTTAAGAACAAACTATTTTCTGAGTGTTCTTTCTACTGCTTTTGGCAAATCAACCCAGCAAATCTGTCATACTCTCACACCTCTATATCTTAACAGTAATGCAATTAGAGCTTGTTATTTTTTTGTATTTTGTGTTATATTTATATCTCATTCCCTAAGCATCCACCCCATGGACTTCCACATAAGCAAATTGTGTGTCAGCAGTGTCTGCTTCCAGTATTTACAGGAGTCATTTGGTTTTCCTTTCATTTCTGGGAAAATGCCTATCATCTAAAGTCAATGGGAAAAAAAAAATTAAGCAGAAAAAAAGCCTATCATGTTATTCCAATACCAGTAAAGCCTGGCAAAAAATATTACTGAATTTAGTGGGACAAATGAAATCCTTAAATGTAATTGTTATATTGATTAATTACTTCACATAGAATATAGAAAGGTCAGGAATTAGTAGTGAGACTTCATTGCTGTAGAGGAAACTTCTGGGGAAAAAAAAGTAAATTTTTCTCTATACAAAAAACTCTGGTTAAATGGCATTTCAATATAGCAAATTATAAATTTCCAATTTAAGGAAATCATGAGTCCATGTATTCTTATAGATATGTACCATAATAGAGTCAGGAATAGAAGAGGAAGAAGTTCTACAGCTATCTAAGTTCTAAATACTGCTGGAAGCGTGCATTAATTTCTTGCCTCTCTTTTTAATAGTATGGTATCATTCATACCATAATGAAAAAAAAAGGGGTAAAGGATTTGCATATTTGTATTTAATAGAATAAAAAGAAATACCAATGTCTTTCACACTGCATTTTGAAACTAGAGCTGGGCTTACTGAAAAATTCCAAAGGAATAAATAACCACCTATATCAAAAATCTCTAAAATCTAAAGGAACTAAAACCCCACATAGTCTCAGAAGGCTGCTGAGTGAGACTGTGCTGTTATTTGGGACTTACCGCTGAAATTCTGATAGTTTTTTATCTGATACATATTCTGTAAGTCTTGCTTGTTTCTTTCTTGGTGCCAGAGAAAAGTTCATTGCATTCTTTTCTGTATTTTTCAGTGTCATGGTCACTTGTGTTCCAAAATTCAAGTGCCCTTTCTAGGATAGCTGCAAGACTCCATCAGATATTTTAAATTAATTTAGATTAAACTGAAAATCAGTATTTAGATTGGACATAAGGAAGAATACTTTTATGCTGAGGGTGATGACATACTGGAATAGGTTGGAATAGGCCAGGTTGGATGGGGCTTTGAACAACCTGATCTTGTGAAAGATGTCCCTGCCCATGGCAGGGGGTAGGACTAGGTGATCTTTGAGGGCCCCTTTTATTCTGAACCTTTCTATAGTTCTATGATTTAACACATGTAAACATTTTGTATTTGGAAAAGTGTTGTCTAAGTTCACTGTAACAGACTGATTTTTACAGCTAGCAGAACTGCAGAATAATTCCTTTTGTTTTTTTCTTTTTTTTTTCCTTTTGTGAACAAGTCCTTGTTCCACTCTTTCTGGCCTTTGCCTTATCCAGATAATTTAGACAATCATAAAAGTGTTCATTCTTCTTTTTCCTTTAGCAGAAGGTCTAGATATTAATTTACCTCATTCCAAGCTGATCATTAATTAACACTAAAGTGATGAGCTCAAGAGAAGAGAGACATAGAAGTAATAAGACAGATAGTTCTGCTGCCTTGAGGCTCAGAATTATGAGTTCAGTGCCTAAATTTCTGCTCTGAACTGTCTCTAGGCTTTGATTAAATGGGTATGCTATTCATCACTTGCTTTTCTGTAATACCTTTTTGAAAAACTGAGCCTTTGTTTTCTTCTGACAAAATATTCTTCTTTCCCTTCTTTACATAACAAGTACTTGTCTGCACAGCTGTGTCAGGGTCTATGCCAGTGAGATCCACCACCGTGCAAGGGGAAGGGCAGGGTGAGGACCTCCGTATAAAGCAGCTTCTCGGGAAGGAGGGTCAGCCCTGGCAGAGGTTCTGGCAGAGCTGCCTTCCCAGGACCACCAGCTGCAGTCTCCAAGCTGGGCAATCTCAGTCTTAATAGTCAAACCTTCAGGAGAATAAGGATGCACTCAAGGCCCTGGCAGTGACTGCAAACTCTGTCTGAATTTAGCTGGATCTCTTCAGTGTTAGAAATGTTTGAAAATAGCTCTGGATTACCTTTGCTGAGTGCCAGGTATTAAGCCAGCCAGAACCTCCTCCGAGCAGGTATTTATAGCTCTCCCTTCTTAGCATGTCTTCCATAACTATTAACTGTGCATTTTTTAAAACCCTGGTCCTTCATCACCCCTTCTTGTTTCCCTCAAGTGGAACAATTATTCCTTCTATGATGAAAGAAGAAACAACGGTAACAAAGTTAGGTTTGTAATTTCACATTGGTACTGACTCTGTGTCCTCACATTGAGGATAATACTAGAAAAACTATTTAATTACTCATGAACAATAAAGCTCTCTCCTGGAACTGCACTTTCTATCAATTGCTTATAGTCACGTTTATTCACACTAGTCTATGTGAAATAGTTACAATAATTATCCAAAACACAGGAAGCATATTTCCTTTTTAAATTATTATTTCATAATTTAACAGTACTCTAAAAATGAATTTATCACTTAGAAAAAGTGATGACATCCTTGGAAATTTACTTATGTCTTTATCTACAGAGACTACCTCACTAGCAGGAATACAAGCTCCCATCATAATTCTCTAAAAATAAACCAGATGAATTATTTGCTCTGCTCGCTTATTGGATCTTTAATTAGGAAATGCTACAGGAGGTTTTGCAGCTTAAAGCTTCATGAAATGGGAAAGCAGAGATGGAGGTTGAGAAGGAAAGATGAGTGAGAACACTTTCCTATTTAATTATTAGATTTCATAATTGTTTATGCTAGAATTTGTGTGTTTATGAATATACACACAAGATAATGAAATAGCTTAATGAAAGACACAAAGTCAAATTAATTAATTTTTTAAATAGGCCATTATTCCTGCCCCAAATGTATTTAATTGCTGATATAGAGAATATTTCATTCACATTGCTTATTTTCTTTTCAGTCTACCTGCATCAATATATTTTGAAGAATCTGGATATTTTAAGACTCTGGAGGCAGTCAGTATAGTATTGGCTATATATGGGTACCACTGAGCTTCAAACTAGCCAATTGTTGCTCTATTTTTCAATATAAATCACAGCAGGGCACATATTACTTCAATTTGTGACAACTGCCTATGAGTTTAGGTGTTGTTCCTAGCAAGCAGATACCCGATGTGGTAATGATGGCTAAGAACCCTTTGCTCTTTCTGTACTTCTGGAACAAGTGATCTGCAGTGGGACAATGCAGCTGGCAGCAATGTAGGACTGAGCAGAACCTGAGGCTCTAGAACTTGCAAGCCAAAGAGTTGTCCAGCAAATGCTCTGACCATAACATACTGTTGTGGTAGGATGAAGTTTCAAATTTACAGTAATGAATCAGATATTCAGACTTTTTTTTTCTCAAAAGCAAATCTGGAAGCCATCAGACAATAACAGTTTTTACTCACATCAAAGCTAAGAGTACATATTCTCAAAAAAAGTTTAGTTATTTGTGTATCATAAATTCTGAAATAGACTTACAAAAATTATTAACTTATTTGTGATCTCACTTTGAAATTTGAAATCTTAGTCAGTTTCTACAGAGTTATCCAACAAATAATTTAGGCAATTCTTTTGGCCTATATAATTACTGCATAAAACTAGAATTTATGTAAAAATTCTTCAAGTAATTTAATTTTATTAGTGTCACATAATAAAGTACTCAGAGATGATAACTGCAGCAGTGACTTTTCCGCTTAAAGCAAATAAAATAGAACTTTTAAAAAGCATCTAGAAATACATAGCTAGCATTTACGAGCACTAACAGTTAATTATAATTAAGGGTCATATAAGAATAAACATATGCCCGCATCACACATTTATTTCAGCCTTCTGAAAACCTGCAACAGTGTGTTGAAAAATTACAGCAGTAATTCTGTAAGGCATTCTGTGTGCCATGGGAAAGTTAGGAGATCTAAAGTTTTGGAGGAGATGAGGTAGCAGACTGTAAAATGAAAATAGTAATGCATCTGTATGATTTTGTGGTGATTATACAATTATACATATATAAGAATCACAATTGCCTATAGAACAAAACCGGTTCATTCTTTTTTTTTTCCATTAATTTATTTTAGTTTAATTGTTTTTTCAAAATTAATCTCTCTAGCCCTTCTGTGAATTCTGTTATTCTCTTCTTCAGAACACAGGGTTATATGTACTCATCAGAGGTCACAGAGAATAATGTTCCAATTTACATATTGTAGCTGACCAGCAAAGAAAATGAATAAGAATTGAATATTTTCCTTTGTCCAGGAGAGGTTAGGTCTTGAAAAACCAATTTATGTTTTGCATATATATATAAAAAAATGTAAATAAACCACAAATGCATGTGCAAATACATGCACAGAAAAATTACTTAATAGAAAATCTGTTCTCATGAAAGCGTGCATGGATGTTCTTCTGACTGACGTAGTGCAAAGCAGAGCCCATCATGAACAGCATATGACTCATTCCTGGAAGTTCATGACATCATCCTCAAAATCAGTGATGAAATATAAAACAGTCATTTCTTATCCAGTGTTCTTTTGAATGAAAGCCACTGAATCCACACACTGTGAAGGACTCTCATCTCAGGCAGTAGAAGTTTACACTCTGTAACTCTTGGCATTTTTGCAGTTTATAATTTTTCTGAGAATCACAGTGAGACCACAGTGAAACACAACTCCACATGTGGTAATATAAGTTAAATATGTAGGTATTTTTGTCTCTTTTATTACACAGAACAGGATTAAATTTATATTATTCTAGTGGTAAACAAAATACAAGCTTCAGTCAAAGATTTCCTCTGCTCTGCACACTATGCATTGTCCTTCTTGTACTCTGAAATTCAGGAATCAAACATTAGTTTAATAATTGCTTTATTGTCACATGTATCAAAATGTATATACAAAATGTAAAGCACGTTAAATTCCTTCTGGATAAAAATGTCTAAATAGATTTCACATGCTATTAATAAATTTCACTGGACAGTGAGACAAAAGATTTTAAATCTACCAAATAATGAATATATATATATTTAGCAACTAATTGAAAGAGTTTTGCCTTTTCTGGTCTATTTTCTCATATTTTACAGATTTCACACATTAGGGAAATCAGATTAATATTAGCAATCATTTGCTTAATAATATAAAGACATTAAGATCAAAGCAAATCAGTATCTTTTTTCTACTATGGGGAAGAGTTCTGTTTAAACAAACAAACAAAAAAATCTATACAATTACTCTAATGCTTTTTGTTTGCATGCTCTGTCATGCTAATTTCTCATATTGAAAGACACAGATGTAAAGACATGCATGTCAATTAACAATCAGCCAGAGGATGCTTCAGAGACTTTTCCCTAAGGAATAATAAAAAAAAAGGTTAAGGAGAAAGAGAAGAGACCTAATTGTATTAGATGCACAAAGCATCAAGCTGGGCTTCAAATGACAGCATACATATGTATATAAAATATATTATTGCCAATTAAGAGTTTTTTAAAAATTGTACTGATAAATATGAAATGAACTTACAGTTGTTAAAAGCAAATAAAATGGCATACTGAACATAGCATGACCTCCACGAGAGTGTTTGGTCTCAATCTGGACTTCATTTATCACTTCTTTTGCACTATAGATTATCAATGAAATTTTTTAATCTTCAATCCAAATAAAATGCATCAATACTAAAATTATGTAAAAGAAAAGACTCTTTACATTTTCTAGAGTTTTGTAAATAAAACCTCTTATATTTGGAGAGGAGTGAAGAAACTAAATAAAATATGAGACAAACTAGTATAAGTTGATTTACAGTTACTGGTTTCTCCTATGTTAGTTTTATTTCTGCTTTGTTTATTTATATTTTAGCCCCATGCATATTGGTTACCCATTTGTGAGAAAGCAAATTTAGTTGGGCTTTCTCAGCGTAGTACTGCAAATACCAGTGGAACCATAACAATAAAATAAATATTGACAAGTGTGGATGTTTATTTGGGGAAAAAAATAATAAAATAAAATTTTTAAAAAGTAAAAAATTCCAATGCCGGAGGTGCATTTGCCACTTCTATTAGAGGTGTCATGCTAGTATGAAATCTCAACATTTTGCAAGAGAACAATCTTTGATTGCGTTTTGCGTTTGATGCACTGAGAAAAACTCAATGTTGTTCTAATAACCAGTCTGCTACTGGACAAGGAAGGAAAATGACGCGCTCTGCTTTGTGCATTAACTTCCATCACACTTCCTGAAATTCCTCTTCAGTCAGGAATCCTTCTAGGGTATTCAGCGGGGACCTAGTCTTAGATCCAGATTCTGCACCTGACTGCTTCTCTTTCCTTTGTTCAAACTATGATGATTTGCCATTAAAAGCTTAATTTTCCTTGAGCCACTTATTAACATAATTCTTATCCTCTTGATTTAATCTTGGAAAAATTCAGCTGTGTGCATGTATCAGGTAACTAACATCATCAGGATTCCTTTAATCATTTCCTTCCTTAGAGTTGACCTAAAATATTTTTAATTCTGACCACAGGGGGAAAAAAAACAACAACCCACAGTCATACTGGTACTGTTGTACAAGAAATGATAATATTCACAAACAGGAATGCATCAGAAAGAGGGAGAAAGAAACAGCTTTAGTTCATGAACCTAAATAAAACTAGCTTTAAAGGTCATAAACCATTAAATAAAAGTTCATAACCAAAACTACAGCGAATTGTTTATGCTAGCATCCTTATTTAAAAATACAATACCCCTCTCCTTTCCTTTTTGTATCTAAACATGATGTTGCTGTCTGTGAAATATGCCAGATGGACCAAACTGGAGGTACAGTTCTTGCTTTATTACAAAATAAATTTAGCAGAAACACCCATGTTTCAATCACTCTGACCCAATGTAGAAAGATTATGATGTAGGATGCTTAAGATGATTACACTGGCCTTGGTATTCCTCATTGAAATCAAGATGGTGGGGGTGTTTATTGTAGCACCATGTAATCTATTACAGATGATTTTTTGTTTTTTTAGAGTAAACCTAGATATCTATTGGTAAAGTAGTATATCAAGGGATCCCACCTCTACAAGCTTTCTCCCGTACTCATTTGTTACTCTAATAGTCTTCCTCCACTGTCACAGTTAGTAGAAACAGAATACATCCAGAGACTAACTTTTTTTATATTCATTGCAAATGCTGATGCTGTCTATTTAAAGTAAAATTACAGAGCAGTCTTTGCCATTTTATTTTACCTACTTAGCTTTCCACTGAAAAAGTACTGTTGCAAATTTATGGTAAAATTTGTTAAGATTCCCCAAACAAAACTTTTCACTTTAGGGAAGCACAATATTCTTCATCTAAGGACTGGGTGATTGATTTCTCTTGGTGATTTATTCATGAGCTGGAAAGGACTACTTTTCCCTCTAAAGAATCCTTTTTTTCACTTTTAAAAGTAGCCATTAATTTGTAAAAAGAGCTGTCACTGACGAAGGATGAAGGCAAGAGACCCTACGAATACTAAAGAGAAAGAAAGTCCTGAAATGGGTCATAAGTAGTAGGAGACAGTTATATTCATGGTAGATATTCATGAGGGACAAGCTCACTTTGAACTCCAAGTCCTCATATCAAGAAGCTCCCTTTCATTGTTACAAGGAGTGGTAGCCTAGCTGCCCAGTCCATCTGAGGGAATGGACATATTGGGGACTTAGGTTCAAACTGATACTGAGGTTCCTACATGCTTTTGCATGGAGTAGGAAGTTTTCATACAGCCCGTGCTACCTATCTCTGAGGAGTGATGGCTATCCAGGACAAGCCAGATTATCTCTATACAATTTAATTTGGGGCAGTTCTCCTTCTGGAGACTCATGTCATCATAATTTAAGGACTGGGAGACAGTAGGAAAGACAAAAATTTGGTTCTGAAGGGGAAAAAGAACACCAAAAGAATTCTGATACAAAAAGCAATCTTCTCTATAGCACGCTAGGAATGTTTCACAATGAAACTATAAACTGCTTCTGCTGATCTATTATGCACATAACTAGCCATACTTTCATGCATGTTGTCTGTGTGCAGTCTGTTCAAAACTGTCTTGGCTTGCTGGGTAGTCTCTGATGGTTTTGGAGTAAGAAGAAAAACAGTAGGGTTCACCAGGCACAAGCTCTGGTGGTGTGTAGCAGCTCCTGATAGAACTGATGGCATATGCTGGGATGTGTTGGAGCATGCTGTGGTTGGCCAGCATAGCCTTACTCGGTTGCTATATGTGTTTATATTCATTTCTGGCAATAGCAATGCATGTCTCCAGGCAAAGCACATGCCGTGTTTTAGACTCAATACATGCAAGTTGCCATTCTCTCAGGCAGGTCTCTAACTCTTATCCCTTGGGAGAGGATGGCTCCGGACAAGACTGCATGCACAACTTTTCTGTAGTCAGGATCTCATGTGCAATTCCTCTGTGCTGCTGGGGGCCTTTCTGAGTGAAAGCAGGATCAGGCTTGTAAAGCAGGAAGAGGTTAAATCCTGCCTGTCTTGAACACTTTATGAATAGCGCTGTTGGGAGGTTGACTCACTAGAACTCTTCCAGGTCTGAGTAGTCCCAGATGTTGTGCTGTTAAAAACTGCTGGAGGAGGGAGTCTGCCCCTCACTGTATTTGACGTGCTCTCCTATCACTCCTGGCTGCATTCTAGCCTCACAAAAATGAGAAGTGTTGCAGTGTTGCCAGAAGTGGATGTAAATCTGGCTTCATATTCTTACCTACTACAGAATTAACTAGAAATATGTATCACTACAAGAACAAATCAAAGCAAAACAAAATCTTATTATATTTATGTTTAGTATTTTTCATTCTATTCCTCAGTTTATTTTTAGTTTCTGAGGGGATACAGCTGCTTTTGCATTGCATTCCTTATAGAAGGCCCCAGCTGAAGATCAAACTATATGTGGGCTCTGGCTCTTAAAGGCTGAGTTGCTGTTGCACTTCTTATGTGGGCAAAGGTTGAATACTTCTGCTGAAGACTAAACATTGAAACTGTGAGTAAGCAAAGAAGGAAATGGCATGGCCAGACTGCTTGGAGAATTGCATAACTGTTTCCATGGTTTATGATTTTGTATCGTGAAAAGGCATGGAAACTCCTGCTGGGTATGAAATAATAAACTGTTACAACACAAATAATAGAGTGTTTTGAGTTAGCTTAGGAAATGAAATGTAAGACAGTGCTGTGTACTTAATGATGAGCTTCTGGTGGTAGGGATGTAGCTTTTTTTAGATCTCTTGTGCTTTGTAATGCTACAATAACAGAAATCAATAATACTAATAAAACCATATGCTGTATTAGATGTTACATAGTCCCACATACATAAATAATAGAATGACATAATTTTCTTGCCTCCCTGTTAGCTGGCTGAGCAGTAGTTAAACATTTCCAAACTGATACATTATGAACTGTCCAGAATAATAGAGAAAACCTATATATAAAGGTTTCTGGGTTTCTGAGGCAACCTAACTAATTTTTAAAGATAAATTTAGTGATTTATTGTCTGCCCTGACCACCTGCTATGTTCAGCGCATTTCCACACTATTACCTCATTTCTTGAGCAATCTATATAAGTCCCATATTAAAATGAATTATAAGCATTCTGCCACCCAGAAAGCCACCCTTCTTGTTATTTCCTTTATTTTAAATGTATTATAAAGGAGTAACAAAAAATAACAATGCAGTTACTCAATTAGATTAAGTGAAAAGAAACATTAATCTAGAATTATATTTTTTGGAAATTTGTGAAAGAGAGATTTTACTAGTAACCTAAGAAAAAATAGTTTAAAGTTAGTATTATCTTGCTTTTCATAAGTAATTCTAAAAATATCTCAGTGAAAAGTATGTAAAGTGAAAGAAATCTAATTAGATTTCTCATGGATTGAAAATACCAGTTCCTTAGAATACAATTTATAAAATATGTCTTTAATAGCTTGCTCTATCATAAACACAAACAGCTTGAAATCCTATTCATTTTTTAGAAAGGGAAACTTGGCATCATGCCTGCCTGATAATATTCATTTCATTAAGTCAAAGATGAACAGGAAATATTCTAGTCTTTCAGACTGGAGTTGCTGAATGAAGGCAATTGCATGCTTCTTGAAAGACAGAAATAATTTTAAAAATATGTTTTTGCAAGAAAGTAATATACTGTGCAGTTTCAGAATCAATGCATCTCTGGTTGCAATTTTGCAGACCTCTCTGCTGATGAATAAAATAAAAAAAAAACAACAAACAACTAAAATAGTAGAGGGAATGGTAAAACAAAAGGAATGGAGATTTCTTTTTTACCCTTTTTATGTGTGGAGACTGGAAGTGATTTGAAATTGTAAGAATTCTGTAACAGCTTGACAAGTTCCCCCTAGCATATAGCCTCCTATAGAATAAAATCCTAGTTATTTTCCTAGGAAGGTGCAGCAGAGCTAGGAAACATGAAAAAGAATGGAAGGGATGAAGACTAGGTTTCTTCTTTCTAGAAGCAGACTAGGTTTCTTCTTCCTAGAAAAGATATGAAATAGGAGAGATATGATCGAAATCCTTACAATGAATAATAATAGGAAGGTAAATAAAGGATTTACTTTCATATAGCAAGAAATGTAAGTTACTCACTAACATTCTATGGTTACAAAAAAAAAAAAAAAAAGTGTTTTTGTTTGTTTCTGCCTTAGAAACTCATTGCTGTGGGCTGCTTTAGGGTCCAAAAGTACAGACACAAAAGCGGCTTAGGCAATGCTATAGAAGACAGGAATATTGATCACTGCAAAACAGAAGAATATGGATGCAATCCCAGTTAAGGAAGTTCTAATCACCGATTAATGAAAAAGTATACCCAAGTAAATATGACACTGTATGCTGCTTTTTCATCTATTCATCCATTTTGTCTCCACTAGTATAGCAACCCAGAAGGAGATTTTCTCTGACAAACAGTATTAGATATAAATTCCATGTGCCTTCTACTGTATTTTCTGGAGAGGTAGCATGAGGGAAATTCTATGACTATAAATCCACTGCTTATGGGAAAAAAGTTTCCTATCTCCATGAATTTTTCAACTCATTTCTTTTAATCTAGTAATGTATGCTTCAGATATCCAAGGATTCATTTATTCAGGGAGAACTGAAATGCCCAGGCAATGTACAGACAGTACCTAAGCACAGGGGCAGTGCTTCTATTCTGTGGGATATAAATTAAACCCATATTGAAAGTGAAGAAAACCATGAGCTTTCTTAATGGAAAAAAAGGGGGCAGATAATTTTCTGAAGAATTTTAAGTCTTTTTCTGTGAAGGACAGTTCTTGTCTGTACGTCCTTCAGTACTAAGGACATCCAGCAATGAGTAACAAAAACAGCAGAGGACTTAGCTTGTAAGGTTTGCTTGTGTTTCAAGCTTTCTTTGTAGAGAAGCAGGCAATTTACTGCATGTATAAAAAAGATAGAAAGAGCTGTAGCTGATACTTTGTGCTCTCTTTCACCTTTTGAGAGAAAGAGAATTTGCATTACCCCTTTTGTACTCGAAGGATTTTACACGTGTGTCTTATCCCTCAGCTTTTAGATTTTTCATTCTGAAGAGCTCTTCTACTAGTAATGCAGTTATGAAGGACAGCAGAGACACCTGCATAGGCTCCTGTCTGTCTTTAAATGCTGAAAGTACTGATTTCTCTCGCACATCAAACAGTTGTTGGTAAAGCCAAAGGACAAGTAGAATGTAGCCAGGTTATCACCTGCTAGTTATTGCTTAGATTTGAAGGAAACATACACTCCCCCACCCCAGAAGTAAACCAGAACAAATAGACTTACACTTCTGTATCTGTATGTGAATTTTAAACTATCTAATTTTATACATAACAGTTGTACCAGGCAGACTCTATTTACAGTATTCCTGCAGTTAAGAAGACATTGATATTCTCTGGCAATGAATGTTTCCATAAGAAAACCTGCTATGGTGGTGCCTCATTCCAGTGCATCAGCCGTATGTTATTATGGTTTGGGAAAATCAATTAAATATTAAAGCTGAAATTAAAACAAATTCTAGATCTTTTTAATTATCTGAAGTTAAACAATTTCAGAAGGACAGTATCAAAGTATGCATGGTAAAAGTAGTTAATACGTAACATTCAGAACATACAAGTTTCAATGTTTTACCATGTCACTGATCATTACCATAAGCCAAGACTTTTCTGCCCCATAGAAGAGAAATGGATACAGTGATCCTAAAAGTCTGATCCTTTCTAGTCCTGAAAACTGACTAAATTAAAAGAAATCTAAAATTTATTCTATGATAAAGTGAAGAAGAGGTGGAGCTTAATCTTTGTAATTAAGTCATGGATTTGGTTGCATTTGACTCTATGTTTATGAGGGACACTTTTCTGGCAGTCTTTCATTGCACAAAGACTGTTTTTTCTGAAGACTTCAGTCCCTACTACTTTTATAGAAAACTTAATGCAGGTTGGGCTATATGTAAATGTCATGTGATTGGATCCAAATATGAAAATATCAAAACTCAAAAGGAAGAAATGGACAGAGAGCATTACAGGAAGAAACTGTATCTGAAAGCTACAGATACATCATGGCACCAAATTTTAGTTGTGTGCCTATATTAAGAATTATTGAGAACTTCCATTGGTGGAGAGAAGCACAGATCAATGAATTATTCACAGGAACATAAAGTACTGCACAGCTTATCAGGCTTTGAAATGTAGGAACTGAACCAGGAACTGAACCATTAACAGATCCAAGCATGGTGGAACACTTCACGAGATGGGACTGTGTTTGGGCATACATATGTTATTCATCTGGTAATAAGACGTTGATATAGTTCCATGTAACTATTGTATATCAATGTTATACATAACAGTTGTTCTAAGAAGATACTGTTTGCAAGATTCTTCTTTTACTATTACAAAATATATTGCCCATTCACCATTTGTGGTAAAAATGCAATATTGTCTCAGCTTCCTTATATTGCTTCAATAATCTACAATGGCTTCCACAAGCCACTACAAAAAGAGTCCAAATAATCATTATCAGGGAAATGATTAGCTCAGCTAAAATGTAACCTGTCTAATCTATGGATTTGGATTTAGGAAAATGGGAAGGACACAGCTGAAAATTAAAAAAAAAAAAAAAAAAAGAAAAAAAAGGAAAAAAAGAAAAAAAAAGATTATTTTTCTGAGAGTTTAATGCGAGTGCATTTATTAATAGGAAAATATGGTGTGGAAGGCACTGTCCAGTTAAACTATCCAGTAGACTGAGATAAAATATTGTGCCTAAGTTCACTTTTGAAAATTTAGTCCTGCGATGAGCAGAATGGAGACTCTGAATGGGTAAGAGTAATTTTTGTTTATGGGTATTTTGTGCATTTCTATGATGCAGTTTTTTATTTATTTATGAATAATTTGTGTTTTGTGGCAATATTGCTAAAGTACAACTACATAAAATTCTTTCTCAGCACTTATTCCAGTATTTGGAAATAACCCGGCAATACCTTATGAAGTTGGGTACTATTAAACTAATTTTGGTCCAGTAGATAAATCATTTTATGAAGGCAGCTTACATAATTTTCCTTTCTTGCCTCGGAGTGACTGAGTATCCTGTAATACCACTAAATTGTCCTGTGCCTCACAGCAGAAAATTATCTGTTCAGCAACATTATACTTATTTCTACTTTTACTATTCAACTGTGAAGTGACTCACAAGACTGCTTCAATTTAGCAGTCCTCATGTCTGATATGGAAATCTCGGTGGACAGACAACGGGCATAAGGTTAATCCACTTTCATCTGTGAATGGGAATTCTCCCTTTATCCTCAGTGGTACTGTTATAAAGCACATACTTTCAACAGCTGTGTGTAGATATTGCAGTTGTAATATATGCATCAAATAATTTGCAACTGAAATAACTTCCCTTAAATTATGTGAAAGCAGCTTAACTAAGGCCCTTTTGTTTGGTAACAGATATATTTGTTTTCTACAACTACATTTAAAAAATAAGTAAAGTTATCCCCAATATCAAGTAAATCCCCATGGTGCTATTTTTTTCTTCTTTTTTTTTTTTGGGGGGGGGGGGGGGGGGGGCGGGGCGCGGCACTCACTAGGGTGTTGTTTCTAGCCTCAGTTATGCCAGGCAGAACGTCAATAAATTACTTTTGTTTGATGAAAGAGTTCAAACTATATGGAAACCTTTTATGTTGGTTTTGCTTTATTTAAAAAAAAAACAATATAAATTCTTTATCAAGTACTTTCCTTCTTGTTATCAGTATGTGAACATATAACTAGCATGGATGCCATGATTATTGTGTTTAATAATATATGTTTGGGTTTTTTGTAAATGTGAAGTAACATACTGTTTATCCAGAAATTCTTGAGTACCAAGACCATGCAGAAATAATAAACTTAAAAGAAAATGTTATGATATCTATGTGGCTACAGTGCTTCAGAAAATATGTGGAACACTATTTATGAAGATCAAACTATCTTTCTTTCCCTTTTCCTGAAACATTCAATACAGGCAATTTTACAAATATACCTTATTTAAATTTCCCTCAAAACCCCTTTTCAGAGAATGAGAAAAAAAATTAAGAGTAAATAAAGCAGAATGAAAAGTATGGCCCAAATAAATAATCCATTAAGCATTTCAAAAATACAGTTTCACCAAAAATGTTGTGACCCTTTTACTCGCTTTACTTGTTCCTCAGTTCACAACATACTCTGTAGATAAACTTTACCCTGTAGATAACCTACACCTGTGCTCAGTACATGAAAAATTTTGCTGACTTCCCAGGCCATGTAACGCCTGGGAAAAAACAAAGCCAAAGGGAGAGGTGGTTTCTTGTCACTTTCCTGTTTTCTTCTGGGTTCTTTTTCTTCCAAGATATTTTTTTCCTTTCCTCTCCAATTTATTTCCTTTTTGTCATTACAGCCTCTGGGTTCTTTTCCTCTCTATTCTGAACTTTTTCCTTCTATAATATTCCACTCTTTTATTATATCTGATTTTTAATATCCCAGTCTCTACAGCTCACTGTCTGTATGTCTGACTTGTGACACCATAAGCTGCTCTGGGTCCAGGCAGGCACCTTCTTGTTGTGGTTTCCTTTTAAAAGAAAATAAGAAAGACATTCTTAACTGGGAGAGCAAAGCCTGTTTTCAAGGCAAGTCCCAACTAAAATGCTCCCATAACAGATAAACTTCTGATAATCCTTCCCTAATTCTTTATTAATTAATTTGTATAAGAAAAATAATTTTCTTATTTAATATAAAAAATTATATGAGCTAAATTAGGTATTACCATTTAAAAGAAAGATCTTGGCATCACTGTGACTGGTTCTTTCACACAGTGGGCTCAGTCTGTGGGAATAGTCAAAAACGATAAATAGAATATTAGGAACTATTCAGAAGAGACCAAGCAAACAAAACAGAAAAACATTATGATGGTCTTTAAAAATTTTGCTAATCCCGTCTCAAAACAGGATATAATAGAACAACAAAAGATAGAAAACAACATAAAGGTGTGAAGTTATTTTTACAGTGAGAAACTGTACACAAGAACAGATGAGAGAAGATATACAACTTTTGAAATTATGAACAACAACAAAAAAGTAAAACTATTACTATTGCGGTTTTTTTAAGGATACCCCATTAGAAAGTAGCAAGTTTGACTTTAAATATAATAGAAAAAAACTTTACTATTCATGGGCACAATATGTTGCAAAGCACATTTCAAGTGGTCTCAGAAGGGGTTTAGACAAATATATGCAAAAAATTATTAACTGAGAGTTTATTAAACCAATGCTATGCTAAGAGCTGACATGGTAGTTATAACCTGTTGTTTAGGCTCTTCTCCTAAACAACTGTTACATGTAACTAATAGAGATGAGAATCTTGTCTAATTTAGTATGCCAGCTGTTAAAGCCCTTACCTCTTTTCCACATGTTTTTTTTAGGTGTGCAGCTTCTAAAAAGAAATGCAATAAAACTAAGCACTTCTCATTTTGGTGTATTTGTTCCTAGCAATTTTTGTCAGAAGCAGTACTGCATTTTCAGCTTAAATTCCAACTCAGGGAGTATCTCTGTTTTGAAGGAAAAGAAATAATCATTGATTATATTCCATATAGAAAATGATCCAAAAAACATATATCCAGCTAGCGATATCACTAAGGCAGCAAACGTCAATTATTATTTTTTAAAAGATGTCTTATCTATGAATACTGTTTAGATGCAACTTCTGCTAAGTGGTAGTTCAGTAGGAGGTAAACTGTTTTCTTAACACTGATGCCTTCCAATAAAGTGATTAATATAATTTTATGCCACTTACATCATTAAACTTGTATATAAAATAAGAGTTATATAAACAAGGAACTAAAAAGAATATACCATTCTGTGGTAACACAGTATTTTTCCTTCCTGAAGGTTGACTAGGTGTATTTTAAGGCGCCTTTGAAAAACAGATTTATTTCTCTTCATGTCTTCTGCAAGATGCTCTTGCAAACCATTCTACTTTCGGTCAGTCCATAGTTGTTTGTCTGGTACAGGTTAACAGCTTGTACATCTGTACTCTGGGGTTTGCCTAAGGGTGCATTTCCTATTTCATTTGAACAGTTGTACTGTGGAAACTTCAGGACTGTTTCTGGTGAACCAGTTATCTGCTGACTGTCTGGATTATAGCATCAGATGCCAACTGAAACTTGATGAAGTTAGTAGGGTTAATAACCATTGCAGTGATGGTTTCCACATTCTTTTCAAATGGTCTGCCTTCACTGGAAACTGGAGTACATTTTATTTATTTATCTGGAATCAATTAACCTCTGTTGTCATGAAAAAAAAAAGTAATAGCATTCACCTTTGGAGAAGGTATGTTTCCTTTGGAAACATATAATGTATGAATTCCTGCAGTTTTTGAAAGAATCCTGGTAAAAGCTCCAAGGTACATTTTTGCTGAATCCAAAGGAGAATGCAGTTAAAGGCTAAAATTCCTATAAAACAATGCATTACATGGGATGATACAAGAAGCTAGATTACCTTGTAATGGTCTTTGATTAACCTGAAGCACAGAGACTTGCTCATGAAAGACAGATCTTCATAACTTTTTTTCTTGTCAGTTTTTTGAGACATGATTTCTTTATAGTATGGAGCAAAACAGACTGTGTCTTGTGATCTGCCACTGTATTTTTGAAAGGAATGATTTCTTGGATCCTTGGTTGCATTTTCTAGCACCTTTTAGTGGCATTTCCTCATGAATGGTGAAGATTACATCACTACTATGACTTTCTGCTTAGTCGAGGAGTGCTAGTTTCCAAGTACTCTCAAGTTATTGCTGTACATTCTGAGAATTACTTGTTCTTCAGACGTGGGTTTATTTATTCAACCATATAGACAGATGGCAATGTAGCAGATTTAAGTCACTTTTTAAAAAACATTTATTGCCATTAAACTAAACCTAATTTATTTGTTCTTCATAGTTTAGCTTGTGTTCCCAAGATCCAGGCGATAGGGTCTAAAGACTATTATTACAGTGTTTCTCTAGTTGTTTTGAGCAACAATTAAGAGAAGACAGCCTATCATACTCAGAAGTCCTAGGAAAGATCATAGATGCAAATCATCACAGTATGCAGTCCCCTGTCCAGAGATACTAAACTCATGACAATGCCCACCATATCAAGTAGGAAATCTATAATATTATTAGGCATCTGTTAGCATAACCTATGAGATAAATAAGGTAGGCTTTTAAGAGAAGGATGGTTTGTCTGAAGGAGTAATTATGGAGTGTACTGAAATGTCCTTTGTGATGACATCTGTTTGCTGATACATTTTGTTGTATCTTCCAAGTGGGCAACGCTGTCAACATACTTATCTTTCAGGCAAGGAAGAAACTACTTCCATGCAACTCTAAGAATTATTTGGTATATCATTTTGTGGAGGCTCACCACACTGTCCCTTAATTACCCTTAGATAGTTCTTTGACACTTTGTGTTTCAAACATGCAATTAGTAACCGTATATGCTGAAAAGCATCAACAAATTCACATATTTGAGTGAACAAGAGCTCAGCAGCGGTTTTCCCAAGAAACCAATATTGTGACCTCCATCTTGGAAAAGCAACATAACATGGAAAGGTTATCACATTAAAGAAAAATTTATTTGAATCCAATTAGTTCTACAAATGACCTTTTATGTCCCAGGCATGGTCCCCTCCATTGATAATTTTCCTGTCTTAAACTAAAAGCTGGATTTATACTAAAAGGCAGGACAATAAAAGCCATGCTTTAGAAGGAAATAAGGGGAGACTGGGACATGTGGACAGCTAGCCTGATACAAAGTTTAAAGGGTAGGATCAGGTTCTGATCTTCTTGTTGATGAAGTCAAAATCCACAAGTCAATCTGACAGAAAAAATCTTTATTTAGCAGCATGAATTTGGCTTTATAATTCCTGAATTTGAAGCCAGGTACACAGTATTCTACAGAGATGTTAAATAGTTACACTTCACTTAATTCACAAGCAATGGTATTCTCAATCCAGATTGCTCTGTTCAATAGGCTGAAGAGGTAGAGAAAGAACAGCAGGCCTATTCATGAAAACTGTGGTTTGCCTTGGTAAAGAGACCTAATATCTAGACTGTGCTCATTTTGATGTTTCTCTAGGGAAGTGAGAATTAAACTGAGTCTGAGTCTTGATCTACCACTTGCTTTGAGTGAATTCTGGCTAAATTGGGGGTAAATTTGTATGAAAATCCAGATATGCTTGGCTAACTTCTGCCCTCAGATTGTTTTTAAAATAGAATTTTCACTAATTGTAAGAAAAAAACCCCACCTAGACTGTAAGTAAGCAGTAGTTGCAAAGTTTAGTTTGATCCAAGGAGAATTAATCACTATTTAAAAAAAAACAAAACCCAGACAAACAAAATTCTGCTTCCTAGATAAATCAATTATCTGCACCAGTAGTGGTTTTTATTTCTTTAAAATTCCTGATAGTCATGTGGGCTCTCCTGCCTTAGATTCCACTTGATTTTATGAATGAACCTGAATTTCTCACATAGTTGTTCCTTTAAAAGAATTCTGTAGTAGAGTTCGCTTCATAAATTATTATAACAATAAACTTGCATAACTGAAGAGATGAATAGCAGTCTCCTAACCACAAAGTAGATTTCAGTTTGTGAATTCTAGGGTCTGCGTGGCTCGCTGGATTAACTTTGTTATGGGCTCTAGGCTTTGGTTGAGATGGGACTAGAATAACTGGAATGGTTAATGAAAACTTTAGCTTCAGATTATTTTTCTTGTTATGACAGGAGAAATATCTACAACTGGCATGGTCCATGTGAGTAAATGGAATATGCTCAAAAGCATTAGAAAGGCTGAACCAGATTGGTGAAGGCCATGTCTAAGTCAGGTGTGTACTCAATAGGATGCAAATTTGCCAATTAATTTCACCTCTTGCATAGCGTAACTTGTCATTTTCCAATTAAGTGGAGGTATCAAAATAACACATTTTCTGCTGTCTACAGCACATTTGTTTCCCTAGTGGAATTTTATGTTATGATAGTTTGATATGTCATGGTTTTTTCTTGTATTTCATAGCACTTTATTTCCATTAAAATGAGATATACTGATTGAAGTCAGAACTGAAATTTAATTAAAAAATTAATCAGAAGTGTCTCTATAAAGAGAAACAAAAGCAAGTGTCTTCCTTTTTTGTTTGTGATTAACTCTGGAGATGGTTGTGTGTGTTTGCCTGAAGTACTAACAGAATTTCTAACATTATTTTTTAAGATCTTAACATATATACTTGCCTCTAAAGAATTATGACAAGCACCTGAATATTATTTTACTTATAAATATACCATTATATAGACTTTACTTTATATCTTGTAGAATCAAATTAAAACCTTTATTCTTAACAGTACTGAATAAATGGTGGACTTTTACCTGGTGAAAAAAAACATGCTGATGTTTGGCTTCTACGTTGATAACACCTAGATATGCCATCTAGAGTCAGTCAGCATGCAGCCTGTAGATGTCTGCACCCTCTTATATTTGTGGTTGTGTTTCCTAAGCTAGGAAAGAAATTTTGTATCAATGCAAGTAGACCAATGATAATAATAATAATAGTAGGCATATTGTTTTTATAATTAGGAAGAAGGCAAAAGTATGCAGCATCTAATCATGACCTGTGGAATTCTTTGCTAGAAGAATTCAGTAATTGACAGTCATATTTTTTCACAAAATAATTTTAATAGGGTTGAATAATTCTAAGACTAATACAAAATGTGTTTTATGCATGATCAGATCAAGATAATCATATTTTTTGCTTCTGGGTATAGGCAGACCAATGCAAGAGTTGAAAAATTTACATACCTCTCTCCTCTCATGGTATCTTAGAAAATATTGTCCTGCTGTTTCATTTTACTTTGACATAAAGAGGGCAGAGGGGATATGGAGAGACAGGTATTTCCCTCTTTCAGGATTAGGTGCTGTTTTAGGATTATGAGAAAATTAATCCAGGTACTAAATTAGTTGTCAAGATATTATGACATAATACATGTTAGCACACTAAAAAGAAAAGGAGCAAATAACTAAATAACTAAAATAACAAGAAGTTTGATTAGGCAAAACCTTTATACTCTTTATTTTCATTCCACCTTTTAAAAGAAATTATTTTGTAGATTGATTAAGAGATTTACAAGACCAACATTTTATGCAGACAACAGATGTGGATTCATCACTATTTGTGAAAATGTAATTTTCAAATTCCAGTCTAGTCAGGGTTTGTGTATTTTTGTATGAATGTTGACAAATTAAATACAGAGCTTTATAGAGGTGGAAAGTTTTGACATTTTAGGATCTAAAAAAAAAGAAAAACCTTTCTGTTATTTGCTTCTATTATACTTGGTTCATTTTTCCCTATAAAATTAGTTACTAACTTTGTTGATTTTGCAATTTGTGTCCTCTGAATCTTCTTCAAAAATTCCATTTTTCAAACACATTGCCTACACAACTGTAAATCATCCTGACTAAAATTTAAGAATAATGATCTGCAGAGTCTCACTTTTATCTGGTATTTCCAAAATTGTAATTGTCTTGTATCTCAATTCTGTAGCCTGACACAATTGTTCTTAAAGGCATCACAGTCTTAGCTATTATTCTTAGTTTGTTATTTTCATTAATATCTGATCCAAGGTATTCATTACTTTGGCAATCACACTAGATCAGATTGTTCAGGTCAGCAGCCCTTGCAGAGTATTGAACTGTGATCAGCACCTGAAGTGCGGACTTCCATTTGAAGTCCTAATTGCTGATGTAGCTTATGGGGCTGTTCTTGCAGTAGTCAGCAGAGACATACAGATGGGTTGGGATACTGCAATAACAGATAAAACCTGATACTTTTATCAGCACAAATTAGACAAAGTAGGAATGGCAACAGAAGAAGCACAATGATCAAACTTAGAAGTAAGGTGTACAACAAAACTGTCCAAGGCAAAATTATCCATCTTTAATACTCTGAATATGATGCTTGTGATGCAACATGAATTATTTTTCTCAAAACCAAACCAAACTGACACCTGCTCATTAACCAGTGTGCTACATTTATAGATCTATTCCCAGGAGGAATCAGTCTTTGTTGGTGTTTAAGACCATGAGAGATTTTTATAGTTATCTGGCCTTACGTCCTTACCAGACCTGTAGATGTTCAACTCCAAATTTCTATGTCTTTTCTGATGACATACAGTAGAAATTAAACATAAAAGCATGATTGCTCACATTTGATTGTATTTTAAATACTTCAACTACTTGAAAGTCATATTGCCTTACAACTATAATAGCTTCTCTTATTTACAAGAAAAATGAGTGTGTATTTCTTTTGCAATAACTGTAAGGAAAAATCTGTCTTCTTGGATTATCATATTCTAACAGTAGTCAGTGGAATGGTGTCAGTGAAAATGTATTTACTGGTCTCTCAATTCATCTTGATGTTTTGTTTAAATTAAGGTGGTGTTGGAGGAAGTAGCCAACTTAAAAAGTACCAGCATAACTCCCAGCCTGCTGTTTCTTCCTTTCAGCCCAGAGGTGTTATATATTACTCCCCCACTTCTTGCAGCTTCAGTGATGTGAAGAAATACATTTTCATATTGAGAACACAAGATCCCAATTATGTCAGTCAGCTGAGATAGCATAAAGTCTTTAGTTAGTTGCAAAGCACAGACAATAACACTAAAACCAGTTTATCTCATTACACCATGAAAATGTGATGTGTTCCTATGCTTATAATTACATTTATATATGCAATATTCCTTGAGATCTTTCAGTGGCATTTTCCTTTGACAAGATAAAAACAGTGGTCAGAGTATCCTACAGTATCTTTACACTTTTCCCATAGTATTGTAAAACTCTTCTACTGAAAAGAAAAAAATTAAATGATACCATTTCTATAGGTCTTACCACTCTAATTAGATGGCAATGCTCCAAGACTTCTGATGGTGTTGCAATTAAGGTGTTGGACTTAAATTTAGGAAATTTGAGTTCATTTCTAGCTTTGCAAAGCACCTTTCTAGCTTTCCCCTCTGGGTTTTGGGGTTTTTTTCTTTATTTTTTTTCATTTGTATGGTACAGAATGATTACTATTCCTAATTCTCAAAGGATTCAAATGTTCATGTACTCATGCTGGTCAAAGCCAAAGGACTTCATATCTGTTAAAAAGAAACTATTAAAAGTCTGTAATTTACATGTAGTAGAAAATATTAAAGAGCCGGGGGGGGGAAGCCTAAACTGATATCAGTATGGCCCTTTGTTTGCAATCCAGATCCTCTTAAAATTTCCAAGCATGGATGTCTTCAGAACTAAGCATTTATTACATTGTTCTATCTGTTCAACTTAATAGTTTATGTTTCTGACCACAAATACATGTCTTTCAAAATGCATAGTGAATGATTGGGGGGTTTTTCTGTTTAATGTAAGAGTTGAAACATCACTTTTGTGTAAACGGAATGTATTGTAAACAGTACATGTAAACATGTAAACAGTATGGGGAGATGAAGAAGATAAAAATTTTGGGGGGTTTATTATTATGGACATGTATAATACATACAGCATGAAGTTCACAATGCAATGCTATGTAAATATTGACTTTGTAAAATAAAACCACAGTGGTATATACAGGCTCTAGCACTGTTGCTCAGGATCTCAGTGGCTTTGCTAAAAAAAATGTTTAAAGATGGAAGCCATGGCCATTGATGGCTAAATGCTAAGTTGAAAATTTTATTTTGAAAATACACTTCACAGTTCATTTCACAGCTATGCACAGACATGCCTTTTGCTTTTACAATTCAAAAATTTCTAGGATGAGATTAGGATTATTCTTTTAAAGAATTTTTTTGTTGGTGTAAAAATCTTTACAGACAAAATTTTGAACACTTTTATTCCATATAGGTCTACAGAGAATTATATTACATTAATTAAGCTACATTAATTGAACTACAATCACTGTACCACCCTTTATTTACTTTAACTTTTCACTTTTTCCCTCTGTTGCTCTTTGCTCTGCTTTCTTTTTTCTTCTTTTCTTCTTTGCTGTTTGATAGAATATGCTTACGGTTCATAACGCTGTCTATTGTTTTAAAAAATGGGTCAAATATTGCCAAAAGTCTATATACTAGTCAAGGACCTACTGCAAGACAAATGCTACCGATACTCTAAATAATAATTTTTACATTAAAAGAAATTTACTTTGAATTCCAATTGCAAGAAAGTTCTTTGCTATATCTGTGTCTTTCTGAAAGTATCAAGAGATTCATCACATCCAGCAAACCCCAGATCTCTTTAAATTTCTTCTTAAAACTACACTAGCTCTAAGCTTCAAAGGCACAGCTGTATTTCTACAGCAGTCAATGAATGCTTAAAGGGAGGAGAAAAACTAGGATCTCTGTGTCAGTAATTTACTAGAATTTCCTGTAGAAAGAGAAGGGTGAAATAGAGCAGGGCCTTTACTTGCTTGTGCTCAAAGATTAGAGAGAAAGAGAGAGGGAAAAAAAATAAAATGGCCAGAATGAAATAATAAAAGAGAGAAGCTTATTCAAGAATAAACTGGAACTATTCTTCAGTTTTCACGTTTGCCCTGTCTAATCTTGGTTCAGCACTGTAGGAGCTCTTCAGCTTTTACAGCCTGTGCCCAGGCTGCCAGCGCCAGCTCAGTTCAATGCTTGCATCTGCTAGCAGTCCCTGGGTTTCCCACATCTCTGTCATACTTTCCAGCTGAGTTTTGCTAGAGTGTAGCCTCCTTTTATTCTCTTCTGTGCACTGCCTGTGGCTGAAAAGGAGTTGGTTTTACTTATTTATTTTTATTAAAAGGCAATATAATAAAGATGAGCCAGAACAACCCCCAAAGCTTTGGCTCCTATTATTAAGTGTAAATCAACTGTGTCCAGCTCTCTATCTAGTCCCTACATTAAGGTCAAATGAACCTCTCCATCTGAGTCCTTCTGAACTTCACTCTTGGGAGCTTAGTCCGATCTCTAACAAAATCAGCTTTTTTTTTGCCTTTTTTTTTTTTTTCTATACACAGAAGAAAAAGACTATAACCCCCTTGAATAGGAAGCAGTATCATATTAAAAGATACTCTTGCTTGACAGACATTTTTTCCTCATGGTACAGAATAGGCTGCTGTGACTACTAAAGAAATCCAGCGTCATGTGCTGCAAGTGCAACCAGTAGAGATTCTGAAATAGGATATGCTCAATAGGGCAGTCCTGCTGCACTGAATTTCTGATGTGCCACAGTGTGTGTTATCAACAGGCTTAGTGGTCTCTCTCGAACAGACAGCAAACCCTGCATGGATTTCATCGCTGTTATTCTTTTACCTAAAAAAACCCCACCTTTTTCCTTCTGCTGCTGCAGAATGCTTTGGGGAGAGAAAATGGCCCTGTTATCTTCATACACTGAATAGTTTATTAATGAAAGAACCAATTCCTACCACCATGGCACCTTTAAAAACTTATTAAATTACAGCAATAATTTTCTGTTAGCCATGCTACTGATCCCGTTTGGGTTTAAAGTTATGGCTCGTTATGTTTAGCATCTGCTTTATGCACACTGTTTTCTCATTATGAATAAATTGATAAATCGATTAAGGGCAGTGAGTTTTGCATAAGCTTGCAGTAGAGAAATTGAAGATTATGTTAGTTAACCCATGATGCATCAATTAACTGTTTTCCTACTACAGGCCTATCTGGAAAAGAGAGAATACTGGAAGTGTGAGGATATGAAAAATAAAGCATCCCCCTGAAAGGGGGAAGAGTGTGTCATCCATCTGAATTAGACTTCCAGGCTATCTGCAAGCTTAAGCAATTATGTTTAGGGGTAGGGAATCGGATGGTTAACCCTGCCCTAAGTCCATGTTGCTTTCAGCACCTGAACGGATGAGAAATTATGTGAAGATGACTCCCCCCATCTATATAGATGACAGTGATTACCCTCACATTTGGAGAAAACTGATCTCAATAATAGGCCATATCAAACTACAATATATTCACTTTGCAAATTCCAAATCAATTCTCTAACTCAGGCCAACAAAATTGTTCTGGGTGCTACTTTGACTTTGCACCAACTCTTGAAGGGTTGTGGCTGTTGTAGGGATAAAATATCTTTGCTTCTAGACAGCTAAGTAGAAATTCCTGGATAAACTGGGAGTTTGTGGCTGCAGGGTGATCACTGCCATAATCTAGTGTGAATTCACAGATAACGCAAACAATAGAATTCTGTGTAATATTTCTTGCAAAAAGAATACAGGTAGGGTTTAAGGCTACATAAAGAAAAGAATATTTGACAAGGCTGGAAAATTACCCCAAGTATATTGACAATCTTCAGAATTATATTTTGTGTTGTAAATAAAGAAAAAGGCACAACCTGAAACACTAGGCAAGAAAATGGGTAATTAGTTTCTTATACACTAGTATGCCAACTTCCAAGAAATACATTTCTTCACTTTGCAAATATGAACAAGGAAGAAAGTAGACAAGAATGTGAGAAAGTAATTCAAACAATATAAAAGCCCATCTAAATGAATAAGTAAAAATCATAACCACTGCAGAAAGTATGGCAAGTATCACATTTCTCAGAAAAGTTCATTGAATTCTTGAAATACTATAGAAAGTCACCTGTCTTCTGATATGCGTAAGTGAGAGCTATCTAAGGAAATGTGAGGGGTAAGGAGAAAGAACAGTAGAGCTGAAACCTTTTTGTTACAATAGTACACAACAATCTGGCAAAGTGAAAAAATGAACAGGTCTGTTAATTATTATTTTAATGTAAGTAAACACACAGCATATCTAGCTCCCAAAACAAGCAAGAGATATTGTGCATGACTTTTGGTACCGTCTTTGTTGCTGCCAAGTTTTCATGATTATTCTGGCTTCTGCAGATGCCTGTGTGGTGGTAGAGAGCTGGAGCAGTAATAGTAAGAATTCTTGCACATGACAGCTTTCCAGGGATACAAATTTCTCCCAAAATCACAGTTTCTGCATTGTTTCTCCCTCCCTACCTCCACCCCAGCCCACAGAGGACACTGTGGTGTTTTTTTCTCTAAAACCCATTTATGATATCAAAGAAACACCCTTAAGAGTTTCAGGGACATTTTAAACATTCATTAAGTGAAATTCTGTTTCAAATGCACACATGAAATAGCACAAGTATTTCATTAAAAACCCTGATACTTGAAACTGAACAGTCCCCTGAGAGTTTCCTGTACTATTGTCACTTTTTCCCTCTGCTCAGGTGACACTGTGCTTCCTTGGAATCAAGAAGATCAAAGCAACTTCTGACCTCGGGTAGTTGTGAATTATGAAAACAACTACAGGTGCCTCAGAGACTTCCACATTGCCTGGAGTTTGAGTTGTAAACTTAGCAGAAGAGTAGGGAAGACGAGAATGGAAGAGAGAAGAGCAGTTATGGGAAGAAGGGAAGCCATGAATGAGATTGAGTGTTAATTTTTTTCTCTAGGATTAACTAATACATCTAATAAACTGTGAAAGCTTATCCTAATGTTAACTTCTTTCAGATTCTTCTTAACATAAAATATAATATATTTTTATGTTCTTAACAGAATGGGCAAGAAAATGAGCTGTCTAATTTCTTTCTATTCCTCCTATTCTGCCTTTCATGCAGAAAAAAAACCCCAAAACAAAACCAGAAAATAAATCTTTTGATGTTGGATTTTTGTTGTGTAGAAATGCTGTTCTTCCTGCAATTTCCCTTAGGTTAATAGCTATTTCTCAATTCCTAATCTAATAAATTGTATGCTTTTATCTAAAAAAACCCAAACAAACAAAAGCCCAAATCCCAAAACACTTTACATATCTTAGTGAATAATATTATTTTATTTAGAAAAAAAATATCTCTATGGTATTACTGATCTGCAAGGATTTGACATAAGTTTTTTATTTCAAACAAAAGCAAAGTAAAAAATTGAAAGCAATGGAAACTTTACCCATGACATCTGGTTCTGCTACACTTTTAGATCCTTTATCAATGACAACCTGCTACTCTAAAATATGTTAATGTTTTGCATATTCTTTGGATGACAACTTTGTGTTCCACAGAATATGACAAGTTTCTCTAGTAAAACAGATTATCTTCAAACATCATTTATTGTCATAAATATTTTGTGTAAGACTGAAATCCTTCATATGCAATATCCCTTAATTCTGAGGTTTACTTAACTTTTCATCTTTTAATGTTAACTTTTATTCAGGACTGAATTTTGAGCATTTAGTCAAAAATTGCACAGAATGGATATTTGGCTGTTCTGCTCCTTCTATTCATTCACCTTAAGAATTTGATTCCAGTCCCTCAGGGTCTCTTTGGGAAAATAAAAAGATTAAGTCTCTTTACACATTTTTGTCAGAATTTGTGGGGTTGGTTTTTTGTTTGGTTGGCTTTTTTGGTTTTATGTTTTTGGCTGGGTTTTGGTGTTTGTTTGTTTGTTTGTTTGTTTTTTAATTTAATAGTTAAGGTACATTGTCTTCAGGACTGTGAAGAACTGTTCATTTTCAGGGCTTGCATTAAAAGGTTTTTTTATATATTTCTTCTATTAATCAAGAACAAAATCTTCCACAGACAAAACTCAAAAGTGATGTGATTTGTTTTTTAAACAAGTCCTATTATCTTCTTTGTTTGGAATTTGCTCCTGAAATCAAAACTTTAGTAACCCAATTTGAATAAAATAAATAAAGAACTACAGGAGAAGTAAAACAAATTTTGTATTAGAGCTTCCTTTGTAAATGTGTGGCTAAGGTGTGGCCCCAGATTTAGCTGCTATGGGATGCTATTGCTCCAGCAAAGCTTGGATAACTGTATCCAAGTGTTCCTGCTCAGATTTGTCTGTAATATATGTTTGATAGAACTTGGCTAATACTCAAACATATTTACTACAAGCACTAGTTCAAATTTTAAACGTTATAGAACACAGTCTTGAATTTCAGCTGTTTGCTCTTCATTACAATGTAAATAGTTGTAATATCTTAGACAAAAAACAGCAAGTATTAATTATAAATTATTTTAATGTCCTTTAAAAAAAAATACCCAAACCCCAAAACTGCTGGCTTTGAATTGAGTGGTGTGTGTTTGTACACCTGAAATGTCACTTTTTATATAATTTTTCTTCTAAAACTTAAAGACACCCTCACTCCCACAGGTGTCTGAGGTCCAAAGTTTTCTCTTTGGAGGCTGAAAAGTTTATTCTCTGTGCATCTATACAAGCAAATTTATTTCTTTTTACTTCTTATTAAGACTTTCCATACAGTCTAAAGGGATCCCCTTTCCCCTTCCAGATTTTATCCGCCGTGACGCAGCAGAGCTCTGTAGGAGAAGCTGACTATGAAATTAGCATTCCAAAAAGAGAATCTGCTATACTGTTGTCACTGCAAATAAACAGAAGTGCCAGCACTACAGAGACAAGTAGGAATCTAAGATATACAGAGTGCAACTGTCAAGGCTTACAGTGCCATGCCAAAATTGAAGGAAACATTTTTTTTAACGTTTTGGTCAGCGTTCAGATGCTTTCAAAGGACAAAACCAATCCAGTTAATTCCTGCATATTGCTGTTTAGAGAAAGGTAACAAAGAATTTGCTCAAGCCCAGTAAAAAGTTTTTAAGTAAATTTTGCCCTGCTTTCAACATACAGTGGCTAAAACTATAGATAAATGGACAAATCCAACCAAATAATCTTGATATAGCTGTTGGGTTTTTTTCTTGAAATGTAACATGTTGGGAAAGACGTGCATATTAAGCAGGTGAGTATAAATGGAAAAAAAGAGTTTTAAGACTCCCTTGTATGATGTTCTGATTTCTCTCACTCTTTCTCTCTCTTCCTTCTTAAGCTTTGTCTCACTGGCAAGAAAAGCACTGAACACTAAAAAAAATTTTTAGTTTTAGTTTTTATCAAGTACTTGTGAAATGGAACAAACAATCCATAATGTGTTTAAAAAAAAAAAAAGTGCTCATAGTTGTATTTTTCAAATTTTTTTGCACAAGAAATTTTGCATGAGTTAGTTTGAAGAAACCTATATAGACCTTAACATTAAAAAGAAAACAGAAAGTTGTAAAAGAGGTTTTTGGAGTAGTTTAGAATGCTAGCAAAAAATGTACAAAAAATAGAATACTACAAAATTCACTGCATAAAAGGTATGCAGCTTTCATACTAAGATTATATCTCATTTTAATTTGTCAAAGTCACAGTAAGAGATGGAAATCTTCTGCAAAATCTGTTATTTTTTTAAAACTTTTATCTTCCTGGGCTTTTTTCACTCTCTTCTACCTGTAAACATGTGGCAGCCATATTTTTATCTGATTGTGGCTATAAAAAGAATTTATGTGTCAGTCCAAGCAGCCCTAAATAGCGTGAAACAAATGATATGTTTAAAATAATAATTGTCCTGGGGTTTTTGACCAATATCTCCGATATGGGTCATGTTAGAATCACTGACTCTTTCTTCATTTCTGTAGTCTGACACCCATTAAATATTAATCAGCAGCTCTGAGTACTGATGGACAGCAATCATCTTTCCCTTAGGATATGCTCATTCATTCATTCACAATCTTTCTGCTGGAATGCATCAGTGTGTGTTTAGAAAAGGCAGGCAGTAAAGGAACCAGTAGTTCCAACGGTTAAAACAGATAAATTCAAATCAAAAGAAGTGTGCACACTACTTTTTTGCCATAAGTAATGGCAATTAACTTTTGGAATATCTACAAAGAGAAAGAATGTATACAGCACCTTTTCAAGTCTTTTCAAGCCTGGATACTTTTGTATAAGTTTCAGTTATGTGAAAACACAGTGGTTTGTGTAGTAGAAGAGTTCCCAGCAGGTAATTCAGGAATTTCTTCCATCTTTTTTAGCAGAGATTTTTTGGTGGGTTTGCATCGGCCCATTTCATAGTCTAAAAGGATTCGGTGGAATCCTGACAGTATATAGCCTTCCTGAAGACGAAGTCACCATACACCTATTATAAGATTTGTTAAAGATTTGCTACATTGCTACTTAAAATCCTACTGCTGTTCCAAATTCACTTTTATACCCTATATCATAAGCTCAGGGAGGAATTATATATTCTCAAGGAAACTAACTTTCTACAAACTTGCTTACTTTGTAGTCACTAAAATTTGAATAAATAGCATGACCATAATTTAATTTCCTTCCAGGATTATATTATTTATTTCTAAATAAATCAAACTCAAAGTCTGTAAGAGCCAAATATGTAAAGCACCAATATTTGATTGAAACAGGACATAAAATTTAAGTTCTGACTCTCTTCGAGCAGCAAAAGCCATTGTATGCCTCTTGTCATGTCTGGGAATTTAAATATCCATTGACACCTTTCATTTGGCTGAAGCCAAATGAAAATGACTCCATTCTAATCTTACACATGTAAGCATATTTAGTATTGTTATTAAGTAAATGTAATGTTTAGTAGTATTAGCTAAACTGGCAAGGAAATTTCCAAATTTTTATTTTGTTTTGTTTTCTCTTTTCTTTTTGTAAAGTGACATACAGCATAATCTAAATTCAGGATAGTTACTATGTATTTCTTTCCCTTTCCAAGATCACCTGGATTACTTTCTGGAATTGCTAGGTTCATCAGCCAAGCAGAGAAGATTCTTCTCTCCATTATTTTTTTCCCTTAGAATCTGAAAACAACCTAGTTACAGTACACTAAAATAACAATCTTTGTTGGATCTCTAAAGTAATGCCAAGTCTTTGAAACCCTCCTAACCAATTTCTCCTCTTCTTCAGGCAACATTTGCATTTAACAGTCCATTTATTTATAAGGCGCCTCCTGACAAGAGCTCAGAAGCAGTTGCCTGTCACAAACCATTGGGAGTCTCTGGAGAAGCTACAGAGCCAGGAGTCATTATAACTCATCTGTTTGGGTAGCAGCCAAACTTTGGCTGCCACGGTTCAGCCCCAGCAGGCCCATAAGGGCCCTGCATCTGCTCCCTCACTCCCCTCTCACCCAGGGGGCAGGGAGGAGAATCAGAAAGGAATGCAGAACTTGAGAGCTGAGGTAGAAATCTGTTCAAAAACAATAACATCTTGGGAAATACTGTGCTGCTGAAGTTACCTAGCCTACAGAACTGGGGTTTTGGGGTGGGGGGGTGGTGTTGAGGGTTTTTTTGTTTGTTTGGAGTTTTGTTTTCTACTTTTCCCCATGCTATTGAACTTAAATGTGTAGAATAAAGTTTCAAAATGCATAGTCTTCATTAGTAAACCTCAGTTCAAGAGTTCCTACCACAGGCTGTTCGTTTCTGCTTGCATTTCAGGTTCTGTGTCCCTCCAGTTGTTATGACGCAGTGATTTATGGCAATGTGCTATAGCCAAATCAGTCACAATAAAATACTTGTCCTCTTCCTTTTAATTTTTTCAGAAGGTTCTCTTGACCTAGATGTTTTCACAGATCCAGCTTGCGTTATGGTCCCATGGAAAGTAGTCTGGATACAACTGCAAACAGGAATCTGCGAGGGGTTAAGAGAAGTTTAGTGCTTAAAAATGGCTTTTCCATTCAAGTTAGCATGGTTTGAAACTGTTGCCTGCTTAATTTGATCTTTGTGCTCATAACAATACTCAATTATGCTGATAATAATCTGCATAAAAGATTTTCTGGCTGTCTGTAGGAGTAATACAGATGCAGTGGTGTTAGGCATAAGGAATTTGAGAGGCAAATGCAACTTGCAAATGCAATACCTTAATTCTATTAAAAGCATGTAATCCTGTAAGGAATACCAGTCTCTACATCAAGGAACTCACTGTATACATAATCAAGAAAAAGAAAGGAAAAAAAAGTTAAACAATATTATTCCTGTTTTGGAGACAAGGTTTTGGTAAGGCAAAATAGTTTTTTTCATCAGAAGATGAGAGCAGAACTGAAGTAAAAACTGCACTTGAATTTCATGGCCTTCATTTCAGATGATCCAGCAGGACCTGGACCTAATCACCTGTGCACATTTACTGAACTTTAAACCTGAATGTAATCTGGCTTGATTGTTCCAGTATTTCAGGCCTGATTCTCCTTTAACCTTTAGCTCTATCATTGATGCACACTTGCACAGCTCCCTGAGAAGTAAGGCTAATTAAAGCAAAGTATCTGCCACACTATGTTTGCAATAAGCTTCACTTTTATTTTGTTGATGCTGTTAAGAAAAAAATGGTTCCAGCACTTAAATCTATGACTGGTCAGGCTGATTTTCAATACTAATCAATTTTAATTTTCCCTGAAAGGACTGACTAACCAAATGGAGTGATAAATGGTAGTAAAACTGTTCATAAGAAGAAAAAAACCAAACAACTAAACCAAAACCTGTTATCTCTGCTTGTTTTCATATGATAATTTGGCCTCTGATTGATTAAAAATTAAAAATGTGCGTGTCAACTTTTTCAGTTTAGCAGTCATATAAAGAAGAACTTCAGAAATCATCAACAGTATAATACAGTGACAAAACAAAACTTCTTTTAAAAGTTATTTTATTCTGAGTCCAGTGTACAAAGTTTGGTCTTATAAAAAGCTGATAGCCAGAGACACTGTTACTGAGCCTTAGGCTTAATAAGCTCAGTTAAAATGTTCTTTTATTTTCCTTAAGATTACCTTTATTCTTTTTTTTTTTATTTATTTCTTTTAGCCTTTCAGAAGAAGAGCCATCGTTACAGGTAACTAACTTATTCTAATTCTAGTTTGGAAAGGAAAGACTAGGCCTCCTGCAACCATAGAAAGAGTTCCCCTCCTGATAAGGAAGCTCTGTCAGATTTCACTGTGTCAATTATATGTCAAGAAAGCATTAAGGCGCTGCAGGGAAAGGCAATACAGAAAATTACAAGTTTAATTTATATGTAACAATAAACTGGTTTCCACAGAAATAATTTCCATGTAATATAACCAATGTTTAAATGGCAATATATGAAGATTTTTTTTTTCCTTTTTGGTTGGAAAGAATGAAATGCTCATTTCAGGAGTGCTATACAACATCATTTTCTCTCTGTTCTTCATTTGTCTTCAATTTTTTGACTTTCTTTTGAAAACAATTCTGAAGTTCAGGAACTTAAAATAATGCAATTTTGTAGAAACTCAAGGTATACCTTCTCAGAAATCGTATAGCCTAGAAGTGTGAAAAGGGAAAGAAATGTTTTATTATATGGAGAAATTCTGTTGGGGTTTGGAAAAGTCCTGCTGAATTTTAGCTTGTTTGGTTTTATATTTGGATTTTTTTTTTTATTAAAAGAGAAGCACCTGTTGCCTTAATGATGCCACCTGAAAGGAAAAGCATTTAAGCTTCAGCTCCTCTGACATTTTGAAAATTAATGAGTTTCAACACATCATTTCTGCTGGTTATAGATGTAATTGTTTAGATAGTCCAGATAAATTTTGGATGAGCTGCTAGATCTCTAACATTTATCGTATTTGTCATCAACCCAAATTTTCAACACTTAATTTAATCACTAATTTAGTTTCATTTCTGTTTCAATAAAGGTTTTATTTCATTTATGATTTTCTTCAGTCTAAGAAATACCATTTGAAGTTGTAAATAAATGGGGGGCGTTTAACAAGCTTGGCCACAAGCCAGTGGGAACCTTTGTGTCACACTGTGCAATGTTGATCCTTCCAGTGCTCTTACTGAATTAAGTAAATATCAGCCGTGTCTCCTTTTTGAGAGTAATTACTGAACAACATAGAAAAATGTAACTATTACCTTACAGACTGCTCAGACCAGATGAATTCTTGCCTACCATTTCAGTTTTAGCAGAAAATTTAAATGTGTAGAAAATAAATGTATTTTTAATTGCTTAACTTTTATTTTCATTCTCCTTTCACCTTTTTTCTTTGATGAAAAAAGGAAATAAAAAGATGGAGGGAAAAGGAAAGTATAAAAAAAAAAAAAGGAAAGTTTTGCTGAAAAGAAAAGAAAAATGTCATACCTACAAATATATTTTATAAATATTTTTTCACTTTTTCATTAAATGTTTTAGTGATCACTTTTTTTACCAGTCCTAAGTGGAATTAACTTTTTGAAACATGAAGTGAAAATGCACAAGCTTATATTATTCGAGATTCTCAAATCTTCCTATATGATATATATGCCTGTGAAAGACATCTTTATGTGCATACTACTGTAGATGTCATTGGAACTATTCATTTGAATAAACTCTTGCTGGACCACAAGTGTTTGGTCCCTGTGTTTTCTGAGTGTTCTGATATGTTTTTTCATCACAAGGTTGAATATTTTATTACCTTGAATGTTCAACAAAAAAAAAATGCTAATGAAGTTGAAAAAGAAATGTCCTTTATATTACATTAGTCAAAAAATTCTGGTTTGATGATGGAACTGAGTCTATAGCCCTTATTTGTTGCTTATTGACTTACTACTGGTTTCATTAGGAAGACAGATTTTACTGAAAAATGCTGATTTGCAAAAATCAAACTGCCTGTGACAATATGCTGTGGTTTGGGGGTTTTGGTTGTTTTGTTTTGTTTCGGGGTGCTTTTTTAGGGTTTTTAATGGAAATAAAGACAGTTTCTTTTAGAAATTCCCCTGGCTTCTTTACTATGTCAGCCTGACAAAACTGGTCAACATAATCCCCAGTTTTCCAATAATCTGCAGCCCCAGATAGGTAAATGGCTAGACAGCCCTGAGAAGATGCTTCAGGCTGTCCCTGAACATTTGGATCTGAAAACACTATTCATATAATGTGACCTAGGATTAGGAAATCCAGACCTTAAAGGATTTCTGCACACCCTGGTATGGAAATATAAATCTGGAAGACCTACAAAACTAAATTTTTTTCAGGCCTATACTGTTACAAACCTTCCGGGCAGTTTTTGTTAGATTTCTGTGGAAGTTAGAAAGCAAACTGTGAGATCAACTTCAGTAAGGAATGAACGGCCTACCAGGTCTTGAATGAGCATTGTTTAATGATGAAGCTTAAATAAAATCAAAACCAAACCCTTCTTAATTTATTGCCAGCTATAAACCAAATTCAAATATGTGTTTTTTTCAACCAAATTTTTAGGGTTTTTTCTAACAAGGTATAGAGAACTGTATGGTCAGATGAAATCACAGATCTGGGAGAGGGAGACAGAACAAGCAAAAGGTATGTTCAGGAAAAGCAAAGACCTTCCAGGGCAGAGTATACAGTTTTTACAAGCCCAAAGGTACCAATAAATATAGCGGGGAAGTAGGTTTTCAGAAAACAGAAAGTATGTTTGGGCAGAGTAAGAAAGGATGAAGAAAATAACAAAATATATAAGAATTATTTCAGAAAGAACATAGGTAGATAATACTCAGAAGAAATGCCTCCAGTATTTCGCTATGAGCTGTGCAATCCATTGGATTTTATTATTTGTGGAAATGCATATAAAAGTAATCAAATGGGACACCACTTGTGTCCGATAAAAGCCAAACCACAACTAGTTCAGTTGCCTTGACAGTTTGTGGACTGTTCCTTTAAGACTCTCTGTATGAACTTTGGGAAATGTGATGAAGTTGTTCACTATCATCTATTGACATCTAAAACCAAAACATCATTCTGGATTTGACTGGAACATACTAGAAACCTTAGTTATCTTAATAAGAGTAAAGTTAGATCTGGTATTATTGAAAATCTTTGTGCTAATAATAGATACTATCACTGCAGAAAAAAACACAGGAAATAGCTCATCTAGAAAAGAAAAAGCTCTTTAAATTCAAAACTTTTATTACAAAAGGCTGAAAAATATTACCAATTACCATATGACACTTCTTTACATGGAAGGGGGGGAGGGGGAGAAGTGTTCTTGTGCTATTTCGTCCTAACCACAGGAAAGGAGTTTTAATGAGTTGGATTGATGGACATGTAATGTAATGGCTAATAATATTTTGTTTAATCAGTTGTGCACATTTAACTCCCAAGATACAACAGCCTTTTAAAGGAAAAAAAACCCCAAAACACCAAACCCTGGTCCTGACTGTTTTCTAACTTGACTGTTTTTTTCTAGCAAGAGGAGTTCCTAGGAATTGGAGGTTCCTACAGTTTATTTTACCAAAAGTCTTTGCTAAATGTTGACTCATTTCTGAATGTATGCCACTTTCATATATTGCTGCAGGGTTAACACCTTGATTTGGCACTCAAGACTGGCATTAAGGAAAATGAAATACTTCTCTAACTTTACAACCTTTTGGGCAAGCAACCATTTTCCAGGGTATTTCTGAACAACATATATATATATATATATATATGTTGCAAATCAGTTCTCCAATACTATCTGACATTTACTGTGTTTGTTAAATCAGCTTTTCATCAGAAGAACAAGCAATTTAACTAAAAACAAGAAGCCACAAAGTAGCCTTTTGAATTTAAAAACAGTAAAAATCACAACACTCTCCACTTAACTTGAAGGCCAATGGGGCTGTGGAGATCAATGAACATAAACAACACTACATGAACAAGTTACTGGTTCTCCAGATGTGTCTGCTAGAATTTCAGAGCTAGAGTACCTTTTGTAGTGACATACACAGTGGCAAACCAGAAGTTCCTTCTTCGTTTTGTTTAGTTTCATTAATTTTAAGTGCTGTGTCAGTTTAGAAAAGCTGAGAGGAATGACCTATCTTGCTGAACTAGCTGGGAGTGCACTTAGTGCTAGGCAGAAAAACCAAGCAGCAGCTCAGTGCTTTAGAAAAAAGAAAAAAAATGTGTTTACATGTTTGAGTCTTGTATCTGTTGTCTTCTTTAATGTGAACAGTTGCAAACATTCAAATAGGTCTGCAATTTTCTGACAAAAGGAAGATAGAAACACAAGTTTTCTCAAAAAATTTCAATTGATATATAGACAACAGTTACAGTTTTTGATAACAGGCAAGAATGAAAGTATCTGCTACTTTGTACAGAACAAGAATTATCTTTTGCTTCCCCTTCTCAAACACTAAGCGGAAAAGTCTGGTGTTCTGGCCTCTATAAAATAACCAAAATTTTTCACTGGTACCATCACTGGCTCAGCTATACTGGAGGGAGCTTGTTGTGTTAACATCATCCACCATAGAGTTAAAGGCTCACAGCATCTGTCTGACAGATGGAAAGGTTTTGCCTACCCTGGGCAAAAAGGTAAGACTGAACTGTTAGTCTGAATGGATTTCTATTTCCTTTTAGGCATATTGGAGAGGTTTAACTACATATTGCAAACACAGCTTTCAAGACCATGTCTTCTGGAAGAGCCTATGAAAATCTTATCTGTAGTGACTTTTTGATTTAAAAATACTGTTGCTGTTGGCAATACAGCTGTACCAGTATTAACAACTCTGGGAGCCTTGCTAAGATGACATTTTCAGCATGCAAAGTTAAGGGACAGAGGTCAGAAAACATCCAGCAGAAACAGATACCTACTTCAACTACCAGTGGTGATTTTTATAGAAAGGAAGAACCTGTATGGTAACTTCATTACACAAGTTGACCTATACCTGCACTGTAAATGGCCATTATTTCAGATTTATGCAATGGAAGGCTACAGGATTGATGATTCACATAATCACTAAATTCTAGAAGTACTAAGTGTTGCTTCCCTGTCATAGATGTAAGATAAAATTAGTTGGTATTCCAAACTCAGCTAATAGTGGAAAATACAATATTAAAGTAGGACTAGCAACCTGACTGGCAGCGTCTGTAAAGAGGTCAGAAACTGAATGCTTAATGGCAGATGAGCTGTTCTTTCAATTGTTGGGTTTATTTTCAAGGTAGACTTAAAGAAGTTTGGACAGAAATGGTAGAAACCGATGTCATTTTCTAATCCTTCCCTGTGGAGACAAACTTTTCAGTCTGGCACTTTCACAAACTGTTTTATATAAAAATCTCTTGCAAAGCTACAGTCCTGAGATGTTCCTAACTTCTTGACATTGATAAAAGAAAACACTTTCTTAATTATTTATCCATATGCCAGAAATATGCAGAAAAGAACAGAATTTTAATTTCCAATAGAGCTTTTTTTATTCCAGTGATCTTAAAAAAAAAAGAAAAGAAAAAAAAAAAAAGAAAGCATTTAATAAATAAATAAGAAGCTGTTTTCATCTGCTGGCACTGCAGTAAGTATGTAAGACAAAGAGAGCACCTACTATGCCTTTAGCAATACTTTTCATACATTAGATGTTAGACATCAGTGACAGAATGCTACTGTCTGCTTGTCCAGGGACACTGGGGCAATACATTTTTCTTTCACAATACTTGGTGCTTCTCTCATTCTTTTCTTATAGCATCAGATATTAACTGGATATTAAAAACTCCAGCTTGACTTTCATGATGTGTTATGTCATTGAAAACATAAGACAAACCTGTTAAAGAGAACAGACAAATGTGAATTTTCCAAGTGCTAATGTTCAGCTTCTGGGACTCTGAGCATAAAAATGCTTTTGGGGACTCTTCCTGACTCTTCCCCTCTCCCTGCTCTGCCTTTTTTTTTCTCCTTATTCTTGCAAGCACGCAGTATGTTCTTCTCAGGCTAATCTACTTAAAGTGTTACCAAATTTATTCTACTCACTGTGGCTGCTTCTGCCTGTTATTTGTAACATCAGAGATATGTGACCAGTTTTTAATATATGGAAGTCATCTTTTTAAAATTTAAATAAGTCCTTAACAATCCCTCTTGGATTTTCTCTCCTTCAAACATTAGTGGGAAAAGGAAGGAAAAGAAAGACGTTGCTATCACATTGCCCACAGAAACCTTAAGCTTCAGAGCTGGGTGCAGATTAATGTGGGTTTCCCAGGTGGCTGGATACATTCATCAGGGCCTTGGGGGACACCAGCAGTCTCTGCAACCTCTCCCTCTGCCCTTCCTAGGGGCTGAGCTGCCTGTGCTCCCCTGACTCTAACCCATCACAGCTGGGCAATCAGCATCAGCAGCCCTCTGCAGTGAGCTGAATGAGGCAAAACTGAGGAGCCTTGCTGGGGGCTGCCTCCTGTTCCCTCCCCTGCAGAGCAACATCTAGTTCTTGCCTGAGCTGCATGACATGTTTGTTGTGCCTGGCTGTATCTCTTGTTGGTCCTGGCTAGACCTGCTTACCTGGCTCCCCAGATAGACCTTGGACCTGACTCATCACTGCAGATTGCTTTGGCAACCATTATCTGCCCCTGGTTACTGGACCTTTCCCACTCTGCTTGCTCACATATTGCAGGTTGGTGTCCTTACTGGTGAGGCTGTGGTCTTGCCCACCCTGCTTACCACCAGCCTGGGTTCCACAGTGGAGACATCTTGTGCTGCCCCAGCACCCTCCCCTGAGCCTGGGACCAGCTGAAGGCTGAACCAACCCACGGGATATCTGCCTTCCCCTGGCCTCAAAGGCACTTCTGTATGGCTGTTTCTTACAGCAACACCTCCCACAGCTGAGGGCAGAAACGATGGCAAATGAGGGTATAGTGATGCTAGATATGTAAGGATTCCTTTTGGTAGACAAAGTCCTTAGGGTTTAGTTATGATATGTCTATGTTTCTGTGCTTGACTGCACAACCTCTGGCTTTAGATTCTGAATATCATTAGGGGGCTTAGGGTTTATTCATGTAATTATTTTCCCTGCAGAAGTTGTATACAGTTCTGGAATAGAAGTACTTTGTGTTCCCAGTAATATAAATAATTGTATATATTGCTGTGCATAAACGATATCTTGCAACTGGATATCTTTTATACTCTTACTTGTATGGGAATGAAGACAGTGGGTTGATTGACATTGATAATATGCAGCTGTGGCCTTGCTTTGATGATGTGCAGCTGTGATCCTACAGCAAAGTCGTTAAATAGCTCTGAGGAGTGTGGGAGAAAAACCTGGATGAAGCAGAGACAAGGAGGAGTGTGATCTGGCCTCTGGAGGATGGAGGAACAGCATGGACAGTAGAGTTTGACTAATGGTAAAGCTTTTTACTGCTTGCTGTTTTGTTCATGTTGCATTATTTCCTGACCACAGTAACTCAAGTGCAAAAATTGGTGCCCCGTGTGAGGTGAACTGATTTGGACGTGTGAAGTTTGTATGAGACCACAGGTAATGAGCGGTGATGGCAGTACTCAACATAGCTGAGACAGGCGGGGAGAGCCTGCGATCTGGATCACGTAACAGACGCTGGGAGAAGTGAGCTGTTGGGGACTAATAGTGTTTGTGTTGCATTATTTCCTGACCACCGTAACTGAATCACAACACTTGCTTAGTGATAATAGAAGGGCAACTTCTTTAATATTCAGTGTTAGAAAGGAATTGTCTACATCTAGTGGCATGAATAAGTAGAATGGGATTTATTGTGACCAGAGGCTGCTTCTGAAAGACAGTGATGCTTATTTTTTAACTTATTTCTGTTTTTTGCAATGTGATGGAAAACTACTAAAATTAGATGGACACAAATTCAAGGTCATTTTGAGAAAAGTAAACTTAGTAATAACTTTGTATATTGTACGCCTCTGAACTGGTAGGTTTAACTGGCATTCAGTCTTAGTCTTGACAACACAAACTGTAGGTTTGCTTTGCTTCTCGTTAGTATTCTTATGGATTTGCTGATTTAGATTAGAATGGCAGGATTTTGTGGGTCACACCTTGAGCTGACATGAGTGCTTGAATTTGCTATTGCTTGAAGTAATGTTTAAGGGCTGACCTCACCTGATACTTTGTGAATCTAGACTGTGCATTTCTAACCTTCTATGAAAATGCCACAGATTATTTGTTTCAAAATGCTGAAGGAGGCCATAGTCATCCTTGATTTTGGAAGACTATCTCTGAAGATGAGTAACGTGGTAAACCTCCATCTTAAGGTCAAATTTTAAAACTTTCCAAAGCCTTTAATGACAGAGCCATTATTATATGAAAATTGTTCAGGTTTGGTTTTTTTTACTTAGCTTTAAACAGGCTTCATGTAACCTAGCAAAAAAATCAATAACTAAAAAAATCACTGTTACAGTTACCCATGTCAAAAGAAGTGCCAAAGAGTATTACTATCTTGTTGACTGAATGAAAGTGCACACCTAATTATGTACACCACAGAAATATCACCATTATTATTATCAAAGCACAGTGAAGAGTTTATCAGAAGCTTGAATACCTCTTGCAATGCTCTGAAAAGTTGCATTTGGAAAGTTCTTGACAAAAGTTTTCTGGAGATAAAAAGATATTTTCTGTCTCAAACTATACGTATTGCAGCTGGTTTGAATTCTGCTTTTACTTATTCATTTGCTTGTTTTGTTGCAGAGGGTTCTTCTGTTTGTTTCTAAATTAATCTTAAAAGGAAGGTGCATTAAAATTTTACAGCAATTTCTCATTTAAAGAATCAGCCTAGAGCTATAGATGTGATATTCTAATGCTAAAATTGCTATGTCCCTATTACTTCTCTGAAAGTATTTATAAAGTTTGAACTATTATCTTAGGTGTAGGAATTTCATAATCTTAATAATGCTTGATAGTATGCCGCAATGGTCTTGTTTTGGGACCTTAAAAAAAAAAAATCACCTTTTAATCTCAGGCTATTTAACATGAATGAGCCACCCCCAATGCCCAGGTAAGAACCTCGATAGAGGTCACCAAACATCCCTACTTTGGTTGTGATAAAACTGAAAAGTATTGCTTTAAGTTTAGCTTTATTCCTCAGAATTACACATTCACATTGAAATAAATACTGGATGTGTGTGGCTGCAAATGTATACTTGTGTATGCAGATGCATATATTATATATGCATATGCAATACACTTCTGTCAGTAAAGACAGAGCCATTCATTCCTGAATTTCAGAAACAGATATGTAATCAGCAGCCTACCTGCTCAGGTTATACTATGATTCTCATAATCACAGTTCTTCAACAGTTTCAAATAATAAATGGCAAAAAGATCATTACAAATTTACCAAAACATGTCTAAAGTAAAATCTCAGAAAAAAAAATATTTTATTTACTAGATGTGTCTAATTACTAGACATATATTTTCAAATATTTATTGAATATTTACTATTTTTAAAAGTCATATATAAACCAGCAACTCATAAACATATAAATACAAGTAAATTACCTGACAGAAGTATCAGATGCATACAACTTGTAAGATGATCACTACAAGTAGAGGGAATACAAAACCGCCACAGTATTTGTTAGTACTGTATAGGAAATCAATAAGGTACACAGGATATTAAACAGTGTTCTTTAGTACCTTGTGTATTGGATGCAGGCAAGTCATCTAATGAAAAATATCCAAAAGCAGCAGGGGAAAGAGGGGGGAAATCACTTTAGTTTTCTTAAAACTAGCATATTGGACTTTCTAAAACCAGTTTTTCTGAATGATGAATACTAGACCTTGGCTAAGTTACAGCCGTGCATTTTTCAGTGATAATAAGAAACAAAACCCCTGTAAACTTCAGTGAAGAAAGTTCATTCTGTACTTCAGACAAGTATTATATCCAATGGAATAAATCCACTGCTGGTGTAATTTGGAGTTAATGACTTACATTGGAGATTAGTTTTCCTTGTAGCTTTAAAGACTGTTAAACTGGATGAAGTTTAAATAGGAAGCTGCTTGTTGAACAGATACTTCCTACAAAATGTGTGATGTGTTTATGTGGTGGGTTGACCTTGGCTGGCTGCCAGGTGCCCACCAAGCTGCTCTATTACTCCCCTGTCCTCAGCAGGACAGGAGAGGAGAAATGAGATTAAAAGGAACTTGTGGTTCAAGATAAAGGCAGTTAAATAAAGAAAAAGCAAAGGTTGCATGTGGAAGCAAAGGAAGACAAAGATTTATTCTCAATTTCCCATCAGTAGGCAATGTCCAGCCACTTCCCAGGAAGCAGGGCTTCCTAACGTGTAGCTATTGCTCTGGAAGACAAATGCTTTAATAAAAAATGTCCCTTCCCCTCCTCCTTTCTCAGCTATTATCGCTGAGCACAATGTCACATGGTACATAATATCTCTTTGGGCAGCTTGAGTTGGCTGTTCTGCTATGTCCCCTCCCAACCTCTTGCCCACCCCCAGCCTGCTGGTGCAGGGTGGGTGGCAGGGGACAGAAGTTGGGGAGACAGCCTTGGTGCTGTGTGACCACTGCCCAGCAGTAGTGAACACACTGGTGTGTTATCAACACCTTTCTTGCTATAAATACAAAGCACAGAACTGTGAGGGCTGCTATGGGGAAGGTAGCTCCACCCCAGCCAATAACGTTTATTTCATACCACAATATTTATGAAACATTACACAGTCCCTTAAGACTGTGATTTCTGTGGTTTAAACAAGAGGATCAATGGAAATCAGTTGACATCTCTGGAGGCTGGCTCTGTGCAGAGCTAGCTTTTGTAAGCATTAAAATATTCACTTCATGTCCCAAAACAAGATCAACAGAGAACAAATGAATTTAGGAAACCAATAACACCCAATATATTCTCTAATAGGGGTAGTTCAAAACTAGCATTTGCCTCTTTACAACTGCAAGCAATTGTATTAAAGATCTAGACCAGCATGAGAAGTTGAGTTAATGACGTGCTACACCCTAGTTGACAGCTTTCCATTTTTGTATGTATTTCAACTGAATTTTGCAAAACTGAAAGATGGTGAAGCAAACTTTCCTTGGTATTCAATTTAATATCGCAATGGGCAGCGCTTAGATTAAGCCTACAGTTCACGTTATCATGCCAACAATCAGTTTCAGCACCTTGTGTTAACATGGGTTTCACTTGCTTGTCAGTTTCTGCTGTGTTTTCCTCTTTGGTTTTGGGTTTGTTTTATTATATTTATTTATTTAGAATGCCTTAGAAAATTTTTTAGTCTTTATACTGTTTACACTTATAGATAGGTGAGTTGTTTATTTGTATTTAGTGTTTGTATTTTTAAGTAGCTCGTTAAACTGTTACCAGTTGGAGGAAAAACAAACGTTCCTGAATGCTCCAGAAAGTAACATGCACTCAGAAAGTACATCTATTTAAAATCTTTTGTTATGATTTTTAACATAAGATTTAAAAAAGAGCTAACTTAGACATTGAATTTAAAATAACTCCAAATAAAAAAATACTTAAACTACTTTTTTAAAGTATCAAAATACAGTATTTTGGTATTATCAAAAATACTTCCTTGTTGTTGTCATGAGAAGAATTTTAGTAAAATTGATCTGTTCGTAAATTTTCAACTTTTTAAATTTGGGGGCTCAAAACTTTCCCCTGCATTTCTATGCTTTCCACATTTTAATGATATGTAATTCATGTAAATTATTCAGTTTAAGAGTCTGTCTAAGGTTATGTCAAACCTTTTTGACAAAGTAAGCAAAAGGTAGGGGGAATACTGACACAGACTGACAGATTTCTATCAACTGAATTTTCAGTCCCTTAAAAAATTAAAATGTGAAACAAGAAAGCTCTTCATGAGACAAGATTCTTTGTCAATATGGAAATAATCTGAAATGAAAAGGCTGCTGTATTAAGAAAAATTGTTTTTTAAATATTAAACATGACCTTTCTCCAGATCCTACCACAACAGGTAAACACAAATAATGGAAATTAAATACAGGAAACTGTGCAAGTATAGTGAGACTTCTATAACCAGAAATAATGGAATTAATATTTCCTGTATGATTTGGCAGTGGCTGTCTTTTGACCTTTACAACACAGCAGAAAACTTACCTATTCTTTCAAATGCTTGTTTGGAGGACTGGCTCCTATTCTGATGGGGGAGGGACTGTTAGCTGGGCTTTCCTTTTCCCCTTCCTCTACTGGAAAAGAAGAAAAAAAGTAATGTTTTACTAAATTTTTTTACTTGTGTATGTATATATACACACACACATATACATATAAATATATATATTTTTAATGTAAAATTGAATAATATACAACAGAGCTCAGAACTCCCCTGGATATGGTTTTTAAAGCTTACTTTGAGACAAATGAGACAGAATGAAGTGTTTAAACTACCATTGCTGCATTCACCTACTGTCAGCATTTGTAATGGTGCAAAGGACATATAAAAGGATATCATTCAGTTTTTCTTCTACATAACCTTTGTATTCACATTGTACAATGGTGTAAATGATAATACATTAAAATAAGCAAAGCAAAAGAAAAAAAAGGCAAATAATGAATCCTGTTACATTTGGATACATACGTTTTTTTATTCCCCTAACCTAAAATCAAATGTAGGACCACACATTTTGCTTTCACGGTATGTCAAATATAGAGTAAATTAGGAGACATCAAAATTACTAATTAAATTTATTATTGGCCCTTTTTTAATGGGAAGTTAAAAAAAAAAAAAACAGTGAAAAAACAACAAATATAAAAGTAATTCAGAACAACATTCCCAGAATCACCATTGCAAACCCTGGAACAAATAAGAGGAAGAGAATTACCAAGTTATTCTTGCTCAGTAAAAATGGCTCCAAGAAATTGCTTTTTCTCCTGTAAAACATATCTCAAATGTTTAAAATAAATAAAACAATGGTGCTATCTTTATTAGGGGTTATGAAATGAGTAATCAGCCCTACAATTTGTAGCATAGTATTTTTCTTAATAATACCGCCTCTTGTTTGCATGCATTTATTTTTAAAAACCCTCTTGTCATGCAGCATTAAAATAACACCAGGTGTTATGAAGATATTTTACAAAAATAACTTGTAATCAAAATCAGTTTTGACTCAACTTGAGTTCACATATATGTCAGTCCTAGAATTGCTCTGCCAAGCCACTACTTGTTAGAAGTAGGACAGGCACAAGGGAAGACAGGAGAGAAAGAAAGATTTCTTCAAACATTCTGCAAAAAATATTGTGACTACTTTACATTTAATTACGCAATTAACTCCTTAAAGAGACAAAAATCTCCTATCATGCTTTTGAAAACTGTTTATTCACTGCTTCAATTCATGTCCAGAATATTCATAGACAGAAGTTACAAATATTTCACTTAAGTTCAGAGATTTAGAGAAGATTTGTAGTTAAGCAAGAAAGTGCAAGAAATGAATTGAGCTTTCAGCTGACAACCTGTAAAAGACTATCTATAGTTATGTATATCCACACTTATGTTTCCCATGCATGTCAGACCTTAGGACTTATGAGCAGGGGAGAATATTTAAAGCCCAAATAAAGTTCAAACTTCTAATCTGAATTAAATGTTTAATCTCCGCTGAAGGTACACCCACCCAATGCCAGTATATTTGCCTAACTTTTGTGGCATTTGACTACATCTCTGAAAGCCAGAATAGAATTGATTAAAAAGCTCTAAATAAAATACGACCACAAGCAGGTAGCAGCATCACAATTCATGAAGGCCTGAAGCTGGTGTCTCTTGATTTAGTTTTGTAACAGTAGGAATCAATTAATACCTTCAGGTTTTTTCTTCATGCGCGTTCTCTTGCTGAGAAATTACACCACCTTGATCCTTATTCAAAGTGTATGTCTCGAAAATATAATGTCTTTGGATCACAAAGATGTGCCAGTCAGAAGGACAGAGTCACTGACTTGGCTCTGTGCTCATCTGATGTATCCCTGATGCTTAGCAAGCCAGGTGACATCTGACATAAGTCAGATTTCTTTACCTCTGCTTATTACTGAAGCATGAAGAAAAGTGGATTTTTTATCTCAAGAAGGACAAGAGCAAAAGACACCTTTCACCTTTTTGTAAAAAAGACTATGTAAAAATTGGGAAAGAGATATTAAAAAAAGATGATGGATGAGTAGATGGAATTTTTTTATGCCAGAAATTTTACAGATAACACTTTCACAGCAGAGAAAGCGTCAAATAATTTACCCCATTTTTTCCATGATATATGAACTCTGTATTTGATATTTTTCTTCTGGAAAACAAAGTACTGTTCACAGTGGTTAAGGAAAATAAACAAGCTATTGTCTTCACTTAGGAGTTTTCTGGACAAAACTAGAAGCTTTTCATTTTCTAGCAAACTTTGGAATTGCTATGGTATTCATAAACTAAGTATCTGAATTTTACAATTGACTCTTAACTTACCCAGAATTCAAAATCCTGAACTAAACTCTGTGGCATTTTAGTATGATAAGAGTTTTTTCATCTGTGTTGAGTAGTCTATTTTCTTTTTGTATATGTTTTTTTTTCTCTGAACACTGCTGCTGAGGTAATAATTTTTGCCATACATTTGGTGTTTCTAAAATTATTTTAATAACTTGACCTGTTATTTTCTCTGATAACATCTGCAAGACATAAATAGTTGGATCTTTTCTTTTGTCCTGGTTGATCACCAGCAATAATAAAATATAGAAGATACAATCAATATGCACTAAAAAACCCTAACATTTCTATTCACAGATACATTACTAAATTTTTTTTCATTGCAGGCAATGCTTAAAAGATAGAATACTGTGAATCCTAGAAGGTCAAATGTTTTAAAAGATTTAGGCTCCTTGTAGCTTCCTTCAGCACGTTCCTAACATTCCAGGTATTACAGATATAGTACACAAAGAAGGGCAAATTCAATGCAAAACTTTTCCAAAGTACCAACCTTGAGATCAGACATCTTTTCCTATGGAATCCTGAGGGGAAGGAAGACTGTACCTGTCCACCTGGCTGTACAGTCACCATCCTGATAGTGATCAGTTAAGCCTACACAGCAAGCACAAACCAGCTGGGCCACAAGTGCAGCATAAAGCAGTACGGGGGATATAAACCTGTTTGGGTTTAATTCTGTAAAGCACAGGAGTTTTGATAAAAGTCTCAGGTCTGAGTTTCCCATGTTCTGATACCTATATTTGCATGAAGCCGTTACACTGCTTCTGCTGTGAAGATCCCCAGAATTCTCGTCGACATGAACAGAGGTGCCAAGGTCAAAAAATGCCCTATAAATAGATACAGAACCGGCAGCGTGCTTACTGCTAACAGAAGGTACACTTTTCATGATACTCATGTTTAAAAATCCCAGTATTCTACTTTGAAAAATATTTTTTTAATTTGAAATTTCCTTCAGCTAACAGTTTTAAATTGATAGTATGCTAAGAGGTTGTTTTCCAAATTGTTTTTCTTGTGTAAGTCTCAGTATCAAATTAGTTAATATTCACAATTATTATATAATAGCTTGAAATAATCATGAAAACAAAAGCAACAACAAAAATAAGAACTGTGTGCTTAGGAAATATTCTGCCCTTTTCAAGGACAGATATTTCAAGGAATGGCTATTCCATTGTGTCCAGCTTAGAGCTCATCTGGCTGGAACTGGAAATGGTCCACACCTCTTCCACGCAACCTGTCTGGAAGGCTGCGATGTCCATGTGTTTTTTTTAAAGTTAGTTTTCTCACGACAGAAGATAGAAGAGGATCGATCCATCTGCATGGTCCTAGTCCTTACAGTTGGTGAGAAAAGCTTAACAGAACATCCTAAGGATGTCTAGAAAAGCCAGACTGAGATGCTTAAAAATCACAGTCTCAATGATAGGGTTCTATTGCTTGAAGTTTATTGTAAATCTGTATCTAGTACATAACCACAGAAGACATTACCAGTATATTAGAGTACACAGACCAGGTAATTTCATTCCACTGGTGTAACAGGGACTGCAGTGCGATACGAGATGTGAAATACCCTGCTGTGAAGTAAAGAATTGGCTGTTTTGTCTTGGGAGGTTAGGCAAACCAAGTCACCATCTATGCTTGGAGCATGTTTTCTGCAACTTGACAGGAACTTTTAGTTCTTACTGGCATTTTGGAGTATCACGCAGAACTAGAATAGAAGTCAGTTAAGGAAGACATTGATTCCTAGAAATGTTAATATATAACTAAAGAAACAGAAAGACAAAATGGGAAAACTGGATTTAAATTGTTAGTTGCAATGTTTTCAGAAATGCTATCTATAAGTAAAAAGGAGTTTTCTGTCAGTGTTTAAGAGGCTTTTGGATAACGCCCTTAGTAATGTACTTTAACTTTTGGTCAGCCCTGAAGTGGTCAAGCAGCTGAACTAGATAATTGTAGGTCCCTTCCAGCTGAAATATTTGATTTGCTGTGGTTGGATTCCATACTATGTTTTATCCTGTTATATATTTATTACAGGATGATTTATAATTTTTGAGGGAAAAGTATCATTTATATTGACAATCTTCTAGCCGTTTTAGTTTTCTTTAACTTCTGTGGAAAGCACCCAGTTCTGTATTTAACCATATGTAGGTGTCATCTTGCACACAGAGCTCCTCTGTACTGACACAGCAGAACTGAAACCTTAATCTCTGCTTTCTTTCAACAGCTATGTATCACAGAACCAGAATGTTAGAGGTAGAAGCCAATTTAGATACAGTTATGTTCAAAATCTTTTCCAGCTGTCTCACAAATTTCAACCAATGAGCTTTACATTGATTCCCTGAAAGGAAATACTACAGCCTGTTAAAAATCACCACAAAAAATTACGGATTTTATGTGCTTTGTAGATTACCTTCCAAAATTGTGTATGTGTGTATCTAAATCCAAACACAGTGTGTTCTCTACTGGCAATAATCAGATGGCTATTTTCACATTCATCAGAAGCCAAAATAAAGATATTCATTATAACCACGACACATATGCTAACTGCTTGTCAGGAAGACCTAATGACCTAATCATTAGGCCATCATTCTTTACTGCCTCATTCCCTGCAGCTGTTCACTGCAGTAGTGCAGCCTGCCCTTAAGGCACACAAACTGCTGCCCGAGGCCAGCTCTGCAGCAGGGGATGGATCTAGGGCCAGGCACTGCAGAATCCACATTCAGAGGATACAGTCCTCCAGACTTTTCTCTAGTACTTCTGATCCTTTTTACATGAGTGCAATAGATGGTTTCTTATTTCCTGACACACAATGATTTTTCAATGTTAGGATTTAAAAACATTTCATACGGTCAAGGAAACCACTTTATGTTAGTGAGCTGCACTGTACGGCTACATCTTACAGACCTAGAGTCAAAACAAAACCCAAACTTCATCTGTGAATCCTTTGTCATATCTGAAATTCAAATAATTTTATAGATCATATTTCCTAAACCCCGGTACCTCCTTCTGCTCTATTTTAGTACTTATTCTGGTGTGGTAATGACTAAACACAAAGACTATTTTTCTGGCCTTGAACCATATTTTACTGAGGTGATTTATAAAGCCTAACTGGTTGTGGGCATTACTGGACCGATAAAACATATCCTATGGTATTGATATTCATTGAATATAGATAATGGACACTTCATTACAGTTCAAACCATTAAGTAAATAAAAAAATACACCATCAAAAATCAAAATCAAAAACTAACACTGTTTTGTAATTATTGCTTTTTTACAATTAAAGGAAATAGAATAACCAATGAAGTCTATAAAAAAACTGTTAAACACAAAAGTTGAAGACAGAATTTGACATAAGATATTAAATTCCAAATTGTTGGAAGCTGAGAAGGTTGCCAGGGAAGTCTTACAATATAAATTTCTCTGTTCTGATACTGCTTTTTCCTAAGCATTCACAACTGGCTATTTTCAGAAACAAGATATTAGGCTGAATGGATCATGAATACCTGTTGCATTATATTCTTTAGCAGAATACATCCGTCTTAAAGAGATAATTTTAACTGTTTCTGAAATGAAGCCTTTCCCATCATTATTTGTTACGCAATTTGGTACAGTAAATGAAAGCAACTGCTCAGTTTGAATCTACAGAAGAATGTAAATAAGGAAGTTTTGTAATTAATTCACCCAGAGATTTAACCAGCATATTGGATAAAAAATAATGGGTTTTGTTCAACCATGTAAATACCACAAATAACAAAATACCAGGAAAAAAAAGTATTTTCTTTCCTTATCATTCCCACTTTTTTAAAATAGTATGAATGCTAAGTTGTAGAGTAGCTTTTGTTGTCAAATTCTGGCGTGCTCAACAGTAATATTTTACTAATTAGGACACTGCAGAACAGATTCAGCCTCCTTCCATTCAACAGTGGTGGTAAGTGATGATGGAGTCTGTGCATATTATTTCACTTTACATTAAATGTTGCATCTTTTCCAAACACGAGCATCCCAGGGCACACGGTTCTGGTAGACTTGCTATGCTTTCCTGCATACCCTATAGCAGTAATACCCTAGATATATCTGTTGTGAAGTTATTCAATGCCTGAGTAGCAGTAAATAATATAAGGGAGGTTATGGAAGAGGAGTTGAAGTGTACAGATTCTTGGCTACCTCTGAACAATAGTAGTTATATGAACATCCTGTGACACATGTAGAAAGTGTTTACTAAATCTTGAATACTACTTTAACGTAAGCTGTAGTTTTGTTCCCCATTCCATAAGTAAAAGATTTACCTACTGGTCATATGGCATTCTGTTTCATTGCAGATTTTTTCAAGTGTTATTTAAAATTTGATTGGATTGTCTCACTGATTTTTAGGTACTATTATCTTTTTGGATTAGTTACAACAAAGTTTCAATTGGCAAACCCAAATCCACTTGAAATAAAAAAAGCTCAGTTATGCCTTCAATTTTCAAGTAATATTTAGATACCATTGCAGAACAGATCATTATCATCTATATATTGGATAAAAGGGACCCTAAGTATCACATAATATGAATGCAAAGAATTTTAACTGAGTAAAATAGATAATGACTTTCACTCTGTCATCTGTATAGGGAAAGACTACCTGAGAACACTTGAATAAAAACTTAACATGAAATTCCACTGGATTTACCACTGATGATGATGTTTTACAAATCAGTTTCCACTATTTAACTGCTTAAGCTTTAGTGAGTCCAAATTTCTTTTCTAATTAATTTAGCTTTCCTGACATAGCAATCTGCATTGCAATGGGATTTTACTTCCTTAGTGTATCTTCTAAGACTTATTCTATCTTTATTATGCCTGCAAAACTTGTGTCGTTGTGATTATGTTCTGCTGGAGTAAAAGTATATAGATTCATAAGGAGATATTTTTTTATTATTTTTTCCCCGTTTTGATTTGGTGATTTGTGTTTCAACAACCCGACTAGAATCCCTCTAGTCCTTTCCCCTAACTGTTCTGCTTTTCAAAATGCACAATATGATCTATACTTGGCTTTTTTAAAAATGTAAGGACATCACTGTAATTCCTGTAAACAAACATGAACTTTTGCTTTGATCTTTAGACATCACAAGATCTTTCAACAAATATTCGTTAAGAACGGGTGAATAGTGTATTCCTGGACACCATTTCTGTTCATTAATCAAGTACTTAAAAATAAGAATCTGGAAGACATAGTTTGAAATTATTTATCAGCTATTTGGATAAGTGATTCTTGGAATAATTTGATACTGTGGACTACTGCTATTTTTCTCTTATTCTGTGTTCTTTGATTGCAAACAGACATGAAACATTGGATTTATCTTGTCTAATTTCAAATGTCTGAAAGATTGTCTCAATCTAAACTAGTCATATAATCTCTGTTTATTGAGAGAACTAGACATTGTAGGCAGACAATTTGTCTAAGCTGTCTTAGATGCTTATCTTCAATGAGATGGATCACTCCCTGAAGGTATTTATTTTTCTCCGTTGACTATAAAGGAAGACTAGATGACTAGTTTAGATGACAACTTTTACTTGTGTAATGTTTACTGAGATGGATCCTACACAAAGTTCCCAGAAGCATTCTGGTTTATGAGGCACTGAAGCATTACTGCTTTGAATACCAGATTTCCAACAAAAATAGTCTACAATTCCTTAAACAAAACTACCTCCCTCTGCAATCCGTCAAAGTTATTTTAGAAATGTTTACAATTTTAAAATCTTATTAATGGCTTGGTACAAAAGGAGAATTTTACCTGAAAGTTTGGATGCAGTGTTCTAAAGCCATATTACAGAGGATGAAATAATTAATGTAAACATAAATAAAATTCAAAGGTTATAAGAATACTGTCTTATTCTCGTGATGATCAATCCCTTTTTGACTCAGGGTTATGATAATATTGAATAGATCAAAACCGTCTTGCTGATTTATCATTTGTCACCAACTCTCATACTTAATCTTAGCTTTCAGTCATGTCCTGGTTTTAGCTGGGATAGAGTTAATTTTATTCTTAGTAGCTGGTACAATGCTGTGTTTTGAATTCAGGATGAGAGTAGTGTTGACAACACACTGACATTTTAGTTGTTGCTAAGTAGTGCTTACCCTAAGTCAAGCACTTTTCAGCTTTCCATGCTTCTCCTGTGAGCAGGTGCACAAGAAGCCAGGAGGGAGCAGGGCCAGGACAGCTGACCCGAACTAGGCAAGGGGGTATTCCATACCATAGAACACCATGCTGAGCATATACACTGGGAGGAGATGGCTGAGAGAGAGGCTGATTGCTGGTTGGGGACTGGCTGGGCATCACTCAGTAGGGTTTTTTCCCCCTCCATGGGTTTTATTCCTCTCTTTCCCTCTCCTCTTCATTACAATTATTATTGTTGTTGTTATTATTTATTGGGGTTTTGGGTGGGGTGGTTTTTTTCCTTTATTTCAATTATTAAAGTGTTCTTATGTCAACCCACAGGTTTTACCTTTTCCTGATTCTCCTCCCCAACTCACCAGGAGTGGGGAGTGAGTAAGAGGCTGTGTGGTACTTAGTTGCTAGCCCGGGTTAAACCACGACAAATGATCTGCAAATCACCTTGTTATACACAGCATTTACAGTTCATACTCTTACACCCATAGGAAGTCACCATTAACCAAAATTCACTCTTTTCTGTCAGTGTTACAAGGTTTAAATATTTCTCCTGCAAGTTCTTATCATTGAGATAATATCTTCATGGGCAATATTGGCATAGTGTTGTCCAAGCCTGCCTGCATGAGGCAATTTCAGGGAAGACTGACAAGCATCTCTAACAAAATATGCACTTCAAGATGCATACTGGAAATACTGGAGACTGACAGAGGTCATAGAGCTGTTGCAAAGGGCTTTTGAACTTGAATTTCAAATACTGTTTAAAAAAAACAGATAAAACACACACACTCACTCACTCACCCTCTTACTCTCAAACCCTAAAGTAAAACAAATACAAACAAAACAAAACCCCAAAACTCTCAACTGGTTAATTTTATTTTAACTGGATTTATACCATACTGTGTTTGTTTCAGATATTAACTGCCACCTTTTAGGGACAATCAAATTAGCCGGGGCATATGTTTGAGAGTTGAAAGAAATTACTTCATCTGTGCAAATTGCAGGTCAAATCAGCTTTATCTCGTGTTCCAGTAAAGGCATCAATACAATATTAATAATACTAGTAATTTCAGATATTAATTAAAGTAAAACCATTACCTTAATTTTGTCGTCTTGGTGTGTAAAAGACTAGTCATCATTGATGTTTTTCATTCAACTCCTAACAGTTCCCTTTGCATGAATATTACAGAATGAGGTAAGGAAAAAAGTCCATCACAAGGGCCTTCCATTTCAAATGCAACTAGATTGCATTTAGCTGTCCTGTGAGCCTGTTCTTTAAACTAAGCTTTCTAGGACCTTTAATGTTTTTGCAACTGCTGAAGAAGATAATAAATTAAAATAGTACTTCTAGATATGAAAAAATGGTTAATCATAACAAGATGAGTAGGATTGGCTGTATTAAAACTTTAAAATTTTAGAAGCCTTTCCAATTCTAGGTGATGTTATTGTGTCATTTTTTACATCAGTATTTCTGTCCTTTGGTCTGTAGAGGACTGAAATTAATATACTATGATACATCTTGTTTTCATCAATTTCTCACCTTTCTCTGGAAAGAAAGTCAGCCAAAATAAACTAAATTAAGGTATCACAAGCTGAAGAGCTTATGTGAACTTCCAAAGTATTTAATATTCATCAATTATCATCAAGGTTATTATTGATTTTCCTGCTATTAAAAAGCATAGCATTTGGGTATAATGATGGGAAACTTGATGCGTGCAGTATCAGAAGATTAAAAATGGTGTTCTTGTACATGAACTGTACTCTTATTCCATACTTTAATTAACTGAATAGTAATAATAGTGTTCAGAATAGCTCATTTGTTAACAAGCTACTAAATAACTTATCAACTATGATGACTATTGGCATGATGTCTCAATAAAGCACATTGTTACCTTGATTTGGTTTATTACATAAAATCAAATTTGCAATACAAGTCTCGGTGGAGGCATTTCTATTCTTAAGGTATTGAAGGATAGGACTTACAATTACATTTTTCTCAGAACCTTGCAGACAGCAGTTTATAGCAGGGCTGACCTTTAAGTTATGTGGGAAGATAGACTGGATGGATTGTAACTTCAAAAAATATTATAAAGTACCTAATATTCTCTGTTTCTCTACAATTCTAAAACTGTAAAGAAAACAAACAAACAAAATCCAACAGGTTAGCACTTGCTTAATGCTTTAATAATTACAGTTACATTGAAGCACTTGTTTAAGTTTAAAAATACATATGAGTACAACATACTTAATCAAATTCTACAAGCTCTAGTTTCACCCAAAAGCATTTTAAATTAGGTGACTCATCTATTGTCTTATTGAAGAAAATGTGAGAATTCATCATAAGCCATGAAGATTATAAAATACTGTCCAAAAGATCACGTTTTAAGCACTAATTTTGCATTTCTATTCTCTACAGTGGAAAAAAAAGTATTATTGAATACAATACAATTTACTTTAAATATCCTGAGGAAGAACCATTCTGTAACCAAACTGAATAGATTTATTTTAGGCCTGTCACATTTTGGGGGTAGGCCTATCAAGTAGATGAAGCCAACATCCTGACTGATGTTAAATTACTGTAATCTGGTGGAATGTGTCCCATGTTTGAACAGGAAGATTGTTGTTTTTATTTTAAGTATTTTTTACATGGAGATAATAACAAAAATGCACATATACATGCATATATTTATGTAATATCACACATATATTTATAGAATTTCACACAACTTACACCTAATGCACACTGTGATTCTGCCTCTTACATGTGCATGTAGTGTATTTATGTGTCTATTCACACAGTACTTTAGGTGAATGTGTACCAGTGTTATTGCAGGGTTGCGGTAAAAGTCAGTGCACCAGCGAATGCTCTGCTCAAGGTCCACCTTAGCCTTTCTGTACAGCTGCACTCTGGAGAGCTCAGATCTGCAGGGGTGGAAAGTGGACAAAGCAGCTGCCTGAGGAGCCTGATTTAGTTCCCATCAGGAAACGTCCTGATGCACCAGCAGGATACGATACCTTGAAAAGCACAAATGTAGCCGCTTGATATTTAAAATTGTGTCACAGGAGAAGGAATAGGTGGTGGTGTTTCATCACTGTGCTTTTTCTAGTTCTATAGCAGTTAGTCTAGTTTGATACACTTCTGTTCGTTTACCATGTTAAGCCTCACTAATTAACAAGATGATAAAATCCTAAGGCTGAGGGATGGGACTCCTCCCCTCAAGGGAACTTTACCCTGAAAAGGGACCTCTTGAACTCTTCTTCCCATTCACTGTGATTTATGCGCAGTGGAACACCTTCAAGAGCAGAATCTAAAGCTAACTTAGATATGTACATTTAAGCTTATCTGTTGATCGAGCCCAACCTACCAGATTCTGATTATGTTTCTAAGAATGAAACTCTGAAGTAGCATGAGTGAAGTACAAAATCAGAATAAGGTGTCCCAGATAACTGTATAAGGAGGAATTTCTGTAGTGTATTCTCCAGGCCTAACAGGAGAGAAGAACTGAGTCAAGCTACTTCCTATAGAATTGCAATTTATTTATGATTTCTAAGGTGCCTATGATGCAGATCCCCATAAATATTAATGCATTAGGTCAATCAACACTCCTGTGAGGTAAGGGACTATAATTACCCTAACTTTATAGACAAGGAATTTGAAGCTTGGAGAGGAAAAATTATTTCTCCACTATTGCATGACCCAGACAGAGAAGTACAACTCTTGAGTTTGGCTTATTACAATCTTCTAACTTTTCCTGCTAAAGAAAGAATCACTAGTGTGGCATTAATTATTCTGAAGAGTGGCAGTCAAAACCTTTTTCCTGATTATTCGTTTCTGCCTTACTGTGGGGGGCATGGGACAATCTCAGTTATGGTAATACTGTGATCTGTACATCTTCCAGAACAGTTCTTTATTCTTCCAGAACCTGACTGCTTCTTGTTGTTCTGACATTTTCCACTCACTAGTGAAACTCTACCAAATTTCCTGTGAAAACTGATATGTATATTTCTTGCTGAAGAGCAATAATATTCTTCAGAGTTACAGAAATTACCATGGTTCAGTACTTGGAAAAATGAAGAAGGTCCTCTTATGCATCTTGTAATTTCTGATAGATGATAACACAACGTATAACTCACCCTGAAAGAGAGGATTTTGCTATGGGCATTTATATCTCCTGATATCATCCTAAATTCCCTGAGATCACCACAGACCTCAGATTTTGTATGGCTGACAATAGAGGAACAAAAAAATTCTGGGTATTGGTAGTCAGATACTGAGACTTTAATTTTGTTATGTGAATATTTTCAGATAAAGTTCATAGTGATTAACATTCATTAGAACTTGTAGGCAGCTCCTTCATGATGAAATTGGTGTTTATTCATTTCTAATAGAAAAACATTAATCTCCTTTAAAAAAAGAAAAGTCACTACAATTGGTACTAAATAGCTCTTTTTCATTAAATCTTTTCAAAGCAGAGATCACCATGGTAGAAAGTTATAATGCAAGCCAAATATATTTCTTGAGATGCTCTGACATATCCTTAGGATACCTGGAGTTGGTAATGTGGCTTTGCCAGAATGAAAGGAAAAAGGAATACAAAGAGTCACCATGGTATCTCAACCCCTGTACTTTTCATAGACACAGACAGACTCAATTCTTCTCTTCCCTCTCTTCCAGCATAGTCAGTTTCTCATTAATAGCATGTAAATGCAGTAAATGCAGCTGCTAACGTGTTATTCTCTAGTCATTTGTTGCAGCTGATTAAGGAGAGAAATGTAAAAGGTTAATTTTCTAATTACATACTCCCTCGAGGTAAATTATGCATGTTATCACATCCATTGACACTCTATAATGGGCACTTTTATTGCTGTGATTTGCTATAAAACTGTGTATCTTCATCCAGTTTATTTTTAGTAAGCAAGAAGATGGTGGGAAGGAAAAAATAATATCCATCCTATCAAAATTTATTAACTCTTTCTGGAGAGCTTGCTAACAGGATATTAAAGAAAATGCCAAAAAAAAAAAAATCTCTTCTTGCTTATCACATCTAATTTGTAATTTCCAGTAAAACTGTAATAAATTGAAGAGAAAGCAATGTGACTGGGCTAAAAGACACACTAATGTTGGATGCCTTCCAGTAAGAGTTTTGAAAAGCAGCTACATCTGAAATTCATATTAAACAAGAATTTCCTTTGGACATGAATGCAGTGTTTTCCAGGAAAGAGTTACCTGAACTCATCAACTATAAGACCCTTTAATTGCCAGCCAAGTGCTGACCCCACCTAATCTGAAAGCTACTTTTCAGGCTCCCTGTGCTTTCTGAATAAAAATCAATGTGTTCAGCTGAGTAATTCTAATAAAAATGAAGTGTGTTTTGCTAGTTTACCTACTATAACTTTCATTACTATCAGAAATGGTGGAACAGAAAAGTACCATGGACACAGGTGATCACCAACCATTTAAGATGTTAACCTTGTTTCAGTCTAAAAACAAATTATTTGCATTTGATAATTTTTTCATTTATTAAAGATAATAAATTGAACAGTGGAAAAACAAACCAGGAAAGGGAGAAAGATGAGATAAAAAATGATGAGGATTTTTCCCTTAGTATTTCTCCCTATCTCTAATATATATGTTAAAAGAGTAGAGCAAGGGAATGTTATGCTATATGACTTCTGCATCATTTGAATCAAATTCAGTCGTAACAATACAACACTGATATATACATATGAATGTATAATTAAATTTTTTGTCAAAAAATAATTTCCAGGCCAAAATTGTTTCAACAGAAATTTTCAGCTGTCTTGAATGAGCATATTAATATACACTAGAAGTTTATTTAATGATGATATGATCTGAAGTTGTGTTGCACTAAAAAACTTACTAATCAAGATCCAGAGGACTAAGAGTAATTTAAAACTTTAAACTGGTAGATTAGACAGAGAGAATAGCTGGGAAGGAATTTAGAATTAGTGGAGACCATGGCCTTGTTTCGTTCCCGCTGACAATAATCCATTTTTCATGAGGCACTGGCACACTAGTAGTTCTTTTGTCCCTGCCAGTCTCTAATATAAAGAGGGTTTATGGCCCTTTACTGCTGTGTAACCCTTGTATCTCTTCAAATTTTTTATCACTATTAACTTTGTCTGCTGTAGACTCTGTACAACATCTAGTCGCATCAATGTAAAGCAGAATAAACAAAGCATTTTGTGTGTCTGAAATGTAGCTACAATTAATGGATACTCAGAGTTCTACTGAAACTCCGTTGAGTTATGCCCAGTAACACTAATAAATATTTGGCCCTTTCATACTTTCAACATCAAACTAAATCTCTGCTCTTTCCTTTTCCTTTCTCTTTCTCTCTCTTCAAAAAGGAATTCTGAAGAATAATCTCTGAAGCTCCATGTATTTGTTTCTCCCATGTCAATTTACTATAACTGTTTATTACAGAAACAAAACAAATTTTTTCAATATTTTGATGTTATACCTTATGAAAATCAGTCTTTCTCCTGCGCTGTGTCCTCCTTTACATTATTCTGAGAATGGTCAACTAGTGGAAAAAAGAAGGTGATGATTCTAAAAAGGTGATGACTCATGGATGAACTATAAGGACAGAAGGACAGAGACAGTCTCTTTAAGCTGCAGTAGATAGCAGCTCAGGAGAGAAAGAAACCAAAGGGGGTTTTTTTGTTTGTTAGTTTTTAGTTAAATTAAGGTTACATGAGATGCAAGTGTCAAAGCCTAAATTTAATTTAAGGGTTAACAATAACTCTGTGGAGCCTATTTAAAGGGTTACGGAATGTTTCTGCTCTATGACACCAATCAGTTGTCTACTTTATCCCATGTAATGAGTAATAGCTTTTCACAAGTAAGCGTGGGTCTGATTCAGTCTTTCATTACATGGGTGATGTCTATGATTCCAACACATTTTGGATCAAGATAAATACAGAAGCATTCAGAGGTCAAACTGCAGCTGCTAGGTAATAGATGGCCACAGAGCACCATCAAGACTCTAGCACGTATACCTAAAGTTTTACAAGACATCCAGAAGTGGAGGCAAAGAAAAGTATGGATTGCTGATGTGTGATGAAGTTAAGACAAGACACGCAAATTCATCAGCATCGGCTCCAAAATGGTAAGAAAAAACATATCCCAAACCTCTGCATAGTTGCCAAACTAAGAAGTACGTAGGACAGGTGAGGACAAAACAGCTGGTATCCTTTGCCGTCCTTGTCATTGCAATGGATCCTGGACCTCACACGTGAACGCAAGCATCATGGTGCCTGACTGTAACTGGATAGGCTGAACACTACTGTCATGGTACCTGGCAGCAGGATGGACTTTTTGGTCACCCCACAGACTTCTGTGTTTGTGAGTATGGAACAGTGAGAGAAAGTGAAAGTAAGGGAAACATGTTTTGTTCTAATTTTAATTTTAAACAAAATCAGTCCCCTCCTCTAATTTTGCTATTTGCTATACTGTTGATAAAATACCCAAACAATGTTTCATATCTATCTAGATATAGATACAACAGAAAATTCCTGGTATGGGAACTGCATCAAAAGTCATGTGAATGTGTAGAATTATTAACTGAGTTCATGACACCTAAGATTCAAGGAAAGCTGCTTGCTTTTTGATTCTATATGTTATACTTTGACTAGGTTGTGTAAGTCTGATGCCAAAATTGGCTGATAAAAGGTAAGCCAAATGAAAAGCATACAAAGAAAACACTTTTATGATGGTTATAAGTGTCTGTGATTATGGGTTCATTACTGCTCTGTTGTTTGGAGAATTAAATTTATGATATTGTACTTATGAAGAAATAAAGCCAGTGAGAAATGCGAGTAACTGTCCAAAACAGTCCCAACATGAGCATCAGACCTTTTCAAGAGCTGAATGTCTAGTTAATTCTTCATAGATCAGACAACTTTTTTTTGCTGGCCTTGGAATTTCTTTCTATTTCACATTTTACATCTTCAGGGAAGGAAGATACCATAGTAATTCACTGCATTTATGTACACTTACCCACCAGCAAACTACTTCGATCCCTGGTGTAAGCATACCCTTTCTAATGGAATTACACAAAGCGTGAATTTGGCCCATGTTATTTATTCATACAGTAAATGCTATGACTTTTCAACTATCAGATCCACACAAATATTCACCTGCAATCCATTCTCTGTGCAAAGATTGCTAAACAGCTGTGGCAAGAAGGGTGACTGGAGGCCAAGAAGCTCTGATACACAACAGAATATTTGCAATCTCCTGTGACTTGCATAGATTAATTGAAAAATCCTAGAGAGCAATAATTAGCTTACTGACAATTCCACAAGAATGGATATCAGCACAGAGGAGAATCTGATGTCTTTTTTTAATCTTTTTCCATTTTATAAAGTAATAAAATAAAACTGATATAACACAAATGTGGATTGCATATATACACAACAAGGAGGCTCTTTGTTCCCCTTTTCTTGTTGAAAAATAAATTGCTAAAATTACAGTTGTAGTTGTAATATAAAATGTTATAATTATCTGTCTTATTCCAAAGTTCTCAATCTTCTGTTTTCTTCTGTTGACTGATTCTAAGAATCCTTGTGCAAACTCCATGTTACTCTGCTGTGATTTTTTCCTGTACAAAAAGTTCAATAAATAAAGTCTCTAACATATTGTTTCAGAAACATATGAAACAATATCATTTAAACTTTTCATGCCAACTCCTGAAGCTATTTACATCATGTCTGTACTTTTAACACTTTTATTAAAACTTCTTTGTGATGCTTGCAATACACAAACCAAAGCTGTTTGGTACAAAGAGGTTTTAAATATCGATGATGAATCTTAAGAGCTATAGGCTAGTTAGTTACATTGTTCTATGAGATTTCACTATATGAAATTTATTGTTTATGTTTACTATATAAGGTGTTTTGAAAAACAATGCCTGTACCACGGTATTTTAAATGGAATTTAATTATAGTAAAGCCCGTTTTATGCTGCTAACAAAGCACAGCTTTTATTTACTGTTTACAGGCTCTGCAGCTAATTTATAGTGATGCGGGGGGGGGGGGGGGGGGGGGGAGATATCATTTAAAAGAGCTAAAATTATGGGTCACAGGACGCTAAGTTTCCAATGTTGTCTCTTAATTTAGAGTTCAACATTTAGTTTTTGTATCTAAAACCTGGTTGTTTTTTGTGATAACACCATTATTAGTTGTGATGTTTTAATTGATAGTCATCACTCAAAAGAATCTGAAATCAACATCTTTCAAATGCCAACTTCATCTTCCATGAGTTTAAAATTGGCTGAAGATTCCAGATTTTGTCATCAAATTTCTAAATCTTCTCATGGGATTGTTACAGATTTGCTAATAAGATTGATTGACTTTATTTGATTTTATAAAATCATTTTTAATAGAAATATAGAGGGATAAGAAATATATTTTAATGAAACTTATAGTTGCACAGTAAAAGCTGTTATGAAATCCTTTGTACAGTCCCGTACCAAGGCCAGAAGAATGGGCTAGAATCACTGTTTAAAACTTCGGTAATAAATTTAGAGTTTGAAAGGTTTCTTTGTATTTGACTAGTCTTCTGTATGTAGAAAGTGTATTGAAATGTCAGAATATAGGATTAATGGGAACTGGGGAGAGTTGACTAGAACAGCTTGTAGTTACCTGCCAAGAAACCGTGAACTTTAGTAAAAGGTAATTCCGGCAGGGGGAGATCGCGACCACTGACTCATATACCACCTACCCAAATCGTACCCCAGACCCATTTCTGGACCTTTCTAACCTTTACTGCGCAGAATCGGATATGGGAGGAGAATATGTTAATGGTTTTCAGGAAATATAATGTTTATGCATGAATACTTAATGAATATGTATGAATAAGTTCTATATATGGTGTCTGATTTTGAAACTTGGTGTGCGTTGATTGTAAGAGGACTCACTCACACACCCAGCCGTCAATAAAGAAGTGTCTGCTTATCTACATCACATTGGTGTCGATAAGTTCTTCATTCCGAGATTTCGGTAGCAGGATTATATTCAGCAAATATACAGTAACGATGCATCATTTTGTCAAAACTGGCTTCAAACTTACTGGTTCATGAGCCCTGCATAAACCTTCAACTTATGTTTACTGGACCATCAACCAACATTATTCTGATACTGTTAATTATTAAGTATAATTTGTTGAACAGTTTTAGGGGTTAGTTTTGTAAAAAATAAAATTAATGATATTTTTTCATGTAGGGAACTTTGTTTTCATTATTAATTTTAGTAAGCTTATAAATGTGATAAATGGATTTTAACCACTGGTGGCTGGTAGATGTCTGTGTTCACAAATTAAAAGTAGAAGGATAGTACGTGAGTTAAGGGGCTGAACTGATGAAGAGAATTTTGGTTGCTTTGAGTTAATACTTTTAGTGATTAAGAAGTGATTCAGTTCCTTGGTAAGTCTGATCACATATTCACAGGCCTGGGAAAGCCTCTAACATAGCTTGCTGTAACTTCAAAAAAGCAGGGATAATTTACCCAATCCCTTTAACAGTAGAGAGGGGGGGGAAAGGATGATTTTTCCTGCACGCTTGATCAGACCAGATGGAAAAAGTGCCAGCTTCCAGGAGCAAAGAGAAGTTCATGAGAACTTTAACAAAGTTCTCCAAAATGTCCAGGAACAGTTAGGAAATTTAAGCCACAAAAAGTCACGTGTGTGTTTCTCTTTCAGAATCATATTTTTTGCAGTAATATAACACAGTGTATTGTGTTCATCAGCTGCCACATGTGCCTGGGGAAAGAATTTTAAACCAGATTGGGACTTTATGGAAAATGTATTTAAATAGTTGAACTATTGTGGAAAGAGCAATTCTTGGATAAGCTATTTTTTAAATGAGTCACAGGCAGCATTTGTCTAAGAAATGCTTCGGATAATCCCTGGAAAATGCTGCTGAAATATGTTCAAGACCTGAGTGACTTAAATGCCTAAATCCAACACAGCGGTCCCTTGAAACCTTTGCTGGTGAATTTTCTCTGGGTAGTGAGTCTCCTATGTGTTTCCTTTGTGTTTGTTGCCAGCTACCACAAGGTTTTGTATCTTTCATTAATGCATAGTTATCCAAATTTGCTCGTGTTTTTGAAACTCAGTGGGCCAATGAATAATATGTTTCTCTTTAATTCCAACAGGAAATACTGGCATTACTCTTTGGGATTATGTCCTGAATAGTCAAGTAGTTATCTGAAGTTTCAGCAATTGTCAGCAGTATTTTGAGGATTTTTTGGGTTGCAGGAGGTTGGTTGTTTATGCCTTTTTTGGGTTTTGGAAAACAGAAATTAATATAAATTGTAATGTTTGGTTAGTGTTTAATCTAGTTCAGACTTAACCTCACTTTATTCGGGAAAGGAGGTTTGCTGAGTCAGAAAATAAAGATACCTAAAGATATATAACACTCCATTTCAGTGCAATGTATTTTGAGGATGAGGTGGGAGAACCCACTCAATAATAATCTAATTATACATTTGGCTTGACTTGTAAAATTCAAGGACAAAAATACATAGTAAATAAATTTACTAACCCTTTAAAATCTTTGAAAGACTTCAGCTGTTATTTAAATTTATTCTTCAGACTCATCATTGAGTCTGAAGGAGTCCACCTACTTTCAGGTTTCCACCTTCCTTCTACTCAGATGCTTCCTAAATATAGAACTGCTGGCAGAAATCTCACCACAAAATGTCCAGTATGTCCTTAAATATAATGGAGATGTTCTTTGCTTCAGCCCTGCCAAGTGGCAGATTGCTGGCAGCTGACACAAGGGACAGATGGCTATCCAACTCTATCTGCACCCTATTGAGATGAACAAGTGACAATCTGCAAAATACTCAAAACTAATTTGAACTGGTTCAACCTCAGGAAATACAAGAGTCTCTCAGGTTTCTCTGGTGATGTGTAGGCAGAGTTTTTGCTTTTTCATGCAGTGCTCTTTGGCATAAAGATCTCAGTGCTCTCACATAAGTGCAGCTGATCCATTACGCCCCAATCACAAAGATACCAGAATTGCCTGTGAAAAACCTGTGAGGGCATTCTGGTTAATAATATGCAAGTGACACTGAGCACCAGTTGTTTGAGATTTCATCCACCCAAGGGTTCTTCACCAAGCACATGTTTTTAAGATAACATCATGCTTTCTCAGGCTGTATAAGGAACCAAACCATGAAAGCTATTGGGTCTTTGTTCTAGGCACCTTACCAGAAGACATGGAAGCAGAAAACCAAGGGATGACTGAAATAAATCCAGTAATGTTAGTGAGGCTAGCTGGATCAAATTTTAACTCAGAATGATTTAAGAAACAGATTCTAACAATTATGTTATTATACCCTTGTTCTGATGCAGGTGGCTCTGGAAAATGTGTGGCAGTAGATCAAAGGTTTTCACTATTCTGTTGCATTGTAAACTTTTCCAATATTCTTTTCTTGAAAATTAGACAGAAAGTTCTTGAGGCAAAAGCATCTCATATGTTCTGCAAGTTCTTTCCGATGTGCAACATTTCAGGCTATGGTTCCACAGCTATTAGTATTAGTTTTCTACATGCTGTATTGCCCAGCAGAATCTATATCAGAAGGAAAGATATGGCTGCATTTATGTTTAATTAGCTAAGGCACATAATAAGGATTTTCTGCTGACATTATGCTTTCAGACTAACTTTATGTTTACATAAGAAAATATGTAACACAAAGTATGCTGGTTTTTTTTTAACAAATCTGAAATAGCAAAGAAAACATACACTGGTTCTGCACTGGTGACCACAACATTCTTGTTCTCGAGTTAGTATCCCTGAATTTGGATTAATTGTATCTTTGAACCACATTCTCAAACTTCCTTTAACTTTTTGTTAGGAAGGGCAGAGGCCATCATGATTGGGCAGTGCAGAAGAAACCAGTGTTCATTTATCCAACTTTGCCTGAAACCAATTTTTGACACTTCTAATGGAAATTGAATCCTTACTGTTTCATCAGCTGTAGTGATGAGTAGAAGAAAATAAAAAGTTTCCTGAAGAGTGTCAAATTAAAACCCCTTATGTTAACAGACTGTATGATAGCTCAAATCTTACAGTACCTTAAGAAGGATCTTGATGAGGTTTCTGAAAAATCAAACAAAGCAATAAATCCCTTAAACTTGGAGACCGATGTATGCTTACTGTGATTTGTAGCCCCACATGCCCCCATGAGTTGTCTGGTATTATGCTTTTGTGAAAATAGGAGTGGATGAAAAGCAGGCAAAGTCAAAGGCACAAAACAAACTTTGGTTTTTCCCTGGAGGGGAGCAGAAACCGGACTGAGACATAGAACCAGGGTCAAAAGTTTGGTAAAAAGATTTAGATCACTGACAACCTCTATGTTAGAAATCAAATACTGTTCTACTTGGACCCATAAGAGGTCCAAGGCAGACTGTATGCATACCTACATACTTGGAGAGTTTACATTCTTATTAAACATACCTGCTACAGGCAAACCCCACCATTAATCATACCCATACTACTGGCCTCTTTAAATGTGTATAGCAAATTTACATATTTATACGTTGGTTTATCAATAAGTTATTAGTACAGTAAAATCTACTTAAATACTTAATACATCTAGGTCACATTATGTGAAGACGTTAGCATCAGGAATTTCAGTTAGTACAGTTGAACATTATAGAAGTACAGCTAAGAACAAACTCTATTCATCAGAATTGCAGAAAACCACTGGAGTAAGAATTAATTTTCATTTTCTGAATATAATTTGTCCTTGAACAAATTTGATCATCAGTTGGATTACAACTTGTTGCTGACAATCATCATTAGCATATAAAAACCACAGGAAAATCCATCTGAATGCAAGAAAAAACATTTTTACTGTAAGGGTGGTTGAGCACTGGAAAAGCTTGTCCAGGGAGGTTGGAGTATCCTTGGAGATACTCAAAACTCAACTGGCCACCAACTTTGGCAACCTGTTGTAGCTGACCCTGCTTGAGCAGGAGGCTGGACAAGATGAATTCAAGAGGACCCTTCCAACCTTTAATACTCTCTGATTAGTAACAAATCATGGCCTTTTCATTGTTTGCTACTCAACTGAAAAAAAGAGTTTAACAAAAGAAATCCTATTAGCTGTGAACTCTGACTACCAGGTTTACCCCTTAGCAATACTAGTCCAAGAGAAGGGCAACAAGAAATCAGTGAAGAGTCTATTTATGAGATTATTTCCTAGGATACCTTGATTTTTATGTGGACAACTGAAAGAGCTTAGTAAGTATGCACATTTCAGGAAGGATGCACATTTCAGGAAGGATTCCCATTCCCTGAGCGTGACGCGTCTAAAAGTTAAGGACCTTGTCTAAATGGGTCACTGAGACTTTCTAAAATCAGTGGGGAATTCCTTTTAAAAGGAAATTAATACCAATATAGATGGGGAGAGAAACTGAGATAGAATGAATAAGCCTCCAGAGGCATTGATCTCTGCTTGCTGCAGGAACAGAAAAGACCAGCTTAAACTATATCATCTTAAAAATTTAATGCTTTTAGATGACAGATGGTATGTCTACACTCTCTTCCTACCCACCTCTGCCAAAATTCCTGGGCTTTGCTGGTTTTTTTTTCATTATTGTTTGGTTTGGGGATTTACTGCCTTGTAACTATTAAAAAATCAGAACAGTCCTCTTCATATTCAGAATCTGTATAAATACCAAATTTTTATCAAACCCATATGAGAGTATTTTTGTCTTTATGACTTCTATTTTGTCCTAATGAGTTTTTCAATATGATTATATAATCTACTATTTATAACGTACAAAATGCCTGGGTGTATATTCAAACAAATCTCTTTAAGTACAAAAATAGCAGTGGTACAATATTTTTTAATCCTTCAGTACTGAAATCTCCCTTCAAAGTTGCTAGCAGAGTGTGTGCTAACATTTAAGATTAGGGACAGGACTTCTAATTCTGCTCAAATAAATGTTTTAGGTACACAGATGCGTACAGGTAGGAAAAGTACTTTTAGACAATTCTAATAAAGAAAGAAATATCAAAATATTTCATGCATTCAGTTTGTGTGCATTAAGCATTCATATGAAAAAGCAGAATGAAACTGTAAAAGTCTTAATTCTTTCAAGTGTGTCAAGTTAAATTGTTAGATTTTGACTTGTGTTCAAATTACTCAAATATTGTTTTAAAAGATTCAAAATTGATTGACACGCTTTCTAATTAGAAAGTGTTGAAACTTCTGTGAGAGGGGTTTTTTTGTTTGTTTTTATTCTTGATACAAATGTGTATTTCAGATTTTAAATAAGAAATAGTAATTTAAATAGAAATTTCCCTGAAATATTGAGTTTGTGTAATCCCACCAACAACTTTACCATAATTGTCAGCAAAGATGAAATATTCATTATTCACATAGTTTTAGGGTACATTGGAACTTTATGGGTCCTCTGGCAAATGCTATGATGAGTTAATTGATGATTTGCAAGGGAATTATTCATGTTGAGTTTTCATTCCACTTATAACAATAAAGTAAGAGATTACATTAGTATTGCTTCTAAACAATGGATAAATGCCATGCCTAGCACTGTGTGCAAGCCTATTCAGAGTACTTAACAGGTGTGAATTGTTGTTTGCTGGGATAAGCCTCCCACTGTGCAGCCCTTTTGTTGGCTGCAGGCTGCTTTTCTGCTGTATTGCTGCTTCTAAATGAGTCAATCTCACTTTAATGCAGGATTTTGCGTATGTTAATTCTTTGTACACTTGTTTATTTTTAAAGTAGTTGAGGCAATAACAGTGAATCTCTCCAAAAAGCCTGTATTTCTGCAAGCTTCTGATTACCTTGCACCACTCCAACCTCTTTTGTGTTTCTTTCTTCAGCAGGGTCTGATTCAATTAAAAGGAACTACTGTAGTAACTTATAGGAGCATCAATCTGACTCTTTAACTGTAAGACCAAAACCTCTTCTGCGGCTTAGAGAATCATAAACCTGCTGCACTGGTTACTTTACCCAAAATTATATAAGAAAAGTACAGAGAGTACAGACAAGCCTATGGATATCCGTATCTACAGGCTGCGTCAACTCTGAAATGAAAGTTTTAATTTTGGCTTTGAAATTCACAGTCTGGGAGGTTCCTGCAGAGCATTGGTAATAAATTTTTGATGCAGGTGGTGGAGGAGACAAGGCGAGGTATACTTAGACCTTGCCTTCACCAAGGGAGACTGGTTTGGAATGTGAAGGTTGAGGGTAGCCTTGGCTGCAGTGACCATGAGATGATTCAGGAACCTGCATGGAGGAAGTAGGATTGCAACCCTGGACTTCAGGAGAGCTAGCTTTGGCCTCTTTGAGGACCTGCTTAGAGGAATTCCATGGGTTAGGGACCTAGAAGGTAGGGTGGTCCAAGAGAGTGGGCTAATATTGAAGCATCACTTCCTCCAAGCTCAAGATATGTGCCTCCCTTATAGTAAGAAAACAAGCAAAGGAGGCAAGAGACCTGCATGGATGAGCAAGGAGCTTCTGGCAAAACTCAGATGAAGGAAGTATAGAGGTGTGGAAAAAGGAACAGGCCTCTTGGGACAAATATATGTTGTCAGAACATACAGGGATGCGACAAGGAAGGCTAATGTCCATTTGGAATTAAATCTGGCAAGGGATGTCAAGGACAACAAGAAAAGAATGATTAGAGAAAATGTGGGCCCACTGTTGAATGAGGTGAGTGCCCTGGTGACAAAGGGCACAGAGAAGGCAGAGTTACTGAACGCCTTCTCTGCTTCAGTCTTCATTATCAAGGCCAGCCCTCTGTTTTCCCAGAGTCTGAAGGAAAGAAAGGAAGTCTGAGGAAAAGAAGACTCTTTTGGTCAAGGAGGATCATCTTAGAGATCATTTAAGCAAACATGACACCTGCAAATACACGGGCCCTGATGGGATGCACCCCCGAGTGCTGAGGGAGCTGGCAGATGTTATGCTAAGCCTCTCTCACATCATCTTTGGCAGGTCTTGGAGGACAGGAGAGATGCCTGAAGACTGGAGGAAGCCAATGGCACTCCAGTCTTCCAAAAGGGCAAGAAGGAGGACCCAGTAAACTACAGGCCAGTCAGTCCCACTTTCATCCCTGGAAAGGTGATGGAACAGCTCATCCTGGCGGTTATTTCGAAGCATGTGGAGGAAAAGAAAGTTGTCAGGCATAGTCAACATGGATTCACCAAGGGAAAATCATGCCTGACCAACCTGATAGCCTTCTATGATGCAATGACTGGATGGGTAGATGAGGATGTTGCCTACCTGTACCTCATCAAGGATTTTGACACTGTCTGCCATAACGTCCTCATACGTAAAAGCAGGAATAGTGCATTAGATGACTGGACAGTGAGGTGGACTGAGAACTGGCTGAATGGCAGAGCTCAGAGTGTTGTGGTCAGCAGTGCAGAGTCTGGCTGAGGCCTGTAGCTAGTGGTGTTCCCTGGGGGTCAGTATTGGGTCCAGTCCTGTTCAGCTTATTCATCAGTGACCTGAATGAGGGGACAGAGTGTGCCCTCAGCAAGTTTGCTGACAATACAAAACTGGGAGGAATGGCTGTGCTGCCATTCAGCGAGACCTGGGCAGGGTGGCAAGCTGGGCAGAGAGGAACCTGATGGAGTTCAACAGAGGCAAGTGTAAGGTTCTGCACCAAGGGAGGAACAACCCCACACACAGCACAGGTTGGGCCTGACCAGCTGGAAGGCAGCTCTGCAGAGAAGGACCTGGGAGTGCTGGTGGGCAGCAAGTTGCCCACGAGCCAGCAGTGTGCCCTTGGGGCCAAGAAGGTCCATGGGACCCTGGGTTGCATTAGGAGGAGCATGGCCAGCAGATCAAGGGAGGTGATCATTCCCCTCTGCTCTGCCTGGTGGGGCTGCATCTGGAGTGCTCTTTCCAGTTCTGGGCTCCCCAGTTCAACAGAGAGAGGGAACCACTGTGGAGGGTCCAGCGGAGGGCTGCAAAGATGGTGAGGGGACTGGAGCATCTCCCTTGTGAGGAAAGGCTGAGAGAGCTGGGCCTGTGTAGCCTGGAGAAAAGACTGAGAGGGGATCTTATCAATGTCTACAAATACCTTAAGGGCAGGTGCCAAGAGGACAGGGCCAGGCTCCATTCAGTGGTGCGCAGCAACAGGCCAAGGGGGAATGGGCACAAACTGCAACACAAGAACTTCCATCTGAATATGAGGATGAACTTCTTTGAAGATGACAGAGCTCTGGAACAGGCTGCTCAGAGAGGTTGTGAACTCTCTTTCTCTCGAGATGTTGAAAACCCACCTGGATGCAATCCTGTGCAACCTACTCTACGTGAGCCTGCTTTATCTGGGGGTTTGGACTAGATGATCTCCAGACATCCCTTCCAACCATGGCGATTCTGTGATTCCAGCTGGGGTCATCTGTAAAGACACAAAAGAAGTCCTGTGTTGTAAAATATTTCAGGGTTTAGAAAGTCAAAAAAAACCCCAAAGCTTTTTGCAGCTTTGGCATGAATTACTATTTCTCTGTCAATAGACTGTATCTGAATTTCATTCAAGGATTTCTTCATATAAATCTCTGACTAAAACTTGTCCATAATTTTTTTTCCTACTGTTTGTATTCTAAATTTAGTTGAGGCATGGAAGATCCAGATATACAAATCAGATAAACTAGTATCTTTTCCCCATGTCTCTTTTTCATAATTGCTCTTCTCTCTTCACATAATTGCTGTGTTACAGTATTGTTTAAAATGGTTTCACATTTTGTAATGACATTGTAAGAAAAATTAAAATGTCATCCTAGTTGATTCTGTTTTTTCAGTTAATACAACCAAGATGGCAATTGACTTCAATTATAAATGTAAACTCCTTGTTAATATAGGTCTGAGCACTTCTACAGGTTATATTTCATATGTTTACAGCTAAATAAATAGTTAGATAGTCTCATCTCTTCTACAACATCAAAAATTCCAACCACAGAGCTGAAAATTTGGCCTAACTAGGAGCAGATATGTGTAGTCTTCAAACTTCTTTTAATGAGGCCTTGAGACAACTTACCCTTGCACTTTCTGATGACTTTTTCTGCCACCTTAGAAAATCCAGTTTGAAACTTACAAGTACAAACAAGTGCTATTGTTTGGGTTCCCCCCCCAAGCTACTCTAACACAAGTAATTTAATGTGGCTTAAAGCCTGATGTTTTTGTAGATGTGTGGGCAGATTCTAGGGCATTTGCTTTCTACTGGTACCTCTGGCATCTATGAAATATTGTCTTCTTGATTTTAAAATGTGTATGGACTTTTTGTACTGTAGCATAGTTAAAAGGTTTATTTCTTTCTCCTTTCTTCACACAAGAACCTATACCACAGAAAAAATAAGTTGTTTAGACATCCTTGAAAACTGAAAAATATTGAAACAAATTAAATGCATTGTCCTGTCTCATATAACAAGTATTTTATTTTAGATGTTATTATTTGCCAAACGATAGAAAACTATATATTTTTTATACGGAGAAAGAGCAACTCTATGTTTACTATTACCCTCAGATTTCCCTTTGTGGACAGAAAGATATATTTATGACACTCTGTCTTCTTTCATTTTTAATGAAAGACCAAGTATCAGTGGTCATCATACAGTTTAGACATAAATTTCCTAGAAGACTTTCATCTGGGCGAAACACCCAATGCTCCTTGACAAGGTAGTTAAAATGTTGATCTAGATGAGGCCAAAGGTATTCAGGTAGGGTGTTGAAATCCTCTTAAAAGAGAAAACTCTGCCTGCCCAGTTTGTTTAGTTGGACTGGAGTGTAATTTTATTGTTGGACTGTTCGAAAGTGTGTGGTATTTGTTTCTCTGCCTCCCCCAGCCCAGAGTTCAGTTTAGTAAACTCACGTTATTTTTTACTTTATTCCTAATTACATCTCCCAGAAATTCGTCAATACTTGTCTGAATTCTGCAGGGAATTATTTCATATATTGTGTTTGAACACTTTAGAAGATTAACACAATGTCTTAACAATTCCACACTTGCACTGGTAGAGTTACATTATGAAAATAGCTGCTTGTTAATTTGCAAAGTTGAGATCTGTAGCAATCCACAAAGTATAGAAAATGGAATGCAACAATTCTAGCTGCAGAAGTTACCAAAACTCATACAGCTGTTGGGTGCCAATACCCAAACTGTATGTGCATCTCCTGCTTTGTGCCTCCTGATCGGTCACACCCCTGCTTTGTACTGCTGCCCCAGAAGTGGGGCCATTCTCTATGGCTGGCTTCTTCCCAGGGGACTGGAGACAGAGATGGCTGTTCTCCATCTCTCCTCTCCTGCTGGCAGTGATCCCACTCCCACACCTTTCTCTTCTCTTCCATGTGAATCTGGTCTGTCTGCTTAAGTATTCCCTCAGTAGACTAAAAGATAAGCTAGTATTCATTAATTAGCAGTAGCAAATCTTAATCAATATGCTACATTCCTGCTCCCTGCGCTCTTCAAAACATCAACCAGTCCTGGAGGCAGAAACCGAAGGGATACTCATCTGACTTCAGGAATTTGTCATTTCTGGCTTCTGTGCTTTCTTAATATAACTATTGGGTATCATGATAATGAATTCATTAAAGAGAAAAGGAGAGAAGAAACTATAATCCATTCTACTTAAATCCCTTAACATTAGACAGAACTCTCTACTTTTCATCAAACAACTGTAGGTTTTTATAGACAACTAAGTCTTTCCTCTGTGACTTCTTCATGCTAATACTGCTTTTGGAGGAAAAGGCCCTCCTTGATACCCACTGAAATGCCTTCATTTTAAGTTTGAGAACATACCTTATGCCTTTTGCCACCTTGCTGTAAAGGGAAAGAAAACTTAAATGCTTCTGTGTCTCTTGAATACCTATACTCCATAATCAACTACCCACATTTTCTTTAAGGCCACATATTATGAACTCCTGAAGAGCTTTCATACCAAATAGATTTTTTTAAACCCTTGATAGGTCTTATCTTTTGATGAATTTGAATATATAAATAGTGACTGACACTGGACAAAGCTTTTGTAAGTATGCCTTTACTCCACATAAAGATTATATGTAGGTTTATTATGACCTCCTTTATTTAGGTTTAATTAACCTTATGCAGAAATAGTTCATATAAATTCTGGACAATGTTCATGTGTTGATAATTTACATAACCTGTATTTTCTCTGCTAGAAGAAACAAGAAAGCAAGCTGTCAGAAGTATGTTCCCCGCTTCTGTTTCCCTTACCTTACTCTCTGAGCCTCTTATTTTGCCTGTTTATAAATACACATAATATATTCCAGTTACTGCAAAAGAGATTTATCAATAATGGCTGAAATGTTAAAATGGTTTAATTTAGCTTTATCCACATATTGGTTGGGATCACCACAAGGAAATTTTTTATGAAATTATTTCACTGGCTGAAATTATTTCAGAACAGGTCATCTGTAGTCAAAATAATACCAAATATTCAAAAATGTTTAGGGAATCAATAATTTGCTCATTAGAATTTTTTTCCAATTTCATGGTCTTTTTGGGTAATTAACATCATTAAGAAAAAATTGCCATGAGAAATACAAAATAAATAGATTTGTTTTAAGAGAAAAGACTACTTTTGTATTTGTTTATGTAACAATAGTAGAGCTGATAAACATTTTGCTGGTTTTGCAGATTTTGAAAGAGAAAACGTGTGTGTTTGTGTGTGCTGGGAGAGGGATTCTCTCTGTCCCTTGTGCAAAAAATATATCCTGCAAAATAAAAGTTCTGCCACTAAGCAAAAATATCCTGCATTTCATTGTCATCATATTACATTATCAACATACACTACTTAATTTTAAACCTCATTCTCAATTTTTATTCTCATTTCCTCATCCTGTTTAAATCTGCACTCTGGAAGATGGGATAACAGTAGCTGCCAAATACAATCATAAATAGTGAAAAGGGAGAAAGTAATTTTATCTTTCATAAAGAGTCTTTTCCCAATATTTGATAATGTCCTTTATATCCATCATAATATGTAGCTACTAAGAATGGACACATCTATTGGCAAGTGGCTAATAGCTGAATTCAGAATATGATATTCAGGGAGAATGAAAATATGCTGGCTGGAATGTATCTCTATAAAGACTGAAAATCCTTTGGAGAATCTCAGTAAGTTACCAGCTTGTTGTCATATTTGTAAATAAACAGAATTATTTTTATAATAATTCAGCAGAGTGTGACATTTATTTTAGCTGGAGATCTAAAGAACAGCTTTAGGGCTGAACAGTGACTATATAAATATAAACACTGAGACAAACAGGCAGATTTCCTCTCTATATCATAAGAGCACATGTTGTATCACTGCCAAACTAGCAAGCTTTATATACAAGAGAATGTCTTTTTTTTTTTTTTTTTTTTTTTTTTTTAAATGGCACTGACCTTATGAGCCTCTGGCATTCTCTCTTCTTTGATGAAGAGATCTTTCCTATCTGGACTGCACAGAAAAAGGTTTTATGAATAATTGCTTGGCAGACTCATTCTTTAAAGTTGCCAAGTTGTACTGGGGTGATCAAGTGTCCCATTTCAACTCAGTTTGATTTATTGGGACAAGCAGAATTATTGATTGTAGGAAGAAAAATATAATATTTTCCAGCATTTTGAATGTAAATCAATTTAATTTTAGAATGTATTTTCAATGAAGTTTTGTGTTGAAGGAATTGTTTGTTTTGTGTATTATGGCAGGGACGTGTTCTTCAACAAATTTATATTTCAGGCTTTGAGTCCTGTAAGCATTACTACTGAATGCTGTGGAAACACTCTGATCTCAGTCCTGCTGCTGCATTGGTGTATTTTTTGGACCCTGGCAGAATCAAACTGAGCTTGCTCAAATTCTGACTGAGACATGACCTATTTCTACTGTATGATTGTTTTTATGATTATTGTTTATTAAAATATTAATGTAAGTTTTCAGAAGCACAATTGGCTTTTACTGCAATTCGTAGCCATACCAGTGTCTTGAAAGTGGGTAGAGGAGTGCACCTGTCTGACATAAAGTGAGTAGTGATAAGAATCAGGGGAAAGTAGTCTAGGTGCCGAATCTTTCATGAATCAGTTCAGAGTATGCTTCATACAGAGTGGAGGCACTTAGCAAGTTCTTAAAACTCCTAGCTTGGAACACCCCATATGTGTCTCTTATCTAGCTGTAGAATTGCTTCAGGCACATTAGCTTCCCAGGCTTACTGCTACAAATATGTTGTCAAAGCATGTAGATACCTTTATACATTAGGTCAGAAAATGTTAGTTTTCTAGGAGAACCCTGAGGGCAGCAAAGCTTGAAAATAAAATAGGAATGGAAAGGCAGCTCTAGAATTGGAAGATCAAAATTAACAGTAATCAACCCATAGAATTCAGAACATAATTTTTTTACTGCTCTTCCTCAGTCTTCACTTTTTCTTCCAAAATGCTTACTGATGTATCTCTAATGAAAAACTCTAGTACTCAGACACAGGCAATGATGGTTGTCTGTATGTGACAGGCTGGGCCACCATACAACTGCTTTCTCGAGCAGGTTTATTGGTTTATTGACTCAGGACTTACTTGGTTTCTTGCCTGGGTGCAATTGTTTTTTAGAAAGGATGAAGAGCTATGCTCTAGTGATATCTAGATGTGTTCTCTAACAAACAGGCTACCAGATATGAAATAAAATGTTTATCCCAGGCCCAGAGACATATATTTCTAATCAGTATCCTGCAGCCAATCTGCTCCATTCCTACATAGATCATAAGTACAAGCCTAAGAGGAATGACTGAGTTGTGATACCAAATAGAAAGGTTTAACACATGAACGTATTTCTTTTAGTGCCATCCACTAGAAAGGAGACAATAATTTTCAGTATTCTCCAAGCTGTGGTTCAGGAAACTGCTTCTCCATACCATTCAGTGAGCTGAGCTCAGAACAATGAAGCAGTAAAAGTACAAAAAGTTAATTACAAAGCAACCTTGCTTGCTATGCAGACCATAATTCTTACATACTGATCGGAATAAAAAATTAACAGAAGATTGACTCTGGTGATTTTTGGTTTTGGTTGTTGTGTTTGATGGGTTGTTGGTTTTGGTTTTTTTTTTTTTCTGATTCTAGCACTAATCAGGAATGTAAGACTGCTAGTGCAAGGCAAAGAAATTGCAGTTTTACATTTACATTTACATTACCATGCAGCTAGCTACAGGGCAAAAATATCAGCTTTAAATCTTCAGAATTTACCATAGTGACTGGTAAACCAAGTCCTTGCTACTACCAGTAAATACAGTTTTGAGGAGTCAACTGAACTGCTGTTGTACCTCAAAAATTTGGGGTTTTTCTTTGTACTGCTTAAATTACAGTGTAGTCAAATCAGAGGCCTGTAACAGCTATCCATTATAAGTTCACTAAGCAGGGTATAATTAATATTAATATGCCTTGAACCTAAATATAAGCATACTAAAGTAGTGTTACTAGCAACAGTGTGTAAGTACTTCATAAGACTGTCATAACTTAGCCAGACAGAAGATAAATGTTTTAAGTAAGCATATGAGCAATGTGAATCAAGGACCATGTATCAGGTCGTATAACACAACTAATTTACCATATAAATGTTTTGTAATGAATAAATTTAGTAAATTTTGGTTTAAAATATAATATTCATGAGTGGTATCAGTCTTTACACTTCCATCACAGTGATATACGATTCCCTGATCCATATATTGCCCAACTTATATTTGCTTGTAACAAGAATGTTAAGAGGCATCTTGTTCCCTGCTTCCTGTTTAAGCCACGTAAACTACATTCATCAGCTATGCTTATTTTTCACACCAGGCCATTAATGTGAACACAACTAGACTTGTGTTTTTTGGTTTGGCCTTCCCATTGCATTATTAGTGGCATCCCTCTTCAGGAATGGCAAATGGATATTTCCCTTGCAGTAACATGGTTAACTAAAATTATAGATTCTACCAAAGGCAGGAAAGTGCAACAGTAGTCTCTGCTGTCCTGCAGTGTGAGGATGATAATAGGAAAGATAGAAAAAATTGTTAACTAGTAACTCTTTAGTCACAGATCATTTAGGTCAGGACAGTGCTGCTGCCAGATTTCTTTAAGAAAGACTACCTTTGAGGAAATGAAGAGCTTTTATTCCTGTTAGCGACGACAGTACATGGTGAGGAAGATTACTGTTTCTTGCCTCTCTGTGTTAGCAGCCATGAATGATCACAAAGCATGAAGGCCAATAAATAGGAAAGTGGCTATTTTGTAAACACTAGGGATGTGGAACACTCTCCCTCTACAGCTGCAACTGTTTGAAAAATGTGTTTAATAAAGCCTCACACATTTTTAAACTGATTAGGATTTTAAGGCACAACTCAAGAGCAAAGGTCCAAATCACTGAGCATAGTGGGAGGTTGTATGTTCAGCTTCTTAATGAAGTCATCAATTGCTTTAGAAGAGTTGTTGGAAGGCTGTATAAAACTAGAAAGTACTATGGTTTGTGACTCTTTGTCTTTCTACAAAATGTATGTATGCCTTTCTGTATTTCATTACCTGCTACTGAACAGAATGACCATCCTGTCAAACACATTTTACTACATGCTTCCTTATAACCACAGTTCATTGACACTTTAAGCTTATACTCCGCTGAGTAAGTTTGTTATGCAATATGCAGTCATCTATGTTTTGGAAATGTTGCTTTCCAAGTTCCCAGTGTTAAAAAAAAAAAAAAAAGAAAAGAAAAGAAAAAAAAAAGAAAAAAAAAAAGAAAAAAAAAAAAGAAAGGTACACTTAATTAAAAGAGCGGCAGCAGTTTGTTCTTTCTCCTTTGACCTTTGACTTCCCTTACTAATGCCTGACATTTTTATGCTGTTTTCTCTCTGCTCCCAAAACATCGGGTTTCCTCTTGTCTCCTTCCCATATCTGTTATCATCCTCCTTGTTTCTTCAGGTAGGTGTCCCACCAACTTGCAGCCCATTGTCATTATCTTTTCCTTTGTCTGGCAACTTTTGTTACTTGTATGCCTTCTGTGTGCAAAACACACCACACCTGTCTTTCTTTGCCCTTTTGGTGGTCACATTGCTCACAGTTACATGAAATACTTATAGATTATGGCTAGCTATGTCATCACAGTGTTGTAAAGTACCTCTATGGAGTTGTTAGCAACACAAGCTTATATTTGGGTTCAAATCTTACTAATACCAACTGCATCCTACCTAATGAACTTAAAATGTATAGGTGTCACAAGTCTTAGCTTTGGATGTATTCCTGATGCCTTTTCATTTCAAAAGGTATTTACATGTCTAATATCTGCTGACATACATATTTTAGAAACATGTCTCTTGTGCTCAGATTTTCCAGAATTCTGTGCTTCTTTTTTAAGCACTAAATGATACCACATATTTAGCTAGCTATCCTAGGATTCCTCTGGCCTAACTTTAGCTTAGATTAGATGTCTTATTTTTAGATGTCTGCTCCCTTATGCTTCATCCATAGTCAACAGAAAGAGAGGCACAATAAGAAAGTGATTCATCTCTTCCTAAAATAGGTGTCTCAAGTAGGTGGGCTTCATCACAAGTAACTACAAATGCAACTGGAAAAAAATATCTAAATTTGATAAAAAAGGACAGATTTATAAGAGGATTTATAAGGTTTTCTATCCTTTCCAGAGCAAACCAAAGTATATATAAAATTAGACTGTGTTATATCATTCTCAATCATTTGGCATGTGCTAATGCTGGATTTTCATTTTTGCACTGAATAAATCACATGCTGTGCTATTGCAAGAAGCAGATGAATGATACTGCTTTTTTAGGGCCTATAAAATGGATCCATAATTAACCCTTACAGAAGGTACAGACAACTAGTTTCATAGAAAGGAATTACTATCAAAATGATTCAAATTTCACATTAATGCAGAGACTTTAAAAGTTTGATTCATTTGTTGCTTTGCCAGTACCACTGTTACTACAGCTACTGGTATCTTTGATAAACCAAAATATTTACAAAAGGTTGCACAGGGGATTTTTCTCACTAAATGTGTATCATGAAATGTTGCTAACTGCATAATAGGTGACAGAAAAAGAATATATTCATTAGCATCCAATGTAACCTAGGACACATGACTCAGGATGTATCAGAGTGAAAGCATTTATGCTAGTATTGTCTTCTAAAACTTGATTAAGAAAACCCTGTAAGTTGTCTTATTCTACAAGGCAGTTCTGTAGCTCAGCTACTGTGTTACAAAACCTGAAGAATTCTAGATTATAACGCATTTCATATTGCGTTCAGCTATCAGTATAACTTATCAGAAAGAAAAGTGAGTATCTTCTAATTTTCTTCTTGTGAGGTGATGGTAAATCAATTACTTAACAGTTTCTCTTTTCTTTCTCTGCCTGGCTACAGGCCTTTCAGATTATAACATGAATGCTTTCTCAGGTTACAGCAAGTGAGGGATGTTTTAGGTACTACTCCAGGAAGGTATTACAGGCTGCCATTTCCTATTGTACTGCTTGTGGTTTCAAACAGGATAGAATTCTTCATTGTAACAGTTTGACATGTTTGAGCTTCTGTTCTGTTTTACTTTTTCTGATGGCAAGTCAGTGCATGAGAATCTCCACTGAATCTGGTTTGTGAATTGTAAAGAATTTAGCAGGCATTTGATAAGTGAGTGCAGTGGTTCTTTGCTACCTTCTGGGATGATGGGAACCTTTTTAGAATAACAAGGTGTTCATTCTTGACTTTGATATGAATTTTAACCTTTTAGCTCATATTGGCATAGAGATTTGTAGTATAAGCACTAGGGACAGTATGAACAGAGAACAAATTGGAATAGCAGGGCATAAAAGCACAAGGAGGAATGGCAGATTGCTCTGATGGCACCCAAGCCAGCAGGGCATTAGTGTTACAGCACATCCACAGGCAGCTCCTCAGGATACTCAGATCTAAAAAGGAGGAGCTAAGACAAAAATTCAAAACCAAAGCTCTGCCTCTTCCTTTCATCCCTGTTCTTCCAGACATATTTTGTTTTGTCCACCTAAGTCTTCTCTCTGAAAGTCTTATGAAGGTTTTGGTTTTCTTCTATTTTTTTTTCAGGTCACTTTTTTGGTTGGTTTTTGGGTTTTTTTTGTTTTTTTGCTTCTGTATGCATTATCTAGACCCAGATAAGGGTTACAACAATTCCAGGTTAGAAAAATTAAAATTACATTTAAATGTCAATTAAAACATACAAATTTCTTATCAGTGTTATTAAGTATATTGGCTAGGACCTTTCAGGAATTAATAATCACTAAATCATATGCCTTAGTCTGTATAATAACAAGACTGCCTCAAATTCTGTGATTAAAATATGTGACCAAGTTCAAAACCCTAAAGGCAGTTTTAAAAGAAAATAATTTCATTAGAATGTTTCATAATTTCTTATTGTCATTGCAATGCATGCTATCAAATATGTCTTTTTCATCCATCGACAAGAATTGGCAACATGAACACTATGCACACAGAGATGACAAGTACAGATTCAACCTTGTTGTTCAGGGCAAAACTGTTTGGTGGAATGAATGTGGTGGGTTCAGGTGTATAAATCCTGTTTCATTTGAATTTACTAAAGAACTGAAGAATTGAAGAATTGAAGTGCCAAATACGAAATTACTAATGGTCTATTTGTTAGTCACATGAATATTTATTCTATTTAGAAAACAAGGATAGTGTCCAGTGTTGAGAAATAATGGTTTATGTACCAGAACTGGACGATGTATTAAAAAGTCAAGTAGTTTACTTTCATATTAGGTTGTGCACCTACTGTTGTAGAACCTGCTGATTCCAGTCCAGGTTCCTGCCTTAATCAGTCTGCAAATAAATTTGGGACACTCTCTATGACAAATACTTGGAAGGCACTGGAAGAGTATAACCAAGTATGCAGCTAGAGAGGACTAAATTAAACTGATCAGATATTACCCTGCCACCTGCTTACATTTTAGGTGCTGAAAATACCTAATGGACATCGTAATAGAAGTTAACTACTTTCTCAAACCGCGGAAAGTTTAATGCAGAGATACTAGGCTACATTTGAGTAGAAAGATATTCCATGAAAGAGGATGGGCTCGAGAAGAGATTGACCTACAGGCAATAGAGTGATGGACACATTCAGGTTATAAAAGAAGCTAGCCAGGTATGGGTCAAGTCTTTAAGATTATTTTTATACTCAGATCTCATGAAGAAGTATAAGAAGCAAAAATTACAAATGGTTGTTTCTGACGAGAGTGTTATACATTTGGTTGTTCTTCCTTTGTCTTTTCTCCAGATGTTTCAGATGAGGTATCTGTTATGTTCTATTTATTTTCTCATTAATGTATCAATTACACAGTTCTTTTTAGAGCTGAAGGGAGCTAACCATTTCATGTTTTTGAGCTAACAAGAGCCCATAATCTCTTCTTAGCTATTATATATGAGCCAATGTATATGTGTATATTGGACTAATCGAAACACAGCTCATGTTCTTCAACAGATTTTATGTGACTCAACCGGAACAGTGTGCTTCATGTCACCTTTCAGAGAGAAAACAAGTCACAGATATTTTTTTGTTGTTGTTTCATATTCTGGTAATAATGTTTTCTTGCTGTGATTTGTTCATGGAAAGGGCCTTAGTCTTCAAACATACATGACATAAAAAAGTTCTACTGGTTTACAAGCATTTCTTTGGTACCCACATAAATTGGCTGATATGCTAGGTCCAATATAACTGGAATGCAACAAATTAATGTAATAGTGATAAAACCAGTGCCGCATACATCCTTATATCACTAGTTCAGTTTATTTCAACTGTGAAGGTAGTTACAAAATTGCTTGATTCAAACAGATTGAAACAGTTACTTAGGCTTTCTGGAAATTTAATTGTATGGCATACTGAATAAAAGTAAAGACTTTCAGCTTACATTTAAATTTTGACATCTGAACAGATTAAAACACAACATAAAAAGTTCTCTGCTATTTAGTAATTAAGTTAATATTCTTACTGATTTCATTTTGTCATGTAAAAAAACCCAAACAACTGAACAAAAGAAACAAAAACTTAATGAAACTATTGCATACAGTTACCATGGCAAGAAAAGTTGTTTAAACCACAGGAGTTTGTTGTAAAATGTTTTAAATATATAATTTTTAATTCTAGCCCAGGCTCTTTACATACCAATTTTAACAGAAAAATATTATTCTCTCTGCAGTAAATCAAGGGTAATAAACCAATATTTACTTTTAGTGTATATTGAAAAACTGAGCATTCTATACAAATAAAATAAAATAAAATAAAATAAAATAAAAAAAAAAGAAAACAAGCCATCTTATCACAAAGTCATAACAACTCTTGGCTATCTTACCTAGTCAGCATCTGTTAAATAGCCCAGCTACTCTCTACTGAAACAAGAATTGGCATGCTACTTGGCAGGTGTTGGAAACCTAGGCCTCATTCAAAGCCCTGAACCTTTGACATGTATTACATTTCTGAATTACTTTTTCTAAAATCTATACAGTACCACGGTATAGCACTTAACATAGCGGTGTCTTTAGCATGCAACAATCTTAGTGAACTTGGCCTACATATGAGTTTCAGTACAAGTCTCTCCATCATGCATTAGCAGTCCTTGTTAACTGGGGAGGGCCCAGAAGACTGGAGGTTAGCCAGTGTGATGCCCATCTACATGAAGGGCAAGAAGGAGGATCCAGAATACCACAGGCGCATCAACCTGACCTCAGTGGCAGGGAAGGTTATGGAGAGATCATCCCGGGTGCTGTCACACACCACATGCAGGACAACCAGGGGATCAGGTCCAGGCAGCATGGGTTTATGAAAGGCAGGTCGTACTTGACTAATATAATCTCCTTCTATGACAAGATGACACACCTGGTGGATGAGGGAAAGGCTGTGGATGTTGTCTACCTGGACCTTAGCAAAGCCTTTGACACTGTCTCCCACAGCCTTCTCCTGGAGAAACTGGCTGCTCACAGCTTGGATGGGTGTACTCTGTGCTGCATAAAAAGCTGGCGGGACACCAAGCCCACAGAGTGAGTGGTAGTAAGTGGAGTTACATCTGGCTGGTGGCCAGTCATAACTGGTGTTCCCCAGGGCTCAGTACTGGGGCCAGTCCTGTTTAAATTCTTTATCGAGGATCTGGATGAGGGGATCCAGTGCACCCGCAGTAAGTTTGCAGGTGGCACCAAACTGCAGGGGGAGTGTTGATCTGCCTGAGGGTGGGAAGGCTCTGCAGAGGGATCTGGAAGGCTGGACCCATGGTCTGAGGCCAATTGTATGATGTTTGAGGAGAAGTGCCGGGTCCTGCCCTTGGGTCACAACAGCCCCACGCAACACTGCAGGCTTGGGGAAGAGTGCCTGGGAAGCTGCCTGGCAGAAAAGGACCTGGGGGTGCTGGCTGATGGCCAGTTGAACATGAGCCAGTAGTGTGCCCAGGTGGCCAAGAAGGAAAATAGCATCCTGGCTTGTGTCCAAAACAATGTGGCCAGCAGGACTAGGGAAGTGATTGTCCCCCTGTACTTGGCACTGGTGAGGCCACATCTCATTGTGTTTGGTTTTGGGCCCCTCACTTCAAGAGGGACACAGAGGTGCTGGAGCATGTCCAGTGAAGGGCAGCAAAGCTGGTGGAGGGTCTGGAGCACAAGTCTTAAAAGGAGCGGCTGAGGGAACTGGGGTGGTTTAGCCTGGAGAAAAGGAGGCTCAGGGAGGACCTTATTGCTCTCTACAACAACTTGAAAGGAGGCTGTGGACAAGCACGGGTAGGCCTCTCCTCCCAGATAACTAGCAACAGGACAAGAGGAAACAGCCTCAAGTTGTGCCAGGGGAGGTTTAGATTGGATATTAGGAAAAATTTCTTCCCTGAAAGGTTTGTCAACATTGGAACAGGCTGCCCAGGGAGGTGGTTGAGTCACCATCCCTGGAAGCATTTAAAAAACACACTGAAGCAGTGCTTAGGCACATGGTCTAGTGGTGGACTTGGCACCCTGGGTTAACAGCTGGACTTGATTATCCTAAAGGTCTTTTCCAACATAAATGATTCTATGATTCTATGGTTATGAATTTCAGATATGTACACAATGCATCAAGATTAGAATTTATGCAGTGACAGGTATCACAGAGGAGGATTTGGTTCAGAGGAGGATTTGGTTAGATGACAGGTCATGCATTTGAGGAATAGGGAAAGGAAGAAAGGAAATACTGCCTTGCACCATCAAAGCATAGTTAACATTGTCCTTCATGTGTTAGTCTACTTATCTGTCAAGTTTAGATGTAGAAATATGAACTGAAATAGATGACCTACTGAAATTCATTCTAATTTTATTTTCTGTGACTGCTCTATTTTAAAATACTCTTTCTGATCTCTTTATCTAATACCTCTCTGCAACTGTTCTGTATATCTTCTTTTTTATTACTTTGGACACTCCAAAGGAGAAAAATTAGTTTATTCAAATAAGAAATAAATTAACAACCAGTCAGGTTCAAGTGGATTTGAACTTACTTTAAGCAACAAGATTTTGTCCTTCTTCAGCTGAAAGCCAGACACAGTTGAAAAGTTCATTATGAAATTGTCATATTGATAATGTCCTTGTTCTTTCTGTATTTTAAAAGCCAGAACGACAAAACGTCTGCTAACATAATTCCATCAGAACATCACTTAAAAGACTTTTCTTCCTCCACCTACACCTCTAGGAGAATAAATCTTTCTTTACTGAAAAGGGCTTGTTCTACTCAGCAATATTATCTTTGTCCCAAGGGTAGTCTCTGACTTTCCGAGCCTGACAGCTTCATCAAAGTTTTCAAATTGTGTTTTCCCTCTATTTCAAAGCAGAATATTTTTGCTAACCTCCAACTGGAATCAGGTCACCAGCAGTACTCAACCACCGAGCCCTGGTGCTGATGAAGTTTTTGTGCTGACCCTTTCACACCAGATTTTGTATTGTCCTCATTTTTAAACCATATCCATTACAATTGATGTAGGTATTTGAGTCAGAATGATCATGTAGGCTTGGGATAAAAATGATGGTTATTTGGTTAAATAATGGTACTTGGAGAATTCACTGTTGCAAATAATCTGCTAATACATGGAAGGATGCTACAGCTACTTTAAGGAGCATATATAATAACTTCTGATTCCTCTGTGTGTGTGTGTATGGAAACCATAACAATGTGACTGAACCTTTCAGCGAGCTTTAGCTGCTTATGTTCTAATGCATAGACAAAATATTAAAAGATAGAACTGAAGTAAAACTGCAGTTTTTCAAAATCATGGAAAGCAGACTTACTTCCACACTGTGGATGTTTTGCCATGCCCCAGGTACACTAAGAGAGATCTGATGCAATTAGAAATCTGGTGCATAAAGAAATGTGATGGGTTTTTTTCATGAATAAAATCGTACAGGACACCAGCAACAGAAATTTACTTGATTCAAACAAGAACCCATAGTACAGAACTTAGAACTGTTTTTGTCTTGGGGCCTAACATTACTGGGGTAAAACAGGAGAAGAGCAGAAACAAAATATCAGACCATCTACAAGACTCTTCACAATTCCAACCTACATACATGACAGGTGATTTGTGCTAAAGAAACCACACATTAAAAAAGTTCAAACCAAACGATTACAGTACAAACCAGACAGCCTTTCATTCATGAAAAGAGTAGTTCTTTATATTTTTTTTTTTTATTTCAGACCACTCCCTTCACAAGTTTTTGAAAGTTATTGTTTTCTGTCACATCTGCATGCAAAGTTAAGTAACACTGAATATAAAAATCTGACTGCTTTTCATATGACCTTTTTCCATACTGGGCATCATTCTAACAACTTGCATACGAAAAATACTGGAATGTAAGTATACCATTTGAAATACAAAACTATGCTCAAAATAGAAGGCAAATATTTGAAAATAAAACTGTTCTTGACATTTGTAATAATGTTCTTCACCTATCAATCATAATCTATAAATTCATTCTTGTAATTCCTTTCTTCATTTCCTTCTTTGCTATCACATTAAAGTTCTCATTCTCACCTTCAAAGCTTTGCAGAACATTACATGACCTTATATCTCAGATTTCACTATATCCCTCCTCATTTGTTTGTGCTGTTGTGGTTACTGGTGTCACTACTTCTTGATTTTATTCTCCTATTCTCATTTTCAGGCTTTCTGCCATGCAGTTCCATGTATAGAAAACAATTCATAAAATTAAGTCTTCCCACAGAGACCCAAAGTCTATATAAAACAGAAGTTTTTTACACATGGAGGTTTTATAAGAGAAATAAGAAAGAGAACTCTTAAATTTCAACTCCAAGTTGACAAATGTCTCAGTATGTTCACATTTTATTTCTTGTGGTCTTTTAGGCTGAAAATTTTCTTGGCAAAACCTAGTAATACATACGTCAGCGAACATATGTACCAATAGGAAGTTAAATTTCCACAGGTGAAAACTAAGGTCTTTCCACCAAAATGTGAAAGCCAATCATTTTCTGTGCTTCATTAATACAGCATCTGCTGTGCCTGGGTTTTCACTCCAGGGAGAACAGTTATTACACATCATTGACTCATTCTCTGATGTGGCTGATTACAAAATAAGTTTTAAAAGCAGAGAGTTTTACATTGTATTTTAATGTGGGAAAATATGACCATGTCAGACCAAATGGCTAAGTGTAAAATGGTCACGCTGAGGTCATCAGTTCTAATGTAAGGCAGCTACTGATGACTGTTCTTAGCTGTGCACATGGCTGCAACAGGCAAAGTTTGTGTTTGCACAGATTTGTTCTCAGAGTTTTACTTACTTTGAGGAAAAAATCGAGAAATCACCTGAAAAAATTACGCCAATTGTGTGATCAGACAAATACATGATATGGAAGCCTCCTTCAGTAAGGCTTAAGAACTTTTCTGCAAGGGTATTAGGGATTTTTTATGGTCATACATAATATTCTCTTGAGTAAGGAATGCAAAGGAAGAGGAATGACCTCACTGAGATATCCTCTGCATAGAAAAATAGAAAAATACTGGATGGGAAAAAAAGCATCTTTCCACACAAAATTTTGTGTTGAAATCACATTTTGACTGCTTCATTCATTACATGTCACACTGTTTCAAGATTGCCAGGGAAAAAAATGTACCACCAGAGGACTCTAGTAGAGCCTTAATATCCCAAGGGCAATCCCACATGGTATCATTCATGTGTTTCTCACAGATGGCATCTATTGCTGTGGTGTTTTTAATAATTCCCTGAGGTGAAATTGGATGACAGAATCATCCATTCAAACTGTCAGAAGGCAAAAATTCAACACATTTCTGATAAGTGGATGGGAATTTTCTTGTTTGTTTTGCTGTTGACATTTGGTTTATTTGATAACTTCTATCATATAGCCACTGATGGGATTGACTCATGGTATTATCTGCATTGTCCTCCTGTGTCTGAAGTTGTGTCCAATTAAGGAGTTTTGATTTACAGAGCTTTTTACAGGATGTTTTATTCCAGTTTTTCAGTCCTCATGTTATCAAAAGTTCAGTTTTAGAAGTATACTTCTAATGCTCTAATACTCTGCAGCTAAGAGACCTGGCAATTTTTTTATAAGTAAAACCACTGGATTTCAGGATTGCTAGCCTACTATAGTCATGAGTGTTGGGGAGAGATTAGATTAGGCTAGATGGAATGATAGATTCACTGCATTCAGATTAGGTTTATGTTGTAAAAAATTTTACGTCTGCAATATAAGCATCTCATATTTTTTTAATTATAAATGGTGCCATCAATCATCTTATATTTGTATTACACCATTTGCCTTGCTCTATTTTTTTTCTTTCTCCCCCCTGCATTCTGTTGAACAAAGATCTGATCAGTCAATTTGCTTTTATTTGTTTTGTGATTACTGTTACTGTTGATACTAAAAGACTCAGTTATTACTGAAGTCGACTCCTTCCTATTCCTTGTTTTATTTCATTCATGAGTTATGTCCTAGCTAATAGTCAATAAACAGTTTGGGATATGGGCTTTTGTTCTCAACCAGTTTGTACATAGCCCTATACAACAGGCCTAGAAATGATCATGATTCAGTATTACTGTAATGGCAATATTACCGTATTTAACATTTGTAGAACTGTAGGAAAAGCTGATGCTTTTCTGGCTCACTGGCTGAACAAACTAAAGCAAAACCAAAGTGCGTTGCAAAGGGGATTTCAGGTCAGAAAATGCAACCTGAGACTCAACGCTTCCTGTTTAACTTTCTAAAAAGTCAAATTCTTAGACTGAGAAACATGTGCTTGTTCTATAATCAGTGGAAACAGGTTTATTAAGAAAAGGATTCATCCAGCTTTTATGAACACCTACCTAAATACAAAAAATATTTAGAGAGGTCCTTCACTCTTGCTTCATTTTCAGTAGCTTCAGCGTTAGAGATAGTGTTCCTAGAGATGCAGATACACCAGATACTATTGTTTTATCTAAACAGCATTATTTATTTGGCCAAAGTTAAATGCAATTAATCCCACTTTAAATGCTTACCTTATAAGGTGTGGGCATAGATAAAAAAAATCTAAATTTCTAAATAGAATACTTTTTAATTTAAAAAAACTTAAGTTGAAAAACAGCTTTTTTTTCTGGCCAAGCTAATTTAATAAAAACCCTGACTTTTAAAATTTTGTTTTATTTTATGGACCTGATAAAAATTTCACAAGAAAATTTGATCCAATTCTAGTGTTTATTCTAGTTTTTCTGTTATTGCAGGTCTTCATTTTGTTACAGCTGATTAACTGATTCTTTCAAAATAACATTCTATTTGCTCATATATCATTATCCTCATGACACTTGCATAATAGAGTCTAAGTATTTATGTATGTGTGTCAGACTACTGTAGAAACAGGGATGGTATTTGTAATAAACAATGTGTATGTCTCGTACAGAGTTGAATTTTCAAGACAATTTTATCCACCACTGCTCACAAAGTATGTGAGCTATGTGTTGCTGACCAACAGGGCTCTTACTCATGTCTGTCTCCTGGCATTATTGACTAGGGAGGAGAGAGAACTTATACATCTTCAAAAGCACCTGGAGAAAAGTTGTGCTGGTGTCTAAGTACATCTATGGGCATTTTACATTCTTATTTGAAAGTCAGTTTCTACCTGTAAGAATAGTTGGACCAGAGGGATTTATGTGCAGATTGCTAGCATGGTAATACTTTCAACATGAGGGCTTTTCAAGCTGTACTTTCAAGACCCCATAGAGCAGGCATGGCTTGCCCACAATCACTGACTCCTCAAATACAGTCTTCTGCAAGACTCCCAATACAGGGATGCCCAGGGTAAAAGTGAGCAAGTAAAATCAGTTTTCAAGTGCACAGCACTATCCTCTGTCATACCCAAGAATGATGGAAAGAGTTGGCATCGTTACTTTTCTAGTGACATCCACCTCTGCCTCCAAAATAGTAGCACAAAGTCAGGTAGTAAAACACAAAGAGATCAGAAGCAGTACAAATGATAGTGAACAGATGACCACATGGTACTTACGCAGTTTTCTCCATACTTTGTAGTTGTTGTGACCAATAGCAGCTACCATAATTTGGAGTTCAGCTTTGACAATCATCCAGACCAGACACAGCAACTTCAAGGCCAGCTTAGTACCTTTGGCTTTGAATGAACTAGTGCCTGAGCACTTTAAAGATTCCTCATGTATCAGAAAATATTACAATAATAGAGATGGCAAAATTGTCAGTACTTAAGCCAAACCTTTAGGATCTGGAAAACGGCAGTTTCCCTTAAGAACATGCACTTACAAATCTCACATTAGTCTTTGAAGGAGAAAGAAATCAATAATTAGATTACAGTGCTGTAGACTTTTCTCTCATGGAGGCATCAGCACAGTTTCTGAGCTTTGGTCACTAATCTTTCTAAAAAATTACCTCCATTTTAGTATTTAGGTGATTAGGACTGTTGTGAGAGGTGACTAAGCAATAAGGAACATAACAAATTAAGCAAAGTAGTTTGTGACAGCTTCCTCCTCATTACTTTTTTCCTTCTGTGTTGTCAGAGGACAATGTAAGCTGCATGAATACATTTAATCACACTCTCTCTGCTCCCTGAGGTTATTGGTGGCCAGGTGGCAGTGACTGTGAGAACTTTACCACACAGGCATAAAAAAAGAGCAAGCATCTTGAGAAAATTTTGCATTAGATTCATACTTCATTAATAGTTGCATTCCAAGTTCACAACAAAAACAGAACACCAATCATATTTTTTATTTTCTTAAAGTGTATGGGATATACACTGAACAGTGACACTATCAATAGAATCCATGGAAAGGCACTTGCACTGGAGCCAATTTGACTGGCTTTCTCAAAGGTGGTTCACTAAAGGTAGGAGGATATCTAAAGGGGAATGTTCTCCCGAGGCCTGAATCATACTGCCAGCAGAATTACCCTCAGCAGTATCAGGGCTTATGATATAAATAAATGTTTATTTACTTTGTATTGTTAACTATGAAAAAAATGCTAAAAAAATCTTTTTCTAAAGAAACAAAAATATCATAACATATGAAGTATCTAACTCATAAAACAAATTATCATCGTGATAAGGAATAGAAAAGCTTAAAAAACAGTATAATAGCAATAATTACATAAGTGTGTATGCACTACAGCAAAGGCATTTGGAGAATGGTTATTGAATCGTAAACGTGTGATCAGATGTTTCTGCAACATATGATGATCAGCAGTGCATAGAAATTTCTTCACAATTTTACTTCTAATAATTGAGGTTGGCTCTAAAGATTGCAAAAGTGAGCAAATGAGCATTTTATACCATGATAGAGACAAATTCAGGCAAATTATATAAATGATATAAGGATAAACTGGTGTTATCACCAAAAGTATTTTGGCCAGCTGGTTGCTGCCTAATTAGTTAAAAAAAAAACTTTATGACATGCTATAACCCATATGCATTAGGACTAGTTAAATTATCAAAGCATAAATATTTGCCTGGTTCATATGTTCCAGGGAAGCCCTTAAAAAATTAAATAGATGAAAATAATTACAAGCAAAATAAAATAGAAAAGGGAGATTCCTTATGTATGGAAATTGCCATCAACTGTTCTTTCATTTTCACTGTTTGGGGTGGTTTGAAGGAAGCAGAGAAAAATCTCATGAACTATAATTTAAGCACAAAAGGCTATTTTTATATCTGCATGCATAGTTTGAATGGACAAGCTGAAGTATATATTGCTGACCTGTATGGAAGCCATGGCAGTAATTTAAAGGAAAGTCAGCACCCTGAATCATGTGGCTATGAACCATGTGAGCCAGTCCAATGCCACTTCATTTTGACTAGAGCAGAATAAAGCTGGCACATTAAACTCTCAAGGTCTTTGAAGACTCTCAAAAGAAAATTTGAACAGTTTGGTGCATTTTCTCTTTTTCTGGCCAAGGATCTCTCCTTCCATTTTCTTTAGCTGCAGAGCCAGATCCCAGAACACACAATCCAAGTTGGTTCCAAAGTAAATGTTGTATTTCCAAAGAGGCTTATTTCATAGGCTGCAGAAAACTAATTAAGGATGTGGCACACTTCCTATTATATGTAATATTCCTCACACAGCAAACTTAAAGACAATTTCAACTTTCTCTCCATGTAGAGGTCAACATCCCATCTTGGTTACTTTAGTGTGATGTTGAAGACAATTACATTTGCATTACATTTTATTTAATTTGTCATTTCAAAGATCATAATTTGATCCCAATGTCTTCTGTGTAGGGATTGTTTAAGCAGGAAGACTTCATAAGATGGATGACAACTCTTAAATGAATGAGCACTTGATTGTGTACATAAGAGGTTTAAGATACAGCCCTCAAACTGTAACCACCCAAACTGGCCTTCCAGAAATAAATATTTTGTAATTGATGACCTTACTAAATTTAGATTACTTTTTTCTGTCTTTTAATAAAGTAATCTCCATTGCTCTAAAGTATAAAAAATGACATTTTGGTTGCCATAGTGACATATTTTTTCTTAGATGTTCCTAGCCTGAATGTCTTTGTCTTTTCTTCTTGCTTTGTTTTAGCAGGATAAAGGCCACAGCTACAATAAATGCAACCTCACTTTTCTTTATTATAAATAAATGTAAGAAAAAGGATATCTGCCCTAATAATAGAATGTGTTCATACTTAATTACTGGGTGCCATTATTTTGAAGGTGTAATGTCACTGACAAACATACTGGCTCCCTGCTCCACAGAGTAATTAATAGTGTTGTTTATCGTACAATAAGTTTTTCTCTTTTATCAGACACAAATTGTTAAGTAAATTAGATACTGAAATGCATATGGGCTTAAAAGATAGTGAATAATAAAGTATTAGCAAGGATTTAATGATACTGAAATAGCTGGAGAGAAAAGTAGTATTCTGATGCAAACAGTTTCCATGGTAATGACTTAAAGCTTTCAATACTGAAGGGAAAAAAAAAATCTTAATTTAAAACCTGTATGTTTGTATATATATTTTTAAAACCCGAATGCATCAGGCATAGCACTACTCCATTTCAGACAAATCTTTCATCTTAGAATTCACTGCAGTCCAAATCACCATCAGTGGACAGGTATTTCTGCCACAGAAAATCTGTCACCTCTGCAAGAACCAATGTGCTCTTTTGCTCCTCAGCAGAGCTGAGATTGTTTTTCTAAATTCTTTTATATTAAAAAAAACCACTGCAAGAATTCATTCTGTCTATATTAAGCCTAATTACATGTAATCATCTAGCTATAAGCAGGTGAATCGTTTCTTCACAGGTTTGCTGTCTAAATTTATTAGCCCATCAAACCATGACTGTGAGTCATATAAAATACTTCTGCATCACTGAAATTTGGTCCCCTTGAGATACTTCTCAATAGATCAAACTGATATAGAAAAACTAATAATAAAAAAGGCAAAAATTATATACTTCAGATTCCCAAATCAGATATTAAAATTTCTCTTTCAAATAATGGAAAATGAGCACTTACATCCTTATTATTTTTGGGAATAAGCACCCTCTTGACAAATTTTCTTGACCATGTATGGCAAATTAATTTAAAAGCTTAAAGCCAAAATTTGTAAGTTTCTGTTCATAAACGGTTCTTTCAATTTATAAGGACTATAAACATACTCTATACCTTTTCAATGCTAAGCATAGCTTTAATTTGCAAGTCAAAAAATGTTGTTTCAGCATTAATTTAGAAGATACTGACTATAAACACTAATGACCAGGAATATTCTGGCTGCATTTTTTTTTCCCAAAGGCTATATGAAGATAGACACTGTTCTTTCATCTAGAGACGGAAAATTCCACCTAATGGCTTCAAAAAAGCATACATGTTCTCTTGGCTTTTTAAAAAGTCCCTGTGTTCCTCACAGGAAGGGGATGGCAACACTTTATTCCATTACTTTGTGGCTTATCTTTGAAGAAGAAAGCCATCCAGAATATTAAGTTTCTCTGGGGAATTTTAATTATTCCATTGAAAAAGTGGTAATGCTCATTATAATTATATACTCATACAAATAAGAGAAAGCATCTAAAATCCTCAATTCTGTATTTTCTTTTGTCACTAAATTTATTTTTAATCTTTTCTATTAAAAAAAATATATATGTTGCTCTAGACTGCCCCAAGACCAACTACCCACCACCACAATAGAATCCTCACAATGCAACAGAAACGTCACAAATTAAAAATTAAGTTGCAGTTTATAGACCTGGATTAGAATGCAATTTACATTATGATCTGGCCTGAAATCAAATACCTGTGAGGTTCTGTGGACTGGAGATCAAGAAAAACTATTTCTCCTGAATTATATTTTTCAAATACTCTAAAATGATGGAACTGTGAATACAATTTTGAACAAGTCAATTCATTCATTTCAGTTGATGAAATATGAATAAAAATACAGAAATCTAGATTTAAGGTGGGGGCAGGGGTTATAACTAATCTCCAAATCAAAAACAGAGGTTCAAATTTGTATTGAAATTATATTTCAGATTATTGACAGATCAGGAGTCAGAAAGTATTAGACTGAGCTCAGCCACTCTAATTAAAATTTGTCATTGAGACAATTATGTGATGTTCTTCACTGTAAATTATCTAGTACCTATATATTATAGAAATTATATTCTTATATGAAGAATCACCTTTGAGAAAATGGATTGCTTAATTCTTGTATGACAGCATTAAATCATCTCTTACACCTTTTTACAATGGATGAAATGGATCACGGGGCTTTCTTTTGTGTGCAGCTGAACTGCTGAAAGGGACCTTGGTGTGCAGAGGTTAAAGAGCAGAGGGAGAAAAGGACTCTGACACGTTCATCATTTTGTTATGGGAACCCTCCTGCTCCAGCCCCGCTTGCAATGTACACTTCTACTGCTTTTTGAGTCCTAGGTTATTTAACAAAATTACACAACAGGAAAAGAGTAAAAAGCATCTGTGCTACCCTTTACAGTGTTTATTGATGATTCTCTAGGATGACTTCTAAGCTTTGTTTGCAAGTATTTACTGCAAGTGCTATAATGCCACAGTACTGAAACACTCCCTTGTAGATCAGTGTCTTTCATGTATGCTATAAGGAAGTCTCACCCACACAGAATTCAGCCAGATAGCCAAATTTTAACAGAAATCATTAATATAATCAAAATTTGTAGGTGGTTTGATGCCTATTTAATGTGTGAGTGTATGAAGGTATAACTGAAGTACAGGCTTATTTTTTTTAAATGCCTCATTTACATTTATAAATCAGAGAGGGAACTAGAGAAGTTGTTGGGGAATGAGGTGATTTCTGCCAGGAAATTCAGAAGAGGAGGTGTGAGCACCTAGATTGTTAACAACAAGCATTTCCTTTCTTCTTTCACATATTCTTGTAATTCTTTTAATCTATACCACATACATCTTTTTTGCAACAATGAAGTATCTACAACCGACTGAACCCATCAAACGTCAGGTGCTGCTTTATATTTCAGTCACTCAGCCAGGAAGAACAGAAGCAAATGTTCGTATGTGCTGACTTTAGGCAACCATTATAGCCCACTGAATGAAGCATATAAAGCTGAGCTGGATGAATATTCCTCCATGATGATCCTTCAAGGCAGCTTAGTGGTAATAAAATGTACCAGAATCAGATTACTCTGTCTTGGTTCATATAGAAGAAAAGCTTTCTCTTTAGGGCGGGTTTTTAAGTTTGCCTGCATGAAATGAGACACAATTTTAGTGGAATAAGGATTGAAAAAAGGGAGGAGATGGAGTTGAAAAGTTTGATAAACAAACGAAGTTATAAACTTTTTCATGGTATAACTATACAAGGTGTTCTGAATATAGATGGCAGAGAAACAAAGACCTTAGATGCTTTAAAGAGTAAGTTTCAGATCTGGCATTTCTTTATCAGCCAGACCCTGCCGCTGTGTGGTAACAGAAATGAGCTGGTTTTCCCCTATTCAAGGAGCATATCAGATCCTGCATTCAGATGTGCTTAAGGCCAGGAGGAACCATTAGATCACTTTGTTTCACTATTAGTAGTAATCACTTATTGTACATCATGCAATTTATTAAGTCTAAAATTTTTAGTTAAGCTAGATCCTCACTAGGCAAAATTTGAAGCAAGCACCTGGAAAAACTCTGACATTATTTCCTGTCTATGTTCAGTTGGTGTTGTGTTAAGGAACAAAGGTAGCTTTTATCAAAAAGACACACCAGCATGCTTTTTTTTTTTTTTTTTCATTTGCCACAGTGTTTGCTGTACTTTCTATGACAGAGGTTTGTGCTTTTGTATTCTTAGTAGATTTTGAGGGTAAAATCAGCAGAAAAAAGCCTGGTTCTCAAAAGAAGATATCTGTATGATCATCAGAATTTACTATATTCTTTATTTTAGAGAAAGGTTAGAAACTGAAAGTAAAACCAGCATCAGAAATTTATCAGTCTAATCAAGGAAGAAATTCCTGTCTGACTCTAAATTAAGTGAACAGTATTGTCCTGAGTATATAAGCAAGGCATATCAACCAGACAATCTAGAGAGATTTTCATACCATGTCCAAAAAGTAGTCTGCCATAACATTTGATTTCCTTCTGTGATTTGCTGAGGCCAGTGTCTGATGCTTCACACCATGACACAATAATATCATAAATACAACTTTATTTATTTCGCTGTGGTTGCTATCTCACAGCTCGTAGCTACATAGCTCATAGCCACCACTCATGGGTCCCCAGTGTAAATCACTAGTACAGTAAACCGGCTTTGCTCACTCATGTTTGCTAACCCCCCCCAAAACAAACAAACAAACAAAACCCAAACAAACAAAAAACAAAAACAAAAACAACAAAAAAGGAATGTTAACTTTGAATGACAAAACTTCATAGCAGAGATTTTATTTTTATTCTGGATCCATTCTATCTTTATGGCCAATTGAGACATAACCTATCATCTTGCTCTTTTGCACAAGACAGAGTCTGAAAAAAATCCATAAATAAACACCTTATCTTGTACACTCATTTTAAACTCCACAGAAATGCCATTGTATGCCTGTACCACTGGTGGACTGTGTTTTCATAATCATGACATTACACCCTAAATGTTGTTTGGGAAAAAAAATATCTACAAATGTAATGTGTACAAAAGTCTCGATAGAGTAATGAATTACTTACCCAACTGCTTTTCCAGACTAACCCGCCTGAAGCTGCCCACTTTTTTTAGCTGTTAATAGAATGGAAATGGCAATCTTCTAGTTCTTTTTAATTTCTCCAGTTTTCCAATACTTACTAAATATTCAGATTAAAGTTTCATAGAGCTTTTCAGCTAGTTAATTCTAGCTCTTCAGTTACATAATATTCATGCCTGAAGATTTAAAATTCTTTAAATTTAATACATGTTGCTGGCTTTTTTGCTATAAATAATTTTCCATGCCCATGTCCTTCCCATAGGATAGTATCCAATATCCATTTCAAGTGCAGAACAGGGATGAATTTGACATTTCTGCTTTCCCCAAATTACTGTCCATGGTGGGGGTTTTTTTATCCTCAAGTAGCAAAGGCACTGTAGCTGTTATAGGATATTTTTTTTTTATTAAAATGTTTACAGATGTAGTCTTATTGTTTCTAATTCCCCTGACACTGAGATTGCACTGAGGCTTTCTCATCAGTAAATTATATGTCTTTCCTTTACCGTTTTCCATTCTTTCATACACACACAGAAATGGGAAAAAGTAAGAGGTAAAGAGCAAAGACAAATTTTATACATGACTAACCAAGTGATGTATATTTAAATCACTTTCCACATACCTAATTAGATAGTATGGCTCTTTCTCTGGCATAATTTCTCTGTATGTGTGCTACACCTGTCACAAGGCAGCCACATTTACTTTCCAAATTGACATGTAACTGTAGAAGTTTAACAGACTGAGCACAGGGCAGAGTTTTCAAGTTCAAGTTTGCCAGCCATTTTAAAGAAGACAAGAAGGGAATGTAGTCAGGGAAACAAACAGATCCTGAACCCTAAACCAAATCATTTCTTGAAATTGTTAGCACAGGCTGGTGCACACCACCACTATTGATTTAACTCTTTTTCTACTTATTTCAGAAAACAATTGTTTATTGTAGAGGTTTTTTCCTCTTTCACACAAACATGTCCATAGTAAGCATACTTAAGTCCAATGTGACCTAAATATAGTATACATATCCAGGTACCTTACATGCATATAGGTCATATAATTGAAATGGCTAAAATAAATGTAGTCAGTTTTTTGCAGTGCTCCAAACTTGAAGGCACTGAGTATATAAAACTGGCCAGAGACTATACAAAATGCACTGGAAGGCAGACTTAAATCTCATTTTTGTATTCGTATTATTTTACTACTTACCAATTTTTCATAAAATTTCCATCTTCTTTGTTTTCTTTCTCTAGTTTCTGCACTGTCTTCGCTTCCCTAAAAGGAACAGGAGGTAAGAAGTACCTGATGTGAGCAGAGACTTGTTGTCAATGATTATCACTGTTTTAATAACATTTAAATGATTGTTCTTTCTATTACTATGATTCTTGTTTCATTTTATTTAATACACTGGTTGTAAAACTGAGATGGCTCTAGGATCAAGTTATCATTCTCACACATACAATATATTGTTCTAATGGTAAATGACGGTTCCTTTTGCTTCAGCAGTCACTCATGTTGATTCATTCAACAGGAAAGGACAACTGTCAATGGATTATTTAGTGACAGTGGTTAAATAATTTTGATTAGGTATATTGGTTTTAAATATTTATTCCTCTTAAATAATGTGTCTCAGGTCAAATTATTCAAACTACTGTTAATGAATAATGTTATGAATTTAACAGCTCTGCTTTGATGAATTATTTTTTTCAAAACCAGCTTTGTTTCTCATATTTTTTCTTTCATATTTCTTAGATATCTGTACATAATCAGAAAGTTGATGGAAAGTAGTTCATCAAAAACTCTGAAATACTTTGCTGAATACATATTAAGCAATGTAGTATTCACCATTTCAGATGTGTTTGGTTACTTGGTTTATGCATCATTGTTTTCGATACTTGGAACAGGTGAATAGTGAACGGTGAACCTCAAGTGTTACATTTCAGGGAGAAATTCTAAAGGTGAAAGGAGTCATCAAAAAATCAAACCTTACAGTTTCACTGTATGTATTTTTCTTTACCTTATCCAAACACTTGTCAGTAACAATTATTACTATAAAATGAAATAATATCACTGAATTTAGTATTTTTACTCAGAAGTATCCACTCAGCAATCTTTTCCCTACATTGCAACTCAGGATTTGTATCGCTAACGTTAAAATAAAGCTGATTAAGTATAAAGTGTGGCTTTACCCAAACTTGTCCATACTCAGTATCAAACTGAAGAGTTTAATTTCTCCATGTTGGAACTTACCTAGGGTCTTTTATGAACACAGGCCTTTAAACATTTTTCTCTACCTCATCATAAAGTGTACTGGAAGTATTTGCTCATACATTACCGCTGCTATATTGGAACCATGTGAACATGCTCTAAGTCCAGATTACTCTGCTCCAAAGTAACTGATTTCAATACTGAAGGTTGCTTCTTATTAAATTTGATTTATTTTAGTATTTCTGCTTTCTTTTTTTGATCCTCACTCTGAAATATCTGTACATACCTCTATAAAAAGCCAAGACTTCATGGGTCAAGAATCTGATTTGAGAGAGGAAAGTTATGTTCTTATGGATCTCAGGACTGACAAAATTTGTCTTCGGCATATACTGTGTCATGCATGTACCAGCAGGATGCCTGAATATCTATATTTTGGGAGAGCATGAATAGACACTATGGCTATCTTCCAAATTGTACAGTTCGGCAAGACAAAAAGATGGGGCTATGTAAGTTCTCCATGGCAACTCAAGGACAGAAGATCAAACAGGTTTGTCTATGAGATGTTGCTGCTACAAAGTGGGTATTCTGTACATTGAAGTTGTATGCGAAACTTCTCAATGGCACCATGCAACAGAGAAAAACACTTCTTTTAAATTCAGTAAGAAAGATTGCTAGGGGCTAAATGAAGTTTACTTACACGTTTTTATCATGTAGTTGTCATACTACTACAGTTGTTTTTCCATGCTTCAGTCTTGCCCTGACAGTGCTGGAGGGCAGGTGTGAAAGTAGAGCAGGTGTGGGTGGGAGATATGAACTTAGAATAAGGATAATTTACAATTTTATTGCTTCCTTTTTAGCTCTTACAAGTTTAGTTCCTTAAAATATGATTAAAGGTGATAAGACATTAAAGTGATGCATTGACAAATCTAAACTCTGGAAAAGAAAATACTCTTGTAGTTCTTTCCTAGGCTATGGATAGCTTTAACTATCTAGGAGGGGAGGAAAGGAGAAAGGGAAGGAGAAAGGGAAGGAGAAAGGGAAGGAGAAAGGGAAGGAGAAAGGGAAGGAGAAAGGGAAGGAAAGGAAAGCGAGAAAAATATTATTGTTATCTGATTTATATCAGAAAATAGGAGATGAAGAAGGAAAACAGAAATAACAGAAAATATAAATAGAGAGTATTAAAGACAAGCAAAATCAGTGGTTAAAAATATATTTTCCTAGAACACAGCAATACATATATCCAACCTCATTAAAGATGACTTCAGAATCAAATTATGGTTTTCAATGTTGTTGGTAAGACCGTTATTATTGAAAGAGGGAATTAGTAGCTTCCATTCCCAGCTCTGCCTTGTACTGAGTGCATCAGGAAAGATCTACTTTTTCTGCTAACAACTGGATCCATCAGAAATAGAGTATGACAAAGAACTTACACATTTTAAACAGTGAATAAGCCCTATGCAAGGTTTTAGGCTGACAAGAGAACTTGTATTTTAAATGCAAACCTCATATAAAAAATACCTCTGGTATTGCCAGTGAATGTAAGAATTAGCATCACAGAATATTTTTTATTAAAATATAGATCAGTCTCTGTAGAGGAATGGAGCTGGGTTAATTAGCATTGATAATATACAACTGTGGGTTGGCTTCAGGGGCGGTGGGTTGGCCGATATAGATAAGGTGCAGCTGTGGCTGGTCCTGTTCAGTGGTTGGGCAGCCAATGAAGAGAAAGCAGCCAAGGAAGAGAGGAAAAAGCAGAGAGAAGAGGGAGAAGGTATGCTTGGGATGAGGAGAGACAAGGAGAAGGCAGCAAAGGGACTGCATGAAGAGTGTGCTGGTATGAGATGGTAAAAAGACCTTGTTGCAGCTTGATAGTTTGGAGAGTCCTGTGACAAGTCTCCTCAATGTATTTTCCCTAGAACTAGGTTAAACTGATTCAACCTTCATCCTGCAGGAATCACCTTAATCAATACTCACATTGTCCAAAAAATGTATTTTGTCAAACAGCTTAATTCTCCTTGTCCAAACAGTACATACTATCTACAACCTCAAGGCTAGTGTATGTTGCCAAAGATTCATTCTTTTCAACCCACTATCTTCTTGATTAATCAAGTAAAACAAATCCCCAAAAATCTTTTATTCAGCTATCGTATTTCAAGTAACTTAAAGATGCAAAATAAGCTGTATTTAAAAAAAAAAAGTCTTAATTGATTTTCTGCCAATAACAGTAGCTGAAGCCATATATCAAAGAATATTTCTGCCTTTCACAGGCACAAAAATGAAGTAAATATCTTTGAAGTATATGTAATGTTTTAATCTTATGTATCTCAAACAATGAAGAGCCGTTTTTTGGATACACGCTTGTTTCAGTCTAGCCTGCAGTTCTGCCACTTCTACTTTCAATTAGTTCATAAGGCCATCAACAGTAGAGACTAAGAGCTAACATGATCCAGCAAAGTATTTTGTGTTATAAATATTGCTCTGACATTCTGAAATGGCTTTGGTTCAATTACCTAAACTTGCCCAAATTTTCCCTTGATCTTAATGGGGCAAGTAATTTTTGGCTACTTATCTGACAGAGTTAGTTAGCTAATGTTGCAATTAATATACAACTCTCTTACTGTCAACAGGAGCACGTGGGCTAGAGCAGTTTGCTTCCATGCTAGTTGAGTTAGTACTGCCAGGAGAGGATGCTTGATTGTCTACAAAGTCAACACTGTACACCTCCATACAACACCAAACCTTGGAGAATGGAGCCCGTATGTATCCTTGAGCTATCTTCAACCGAATGGGAAAATTTATATGGTACAATATGCATTTAAATAGGAAGAACTCTTTCTAACTCAATCTAAATAGCATAATCTTCACAAGTAAGATTATTTTAGCCTGTGGCTACACTGCTGGTTCCAGGGTGAGTCTGCTTGAAAGTACCCTGCTCAGTGCTCTGCCGAACAATGCAAAGCTCCCCTGACATCTGAAATTTGTTGTTATGCTTTGCTGTTGCTGAAACCCATGCATCTCCTGAGAGGCAGAACAATGTATTAGAATCCTAAATAAGGGCCTGGAATTGTGTCTAGACCACAGCTGAAACCAGTGAAAGGTGTCTTTTGTATAATCAGTAGGAAAGGAAGAGTATAGACAGTTTCTGTGCACTGGTGGCATTATCTAAAATAGCTCTACCCAGTGCAGCTCACACTTCTCCTAATGAATTTCAGATACAGAATTACTGAGAAAACATCCATTGTTAATCCAACATTAAATTCTCTGTCCCTTTAACCCTTTTCTCCCCCATGCCTACCTGACATTTTTCCACACATAACTAATAACAATATTGCATATTTAATCCAGAAGTCTAGTGGGGGGGAATAAAACTCACTCCAAGAGGGGTTTACTTCACCAGATGCCTGTCAGCTATTAAATCTTCCAGTTTCCTGAAGCCTTCAGAACAATAATCGAAGAGAAGCGAGCAGAGACAGGGTAAGGGGAGGGAGGATGATTTTTTATTTGTCTTGTCTTGTTTTTCATTTACAGTGAGAGATTAGTGAGCTGGAAAAAGCTATTAGGACCCAAACTGGGAGGTCTGATGCCTCCTACTTACTTGGTGGGGCCATGACTGTATCTCATTCATATTCTAGTGGATTGGCCTTTTGTGGCCTGCTGAAAAGCCATAAAGGCGATGACAGCAGGAATGACTGCATCACAAGTGCAGCCTTTCTCATTTCCATCTCTGCTCTCCTCTGAGACTGACATTATTAGAAAGTCAAATGCAATGGCTGCAGGCTTTTTTGGTTTTTTGGTGGTTTTTTTTTTTCCTTTTAGTTTTTACTTTATTTCATGCCACAATCCAGGCCCACTGCATTCCTGTTAACAGTCCAGCCACTTCCCAGTAGGTGCACATGAGTGAAGTCTCTGTTGTTCTCTGTTTTTTGTTTGAACTCATTTCCTCAGCTGTTTTTATAGTAAGGAATTTAAGCTTGGGAGATATTTCTTTAATGATCTCATTCTCAAAAAGCCATAGGTTAAAAAAAAGAAAAAATAAACTAAGAAAAGCAGTGGGGGAAAAAACCCCTCACTATCCATACATTGAATTAACCATGATGATGATTTTTTTGAATGTATTTACACCTTAATACCTTCCTTGGGATTCAGGATCAATAGAATTATAATCTTATTAAAGGACATCACTTGACTCAGGAAGATTACTTGATTCTAATGAAAACATGCAACTGAACAGTGTAATAGTGAAAAAATGGACATAACATGAGAGATTTATATGATTAAATTAACAGCTGTGATTTGAAGATTTTGAGACAAATCTTATTCTGAGTATATGAATATGGAAATATATATGATTTAGCTCTTTAAGCACCAGGCAAGTGTTTCCTAACTTGCTTTACTAATAGGTATTATAGTAGAAACAGAGAGGGAAAATGGAACAGAGGTAGTGAACAGGCTAGTTATTGGCCTTTACCAACTGACTAGATGCGAGCATCTTCTATAAGAAAACAGTTACAAAAATTCTAAAGATATATGTGAAAGAAATAGGCAAGAGACTGATGTGGAAAATCAACATGCAGACAAAATAATAATGATATATATATATCTGCACCAGAATGGTGAATAAAGAAGAGCACTGTTGGAAGGGTTGTGTTTTATGGGAAGCATTTAAACAGTATATAAAGAGCAAATAAATGGAATGCCATGACATTTACTATGCATTGGTCTTTCTGTGCTGCATGGACATTAAAGAGCCTATGGCAATTTCACTGTCAGCAGGATTTGTCCCCAAGTCCTTGACCAAAATTTGCCTTCCTCTCTCTTGCTGTGCTGCATGCTGATTTTCCCTGGTCTGTTTGTTTGCCAACATTTATCACAGAGGTAAATTTATTTCAGTGATGACTGTGGCTACACAGCTGTAGGACAACATGTTATACAGAAGTTATGAATGAAAAATGTTGTTATTATTGCTATTATTATGACATGAAGACAGAATTTGGAATTCCAGCTAGCATCACTCAAGTTCTAAGATCCAGCATTTAAGATTCAGTGTTCTTGTTTTGCTCCCTAAAGTTACAAGCCTGAACCACCTTGTTAGGAAACAGATACAAACCTTTACTATTTCTTTTTGCATGGTCCACTTTCCATGGTGCAACAGTTCTGATTTTCTTCTTTTTTAGGAGGTATAACATTAAAAAGAAAAAAAAGATATTACAGCTAATAGAATAGCATTGATATAATGCTAATCATATAACATTTTTTAGCTAACAACATACCATCACTGAGCAAAAACGTACTGTGTAAGATGAATATCTAGCACAAGAACTATTGACCTACATCAGGTACATGTTTGTGCTCAGTGTTATTAAAAAATATGGAACATAATTGATTTCTTTCTTCATGTATCTTCTTTGAAGGACTTTAACCATGATCTTTTTATTAATGTGGTACTCATTACTAGGCTTCCACTTCCCAACTCAGAAAGGTGCTTACTAGCAGATAGTAAGAAGAGTTCTCATCAGCTTCCATGACAGTTGGTTAAAGAGAGGATTTTCACCTCCTCCATATGTGTTTAGCGCCTTCTGTCAAAAGCCTAAAGTGGGCAAAATTCTGGCTTACCCTCTGTACGCTTCACTTTCACGGTGCCCTGGAGTTTACTTTTATATCTTTGAAGATTTCTACTAGCATAGTAAGTGTTATGACTACTGCCTGGAGACACTGCAAAATGCTACATCTTCAGTAGAAATTTACCTTTTCTCCAAGTTTTGAGAACAGGATGCTCCTTTTTCTAGGTACTCATTATACCATGTACTTTTTGTCTTGAGTTGGTAGCTCCCCACCCAAACAAACCTGCATGCACTTAATCCCTCTGCTTAATGGTTATGGTTTAACGCCAGCCAACAACTAAGTGCCAAGCAGCCACTTGCTCACTCCACCCTGGGGGAATGGGGGAGAGAATTGGGGAAAAAAAAAGTAAAAACCATGGGTTGAGATAAAGACAGTTTAATAGGTAAAGCAAAAGCTGCGTGCACAAGCCAGGTCAAACAAGGAATTAATTCACTAGTTCCTACCAGCAGGCAGGTTTCAGCCATCTCCAGGAAAGCTGAGTTCCATCGTGTATAATGGTGACTTGGGAAGACAAAAAACGTAACTCAGTATGGCCCCCCTGCCACCTTCATTCATCAGCTTTATATGCTGGGCATGACACCATATGGTATGGAATATCCTTTGGTCAGTTGGGGTCAGCTGTCCCAGCTGTGTCCCCTCCCAGCTCCTTGTGTACCCCTACCTTACTCGTGGGTGGGATGGAGTGAGGAGCAGAAAAGGCCTTGGCTCTGTGTAAGCACTGCTCAGCAATACCAAAAGCATCCCTGAATTATCAATGGTTTTCAGCATAACTCCAAAACATAGCCCCATACTAGCTACTATGAAGAAAATTAACTCTATCCCAGCCAAACCCAGCACATTCATGTACAAATGTTAGAAAGCACTTTAGCACCTGTCAGCATAAACCACCCACAGCCAAACAGCAGGGCATACGGGGGTACTGCAGCAAAGTGTGTCTAACAGCCACTGGCCCTTCAGACACAGGGAGAGCGTCCAGCAGGTGATGCTGGTGCATCCAAGCACCAGCAGCACTAGGCAAGCAATTCCTTGAGCAAAGGCAGCTCCAAAACATGCAGCAGCAGCAGCAGAATCCCAATGCTGCTGTTACCGTGGAGACAGTCAGAGAGAGATCATGCACACGCGTGTGTCTCTGTATGTCTGTGTGTGAGGGGGTGCATCAAGGAAGGAAAATTGGGACGAACTTCAGGAACAAGCATTTTTTGGCCTATTTTACATGCAGGGTGACCACTGTTCTGCTTTACCCAGTCTTGCTGCAATTCCCCATCACACAAATGTGTAATGGCAACAATTCCAACAGTAGCTCTGTACAAAAGGTCAAGCATCTTTTGACTATGTTATTGTATCTGCCTCGCTCTATGTCAGACATCATAAGGAGTTTTTATTGTCTTGTCTTGCAGAGGCACCAGAAAAAGCATAAATCAAAAGACACACTGATTGCAGCTGAATTGGGCATTACTGTTCACCAGAAGTAACTCATTCTGTCCTGTTGTTTCACATAATATAACAAATATTTCCATAATATTTCTTTACCAACTGTATGAACAGTCAGTGAAATTGAGGACTCTGCAAAGGTCATTGTTACTGAAGGAGGCTGAGCAGAAATTCCTTACTTCAGTGTCCTTTCACAGATCATTTCTGTTCTTTATGTGCTGTATTCTGTCCCTGTGATGTCTTTGCTATTACGTTAAATGGGTAATCTTTGTATTCAGACCTTAGAAAAGGTTAATGGTTATTACTGCTATATGGTACAGGAGGTAGAGTTCAGAATGATAATTCAGATACATGCCCATACCTATTTACGTAGAGAGTTGTTTGAATATTAGCTGAGTCTCAACTGCTTCCCTCTAATCAACCCACCCCAACCCTAATTTTCCGCTCCTGTTCATACACAGAGCCACAATGCCACATGCCTCTCGTACCTGCTAAACCTCCCTTGCCTTTGGCTCCATTGTCCTTGATGGAAAGCAGCCAGTACATCTCCAGGGCAGGGTGTTCTCTTGCAAATATTTTCTATCTTACAATTGTTTAATATGTCAGATTAAATCATTATTAGCATGCAAATATCCAAAGGAAAGAAATATAATTCCCACCCCAGTTGCTGATATACTATTTTTAAAATATGCTAACTTTGAAAGAACTTAAATGCATTTGATGTTAGAGAAATACATGGAAAACAGCTGTACTTGCTGACTTAACATGATATGGCTGGCAATGAAGTTATGCACTATCCAGTCATATCTGCTTATGAATTTCTTTTATAAGAATCCTGGTTTCAGCTGTTGATACTTTTGCTGATTTTAATAATTTGGGCTGAGAATTTCCATTAAACATTCATCTGGAAGCTCATTTCAAATAAAACAATCCAGTGCTTGCAAACATGTGTCTTGTTTTGTCCAGATAGAACAATATTCCACCTTCTCCACTTTGAACTGGTAGTGTCTTGCTGGAGGCTTGAGAAAGAAGGTTCATTTGGGGTTTGGGTTTGAGTTTGGTTTGTTATGTTGTTGGTTTACTTTTTTAATCACAGAAGTCTTCTTATGTTTAGAAAAAATTACAAATTAATCTGGAAAAAAGATTCCTAGTGAAGTGTCAATTTGTCAGGAAACGTAGTTCTGAAAAAAAAATAAAAAATCAAAGCATTTTTAGAGAAAGTGTTAGCTAGGATAGAGAAGGAAAGTGAAGGATGGGAAAAACCAGAAAAGCTAGTGAAGGGAATTCAGAAAACTAAAACATTTCCCCCTTCCGAGAACAATGACCAATTACTTGAAATGGATTTGCTAGTGTGACTAAACAGGCAGGGTCTGACCCAGGGCCTAAACATGCTCTAAACTTGGAAAGAACTATCCAGTTTTTTAAAACTGTAGGTTGGTAAATTGGATATGTGAAAAGCTTCATATATCCCCAGAATAGGTACTTTTTACACAGCCACTCCATCTTTCCAAATAAACTTCTGTCTGAAGTTGGAGGAATACTTCAGTATTATTTGGTTATTATTCTTCCTCAATACAGTTGAATTTCCTACTATAATCCACAGTGGAGAATGTCATGTAGGTATCAGGAGGTCAAGGAAGTGGAGGATATCTCTGTGGAAAATACACGAGTGCTGTGTTACCTTTAACACCTCAGAACATTTTACCACTTACAGAAGAATAAAGAGCTTTCTAAGTATTATATAGCCCTTATTTTCCATATGTTATTCTTGATTAATCTTTCTATGACTATTGCTTGAAAAACCTTTAATGTATCTAAACAGCTGCGTCTCAGAATTCCTTCAACGGAAACAGAACTTTATGATGAAAATAAAACCTATCGCTTAAAATAGAAAACAGACTGTTGAGTCTGTCTGGATGTATTGTCCAAGGATCCATAAAGACTAAATTTGTCTTATAGGATCATCTGGTTTCAGATAGGAATAATTTTCCCTTCTGCTGGGTACATGCGAATGCAGTAATTTAAGAACCTTTTCTTGATAGCACAAATCGATGGATCTCTTTCATCTACCACTAGATGTCATGCACTGATATCTGTCCCAACAGTGTAGGCTAGGATTACAAGCTCAGATATAGAAATAAACGAAAATTCTTCCCGTTAAACCTTTTTCACTTCTTGTTGTTATTTAAAATGTTAATAGTTGCATTATTTCAATTCTGGAAACGGAAATGCTGTGTCAGTGACATTACAGGTAGCAATCACTGATGGAATGCAAGACATCCTGAAATACCAGGCAAAGGCAATGAAACAGAAATGCGCTAGTGTAGTGGGTAAACATATATTAAAAATATGAGAAATCTGACATCTCCTGAACACTTGATTTTTTATTTTAGCAGATGTTTTTTTCATGTTCTCAATGAAACCCTTACTTAAGAGATATTTAATAGTGGACATATATTTCTATTTTAAAATGGTTTGTCCAAAAGTAAATTAAGTATCTGAATTCTTATTAGACAATATCTATGAATGTTTCCTGGTTGTTTTCATGCTTGAATAAACTGGACATACATATTATAAAAAATTTGAAATTAAGTACAGAAATGTTAGAGAGCAGCTGGACCGTTAACATCTTTCTTTCCCTAAACAGTGAACTAAAGTAACAATAGCAGCCAAATTCACCTCATTCACCTCTGGCATCATTTAGGAGGATGGACTGTCCCATCCCCCACCTGCACACATTTTATTTTAAGCTGCCTGTTTTGGAAAGATACTTCAGATATACAGTACCAGAACTGATAAAAAAATTTCTTTCAAAGCTTTTTTTTTTTTTCCAGCAGAAAATGGTTCATTCAATACATTTCTTTTTTTCTAAGTGTCCTTCTTACTGTAAAAAAAATATTTTTTTCAGTTTCAAGCTGACTTTTTGGCATTAAGGGCCATTTGGGTTTTGTTTTTACCAAAGAAATGAAAACCAACTATTTTCAAAGAACATTTTCTAAAAAAAAAAAGAAAAAAATCAGCAAAAATAAGCATGAAAAAATAGGGTTTTGCCTGTGTCTCTGCAGAATCCTTTTGAGATAAATTTTTCCATGCCATTTTATAATGAGGTAAAGTGATTTGCCTCAGTTTATATAATGCATTGGTGACAGGAGCATAAATAGACTCCTAGCATCCAGATTTTCAGTCTTCTCTTTTAACTGAATGTTCCCAGTTAAACAGCTAGCAATACAATCTTCAGGTCCCAGCTCTCCCAGCGCCTGTTTGTGATTGCTGATAATTCCTCCTCCCAAAGATATGTATAACACAGAATTTAAAAACAGACTAGATATGTGGAGAACAACAGAAAACCATGGAAACAAGATGAGGTTAGTGGCACAAGTCCATGCACTATATATATATATATATATATATTGAATGTTGCAGTTACTTCACTAAGCAACAGCTTAATATAGGGTATAAAAACAAATGTTAGAACATTTTAAAATTCTAGATTAGACAAAAATGACATATAAAATCACAAAAGCCCAGGACAGTGGCAGTAACAGTACTACCTCAATAAAAAACCATGCTGCTGACAGAGTTGAGCCTGATGCTGTTTATTAGGTTCTCAAGTGGTTCTAAAGGTCATGAAAGCCTTTCTATATAACATGATTATAGTATAATGGAAAAAAGTAACTTGCTCAATCCCCCAGTTACTGCTTGGTTTTATTGAATTTCAGTACTCATTTCTGCTTAATTAGAAACAAAATTAAATTTATTTCAATGCCAGGTTGTTGTCACTGTTTGTTTCAAACTACATTAGCAAACAATATGAACGTTTGCAGGTAATATTTACATTTTGCAAGAAAATATGTTTGCCTGGTTTTTGTCATCTGAGAAAATGAAATAATTGTGAATGATGCCCTAGTCAACTCCTAGTGGGTAATGGTGAAAATGGAACGATGTACACTTAAACTGAACAGAGATACATTGTGAGCTAGAGAAGACTGACTTTAAATGCCATATTACCATTTCTCACTATAAAGGAACAAATTCCGTGTTAGTACAAATGAAGTAGTTCATGGCACTGAGTTGAGCCATATGTGTCAGAATGAGCAGGAGAGATGCTGAAAGGTCAAATGTACCAAGTATCGAAAAGTTTGACAGAACAGACAGAAATTCTTCATCTGCAAAATCTTCCGTTGGAGAATGTAGATTCCTCAAAATCTAATATTTACCAGTTTTCAACATTAGCAGAGTTCTGACAGAAAGTCAGGAAGGCTCCGGATAAATCTTGCCTGCCAAAAACCTGTCAATACCTGACTGCTGAGCACTCAGCCACTTTCTTGGGAGCTGTTTTGGCCAGCTGCTGAGCCAGGGCTGGGGGAGCTGGGACTGAAGGGCTGGCTTTTACCCAGGCTTTTGGTTTAGGAACCTCTGTGCCAAAAGCGTCCCTTTCCTTTCTGTCAAACTCATGCACTCAGGAGGATTCAGGTCTCTGGCCTTTCTTGCTGAAGCCTTCAGATGCAGGAATTGGTACTTTCAGGCCTTTTCACTGCTTTTAAGATACCACCTCAGCTTAAGCTGTGCTGTGCTATTCCTAAGATGCTACAGGAAGATGGCTTCTGCATGCAAGTGCACAAGTTGGCAAGCACCCAGCTGGTTCCCTACAGAAAGTGCTGCCAGAACACTGCTGTCTTTGCTCTGCTATGTTGGGCCTGGGCTCTCACGTTGCTCTGGCCATACACCATGGTCTTAACCAGAAACACTATGGTCATTCACTCCTTGATGATCTCCTGTAAGACAACACAGCTGTGACACATCATATGCTATTTAACTTGTCATTATTGCCTTAAATACACCTAACAAGGCACTTTGCATGGAGAAGAGCATGAGTATCCACAAGCAAGGTAACCGAAAATCCTACGGATGTGTTCTTTTGAATCTTTTGACTCTTTTGAAGAAGTTTATATAAACTGAGTTTTGAAGAGATTTATATAAACTGTTTAAAAGATAAAAAATAGCTGTTATCTGTAATTTAACATTCATCATCCCTCACTTGCCACAGTAGCTTAATTGTGTATGTAGAATAAAATATCTAAGACTCTTTCAAAAAAGAGAGAAAATATTTTTGTCCATAGTCTTTGACTATCTTGAAATTCTTTAATATTCTTATCCTACCGCAATTTCACTCTCATCTTTGTATCAGACTTCTATCACCTTTGTATCAGACTTCTTGTGGTCCAGAGCGTCTCTCTCCCCGAACAAGAACAGCCTCACGGGCTGTAAGAACATCCAGTGTAGAAAGCAAGTAAGAATTTAACATCCGACGACAGGGAAGATTTTCAGTCATGTTTCTGCAACAAATGTACTTCATGAGAGTTAATATTTATAGCTACATTCTTGTGATAATGGTAAAAGGAAATAAAAGTGGTGTATGCTAGGCTTTCTGCTTATGCAAAAGAGCAAAGCATGACAGTAAGTTCTCAGTGTGTTATGGAGAATCAGAACTGGAGTGTCTTTAAGGCAATAATCTCTGGCAAAGCCACAATGATGTCCTGTTAGGATTTAAAAATTGTATTAATCCAAAAATGGTCTGTGGGTGTATATAGAGTTATGAACATTATGAATGCTGAAAATTACTTTTGATCTTAATCATTTTAGGTAGAAACAAGGAATTTTATCCCTCTCTCCGTTTATCAAATAAAACAGTTAATAAAGCCATTCTTTAGAAATTACATTCAATCATTAAATGTTGTATGATGCTAAGGAAGGTCTTAAAATGGTATGAAGCAGTATGCTTAGGCCACTGCCACTTTTCAGTAACAAGCAATTGGACAGTAAGCAAAACTGAAAATAACATGCTTGGAAAAATAATTTCTATTTTTATGCTAAAGCATTCCATCCACCCCCTGAAGTGCTAAATACTACTGCAAAGACATATTTATTGATTATTTTCTCAACATATCTGACTTCGTTCTTCTGACCTTTGTGAAAATACACTGTTTCATTACGCCTTGTGGAAGAGATTTGCTAAAAGTTAATGGGATCATGTAAAATAGACTAAGTGAGTGCAGAGAATTATGGGAATAGGATATTCCAATAAGCAATGGAACCCTGCTTAACAGGACCAGGAGTTCTTAAGGTTTCCAATTTCTTAAGGTCCAATTTCACATGCAAAGGCTTCCTTATGGATTGAATGCCATAATCTATATGCAGATGGTGCCATGGCCTCTGAACTGGGGGAAGAAGTACTGTCAACAAGCACGAGAATCTATCATAATGTTTTCAGAAGTCACAAAGGAGCAATGAGTGAATTCCCACATTTCAAAATTACACACGGATATGTACCTAGTTACTTGTCTTACCCTGCAGTAAATAGCAGGCATACTGAATTATCTAGGCTTCGTCTGATTCAAGGAACAGTCCTGGCATCTTCTTCCTTCCTATCACTCTGTGGGTATGTTGCTTTTTAATTTTGCCTTTCTAAGTTCTTCCTTTTAAAGGGATTGACAGCTTTGAACTATCTTCTGAAAGATCTAAAGAAGGCAAAAAGAAGCCAAAAACCAGCAGTTTCTCTAATAAACAAAGTCACACACCCCAATCTGTTTAAAGTATTGCAGAAAGCAACCACAGAGGCTTGGGGCAACTAGAATCAAAGTCACCTTGATAGTAACGCTGTTAGGAAGTTGTTTTTTAACTTCGTAAGAGTATGTAGCCTCTGAAAACACATGAAGAGCCAAACAGTAGTTCTATTCATTTCTCTAACTTCCCCTCGTCCTTTAAATGGTAGCAATGCATACTATAAATGGGGAACTTTAGCCTAAATTTTCAGATGTTATTGCCGCTTTCCTTTACATTCAGCTCACATGGGGTAAAGTCACCTCTGATCTCCATGCTTCACAGTCTGGCTGTGCTACCTACCCAACATCTTAAGATGGTGATTAACCTACATGCTCTCCAGCATGCAAGAGAATTCAAAAACTTCCCTCTCACGCTGAGTTCTGACTGTCAATCTCTTTCTTGTAGGAACTGCTCGAGGAAACATTTTCCAAATGGAATGAATGCACCACAATCAGCTTGAACTGTTTACTCTCTGCTAGGAAACACCTCGTGTAATGCTCATTGTTTTGGCTGTTTGACTATAACCTTGAAAAAAAGAGGCCAGGCTATAAGCAAAAGTTATAGAAAAATGCCCATTTCCACTACTGAGGATATAACCTAAAAAACAGTCTTCTGTGGTACAGAGAGAGTACATTGCATAAAAACATAGCTTCTCTTTTTTTAATCATTAAAAACCCAACACCAATATCATGATGTGGATATATATGTTCTTTACTCATGTTATGATGTGTTAGCTAAGTGACAAGAACTAAGAGTTCTCCTGTATGTCCCTAAAAGGCAAACATTGAACACTGCCTTCTGTCTGTGACTTTTCCTCACAGCTTCTTTATCTGAGATTAGTCTCTGTGCTTGAGTAATTCCCATTGGCACAGTTGCAGGCAAAGCACTACTGTCTGCCAAACTTCTGAATTAATCACTGGAGAGGGTAGTACCCCAGGAGTGAGAACCTGGAGGCTTAAAATTAACATGAATCCATTTTTATTTTTTGTAGCTTTGGCACTGAGCAAAGGGCTCTAGAGCATGATCCATTTCATCAGCTCTCTTTAAAAAAAAAAAAACCAAACAGACAAAACAAACCATTTCTGGGTTTCATGTCTTTCCTGCAGTGTGTGAGAATTTTGTTTTTTGTTTGTGTCATTTAGTTGCGTCAATTGTTATTTTGCACCATTTTGTATGAAGTCTGTTATTTTATGTGGGCATCTTTGTCAATAGCTGTCTAAAAATAAACACTCCTAAATGAGTTCTGAAGTATTCTCTCACTTTTATAGACAAACATAGCAACAGAAGAAAACGTTGCAAATGAGCGCTCAGGGTCACACATCTGGTAAAAGACGTGGAAGCTGAATAAACCTGGAAGCACCTTTCTTCAGTTGAATCTAGTGATTAGCCAGAATTAAAGGCAGAAGTTTGATTTGTGCAAAACTTTAGGTTTCAGAAACTTATTGTCTTAGAGTAAAAATGTCTTAGAATTGCTGATAACCTGGGAGGAAGGCAGGGTTTAAGGCATCTGCCAGGGGTGATTTGAAACACAGACTGTGACTATCAGCTGAGTCAGGGATAGGTGGGATGAGGTGAAGGATAGCTTTGAATTCAATTGAGTGCTATAATCACCAATCCATTCCAGAGTAGATCTTATTTCCAGCTGAATTCTACAGAACATTCCCATGAAATCTTTGGTTCCTTTGCTGAATCTATTCTTTTCCTAGGAAAAATATTCTAAAGACAAATTTCCAGTGAGCTCTATCCAGTATATTTTTCCACTATGCACTGAGTCTTAGATACCTAAGCAGTTTAGTGGGGGAAAAAACCCACACCTTTCAACCTTTCATCCTTTTCATGGATGGAAAATAGATTGGAACTTGTAGCAATAATAAGGAACATTGTTGAGACACCTAGTATCTTATTTACATTATGTCTTTAATTTATAATTGGAATAAGAGGGATTGATATGCATGGTCAGACTATACACCAACCAGCATATGCTGCTTCTCAACTGCTGTCAGATGAAGCAAGATAAATTTTCTTTCCAGCTTTTCAGCACCTCTGATTCTGTTGACTTTACTATATTCAGTATTGCTCCAGACCAATGCAGCACTTTGCAGAAGTTTTGTGTCATTTTTAGTGCTTAAAGTAAACTCCCTAGTACTTTCTCCATAAGCTTTATTCTTCAAATATTGACTTATTCTAGTTGGCTTTGCTGGAATGCCCTCTAATTTTTCCAGTGTCATTCATGCAATGAGAGGACTGTTATTTATATGAGAATTACAATAATCTGTCTTATTAAAAACTCATTCGATTACATATAGTCCATTTTCCATAGGTTTCCATGAAACTGTTAACTATCCCAGCCTTCATTGCTGAAAACAACATCGTACGTGAAAAATGTTCCAGATTTCCCTCCCTGTGTATTCCCAATCATTCCCCTTTATTCTCTCTAATGGTCTTCCTTAACAACTCTGTTGAACATTAGCAGTACCTTTTAAAAAGATGTTATATGCTTCTATCAAGTCATGCACACGGAAAATGATCATGCTGCATGGACTTCCTAATTACTTCCAAAGATGAAATTGCTCTCCAATAATTGACCTTTAGAAAGTCCTACTTTCCAACACATGTAGAAAAGCATGTCAAGTATTATGGCGTACTGACCTGTCAAGGAGTTTTACTGAAAGCAATACTGGATCTGTAGCTTACAGTCCCAAATTTTAAAAGTATAAAGTAGCACTATAATCATTTTTTTCATGTTTCTGTATACCCTTTATTCAACAATTATCATATGTAAGAAGAATGCCACTTATTTTGAGAAGCATTATTGGCATTTCATCACTATTAGTCAGAAATAGCTTTTTGAAATATAAAGGTTTTTGCTACTCTGTTATTCTGTTTTGGAACACTGAAATCAAATTTAATTTTAACAAGACCTATTTCAAAAGACAATCCTTACCCCACTGTAAATATAAAATAGAGACAGAACATGTTCCTTCTGCAAATGGGAAGATGGCAAGATCTTCCTGTCACAGGGTAGGTAGAAGTATAAGACACAAATGTGAGATAAGTTTTGTTTAAAATCAGACAATAAGGTAGCATATAAACAGCAAGCATGTTCTTCCCATTAGATACTTCTTGCTTTGATCCCTTGGTCATGTTCAGTTTATAGTCTGTAGAAAGGAATTTTAACTTCATTAACATCTTACACTTGCTTTATTTATTTTAGTGCCCCTTGATTTTCCTTCTGAGAATTTATTTTCAGTGAAAAAAGCATTTGATCTTTAGGTCTTTGGTTCAATTCTAGCCTCTTCTGGTAAAGTTAGCAAAGTACTCAGAAGATGAAAAGTGTTAAGTATAATATTATTAGAAAAAAAATTGTTATCATCTAATAGTGTTTCAGTTGTTTATAAACTGGTGGCTTCATTTCAGTGGTAAGGAATGGATCAGGTAACAAGAACTCTCATGGTAATTGGAGGTTCTGATATCAGTGTCAGCAGCTGAGCAAGCATTACATACTTCAGTGCATCTCTTGCTCTGGTGTTAAACTTCTGGTTCAGTTTGCAGATGATCTGCAGTTTCACTGTGGACACACTCGGTTTCCCTTTTGAAGGGAAACTTCTTTAAAAAGAGCATAATTCAGAGATCTAAGATCTTAAAAATTCATGCAAGAATGAAATTTACTGGATTTTTTGTGTATGGATGGGGTTTTATGTTTTAAAAAAGCAAAAAGTAACGCTGAAGCAACTTTCACATTAAAGGAAAGCCTAGCTCATTAAAATAAGGGAATTATTAATGTTAAACAATGCAATTACTATGTTAGAATAATACTCCAAAATCATAATGTCATGAGACTGAAGGTTGCTTGGCTGAGGTCAATGGAAAAAAAAAATCCTCACCATTTGATCTCTCCAAAGAAACATCTTTATGCACAATACTGATTTTTTAATATTTTATATTATTTGTTTGGTGGGGATGGATGTTATTAAGATCTTAATTCTCCTCTAACAGGGGTTTACATAGATACTAAATTAAGCAAGATCTACTTGTCTTTTTTGTGCCCCAATGTATCAAAGGAAATCAAAGTAACTCAGGTGATCTGAGGATAAATCCACTGCTGGTTATAAGAACTCAGACACTAATATGATTGACACTGCTCATAAGCTGCTAAATAAATTAATTAATTTGCAAGTAATGAGTTACCAGCTCACTCCCACAACAGATTGCTTCTGTTCCTTCAATTTCAGACCCTGTGACAAAACTCTCTCAACTACCCATGTAGTCTAAGCTTTAACTTAGCTTTCCTCAAAAGTTTCAGTGACATTTGTTCTGTTATTGCCATTGCCTGCCATCTCCTATTTATATTCAAACACCATTACCACCAATAGACAAAGTAAACAGCAGTTACATCTATCTGTTAGGCTGCCTGTGATAGGCATTATTACAGTTGCTTAGCAGCCAAGTAGACAAGATAATACATAACTTTCACACCGGGAATGAAAGAGAAAGCAAATTCAGGCAGTTAGAATATTAATAACCAGCTAAGAGCCTGGTAAGAAAAGTCTGAATCATGAATTATCCCAAGAGATCAGCATCAAAACTTTGGTTTCAACTTTCAGGTTTGAAATACCTGTATATTCTGTATGATTTTTTTCCCTGCAAATATAGCTTAATTTCACAAAGGGCTTTAGTATTACACTGCCATTCTTTTAAGCTCTGTCCCTCCATGGCCTCCTAGGCTCCTTAACTAATCTACAGATAGGTAAACCTGGTATCTTTACCATGTAAATTGGTAGAATTCTTTCTAAAAACAAAATTTAGGAGCCAGATGGCTTAAAAATTATATATTGGTGAAGAATCAGCATGATTTCTCAAAGAGCAATCATGTCACACAAATCTAGTGAAATTCATTGGAGTCGATAGGTATACTAGCAAGAGACATCTAGTTGGTGTAGTCTGCTTTGGTTTTCAAAAAACATTGTGTAAAGTCTTTCAACAAAGCCTCTCAAAGAAACTAAGCTATTATAGAATAAGAAGGAACATTTTCACGTGGATAAAGAAATCTGTAACATAAAGGAAATACGGTAAAAGCATACAGTCAGCCTTCACAGTGGAGGGATGTCTTACATGTGGTTCTGAATTGCTGTCTGTGTTGTTTCACAAAACCACAAATGAATCAGAAAATGAGAAAATGAATCGATGAAATGAGGGAGGTGGCCAATTTATTCATGGTAACAAAGTATTACAGTTAAGAATGATGACGGTCTGCAACAAAGGAGTTCACAAAAGTGAGTACCTTGGTAATAAAAGGGCAGACAAAATGAAGTATGAATAAATGTTAAGTGATACATGTAGAGAAAAATATATTCTTACTTATATAGAAAGGGATCTAAACTGATTATTACTACTCATGATTGAGATTTGGATTTATAATAATGAATCCCAGGAAGTTTCAAGTTAATTATCAATAGTTATCAAGAAAGCACATAGAAGGCCAGGAAATATTTCAAAAGGAATGGAAATCAAAAGAGGAAGCCTTGTTATGCCATAGTTAAATCCATGGTACATCTGAAAATTGAATATTTGTTCAGTTCTGGCCTTGCTATTCCAAAAAGAATATGATAAAATGGAAAAAATTCAGAGCAGCCTGGAAGCAATGTTCAAAGATATGGTATGGGTTTTGTATGATGAAAAAAATAGGTAATTTAATAGTTTTCAACCTGGGAAAGAGAAAGATGAACAGGGAATATGATGAAGGTCTTTAAAATTGGTAGTGGCATGAAAAAAGGAAATAGGAGTCTCCTGCAAAAGACAAAGTAGAAAGAATCAAATAAAACTAACATAAGGTTCAAAATAAATCAATGGAAATACTCCTTGACACAGTATCTATTTAATGTGAAATAGTTTGCCAGTGAATGTTTTGACTCCTGAAACCCTTCAGAGGTTTAAAAAATATGACTGGGAAAAGAATATCCATCAAGAACTATTGAATATGAAAAATTATTACATTCAGGAAGTCTCTGAACCTCATATTGCTGAAGAACTGGTGAGTATTGCAGGAAAGTAGATGGCAATATCCACTTCTTTAATGTTTAAAGGCTGTCCTAGGCACCCGTGAGCAGTCAGCGCCTGTGAGCAGAAGACAGAGTATTTAACCTCTAAATAAGGCAGAGGAATGGAAGTTGAACTTGCCCCAGAAGGTGTATAAACATGAATTCATCCTTAGATGCTTATTATGGTATAGACTGAGATGCTTATGGGAGCATTCAGAGGCAATTTTAGTTGCTCATGGAATTTTACTAACAGAAAAATGAGACGCTGTTGGATTATAAGCACCTCCTTGGGCCAGGTAACAGCTAAATTGAGAACTGATCACTATCTCGGGTTTAGATGCCTAAATATTTTTGTGGGCATAGCTCAGAACATTGAATTAATAGATCATTTTAAGACATTAGATACCTTGAGTATGGAAGGTATCCATATCAAAGGAGATATTTTAATCCACTTACATTCAATTTAAGATCTACCATAGTAGAATGTGCTTCTTCCCCACCCCCACCAAATCAACTCATGTAACAATCTCCAAAGCAAAGGAAGGATTAGGATTAAAAGTATTTTTAATTAAGTCGCTGAAATCCTTACTACATTTATGCATTCCTTTTTGGTAAATATGCAGTAAAATATGTAGTAGCACAGCCATGAACAGCTTCATTGCTCCCTATCCTTTAATAAATGTCCACTATAAATCTTAGCAGCAGATTATGCGCATGTCAAATCTATTTTTATAGTGGCCGAGTAGATTTAAAGTCCAAAGATATTATGTTGATAGCATCACTTTGCTGGTTATAAACAAAGATAAAGAAATGTGAGATTCATTATAAGCTATTTCTTATTTTCCAAGTCTTGCAAAACAGTCTTCTGATTAGACTGTACTATAAGCAGCATGTTATTAAAAGTTATCTTTCCATTTTTTTAAGTAAAAAATTCATGGTCAATTTGATCTGCCAGTCTCCATTTTTCCTCCCATTTCTGGTATTGTTTGTTGTGATTTTTACTTCAAAAAGTATAGGAAGGTTCAGCAATTTTCAATTCCAGAGCTTTTTATCTCACAACATGAACATATAAACTTCCAAAAAATTTTTGCACTGCTACAGGTCTCAAAGCACACTCTAGACCTTAAGGATTCACCCTTCTTGCTCCTTCATTATTTAGATAATTACTACAAGCACTATTAGAGATGGAAAACTAGCAGTCCAAGGTCTAAAGACTTTAGAATTTAGAAGTTTAAGAGACTTTTCCTCACTACCACTCAATGTTAAAATCCGTATTGATTTTAATGTGAGACAATTGTACCCCAGACCTTTGAAGAAAAAATGTACTGGTTTGGATTTTACTAAGAACAGCTCTGAGAAAGAAACCATGCCATATGTCAGAACCCAAATTCAGCTTTCATTCTTTATGTTTAGAGGCAATTTGTGCATAAAACGGAGTTATCTGGGAAACGTGCATATGTGGGCTGAGACTCCTGGAAAGGCATATTGTTTGAGAGCTGCTTTTAAGTTCATTTGTTCCAGGGCTTGTTTACAGATGTAAATAAAAAAAAGTAACACTAAGGGCTTATATGAGGAAACTCACCATCATAATTAGACAGATATCATTACACCAATAGAATTCCCTGTGTAGATTTATTTTTAAACTTAATTCATTTGTATTTTTAACTACAGTAATACTACATTACATATTTTAGGGTTTAGATTAATAAATACCTCATGCATTTGGACCCTTAAAACATAGTCAGAATCTGCATTTTATTTCTTTTGAACCAGGAAGCTGGTGTTCAACATCTGAAATGCTATCGTGGGAAATGACAGACAAATGTGAGAAATGTCGCATGTATATTGGAGTAAAAGGTTGGTCTTCAAAGAACAGACAGCTATGTGATTCTATGTATTTCCATGTATTATACATCATCTGAAAAAGGGATCTTGACTTTCATAATTTGGATCTGATACTTGCATTTTGATACTGCAGTCCTAGCATTACTTTGTTCAGATCAGGGCACAAATTCTTACAGAGGTGAAGAGCACCATACTAGCCTCCCAAGCAAGAGGCCTCGTCTTCCTTTCTGTTCCAGGGTAATCAGCCAGGTCAACGTAAACTACAAATGGTTTGGTTTAAAATTCTTGATTTCAAAGAGAAACAGAGGAGAAAAAGTACTCATGCAGATGGCTTTGGTGTCATGATCTGTCAGCAACACATTTGAATGTGAACATTTTCCCACTACTCTTTACCCATAGTTTAACCTGATCTGTTTGACTTTCCTCTGGAGCAGAACAGAAAAGAAGAACAAATGGCTGTCCACAGTCTTAACAGCATTGCACTGACACAGTACCACTGTAGTTCACTCCTGCAAAGACCCCTGCATCCATGCCCCAGCCTTTCACAGACTCAAGCACTACAGAGGTAAGAAGCGCAATGGGACAGGATTAGTGCATTGGCTGTGCAAACAGGAGGTAAATCCAGCACAAACCCAATCTCAACCCTGGCCTGAACAAGCAGATTAGATGTATACAGATACGGTGTGCCACATGACTTATCTTGGCCTGAGCTTTGTACAGTCTAGAGGGATTTAGCAGTCAGAATGAAAACTACAAAATTTTTGGTTTCTGCTTTGAAGCAGAACAGTTTCAGATGAATTCTGCTTTGAGATCTTGCTTTAATTCAGTCCTGAAAGTCAAATTAACTGTACAAAGAAGAAACTAACAGAGATATAATAAAAAAACACTACTTCCTTGAATTATTTTCCCTGCCTAACTCATTTCTACCAAGAGTATTATCTGGAGTGTCTTCTATGCTGCCTAATGGGAAAGATGCTTAAGAATTTCTTGGTGGCCATGTAAAATACTAACTTGGGAAAAGGGAATCTCTATTCTATCCATATGTCTCTTTTGGCACCAATGTCATCAGATCTCAATGTTCTTTTATACAATCACAGATGCATCTTATCATTAGTTTTAATTGAACAAATACTGCACCACAGCTTGGCAATTTGGTCCTCCAGAGCACTGATAAAAAAACCTTTAGGGCATTGGTGCCAAAGGATGACATTTTTATTAGTTGTTCTCTGCCAGCTTCAGCAGTGTGCCTGCTGTCCCTCCATTCCATGTCTAGCCTGTGTTTCCTTCTCTTATTCTGCTTTTTCCACTCCCTTGCCCTAGATGACACAAAGCCCTATCAAGCAATGTTGTTCCTTGCTAATGTCCCTGTTGCCTAAGTCCTAGTACTTTCAGGAAACCCATTGTAAGAAAAACGAGCACAAACCTCATAGCAAAGCTTAAGAGATTCCCATGACTTCTGAAATGACATTATTTTGTAATTCTGTTTCCGATTGTGATGATGTTCTGATGCAATGTAACAATTTGGCAGCTCTATTTTCCTATGGGTCTGGCAGGAGGAAAAACATTGCTACAAAAAACACACATTCAAGAATAACAATTTATTTATCAGTTTATTTATTCATTTAAAAGAGCATACAATTATAGAACTGGTTGCATTTCAGAGACACTGTAAGTGCTAATCAAATCAAGTCTTTGATTTTTAAAGATGGCTTTAATCACTTCAAAACGTATCTGCAGGTAGGGAAAATTAAACATGATGCTTTTTTTTTTTTTGCTTTTTTTTTTTTCCTTCAGAAAGTGATGCATTCTTTTCAGCCACAATACACCAAACCTAACCTTACAAGTGGCAGCCTGTCACCTGATGGAACATGAGCAGAAGAGAGGGACGTTCTTTCCAGTGACTTTGAAAGAGACCAGTGTACTCAATACATTTTTGCTAGCAAAGTCAACTTTACAAATTCCCAGTAATCTTACCCCCAGCCGTTCACTCCTATCCCAGCAGCACTTTATTGTCCCTTCAGCTGTTTTGATACAACAGTTTGCAGAGCCTTAGTATAAACCAGATGATTGAAATCGTGATCAGAATTAAATAAACAAACACACTTCTGGAGAATTTTTTTTTAACCTTGGTCATTTCGTAAATCTGCTTTACGACACAGTCACACAAACCGTTATGCTGACACAACTGTATAGACTGCAAATCATACTGGACAGCCAGAATAATCAACCAGGCATATGAACTTTGGTTCCCAAAGCACTTTTTTAAAACAAGCAATTAAATTCCATGTGAACTAAGACTCACAGAAAATAAGTTGGCCTCCCACTGGCAGACTATCAACAAAACTCTGGAGTCATAAGTTCCACTTTCCTACTTAAGTAAATAATGCCCCTGAAAAGAAATGCTGCAAAATTTTTGCTAAAGGGCTTTGCATCAGTACGGACAATAGAGTTCTCCTTTCTACCCTGAGGATCTGGATCTGAATTTAGGTACAGTTTGCAGTGAAACTCTCTGTATTAAAAAATCTGAAATCAATCCCTGTCACAGTGTTTTCCCTTTCAACAAATATATCAAGGAAGAAAGATCCATATTCATTTTTTTTTTAAATATGAGCTTTAAATAAAGCTCAGCACAAATATTGCTCATTGTTTTGTAGTTGGCCCACTTTACCATTACGAGCTCCAGTCTTCAAGTTCATGGGGAGTTTAAATGTAATCTTACCATTTGCATGTTCTGATTGGCATTAGCTACACTCAACCAAAAATTTGGATTTTTGTATGGATGTTTGTTTCTTTTTTCCATAGTGTCTTCCTTCTAGTTGGCCTAATTTTAAATCATTTTTAGCTCTCCATTGATTCTAATTAAGCTGCTTCTAGGTCTTACGAGCTTCATTTAATAAATCAAGGTATTTATTTATATAATAAAAGATAACCAAGTCACTGAGCTTGCTTTCCCAGACTCCCTCAGCTCTAATAATAGACAGAAAATCAAAGGCACCCATTTTAAATTTAAGTGCCTGCAGCACAGTAGCATTGTGATAAAAGTATCAGAACCCTGGCTTAGCCAAATGCTTCACAGATATTTTTTGTTTGTTGACACTTTGCTGCATCCCCTCAGTGTTTATAATATTTTGCAATCATGCTGTATTAAGAAAGTCATCTGCTCTAAAAGGAAAGATCTTAATCATACAAGTAGGAGGAACTTTTTCTTTTTTTCTCTCACCTGCAGGGTTTATGATGCATAAGTGAGCATTTCTGTTAGAATTATTTAAGATTCATACAAGAGAGATCACATAACACATTAAGGTTTGTGGAAATAATTTATTTTTCTGATGTAATTGCACGATTGCAAAGAAGTGCGTAGGATACAATGGTGTGAACTCTGATCCCTGATCCAAGTGCTTTGTTCGATGAAAGATACCCAGTTTTAGCACTGTGCGGTATCTCAGAGTTTGCAGGCATCAGTTGTATGACAAAACTGGTTAACTTTCATTTCACTGTGCTCTACTTTTCTCCTTTGCAGTCAGGACATATACTACTGCTTTGCAGACAAACAGACACTTCCTATACATGCCTTTCTTGGTTACAGACATCCTACAGTCAGATCTGTGTTAATCATTTCCATCAACACAGCAAAAAGTTATTGTTTGCCATACAAACAAGATATTATTTCTCCAGCTGGATACTGCCAACCTCTTTACCGCACTCTGCTCTCGTCACAGTGGTTGGGCAGTTTTAAAATATTTCCACTTTAGCCTCAGGCTAGTGTGAAGCCTTTTTGCTTGTTTGCTTTTCTTTCACCCTTTCTCTCTGCCAATATTGTGAAAGAAAGATGCTGATGGGGAAGACCTTGATAAGCCATGTAAAGCTAGGATTAGTTAAAGAGTATTGATAAGAAATGATTCATCTTTCCAATCAATTTGCTTATTAGAAATACGGTCCTTTGTTGTTTTTCCTTTCTTCTTTTCTGCTTTCAAAGTCTCTCAGACTAGTAACTTTTCTAACTGATTGAGTAAAAAAAGTGTAATGCCTACACTTACATTTTGTACTGGAGACACATACTGGGCATGAAAATATCTGTGCAAACCAACCCTGTATTTCCATACAGCCTCCTCTTCAAAGTTTCCCTGGACCGCATTCCAACAAAACCACTCCCTGCATCATAACTCCCTGCATTCTTTATCGAGGATCTGGATGAGGGGATCCAGTGCACCCGCAGTAAGTTTGCAGGTGGCACCAAACTGCAGGGGGAGTGTTGATCTGCCTGAGGGTGGGAAGGCTCTGCAGAGGGATCTGGAAGGCTGGACCCATGGTCTGAGGCCAATTGTATGATGTTTGAGGAGAAGTGCCGGGTCCTGCCCTTGGGTCACAACAGCCCCACGCAACACTACAGGCTTGGGGAAGAGTGCCTGGGAAGCTGCCTGGCAGAAAAGGACCTGGGGGTGCTGGCTGATGGCCAGTTGAACATGAGCCAGTAGTGTGCCCAGGTGGCCAAGAAGGAAAATAGCATCCTGGCTTGTGTCCAAAACAATGTGGCCAGCAGGACTAGGGAAGTGATTGTCCCCCTGTACTTGGCACTGGTGAGGCCACATCTCATTGTGTTTGGTTTTGGGCCCCTCACTTCAAGAGGGACACAGAGGTGCTGGAGCATGTCCAGTGAAGGGCAGCAAAGCTGGTGGAGGGTCTGGAGCACAAGTCTTAAAAGGAGCGGCTGAGGGAACTGGGGTGGTTTAGCCTGGAGAAAAGGAGGCTCAGGGAGGACCTTATTGCTCTCTACAACAACTTGAAAGGAGGCTGTGGACAAGCACCGGTAGGCCTCTCCTCCCAGATAACTAGCAACAGGACAAGAGGAAACAGCCTCAAGTTGTGCCAGGGGAGGTTTAGATTGGATATTAGGAAAAATTTCTTCCCTGAAAGGTTTGTCAACATTAGAACAGGCTGCCCAGGGAGGTGGTTGAGTCACCATCCCTGGAAGCATTTAAAAAACACACTGAAGCAGTGCTTAGGCACATGGTCTAGTGGTGGACTTGGCATCCTGGGTTAACAGCTGGACTTGATTATCTTAAAGGTCTTTTCCAACATAAATGATTCTATGATTCTCTGATATCTGAATCAGATATACCGGCAAACAATAATGCCCCACTCTATCTACCAAAACATGGTGTTAACTGTGACAATGGTACATTAAATTAAAAATATTTATATGAAAAAAGAAGTAAAGGGAGTTATATTTAAAATTCTGATAACAGGTAGGCTATTGCAAGAACTATGCAACATAGTAGTTTCTATACCTGCACCATAGTAGTTATAACAATTTCTGATACATGTTTTCTTACCATAGGTACAATTTCATGGAAATCAGTAGGACTATTTTCAGATTAAGACAAAAAATAAGGATTTTGGAATATTACCTTGCACTGCAACTAAAAGCTAAGGTAAATTATTCAGAAACTCTATTATAAGAGAACATGATGAGCAGCTGGACGCATATTCCCTCACTTCAGAGAGTAACTAAAGACTTACCCATTCATTCTTCTTTTTCTGATCTAGCTTATCTGTACTTGTTTGTTTCCATTAAGTATAATTTTAATCACAAATCATGGTCCAGCTCAGCTGTTCACTGTGTATTCAGCCATACCACCCTCGGCAGTGTTTTCATGAGATATTAAAAATTAAGTAGGGTTGAACTAGGTCACCACCTAGGTGGAATGAAACCCCAAATGCTAAACCAGTTATTTAAGAGGCTGATGTTTTTCTTCAGCTACTACTACATGTCTGCTTGGAAAATAGCACTTACTTTCAGTGGAATACTTGGATATAAATTATGGCTTTTCTGTATTTCAAATGACAAAACATTTAATTTGAGAAAAGACAAATTTACATAAATACACGGATTTATGGTTATTCTCTTGTCATAAAAATATAAATATATCGAAAATAAAACTTTTTTTGGAATCAAAATAATTTTCATAATGTAATATAATCCATAATCCATGCAGCATGTACTTCAAGGCTAACCTAGAAGCACCCTATTTGGCTGATATGTAAAATTAACTAATGTTTCTCTTAATAGATTATATTTTTCATAAGAGAGCAAGTGATGTTTTTTAAAGGCTATACCAGAAACCAGATGGAGCATGCATTCTTTGTTCATAAAATAATAGCTGTAGATTCATGTGATGAATCTGTTTCCTATTTCTCTGTAATGCATAGTAGCAAAACTTTAGCCCACAAGTAACTGCCTTTAAGTATGGCATCAATAGTGTGGTATGTTTTCTTGGTTTTGGCTGGGACGGAGTTAACTTTTTTTTTAGTAGCTGCTGCAGTGCTGTGTTTTGGATTTAGGATGAGAATAATGCTGATAACACACTGATGCTAAGCAGTGCTTACAGTAAGTCAAGGACTCTTCAGCTTCTCATGCCTTGTCAGTGAGAAGGCTGGAGGGGCACAAGAAACTGGGAGGGGACGCAGCCAGGACAGCTGACCCCAACTGGCCAAAGAGATATTCCATACTATCTGACATCATGCTCAGTATATAAACTGGGAGGAGTTGGCCAGGGGAGCAGAATTGCTGCTTGGGGACTGGCTGGGTGTTGATTAGTGGGCATGAGCAACTCTATTGTGCATCACTTGGGATTTTTTAGATTTTTTCCTTTAGTTTTATTTTTTCTCTTTTTAATATCTCCTTTTCCATTACAATTGTTGGTAGTAGTAGTAGTATATTTTATTTCAGTTATTAAACTGTTCTTATCTCAACCCATGGTTTTTACCTTTTTTTTTTTTTTTTTTTTTTCTCCTGATTCTTCTTGCCATCCCACTGGGGAAGGGGCAGGGAGTGAGTGAGCAGCTGTGTAGTATTTAGTTACTGGCTGGGGTTAAACTACAACATATGTATACCTAAGATATATTTGCCATAACAAAGCAGGGCCAGGCACTATTTGCTGGCCCTAAGTCCACGTGACATGGACTGTATCTCTGCTTGACAGAAGCTGGCTGTGGATCTGCTGTGGCTTTAAGTTATTGTTAGACTTATTTTAATCTTCTAGTCTAGTACATTTAGCAATATAAGGGCACAGTTGGTGTGCATTAGAATGGTTTTTAATAGCATGAACCTAAGGGTAAGTGCTGCTTGCCACTGGTTGTGGTATGAAGGCTTATTATGTTAACTGGAGAAAAAATTTCAATAACATTGAATTAAAATGTAAGCAAATTAAAACCAAAGTGAGCAAAAGTTGTGGCAGTCCTGTTCATACTGCCTGCTCAGAATGCTTTGTCCTCTCAGCCATACAAATGTATTGTCTTGAAGAGCACCACTTCACACACAGCAAAGCTGAACAGGGAAGACACTAATATTTAGTAAGAAGAACAGCTTGATAGTACTGTGTCCTAGCCTTGATTAAATTTTATATATATAATATATATCCTATTAGGCTACATAGGTATACTTCTAGAAAAATACAGTAATTACTTTAACTGTTCCCCATAAAAACTTCTAAATATATGACTATTCTGAAGAATTTTGAGAGGACATATACTAACTTGCACAAAACATCACATGGCTCCTCTAAACAGCTGCATTCAAACTATCAAATATTTTAATGAATATATTTTTCATCTAAATGTACATTTGAGCTTATGGCTACAAGCTTTTTTCCATCAGATGTTGCCCGACTACAAATATAAACAAATATCACTTTCCATCTTTACCACATCATTTTCAGGTGAGTAACAGTTGTTGGATTTGGTTAATAATTGCCATGTCTCTAAAAAATTGTTCCTGCAACTAGGTCGTAGCACAATGTTTGAATATAAAGTGGAGACTGAACTCAAACCACTGAAATATTTAATAGAAATCAGCCAAAAGTATACTTCTGATCTTAATTGTGCTGTTTTACAATTACAAGAACATAAATGATATTGGAACTTCATTTCTGGATTCATAAATGCAATGGCTGTGATCCCAATCTGGCCTATAACCTGAAGGTGAGATTCTTTTCTGCATAATGTAGGGTTGCAGAGCTGTAGTGCTCAAAGATATTTCAAGGATATCTTAACTGGCAGCAGGGATTCAATAGATGTCACAAGATCACAATAGTGGGTGTGATGGCATCTTCAAGATGGCACTACAGACAGTTGACAGATAAAAGAAGTTATGAACAAGAAGACCCTGCATACTCATGAACCCTAAGTCCCTTGGAGCTATAAAAACTTAGGCTGTACATCTCACTGTGATACTTCCGACCCACACAAGGCAAAGACTGAGTGCCTAACGTTGTTTTTAACAACAGGATTAAAGTTAAGCAGATAGATTAGTGGCCAAGACTTATTTTAGCTATGTTCACATGTACTTCACATGATAATTTTATTTCAGCTTGACTTGATTAAAACATTTAATTCATAGTCAAGGGAGAAAACCAGCTGAAACTACAGGAATTAACACAGTTAAAGAGAAATCAGAAAGTCTACTAAAATGGAGTAGAATCATATTGTAAATGACCTTTACTGATGACAAAAAATGACATTTACAGCACAAAAGAGTATACATATATAAACCACTTCAACTAGTTTCTGCTAAAATTGTAGGCATCCTGGGAACCAGATGGAAACTGGATTGAGGCTAGATAGGAACCAGTAAATCTCCAAGATGAGATCACAACCAGGGGTCTAAGCCTGTTGACATGTCCCATCAGTGAAAACAAGAATGGATGTTTAAACACCTATTTGTATGATCCTCTCCATACAAAAGTCAGAAGCTGCTGTAACTACATCTTGACCTACCAAATTAGAAATTAGCTGGGAAAGGCCATGTTTTGAAAAAAAAATGTGCTTGTTATCAAACCTGTGCAGATAGGTAGAGAAGCACAGACATGAGTTGCCATGCCAAGGCGCAGTCCCTGTTGCAGCCTAGCCTTGCTTTGGCTGATGCTCTGCTGCGTGTCCCACCTGAGGCGATTTTCAAATCTTACTTAAGCCCCCAGTTCTTGAAACCCCTTAAAAGCCAATGCTGTAGGTACTGCAAGCTCAGGACCTTTGAGCATTTGGGTTTGAAAGTGAAAATGAATGAAACATCAATAAATCCCAGAGCACAACAAATAAGTCAGGGCGCAAGGTATCCCAGAAGCCCAAGACTTTTACCACTGGGATATTATCTAGTGAGGAGGAATCCAGGCTTCATTCATATCACAGGAAGGCTGCATTAAATTACAAATGAATGTTCTGAAGTTAATGAATTTAATTGATTTCAAGCTGAGTTGGGGAGTTAAAGCTGGCATTCAGACAGGGAGAGAGTATTTAAATACAGCTATCATTAGCACACACATGTTATGGTCACCTAATACCAGGACTTTTCCCTCTCACAGCATGGGGTAAGGCCACTTAAAGCCTTTTAGACTCCTTCAGCAGAATGGGGAAAAGACTCAGAATTTTCAGGCAGGACAACAAATGATAAGACTTTCAATTTTAGGAAACTGAGGTAACTACATAACTGCCCTCAGTGGAAGCTTACAGCACTGGTTAGAGTCAGAAGGTCTGAACCAAACGTTATGGAGAATACTGCTCTTTTCAAAATACCAGTATGTCAGGCCCTAGTCCTGAAGGAAAACCTTTTGATACATAACTATATTCTTTAGCAGATGCATTTCTTATTGGTAGTGTCACGCAGCTCTGCAGGTAGGATTAAACTGAATAAGCAAAGCAAATTATTTTAAATGTAGAAAAGGCAAAGAACATCAAGAAATGAAAAGGCAGGAGAGAAGTCCTATGATAAGTAGGTGTTGTTTCATATTCTTTCACTGCCAGAGTTTTAATGATTAAAAATTAGTCTGTGTTTTCCATCTTAAACATAAAAGACTAGATACCCATATTAATTTCTTAATACAGTAATCAAACTAAAGTTTTTTTCTCAATATCACTCTGAGCTTTCTACTACTGTCTTTAAAATGTTGTATGACAGAATTTGTATGTAAAGAGGCTGCTCAATATTAACAGTAAAACAAAACAAAAAACATTGAAGCTCTACAAAAACATGTAGCTATATAATGTGTTAAAAATCAATACAGGGCAGTGAATAAAAGACAGCTGTCATTCAAAATCAAGTTAGTGTTCATGCAGTAATTTCCTTCATATTCTCCATCACATAATTATGATTAAAAGTATAGTAAAAATAGCAACAATAATAATAATAATAACTTACATTTTATCAAAGGGAAGTTTAAGACTAACAGTTTATATCATTAGATTCCAGTGTAAATGTTACAGATTTTCTGTGAAAACTGCGAGTATAAGATAAATATGTGGGATAATTGAAATAACAATGATTCTTTGCCTCACACAGCATCTTAGAGATCCAGTGCTTTAATGTCTGTAAAGCATTTAAAGATGTCTGAGAAAAATGTGCTTTGTAAGTGCAGAGTATTCTTGATATTCAAGCACCATGTGACAGGTTTAAGACAGACAGATATTCAAATATGATACGGTAATACTGAAGGCATATAAAAATTAAGTGAATACGAATTTATGCTCTGAAATCTGCTTGCTTACTGTTTATGTATTTATTGACCTATGAGCATTTTTACAAATGATATTTCTCTGAGTGAACTTTTGGGAACAGTTTTTTCTGACTTGAGTCTGTGGCATTCAAATGCACACATCTGCATATACGTGTGACATCTGTTATTGCTTCAGAAAACGTCACAATCAACTTATAAAATGTTCACCATCCAATATTAGGGTAGAATTTACAATTTAATCAGTCTGGTTATTTACTATGCTTACTATTATTTCTAATTCTTCATAATATTTCTAAGACATAGTGTTGGCTACAAGATCACATCATAAGATCTGATTCAATTTCACTTATATAAACCTAATAAATGTTTTTACTGCTCCATGGGACTTCAAATTAAAGTGTAAGTTCAAAGACAGAAGATGAATACCAACTCCTAGATGAGAACTGAAGGGAAACATCATAGAAGTAAACAGTCAAAAGATATAGCTGAAGATTATCTACAAGTCCATTTCTAGGATAACTCCATCTATGGTTTTGTGGCACAGTTCAGCAAATCATGCAACTATAAGTATCATTCAAAAACTGAAGTCTGTCCAAGAATGACTCACTGAATATGTCCATAATACAGTCATAAGAGTGGTGCAACATAGTAAAGGCAGACCTGATTTAGCCTTTAAGTATGTTTTTCTGACTGCAGAGCCTGTGGCTTCACAGCTCTCACCATAAATCAGAATACATCAGATGTACAAAGGCTTGTTCGCTAGCGGTTGAAAGCTGCCCACTAAAGAAAACTCTGCATATTTTAACCCACTTTTACTTTTGTTTTTAGGATTCTAACTTTATTTTAACTCCAAAGGGACTGACAGTTGTTACACATCCATTTTCATTGACATATTTTCCCGCAAAATATTTGGAATTTGCTTTTCTTTTAGTTGTAAAACTCATGTAATATCCTATCCAGTGATCCCAAAGAAGTGATTGAATATGTTGTACACTGTGAAAAATTTAGAACTTGTCAGCTTGGAAAGAAAAATAATAAAAGTGACAAACACAGAAATCACAGCTTTCAGTCAGAGTGGTGGAAGAAAGGACAGGACACCTTAATGTCTGATCAGCTTCATCAAAGTATTTACCAATCCCTACTTTTGCACATCTTTAAAATAATTACGAGAAAAAAAAAAAAAAAACCAAACCAAACCCGAAGTTATCATTTCAGTACAGACATACAGTACTCAGGCAAAAGATACATAGACATCAGTCAAATGAAATCAGTAGAAGGGAAAGAACTGAAGAAAAAAATGTCAAACTCGGCATAATGAAAGGCAACAAAAATAATGTCAAAAAGTTACAGATCAGGAGTATGTGGTTCATACTCAGGTTGTCTCTTTCCAGCTTTATTGAAGGCATCAAACCTTACAAGAAGTCATAAATAGCTATTAATTCCTTTGATAACTATGAAAAAAAGAACAAAAAAATGTTTTTTGAGCTTGTAGAACTGTCATGCATAATTCCATCAGTATCATGTACCAAATAGTGTATGGCATGGGCTGATCAACACAACTACCCTGATACCATAACAGCAACTAAGCAATATATCTTGTCTTTCTAAAATAAAGCTTGATTGTTCCCCATTTAATATATATTTCTCTCTGCTAGGGCTTCTGCACTGGTAGGGTGTACTTTAGTGTGATTTTTAAATGAATGATTTGGAATGGCAATTGTAAACAGATGTCTGTAAACTTAACTGTAATTTTATGTACCTTCTTCTGAAAACAACTTACAAGTATTTATTTTTCAAATTTACAGATAATTTTCATACCTAAATAATAGGGATTCTAAAAATATTATTCCTAGTACAGCCTTTCAAGGTTGCATTTTAGGAAAAAAATGAGCCACAGTTTACGCCTAACACAGATTTGCTAAGGCAGGCTACGCAGGCTAGACCACGTCAGTGTCTAAACAAGGTCTTGGCCACTGAAATTAAAATGGGAGATGAAGATTCTCCTGAAACCGGGTGTGGGTGGGTTACTGCATCTTCTGCAAACTGGTCAGGACAGTATTTTTTTCACATTCAGTAACCCTGGCCACCGCCGTGTCATGTCAGGGAATTCTAAAATAGGAATGGTGTAGGTAATTCATTCTCTGGGTTTTTTTGCCATCCTTATGCATCTTACCTAGTTCAGTAAAGCTTCACACTGAAAATTTTATCATATGTATAAAAAGCATACAAGTCTTTTTCCGTGTTTGCTTAAAGAGAAACTACAGCCTGCATGGTATTAATAAAGTATGTTTTTGGTTTTACATTAATTAGTGTACCCCTCAGTGATGTTCTGCAATTATGCAATTATCTGCAAAGATAATAGTTGTGCCTAATGTGCTGGAAAGAATTACACTGACTCTCTCAGAATAATGCAGTCTTGATCTTTGCCATCTGTCTTGGGTGTCCAGTGGAAGGGGCTGAACTTATCGCATCAGTAGTACCCTAAAGGAAATAGACTGGAAATACTTTCCAACTCTTGCCACTATTTTCTTACGGCACATTATAAAATCTTTAAAAAGCCTTCTCTGTCCAGCTGTTTCAAAATGAAACAAATAGATGTGCAAGATGGTATCTAGGTTTCCCATTGGATTTCCTGTCCCATTATCACTTTCAGCTCTCAGAAATTATAATCTCCATTTATTTTAGTTTTTTTTATTCTTCCTGTCACCACAGACAAGAACACAAGTCAGGACTGAGCCTCCTTCCCTGCCATGTGACATGACAGGGACATTCAGCAACATTTGTGTACAGGGCGGGTTTGTGCTCCTGTGATCACTCAGTCCTGGGAATGGCCCTGGATCACCCTATGCAGAGCTGCCCAGCAAGGAGGTAGCTCCCGCTGGTACCAGTAGTGTCAGGGAGCTAGGGGTTGATGAGCAGCTCGTGATTCTCCCCACTGGGTCTGCCTTCTGCCTTCCCAACTACAATAAATCCTTGCTTTTTCTACTTGCCTGTTTTGTGACTCTTCCTTATTTTCCTGCTATTGCTTCTAAAGACTACATCTTTCTCTAGAGTTAATCCATTCATTGACTTTTGCACATGTAGATTTAATATATTTGAGTGGGAATAGATTCATATATTAATCTGTAGATTTATATATTAGTCTGTAATATCAATTTACATCACTTCATTCTGACTAAGCTTTAAGTTTAGGGTAGTTTATCACCTTTCTGTCATTATTTCCTTCCCATGCTTCTCTTATTGAAGGGAAAGAAAGATAAAAAATATTTATTTCATACATTTTTATTCTTCACTTTGTATTTTACCATTACTTTTTCTGAGTAGGAGACTGAGTATTTTGTTTGATAAATACTTTTTAGGGTAATTGCATTTTCCTGGATACTTCCCACGGAATTTTACATCTTTCCTATATAAAACATGAATGAAGACCTAATTTGTATTCCTTGCAATTTAGATTTCTTTTCCCTCTAGATGTCTCAGGATTTTTGTTTCTCTTTTTTTTTCTTTTTTTTTTTTTTGGAGATTTCTCAGCTGGTATGGCTACACTAACTCCAGTGATATAGACAAAGATTGTGCAGAATTGGACCTTGAACTGTGAAGGTTAAAAAGTGTACTGGAAAACTAAACCTGCAGTTTCTTTAGGAATATACATGAAAAATTCTAACAGATCTTTCCTTGTTTTTAATGCAGTGAACTGAGCTCATATTTGCGCTTGCTTTTATAAGGCATGAATTATCAGCAATTCAGATGCTCAAAATCCTTTAAAGTATGCAAAACTCCTGCTGGCAAAAAAAAAAGGCAACGTGAGGGGGGGCCTGTACTGCTGCCTATCCTGCTGTCATTGTTTTCTTAAGAAGCTATTGATAGTCTTGCTTTACTTCTTACTCCTACTGTCAATGTTTCAGTAGCATCCTCCTGCTCATATTTCTCTTTAATACATTTACTCCTGTAAGTCAGATAGATAGACACTGCAATGGCTCTTTGCAGTATTTGTTTTCATGTATTCCTTCATTATGGAACTCATTTCAGCTGGACCATTAAATAACTTCTAAGCAGCAAGAAAGAGGCAGTATATCCATCACATGGTGAATACGAAGCATTTAATGCAGATCTCAAATCAATACCTTTCTTCAAATACTAATTTTTATTTATTTCTCCTCCCCAGGGCTTAGGAAATAAAATATGATATTCATGCCAGTGTGGATTTATAACACCAGGAGGGAGATGAAATAAGAGAGCTGAGCATACTGTATTAGCTATTATTCATAAACTATTTCTACTTGTCAGATGTTTGCTGTGAGGCTAAGAATGCTGTACTTCCCCTCCCTTTGTTTGACCAAAGCTGATAAGTTGCCTCAAGTTCACATATCACCACAACTGAGGACAAATTCTGTGACTAAGAGAATCATTCCTGTTTCCTGGTACACTGACTCTGTGCCTTCCTCCTAAAGAAAGCTTAGTTAATATTCCAAAGGCAGAAACCTAGACTGTCTTCATAAGCATTGAAATTTTCAAAGGAAAAAAAAAATACTCTCACCTGGGATTTTGATCTTGGTTGTCTTTCTGACATTGTTGCTATTGAGAATAAAGCAAGATTGGGCCTAGGGAGACTTCAATCTCAGCTTAGATTTCTCCAATACTTTGTCAAGTGAAGCCATTTCATATTTCTAAATTGATTTAATGTCAATATGTTGTCTAAAGTTCAAGTCAGGAAAAAGTGATGTCATATTTTTAAATATTTTAGAGTTGGTATACTTTCATCTTTACAAACAACAGACTTTCTCCACCACCCTCTCTCTCTTATCTTCCTCCAAGTCCTCTGTCCCCGTAAAACCTTATCAAAGAATTTGGCTCACGATAGTTTTCAGCTTTTGCCCACGAATAGACTTACACATGGTCCTATGTGTTATTTTTTGCAGACATAATTGTTTTAAACTATCAAGGCCTGATAGCTTTTGGCAAGCTCATATGCTTTTTCTTTTGTGCTACTTATTCTACACATTTAAGCAGCTAAAAAATATAGATAAAATTTACTTTACACATGACACAGTCAAAAGAAGGGAAAGAATTTTAATTTTTTTTTTTAGTAATGTTAAATGCGTGGACCATTTCATACTTTTCAATCTGTGAATGTGTAGCAAGACAACATTTTGAGTTACAAATGAAGAAAGATATATTCATATGTTTTCATTACTCCTCTGTGGGGGTTATTAACATTTCCAGTAAACACTCATACCAGCCGAATCATTAAAATATTTATCCAACAACATCCAGAGGTGTTCTGATTTTTTTAAAAAGAAAATCCTTAACAGATGCTACAATTAAAATGAGATATCAGGAAATTTGCCACTGGAAATAATTCCTTATGTTAATAATTTAGCATAAAACTATACAGTTTTAAAATTTCTTTGTCAGTGAAAGCTGAGTATCAGCTAAGCAGACTTCAAAAAGTAGATCTGTGGGTGGATTTTGACCATCCATCTTCCACTTTCAGGATTTCAATAGGGCAGGGTATAAGTAACCTGAAGACAACATATGATTTGGGGAAAAGTGTCTGCCAGGAGTGTATAACAATTATTAACAATCAAAATCCTTTTAAAATATAGCAATCTTTCCATTTGTTACTATTCGTTTGCAGTTGTGCTTTGGAATACCTCCCTGTGGCTTTGGAACTGCAGATACAGAGAGTAATCTCTTGACCTGCTCTACTGATTTTACCTAATGGTTGCAGGAGAATATTCTACAAACCACCCCAAGACTCTAATACTTCTAAGAGCTAAATATAAGCGCAATCTAGTTTTAAAGGTTATACGTGCTTTGATGTATATATATAGATATAGATATAGATATAGATATCCAGCAAGACCAGAGCATTATAGGTGAATAGTGCTGCGCCAGTGAAGAGAACCCTCCTGGCCCTTTATTGAAACTGGCCTGTCTGGGAAAGATGGGATAAAGTTGTGCATTAGAAGGGAAAAGCATCTTTCCCACAAAAAGAGCAGTCATGCTACTGAAAGCATCAGACTGATTTCTCTTGTTAGTGACAAATTTGTTGGCAATTGACAGTCAGAGGTGGTTCAGCCATCATGGTTTGTCACTTAACATTACTGTACATCTCCTGTAAGCCAGGATTGCAGCATGACAACATTCCCACTGAAAATTTCTTGATCACCTCAATTGTCCCTTAGTTCCTTCCATGTTTCTGTTTGTGTCAGGAGATTCCAGCATAAAACTTTAAGCATGTATCTTTAGCAAAACACTGGCAATCTAGGAACCTGTCAGGGGAACCTTATTTGATCCCACAATCTCAAAAACCCTTGGGGATATAAAATTCTATGTCCCATGTATTACTATGTCTGTAACAGTGTATACTGCTTGCAGAGGGGTCAGTGTGCACCAACCAGCTCTACTTCGTAGCTTGCTTCAGTTTCTTTCTCCCTTTTTACTCTAGAATGTGTAGAGATTTCAATCTCACAGTATGCTGTCTAATAGAATATTGCCTTAGGACTGACCTGCTCCGAAGAATAGGTCTGGTCTTGTGGTTTTGTTTTTTAGGGGCTTGTTTGGTTTTTCTTTTAAATTTAACTTTCTGCAATTCACCATGGCTAATCATCATTGCCACTATTGCATTTCATACTGATTTGCTAGTAGAAAATGCCTAAAGCAGTTTGTTTGGTGTTTTGGTTTTTTTTTTTAATACTCTCCTTCTTCACATTTTGCCTGAGGATGATAAAGAAAGGCGAGTGGTCTCTGCACTTTCTAAGATACTGCTACTTCCACAATAAATCAGAAAAAAAAACCATAAGTGCTTTGGATTGATATAGTTCAGGCTCTGTGAAGGACTTTTGCTCTCCAGTCCGTATTCTATACACAATGGAATCCATTCTGACTTTGTAGTGGGAAAACTTACTGCCTTGAGATTGAAAGGGACCCTAGCTTTTATGAAAGGACTCTCTATTTCCCATATTCCCAAGATGGAAGCTGGAGGGCTGGGGTTTGGGAGGGTCAGTGAAATAGGTTCCGTGAAATTTGTACAGTACCTTCTAGCTGAACATTTTGGAAGGAAAAAAAATAATTTCCACAGTACCATTTGCTAGCCTTTGTAAGTTCTCAAAGTTTCTCTCACTTTCTGAATATGTTACTTTACCACCATGAAGGTGGCTTGCCCCATCTATTCTGCAAAATAATCCTTTCCCTGAGGAGCTGGCAATCTCCCAGCAAAAATCTCAAGCTCTTTGTTACTTGGAACTGTGTGAAGATTGAAAACATGTCTCTGCGATTGGTCCTATCACTGTAAGGCAGGAACTATTAAGTGCTAGAAGGGATGAAATGTATGTATCTATCATGACTTTGACATCTTTCCTCATTTTTCCTTCCTAGGTAAGAAAATTCTGCATTTTCATACTCGAACAAAGGAAATGCCCTGAGGGAAAGAAGTAGTTTTCATTCTTTTTTATGCCTGCATTTGTTTTCTCTCAGTTTAGTGCCAGACTACCACAAAGTGGGGTTAATCAATTACATAGTTTCACTATTCTTAATGATACAAGGTCTTTCTAGAATACACCCCTTCTCTTGAACACACGACAATCTGGTTTGTTCCTTTTTCTTTTTTTTTTTTTTTCCTTTTCCAAATAAATGTAGTATCATCCTAAAACCCAGATTAATTAATGAGGACAAAACTGGTAGATTTACCCCAAAATGATCTAGTTTGGCCTCTGTGTATCATGACTCATTGCCACTCCTGCTTCCTAAAGTGTTTGTACGCAGCACACAGTGGAAGCATTGACAAAAGGGTAGCTGTTGCAAGTTTTGTAATACAACGATATTTTTTTAAAATCAGGAATTAGTTTCATACACTACCACTTCTTGATAACAAATACTTCATACTTGATGACCTGCCACTGAAAACTGCTTCAAATCTTTATGCTTTCAGGCCTGGTCTCATGTGATGGAGCTTCTAAGAAGCATGGGATTCTGCCATCTTCTGGAACAGCAAACTGAAGAGGTGTGCCAGGGACTAGATGATCTGTAACAGCTTCTTGAGCTTGGCTAGTTTAGGGTAATAGCCTTTCCAGTGGGAAACAACCTTAGTTTCTTGGGCCTTCCAGTACATGCATCTTTCTGCATGTGAGTTTCTGGCCAGGTGCTTTCAAGGCTTCTAGTGCTCCTGCTCCTCCAGCTCAGTAAGACAGTCTCAGAACTTCCAGAATTTCTCTCCCATATAGAAATTTACTCGGCTTTCCAGAACTTCCTGATCTGAATTTCCAGAATCCTTACCTTACCTTGTCCTTCATCATTCTGGGTATCCTAGAAATATTCAGAAGGTTTTTGTAGCTCAGTATAAAATAGGGGGACACTAGAAGTGATACCAGCTCTGATGGTGCCTCACAATTGACTTATTTTGTATTGAAAAAATCAATTACAAACAATATAGTTGTTTTCCTCTACAACACTACATCAGCTATAGTTCTAAACATAAGCGCCTATTGGTATTAGAGATGGAGGAAAGAATGAATATGAGAAAATCCATATAACTATATACATCTATTCACATAATATGGACCTTTGATACTGATCCCAGTCTCTCAGTGCTCACGCATGTATTAAGACTGCACTTTCTTTACCATGTAAGGAAAGGACTGAAAAACGGGCCACACCATTCAGCGTGGTATCTCTCAAGTTAACTCAAATGTTTACTCAATTTGGTCTGTTCCCCGACTGGTAATTTCAATCACCATAGATGCTTCACTCAGCTGATAGCAGGTTATGATCAAGGGGTAAAGTGAACTGAAGAGCTAGAAGTACATGTGTGCACCTAAAGAACACCTCTGTTAACACAGTTTAAATAAGCCATTTTGAAAGGAAAGCGTGGTTTAATGGATGACCTTGTAAGGGCCCTGGAAATACAGGACCACATCATCTGGCAGTAGTTTTACAACACCTAAATAGGTTATGCTCATCCAAGTAATATATTTACGTTGTTTTTCCCCTTATTCCAAATGCGCTTTTATGTATTTTTAGTCAAGCTTTCAGTCTCCTCATGCTGAAAAATTGCTGATGTTTTCACTCTGTAGAAATTGAGGACATTTCTGCTCTCTGTGCCATATGAATCAGCAAATCTTCCTCTCAAAAAAATTTCAACACTTTCAGAACAAAGCAGGAATAAATAGTGAACTTGTAATTTTATTTTTTTTATTCTGTTGCTGCTTCTTACTTAGAAAATGAGAGGAGAAATTAGTACAAGAATCATCTCTAGATCTTTCCAGAGCTCAGGGGAGATTTCTCTTTCTACAGCTTATTCTCCCTCAATTATTTGCATGCTTGGATTTCTTTCCTATTATAATTTTTGAGAGGAATGATCATTTATACAGGGGATCAGTACAGAAAACAAAACCTTGGCTTTTTGCAGAAAAAAGCATGAATTTCAGATCCAAAGTTTTTCTGTTAGAAAAGATAAGGAGTTTATTTTGAGTATGTTTTTTCAGATGCTTTCAGTACTTTTTTTTTCCAGCTCACTTTTCTTCACAGCACACATTTTGGTACTCTGCTTAGTTTGGTTTAGCACGTCATACCTAAAAAGGTGCCTTTTAATTTCTTGGGTTTATATGTAACTATATAGAATGAAAGTAACTATTATTTGCTAATCACTAGTGCAGCTTTTTGCTAGTTTAGGCTGCTTTGTCAAGCCAGTAAGTATCAAAAAAGGGTGTGATTTTTTTTCACATATGTATGTCACTATTTATTTGCCAGTAATTATGTAAGGCACAGTGATGTATAATCTGTAAGTGAACAAGGTACTAAGAAGAGCAGAGAACAACTGCAAGAAAATAAAGTATTTGTGACTTGCCTTCCTCAATGTTTGGGCAAGAGTATTACAGGTGATGGACTTCTGCAGAGTTGATGATCAGTACTTTTCTCAAATCATGCTCCTTTGTTGTGTAATTATTTATTTGGTTTTACTATTGAAATCTCAGGATTCCTTCCTTTCAAATGAAATAATGACATTTTGTTGACTCCTGTTTAGTTGACCATTCTAAGCCACTGTACCAGGGCTTCTGAGAGTGGACAAGTAATTTAACAGAAGTCCCAAAGAAGTTTCCTTTGCCCTATGTGAGAACTTGTTTCAAGAATTCAGGTTTCTGGAATTGATGATGGCCTAATTTAAGAAGGTCACACAACAAAAGAGGGAAGGATAGACCTAACAACATGCCATGCCAACTATACATGTGCTTCTAGGTATGAGTTCTGTTATTTGTCCACCTCAGTTTTCAATTCACAGAAAAAAACTGTAAAGGCCCTATAGCTTCTATTGTTGTAAGATCAAACTCTGGTTTACTGGATACCCCCTGTATCTCCTAGCAGTTTGGTGTATCCATTTATATCAGACCTACCACCAGTGTTAGTTTAAGGCTCAACACAAGAACCAGGGAATGTACTGTATCCAAATATGGGGAGAACAACTACATCTTACTTGGAAAGTGTGATGCTAAATAGTCTGTGATCCTCCTTGCTGGTGGCCTGTGTTTACTCATGCTCTCCTTAAGGACATGCCAGCACACAACACTAATAATGCCTGAAAGCGGCTAAGAAGATAATAGCCAGATAGGATTCTCACCAATAGCTCAGCAGTCTTCTAATCTCCAGATTTGATTCTTCCCTCATCTACACCACTTAAATCTGCAATTAATTCCGTTGACAGTGGAACCATTGCACTGGTGCATTATGTAGATAACTGAGTGGAGTATAAGGTCTTTTGCAGCAACAGGACAAACTGTAAAATGTGTCTCCAAGTCATTAACGTAAATATTGTCCTTTTTTCAGGTGATAACAATGATGTGAGCATGATCTAAGGAAGTATGAATGCAAAGACAGTCTTCACGCTTAGAAGATATTACAAGAAACAATAGATATTAAAAGACAGAGGTAACAGGAAAGAAAGTGAATATTTGAAACTGTTTTATGCTTCTTTGACACACCTTTTTTTCCCTCTGTCAGAACAACATGGCAGAGAAGAAATTAGGACTATATTTGCTGGAATTGAAGAAAAAGTGAATCTTTGGAAAGAATTTCAGTAATAACAATAGAAACTGGATGTGAGAAATTGTTAAATACATTCCAGATAAAGGGGAATAAGCAGTGAGGAGAGAGTGCACAAAGGACAAGAAGCAGACATTAGGATGAATTCACAGGTGGTGATTAATGCGTATTCAATGTGCTCATATATTTACAATGACCCTTTAATATAATAGGTAGACTAACAAATGTTTTCAAGAGTTTGTGTTAGGGACGTATGAACTTAAGCTGTTCATACCATTAGTTTTACCCAGAACAGTTTGGAGCATGTAACATTTTGTCCAAAGCCTTGTAATGGTGAGTACTTAGCATCCTTTATTTTTTAACAGAAAAGTATTTGCAATACATAATTCACAGCCAGTCTCTCAGCTGGTCTTTGATTCAACTCACAGGATCAGCGCTCTCTTTTACCCAGGTTTTGCACTGGCCTGCTAGCTTGTTTTCACAGTGTGCTATATAATCTACTGTCTTCTCCTGTTTAGTTTAAGCATTTGAGGGCTTGATCTTTTTCTTTCTTTTTTTTTTTTTTTTTTTTTTTTTTACCCCTCTGTCTTCTTACTGTAGCAGATTTCAGCTCTTTTCTAGGTCTGTTCTTATTTAGCAGTCATCTTCCAGAGGCAAAGAACAATTTCACACAAATCTTCTGCTTCTTTCAGTGTTTGCCATCCTGCACACACATTATCTTGCTGTTGCAAAGGGTCATGCATGGTGTTTTATCACATTATATGTTTTCTTTGACCTTTTTCTACTATTCATAAGAATTTAGAGTATTCTTGTTTATATCTTTGGGTGGTTACACAATCAGGTAGTGTTCTTGTGAACTTCATGTCAAACAGTATGTTAGCCAGTGACAATCCCAGGCTCAAGAGCATTGCTACATAAATTTGTTGTTTCACTTAACCCCCAGATTTTTAATGAACTGGTTTTAGTAACTATGATACTACTTTCTATGAGACCACTAGACTGTGGATACCCTGGGCTTAGAACTTTAGTTTTATACCATTCTAAAAAAATATACATGCACAAAATCAAATCATGATTGAGTGTCTACCTTTACTATAGTTGGCTTCCCACAGTTTTTATATCTGAGACATGTCCTGCAACTGTATACTTTAATAATGCTATCTGTGTCCAGTGGGATAATAATACAGAGCAAACATACATTCTTGGGTTTGCTTTTGTTGTGTCATTAGCTTCTCTAATTAGATTAAAAATGTATTTTAATTGGATCGAGCTCTTTATCATTATCTTTCTCTCAAAAAGGATACATCAGACATGCAAACTTTAGCTTGCACTTTCTACTTTCTAAAACAACAATTTTTTTCAATGTTACTTTATTAAACACCCAGTTTGCATAATATAGTAAAAGATTATTTGCCCAGTACATAATCAGTTCTCCTTGTCTATGTTCTATGTCTAATTTTTTCTCATAGTTTTAACTCAGGTATTTAGTGTGCTGTCTTACGCACTAGTGTCCTGCTCATATGTCCTGCTCAGCTGGAGGTCTGATTCCACTCACAAGCTGCCTTTTGAACAACGCCTAGTAGTTACACATTCCTGGCAATAATTCCTCTTGCTGTTTTGCTCATGTACTCTTCTCTTCTGGATTTTTTTCTTTTCTCTATATTTTGTAAAGTATCTTTCTTTCTAACAAGCATATCAGCTTTGTACAAAGGCAGGACATTGTTTAGGCTTCATGAAGAGACAAAAATCCTGCTTGAACATTTTCTATCGCTCCCCACAGTTCTAGGAAGTTCAGCCTGTATTTGAGTACTATATTCTCCTCTTACTACCTTACTACATAGGAATAATTTCACCCAGTCTCGGTGTTTACAATGTACATCCTTCTCTCCAGTACAGTCATCCAATCTCTCACTGTAGCTAATGCAGACCAGGTATAGTCAATATAATCTAAAAGGCAATTCATCTCATGGTAAGAAAGACACCAAAACTTGATCCAATTAACCTCCCTCCAAGCTATACTCACTAGTCTGCTTTTCTCAGCTTTTGTAACACTTCAAAGTTGCTGAGAGAATACCTTTATAAACAGGAAAAAATATTAATTTGCTAACCAATTGCACTGTAAGGTTGTTCACTTGCCCATCCAAAATCTTCCATCAGCTTGAAAAAATTTGATAGCTATTTTGTTTGAGACAATCATTTCAATAAACCCTTATCCTGGTTGCAGACTTTCAATCATAATCTAGTCTTGAATTAGGAGTCTTCCAGATCAGTGGCCTCAAAATTATGAAAAACATTTCAACAAGTCTTCCTCTTTTTCTGTTCCTCATATGTAGCTGATATCTTAAAGAGGAGAATATTATTGTCAGTAAAGTCTTTTCCAAACTTCTGTGTATCAGTTTGATAACTGACCTGTTCTTTTTCCTTGGCTATTAAAAAATCCTGGAGATTTCAAGCCACTGATCTTAACAAGGCAGAATGACATACTTCATATTTTTAGTACTTTCACTTAACTTCATGAAGTGATACAATACTGATTTGAATCTCTTAATCCATTTGCTTTATTTTGGGCAATTTAAGCCTTATTAGAAATTGATGCTTTTTATTCAGGAACTTTTCTTTGTGCCTGACATTAAATTCTTCTGGTTTTATGCATTTTTCTTACACCTAAGCTTGTAACTTTGGCTTCTCACTGAAACTCTTCTCCATATAGTCAAGTCAATATCAGGAAGAACATAAATGAGAGCCCAAATCAACAGGAAGAACTAGAGTTTTCAGGACCTACCCATGAAAACAGAAGAGACAGATTTACTGCCAGGTTATACTGCAAGTAGCACACAAATATTTTTTCAGATACAGGTACCATAGCATAACTGCTCCAAGAAAGTCTTCTTGACTGGGATCCATTCTTAGAGGAAAAATTTGGTGTGATAGTTGTTACTAACTTATAGCTAAAGCATGGCCAGGTAGGTATATGTTTTCACAGCATCACAGAATGGTCAGGGTAGAAAAGAACCTCTGCAGATCATCTACTGCACCCCCCTGCTAAAGCAGGTTCACCTAGAGCAGGTTGCAGAGAGTTGCACCCAGGTGGGTTTTGAATGTCTCCAGAGAAGGAGACTCCACAGCCTCTCTGGGCAGCCTGTTCCAGTGCTCTGGGACCCTCAGGGTAAAGAAGTTTCCCCTCATATTCACATGGAACTCTGTGTTGCAGTTTGCACCTTGTCCCCTTGTCCTGTTGCTGGGCACCACTGAAAAGAGCCTGGCCCCATCCTCTTGACACTCTCCCTTAAGATATTTGTAGACATCGATAAGATCCCCTCTCAGTTTTCTCTCCTCCAGGCCAAACAGGCTCAGCTCTCCCAGCCTTTCCTCACAAGGGAAATGCTCCAGTCCCTAAGTCATCTTTGCAGCCCTCATCTTTGTTTTCCTGCTTACCATACTTTCAGCTTGTAGCACAGGACAAAGCCAGATTCATAAGAGTGATACTGTTGTTTTCTTCTCAAAAACTAAGTGATGAGCTAGTCCAGCTTGTTACTTCTATGGAGATTTCTGTAAAAAGTAACAAACTGACTATTTTAAAACTTTCAGAAAATCTCAAAAGAAACTAATTGGGACCACATAGTAATTTAGGCTATCTATAGTCAGACCCAGAAGAGATAATGTATCCTTTGGAAATAGAGATCTATGGTATACAGAGGGTCTTTCTAGAGGTCTTCCCTTTTTTAATCTTTGAAAGTTCAAAAGACTGCAATTGTAAAAGATTACTATTTCTCTGCTTATTTGCAAACAGAACTTGGGAGCAAGGTTTCAATTTCAGCTATAAATGATAAAATCTCCCAACCATTTCTTCCCCTTTCAAGTATAAAACTTTAAACTATGACTTTTAAAAAGTCACAAAACCAAATCACACTCTCCAGGAAAATGCCATAAGAATTCAATGGAAACTGCAGAGGAAGAAAAGCTAGAAATTGTTTTGAAGTGGTTTATTTTTAATCAAGCATTTTACTGTTCTTCACTGGTCTGGAATTCTCTTGAGTCTAGAACATAGTAAATATAAAACATTGAACACTGGAGAATGTTTAAGTGCTCATAAACACAGTAGTTGCAATGTTGTATTGAAAAAACACCCTCAAAGGTAGAGGTCTTCTTTGTGTATACCAATAACCAGATGTTAGACTATCTCTTTTGCAGCAGTAATATCTTTGGATAGTACTAGACCATTTGCATGTTCAGTGAATGAAAAAAGATGATCTATAGATAGATTTTGGTACCCCAGTGTTTTCACCTTTCAATTTCTGTGCACCACATTTTTGAGTGCTGTGTTATTGGTGCCAGTTCTGCAAACTTCAAAAACTGCAGAGGTGCAAGTTTGTCATAAAATACATTCAGAACCTGGAAACTCAAAAGATGTTTCTGAAGTTGTACATGTATGAAGGCCACAGGTTAGCCTGTCTGAATTCTGGTGCTCGTAGCAAAGCCCGGTGAAGCCTACATGTCCTATGAATCCAGATAAGCCATTAAAAATTTTGTTCTCCTATACGGAACACCTCTGCCAGTAGGTACTCTTACATATTTCAGTGCAAAATCTGAAATTGCAAAATCATATTTGACTATTGCTTGGTGGTTTTACAATAATGTAAAAGCAAATTAGCCTGAACTTATTTCATAAAGGATTGTGGTCTCATCAGATGTCATAAATTAAGTTGTGCTAGGTCAGTACTTTGTTAGGAGTAATACATATGTGCTTCAGGAAAAAAAGACCTGAAAAAGAATTCGGTTCTCAGCATGACACAGACTTTTTGTTGTTCTTGTTTGTCCTTAGGCAAGATATAAAGAACTTAGAAAGGTAAAGGTAGATCCCTGTAGCTTTTGAGAACTTCTCACTCCCACCCACATTACTCCCTGTTTCTCTGAAGTGGAGCACAGAAAGCTGTCAGGCATGTATGTTATACAAGATCTCTCAAAACAAAATCAAAAGTAGAATACTGAAAGGAGACAGATTTAGAACTGGCTGAGAAAAAAATGAGCAATGGCTACCTTGGAAAACAAAAGCCACCTGACATTCCTCCCAAAACCACTGCCTCCCAAAGCTAAAACCATTCAAAGATACATGAAAATGCTTCTTGATGTTTGGAGCATACAGCATAGGTTGAGAGAATAGCAGAGGGAAGACAATCAAATACTGATTTTTAGCCCACAGTCCTAGGCTTGATTCTGTATTTTACATCTATGTAAACCTGACTTTTTGCAAAACTTTGCTGAGTAGTTATTAGAAGCAAAGTCTTCCCCATTTCTAAATAAATTTGTCAACCATACAAGTCCAACAACTTTATTTCATGCGATGTCTCTGTTGACTTGTTTGCCTAATAGTGACACTGCTCCAAGAGAGGAGACATTCGCATGCCTTAGATGACAGCCTGCCATTGCTGAGCTGTCTTTGAATACTACCTTGCTTTTGTTAGCACAACACAGAGAGTGTAGACTGGCAAACCCCTAAGAAAGAAGGATCGTGGCAAGTTAACACTGACTAACTTTTGGAAAAATCTGTGGGTTTAAGAGAACTGATCAAATCAATGTCAGTACAGGCAAAACTTATTAATGCGCTTCTTGCATTACTTGAATATAATATTCGAAAAACAAACACACAAAAAAATGAACAAACATGGTTATAGGTGCAGGTTACTTACCACAACAGTGTATTTCCTTAAGTTCCTCACTGTAAATTTAGCCTCACCCAGGGTTATCAGCTGAATGAAGCTTATTACTAAGGTAGCTAAGAAAGCCCAATTATTTAAAGCCTATGCATTTAATTGCTGAGAAAAATCAACTAAATGCCGAACGTAATTTTCTAAATGAGAAAGGAATAAGAAATGCCAGTGATAAGTGTATTGTCTTCATGACAGCATCTAATTGCTGACCCTATAATCCTATTGTGCCAAACGACAGCGGATCTTACTGATGAACTTCCTGATTCTGGGGAGCAGAAATGAAATTAAAACCTTGGATCAGACTGCTCTCGGATCAGTGTGTTTACTGATCTTGATGGGCTTCATCCTGGAAGATGCTGAGAGCTGCTGTGAAGCATAGTTTGTGTGTATCTTCCAGTAGAGAGCTGACAGCCTCCAGCATCTTTCATAGACCCCCCAGTACCCTGCAGAATGCAGCTTCCTATCCAGGGCTTAGAAAACAGCTTTGGGACTGATTACAGTGTATTGTCTCCTTCCTCAGCATTTAGCATTGATGTCATCTGTCTATAAACCTTATCAGATCAGGTCAATTTAAAACTAAAACCCTGACAAAAACAAGCTCAAAGTGAGTTCTACTTTTTTTTTTTTTTTTTTGACTGCTACCTTACATTCCTCATGTATATACAACCTGTATGTCATATGGCTTACATACAGTGTGATGTAAATGCACATACATGTTAAATCAGTCTTTATGGGCTCATATATGCTGCTTCCGAAATAGTATGTTATCACACTGTACAATACATTGTACATTAACACTGTGTTAATATATATGAATTAGTTAAAAATAGAAAAAAATATCGACAGGTTAGCAAGTCAACTCATTAAGCTTAAATCTCCCTGACCCTTAATTTAGCCAATGAAACTTAATGATTCCCACATTATTAGCCTAAAATTGAAGACATTAATTAGTAGGAGACTGTCATCTATAGGACCAGTATAGTAGGAAGAAAACAGAAAAGTGAATGTTGCTCCTTTGCTTATTCTCCAGAAGACTGTGTATAGACAGAAACACAGTATCTGTAACTGACCTAATATTTCACTAATTATACATTAGACACACACTAGATGATTCAAATTGCCTTCTTTCTTAGCATTTTTTTCAGGTCAAAACTTGGTATGTAAAGCAACATATTTCAGTGATTTATTCATATGCTTCAACTTCCCTGGTGAGTATAGTCCCTTTACATTTCTTTCCTTGACCTCAAATGGAACAATTAACTGAAATTTTGCAAATATTTGGGAACCAAACATCGGATCAATTCAAATCTCATCAATCTAATTATTTTGGGTTTGTGCTTTTAAAATACTTAATTTGGTTTGATTTTTTTATATTACTAATTATCATCCTAATGAAAAGCTATTTCTAAAATATGTGGAACTCTTTTTGAAATATGTGGGGTCTGTCTGCTTCAGAAGTCTGTCAGAATGTTTTCTAAATGGAAAATTTATTAAAACAGATTCTTGGTTTTGATGAAGCTGTGTGTTCCATAAAAAAATTGATCAAAATATTCCTGAGCAGCTCCACTGTGAAGCTTTATTAATGTTTGATCAGCATTTTGAGAGCTTAGCTATAGAAGTGTAAATTGCTCTGAATATGATGATTAAAATCTCACAGCACAAAGTGACAGAAACAAAAGTTAAATAAAAGCAGAGAGGTGACAGTGAAGATGAAATTATTCTGTTACTCAACAGTCTTGAAATAGGTGTGTTCATGAGGTAGAATTTTGACCCATCATGCGCAGCAGAAGAAATAGGAAACATGGTCAGAATGACTACAAATACCAAAATTAAAATTAAATTATACATCAAATAACTCTGGTAAACACACAATGTAATTAAAAAAGATCAAGTAGATGTTATGAAACACATTGTTTCCAATATCAAATAAATCAATGTCTCAAAGAACCGTTAAGGGCATATGTGGATTTCACACTTTGTTCTAATTAAACTAGAACATGTGTAGTTATTTCATATAGACCAGTCATTTGTTGCTCTAGGGAAATGCTTTGTGGCAGGCACTTGAGTTCAGCAAAGGTTTCCTCATACCACAGGCATGAAACTAAGACAGTACAGACAGAAAGCATAATAAAACTGTAAAACTCTTCCTCACATGCAATCAGATCACAAAGATGTTGCACTTTAAAAAGCATAAATATTATAATCCACCTACGGTTGGCTGTAATTGGTGCTTTGCAGGTGGGCAAAACACTACTAGGATGAGAAATTAAACACAGGTCCTTTTGGTTAATGGAGGTGGACTGGTGGTAAGAACTACCTGTGTTTCCAGAATAGCAGCCTAGTTCTCCAAGTACTGCAGTCAATTGACTTTTTTTTATCTGACACTGTAAGAAAGGCTCAAGCTTTGGTCCTAGCTGCACCAAGTATTTGCCATCTCCATACCAACTGTAATCCACAGCAGAGGGACAGTGCCTTCAAACAACCACAGCTCCTCTGAGGATTAAAATATGCACTATCTAAATGAAAAGTAGGCAGTAATTTTATCAGTCACAAGTGTGAGGCTTCTTCAGGAATACAACGGTGTCTATTCTAACAGAAGTCAAACAAGCATTGTATTGCATTATATGATATATAATACATAATATTATATATTTTTATATATACTGTACATATATATATGTATAGTATAAAGACCACTGGCTGGTTTGATATGCATTTTCAGGGAGATACTGCAGACTGATTTACCTTTCTGCTTGTCCAAATACTTAGAGGCTTAGTAATGATCCAGAGAAGGCTTTTTGGTCTACTATCTGTGATTTATCCAGCATTTTATTACACATACAGCAAACCACTGACAAATCACCTTTTTTCCAAACACTGGTATTCTACTACATAACAGCACATTTAAAGCTAAATTGGAAACTCATCTCTTGAAAATAACTAGTTTAAAGAAGTCCCAGTTGAGTTCATTTATTCTTCGTTTTCTGTTTTGCCAAAGAAGAAACATAGCAGACAAAACGCTGGAGCATTTACTAGCTGACTTTCCAGTAAGAATGACACAGTTTGTCCAGAAATGGCAAGTGCCCCAGTTTATAGTCTAGCTGCCAACCCTCTTTACTATTCAGAGTCTAATGTCTGCACAATTATCAAAGGCAGACACTTGTTTCTGTTCAGTCAGGCAAAGAAATACTCCAGTTAGTACAGCCTCTTTCCCTTGGGTTTTTCAAAATTATTCCAAAACTCATGTTATTTAATAAATAAATAAATAAATACAGAGATTTAAAAGCTTTTCTATTTCTTTTCTATCAGACAATGCTAGATTAATGAGCTGCTTTATGTATTTGACATCACGGAACCATTTAAACCCATCCTTTAACACTCATTTCTGTGAAAAACATATAACTGCTTCTTATCATACACTTGATATTTTGATTGGTGGAGGAAGAAATTACTGAAGATACAATGAGCAAAATTGATTTGTTGTTATCCCCATGCACCAATAGGATTGAAAATTCCATCTTTTATTCAAATAATATGAAGCCCAAGTTTGTAAAAAGGCCATGTCCTGATCAAAATACAAGGAAAAAAAGTCTAAAAATCTGATCTCTGCTGAACTCCTTATGTGATTGCTTAACTTTAGCTTCTACAGTGCAAAAGGCAATGATTATTATTGGTCTCAATGCTTCAGCACATATTTACCCAGAGAATTATGCCATAGCTGTCAAAAATCTCCATGCGATAGGGATTCCTCAGCTGGTTCCCACTGCCTGTACTTTTATGCTAGCAACGCATGCACCATTTATTTTGATTGGATAGAAATGTTAATTTGAGAAATGCAGGTATTGCAGCATAAGCTCTGTATAGGTAATGGGTAAAAGTAAGTTATTTTGAATATAAACCATTACTTCTGTTTTGGAGATAACTGAGGTAAAATAGTGCATTTTTATTTGTTTAATAATTCAGGAGGTATTTAGTAAGAAATAATAACAAAAAATTATTTTGAGACTCCATTAAGTCAGTCAATTAGCCAGATTCTAAATACTCTCCTGAATACATTCTAAAATGTTCAACTTTATTGTTTTACTGAATTGGAGTACAATGCCTTACTAAAACAAACATATCTGTGTTCTCTGGAACTCAGAGGGGTTCAGGGCTCCAAGCATCCATAAGATCCACATAAGTTAATTAAAAATGTTGAAGCATCAATGAAGTTCATTAATAATTGAAGAAAAGAATAAAACAGGTAACAGCCCTATGTGGTCTTGTCTTTGTTGTCCAGCTACTTCTACAACGTGTTATGCTCCTTTGTTCCTTTCTAGAACTATATAAATCCCTGTATTGATTTTACTGGTATTTTAGTGCCTAAAGTTTGAAGAAAAGCTAAGACTTAAGAATTATCAGGCTCTAATACCTTTACTCAATAATTTTTCCTTCTACTCACATTTTCCCGTGGGGAAACCACTAGGATTGAACTAGGCCTTATGTGTGGACAAATGCTATTCATTTTCAGTAAGATTCTAGTCTCAAAAAAAGAGAATAACTGAAGATTTAGCCTGTAAAGGTGGTGCTTGGAATCTCTCAGGATTTGACCCAAATATGTAAGCCCCTTTTAGGAGTAAATTTATTTTTTCTGTTAGATGATTTATTAAAAGAGAGTACTGAGTAGTAGTAAGCTGCGAAGAGACCCCCAAGGAGTTTAAATAGAAACACACCCATCATTGATGATCGATTCCCCATTAGCAAGTATATTTTTAGAGCTACCAACCACTTTTTAATTTGTTGAATATGAGCTATTCAGTGCATTTTTCCACAAGGCTTTTGAGCTGAGACTTTCAGTTATGATTTCTGTTTCCTCTGGAGTTGATTCAGTTTTACACAATTTTCTTACAACCATACAAAAGCAGGGGGCAATCCACCTAGTATCATTTTTTTGAGCCTAGTCCTTAATTTTAGATCAACAGTGAGATGAGTCAAGTAGACAGAAGCTAATATTCAGTCAGCCTTAAATCCAACAACGCACAGCCCCACAGAGAACTCTTCTTTTACAACTTACTGTTCTCTGTCTCTCCCTCCCAAATTAAGATGCTTGTCAAAGTTTCATTAATGTACAACATAACTGGAAAAAAAAAATGGACATTTTGTACATTACTCACTACAATGATAAGCTGAAAAATCAGCTGGTGGTTATAGTGAATATTCTATAAAACTTTAAAATTATATTAGTTTAATCAAAACTTTTATTCTGTTCTTGATAGGAATAAGAGAGTTCTTGTCTAACAGCTGTGTCCATATGATATGGAATAGGAATGGAAGTGGCAAGACTTGTGAGGAAGCTGCTTAGGAAATCTCTTGGGGAAAATTAAACATAAATTAACAATTCACTGTGCTTTTAAGAGATGGCAACACAAGAATGAAATTCCAGTGTATCAAGTTTCTCATGTTACAGCTATTCATACCTTCACTTTTCTAAGAGAAATAAGAGTAAGAAAGCAACTTCAAAGCCTGTGCCTCAGAAATGAAACATAATTTCTCACTTTTCAATGAGCCTTATAACAAAGCTACATATATTACATTTTGTACTTGTGCAAGTACAAATGGAAACTGGAACTCCTGCTAACTTAGCTTAGTGGAAATTTTATTGCTTGTGATACCCTTTACCATAAGATAGGAAGCCATTGCTCTCAGAACTTTTATTCACTGAAAACTACATTTGCATGCTCACTGAATTTCATTCGAACATTTGGATAAGTTGGGCTCATATTATATCTTGAAGCTTCTAACATTCATATTATATAGGAATAACAAAGACAAAATGCAGACAAATGGACATGTCTTACAAAATATTCAAGAATCCCCTAGAAGATAACAGCAAAAAGGAAAATCTCTGACAAGGCATATAAAAGTAATTGTTCTCTTGGATATCTTCTTGACTGTTTGCAATATCTGTCATACTTCAAGCTGGAAGTTACCAAATTTAAGAGAAACAAGCTTCTTGGGAAGTCTTATATTTAAGAGATGAACTATTGAATCCTTTAGGTGTTTTTCACAGGCATTCACGTGAATTGTTTCTTTGCAGAACTACGGAAAACTAGGGATTGATTGGACCTATTCCAACCCAAGCTGCAAATACCTGTAGTTGCAAGGAGGCATTATGCCAGCCCTTTCATATTTGGAAATAGCAAAATCAACTCTTTGTGGGGATGCATTTATGCTTAAAAAGCACACAAGAATCCTACTTCTTTTCCTTTTGTATTCAAACCTCAGGAGTACACTCTGTCAGACAAAGCTAATCCAAACAGAGAGCATTGTAAAACTAAGCAATTGCATGGTGCGTTACACAGGCATCACAAAAGCCATTCTACTTTCCTGTGTGCCACATCAGCATCATTACCAAATGTTAATAACTGTAGGTTTTTCCTGTTTGATTTGAAAGATGGCTTTTGCTTTCCAGGTAAGTTGATCCTCCTTAGGTAGGGAAAGAAAAAAAAAATGGATCCAATTCTGATACCAGCTAAGTGTAAGTAAGATAAGAAATCCATGTAAGTTAAATAATTTTCTTCAGGATTACACACAGCTTTAAGTCATGGGAGCCCTTGCAAGTTAGATTTGATCTTCCAAATACCTACACAGACACTTTGCACAAATAGGTTTTCTGGTTGCAAATACTTGAAATCTTGCTAAAATTGTGTGAATAAGGGTTTGTAGAAGGAAGCTGTTAAACTACTTACTACTCACCTAAAGACTAGACATTTTATAGGAGAGATCAAGAAATGCTGTGTACTTTGGTTTGACTGACATCATGGCTCTAGGTTTGTAATACCTTTAAAAAAACCCTCACAACCTGAAACACTGAACATAGAATCCATGTGTTTGTCCATAACTTCAAGACACCTCAGTGATACCCATATCAGTTCCCCTCTGCTCCTTTCTAAAATTAAAAACAGAATACAAAAATGAAAAACAAAAACAAACAAAAAAAAACACACAAAAAAAAAAAAAAAAAAAAAGAGCTGATTCAGGGTCACCTTAGGGAATGCACTTCCACTGATCTGCATGAGATACCTGCATTTATTTGGCAAATTTTGAGAATGGAGGGAAGGTAAATATCAATAAGGAACTACCATACTTGATTTTATGAACTGTTTTTTGATTTCATGTTATGAATGTCTAGTGCTCAGTAGAAATTACTGAAGACTTCTGTTGCTGTTCAGTTTATAATTTGTGGGGGTTTGACCTTATGAGGCAGTTTCAGAGTGTCTTTCTTTTTTACATTAATATAATATGTTTCACTCTGAAAGACCCTAAATATTCAAGATTCAATTTGCCCTCAAGTGAAATAAAGGATGATGTAAGGTGGAAAACAGTATTTCCTTTAACTGCTTCAAAGCACATTGTAGGACAAAACACACAGAAACTCATGATAACCAGCCAAAGGTACAGAGTTTAGTTACTTATATCATTGGGGCTAACTCTGTTACCTTTTAAAAATATATAAATAACCTCGTGGGAGATTTCTGATGCTTACTCCTTTACACCTTTATACCTTTACAATTTCTTCCATTAGCTACCTTTAAAACATAAGAAAAATCCCCCATAAAAATTATTAACTCTTTGAAAAGCTTCCTCTGCTGTCAGAGCCTCATTTCATTATGAGGTTGAAAAGAAAGGGGAAAAAACCCCCACAAACAAACAAGGAAAAAAACCCAAACCCCAAGATTGCTACTTCAGCTCACATAACATACTTAAGTGGTCTTCTTTCTCTGCTTGTCACAACCTGTCTGACACATAGATTGTAAGCTTTCTGAAGCAATTATGTCCTTTGTTGCTTGTTTATATAATGCTTAACATTGAGAGGAAGGGCAGGATGCAGGGGTTGTGCTTTGTTCCTACCTACACCACAATAAACAGTACTACAGCTTTGTCAACACCCTTTGTTTTTAAAATTATCTGATTGGTAGCACTTAGAGTAGAACACAAAGTCTGAAGATTTTTAGCTTTATGTCAGGCCATTAATTCAATAAACTTACTGACTATATTGTTGGTATTGCTTCCTGCACTTCCTTGATTTTTCTTGTGGGTGTTGCAGTCAAATAGCAACAAAGTCCAGCCTTTAAGGTTTTGAGGGAATACTAGCCTTATGTAAATGTACTGATTATTCTACCAGAGGAGCCCTGCTTTATACAGTTCAAATTTTCAAATTTTTGCTAAGGGTGAAAATTGCAGAACTTCAGTAGTCCTTACCATTATAATTGCTAAAGCAAGTAAAAAAGTTATTTAAGACCTTGAGAATTCTTGCTATTTTATTGCTATTGTTACGTTCTTCAGTCTCAAAGACAAACATCTGTTTGCCTTGGCACATTGCAGTAGTTTTCACCCTGAAAACGCTGAACTGCTTTTGCAAATTTATGATTAAGCTTTTGTCATTTCAGTGGTGGCTCAGCTATAATATTGAGCTGACTGGAATAAAAAGTTGTAAAAATGATTTACTACAAAATACTTCTGTTGCAAGCAATGCCATCTCTTTTCCATCCTCTTCTCCTACATTTATCAGACTAATTCAAAGTTTCCTTCAGTTTTTAAGTCTTCTGATCTAGTGGTAAAATAATATGTGAATCTGGAAATACTAACAGGATGAATTGAAAAAGCTAACAGTGGCAAAGAACATCTTTTCTCCAATAGGGGAATCACAAATAAAAAAAGCAAGTTAAATGCTCTATTTTCCAAAACAGAAATGGGTAAGGATTAGTGCTGGTTTAACTTGTGTAATACATTGTTGACATGATCATAAAAACTAACCTATGCCAGTCAGCATAGCCAGCTTTCCAAACTGGAGACACAAAATGTAAAATGACAGAATGACATCTGGCGAATGACTTGTCTTTGTTGCATCATTTCTCCCTTTAAAATAGATATGAATGATGTTATTAAAAGAACAGGCTTGAAAAGCCCAATAGTATTTTAAAGGAAGTATTTTTTATTTTTTGCCAACTCCACTGAAGGAATCCTGCTTTAATATCTAGTTGAGCTGTCCTAGCATCTGGAACACCAAAGCTACAGTGTTCTGCAAGTAGTGTACTGACCCATCACAGGGCTGGGACAGATGGAAAGCCCAGAACGGCCAGCCCTGGGCCAGGCATGCATGACAGATCCACACTATATCTGAGAAAGCTGTGGATTGCTGAAGGTTTGAAATCAACTTTGGAGCTTCAAGGTCAAGTGAACCAATTCAATCGTGTTCTGAAGAATGTTAGTTTGAATTCATACTGCATTTTCAGAGAGTTATCATTAAGCATTTTTAATCCATGTTCAGAAAAATATGTGTAGGTGTGATTTTTTCCATTTGCAAAAGATACCATATCTTGATATACCTGTACAATTTTGGACACAAGTCCTCTGGGTTAACATCAATGAGCAATTTAGTGTCCCTTTAAAAATGATAGTCAGTTAATATTGATTGATATGGAAACAGAAATTTACTTCTGTTTCAAAAGCTAAAGCTCATGTCACTGAGCTTTCATGTAACAGTTACTGAAACTGAGATAATACTGAGACAGCCTACGTATCTCTCTGCAGTCTTATCTCATACTGTAGGATATCTAAATACCAGAACTACCTTATTTACTGTTCAATGATGTCAGAAAAAATGGTATTTAACAAAGCAAGGTAAGTAGCACTTCTTTCTTCCCCAGTAGCCAGGGACTTCTGAATCCTTGATCTTTTCATTTATGCCTCTTGGAGATATACAGTTATCGAGTTAGAAGATGATTGTATTTCCTCCATACCCAAGCTGAGCCTGGTAAAGATCTCTGTCACGTGAACTTGGTGGTTTAAATCTTCACTAGCATTGCGCTATTTGTACAGTATTCCTTTGCACAGTATAGCCATTCCTTCATTTCCAGCATTAAAATTCCTTAGTTGACATTCTAGGCTGATGCAGAATAATTTTGGACCTGTTTTTAGGTAAACCTCCACAGCTAGCTCTAACAGGCCTTTCCAGAGGCTTCAGTAACACTATCTGTGGAAGAAGCATATACCTGCACACCATAGTTTGGAATTGAGCAGTGAAAACAAGTTGTACCTACACTGCACAGCTTCTATGGATTTGGATTAAATTTTGGATTAAACACCTATTCTGCATGTAAGGAAAGCACTCAGATGTACTTCAGCTCTTCTACTTCTCTCACCAAAGGAACTACCTATGTGTCAGGGAGAATCTCAGCATTTATTTATACCAATACGTAGACAGTGGGGACAGTTGAAGGACTAGAATACCAATAATACATAGGTCTATGACATACAGCTGCACTAAGGTGTAGCATCTAATGGATTGGGTTTTGCACCAAAAAGATTTTTTTTAATTTATTTATTAAACCTAGCATGAGAAAGGATTTACTCAGGGGACAGATCTATGGTCCATTGCTTTGTCTGCTCAAAGGCACTGATTCACAGCTTGGGTGATTGCTACAAATTTCTAAAGTTCCAAGATGTTCTGAGGCAGAGCAAATGTCCACTGCTCCCCCAGTTAAGGAAATTCATACTATTCATTTGCTCATTAAATACAAAAAAGGAGTCTGATTCTGTATTTTACAAGATTCATGGGCTCTTGAATAGAAAAATCCAAGTTTCAATATAATTACTTGCTCTTTTATATTAATTGCTTTGGAATTTGTATCTCTTACCCACGGGTTCTTCCTATTACAAAATCATACATAGAAAACACACGCAGAGTATATCATCTTCAACATCTTCTGCTTCACATTTCCTTACAACTTATAGTTACAATCATTAATTAAATAATAAAATAATTCAATAATACATTTAATAAATTTAAATAATTAAAACTCATAACAACTTATAGTTACAGTTGACTATTGAAAGCTGAAAGTTCAAATACTGAGAGAGAGCAGAATATGGGGTTCTTGGCCTACACATGAGCATTCCACCCACACAGCTTCTGCTGTCTTCCGTAAAAGAAAGTAATCTTAATACAAAAGTTTGATAGTGGAATTAGCAACTGACTTGCAAACCATAATTAAATCCTGTATCCCAGAGAGAGACCAGTATTTAGGAAACAAGACTCCTGTTGGCATTTCCTTCTCTTAGTGACTACAATTTTCATTATTCTTTTGCTTAGATATCTATGGCGACACATGTGGCCTCATTATTATGAGTGTGTACAGAAAAGGACGTGATATAGAACTTAATTTTATGAAACACTTCCACAGAGCTAATTTTTGACTTATCAGAGATTATTATTGTCTTCAGAAATATATATTTATTGTTGTTCTTACTGTTTGAACAGCAACATGTACAATACATTGCCAAGATAACTCAAAGAAAATCTGAACATTTATGCACTGACTATGCATGATTTGGATCAGACTCCAGTGAAAACTTAATAATGAACTACAGCTGCTATCAAAAGTGCTATGTAAATGTTCTAATTTAATATAACATGAAGTTTCTTATTCAAAAGACAACGCATAATCCAAAAAAACCCTTCACAACCTTTCTGATGTGGTCCCAGTACATATAGTCCTTATTTTCCAGAGAATCATCTGTCTCAAAGTGAAATTCATGTCTGTGTGGATAGGCAGCATAAGGCCTGTGAACTACTTACCATAACTCACCCCCCTAAATTAAAATTTAATTGGAATGTAAGTAGTGTATTTGTCTTCTGCTAGTTCCAAGAACAATGGTAAGCCTTGCACTTTACCTGAAAATTCCTTTCTGTATGCTTACTAAACAGTTAAATTTGACTTACATTGTTCCCCATTTCTGTCTCTCATCTGCTACATTTAATGATACACAGAAAAAGAAAATCGTGAGCTGTTGAAGACAGCGATTCAGAAGACAGAAATAAATTTTTGTTTAGTACCCTGCCAGTACTGCCATTGTGAACATTAGCAACCAAGAATCATCAGTGCCAGAGCCTGCAATGGATTCAGTCCAGGGCTCCAGATCCCGAATCAGGCTGTTGTTGACTCTCTGTTAATATATAAATCATCTACTGAAGCATAGCCAGTCAAAACAGAATACCATTTGTGTGCACGTGAAGGTCCGGCTGTTCCTGCCAAGAGTGACTCATGTTTAAGGGGCACAAAGAAAAAGAGGGATCAAAGTGGATATTTAAGGTCTGATTTTTTGTTGCTTGTAGCTTGTACCAGCATTTCTACCTGAGCAAAATACTGCTTGATTGTTCAGGAAGTTAAAAACTTGCTTACATTGAAGTAAAAACAGTACAAATGTTTAAGGAATGGAAGCTCACGTTCACAAAATATGCCTGTACATAAAAAAAGACTGTATAAAAATGATTAGGATATGTAGATGAGCTAAGAATGAATGCTTTTATTATATTTTCTGTATTTCATTGCAGGAAAAAAAAAAGGTTTTATAAATTGACTTGTACACTCATCGTTTTTCCTAGCTGCTGTACTAACAGAAGAGAGCAAAACAGAACCTCTTTCTGTGATCATCACATGCATTGGCAAATGCAAGCACTATGCTGCTTATGACATACAGTACTGTAGCAGACAAAAATGTCTCTCAGGATTAGAGACATATTTGTGGTAACAGCTGTACATGCCTAACAAAGATATAGCCTCTCTGTCTGAAAACTTACCATCTAATTCCTCATCACCATGTAAAAGTTCATCACTTACATTCATTGTATCTCCTTAGCAACTATCCTCATCTTGGAATGCAGATGACTACTCAAGTTTAGCTGAAACTAATTCCCAGGCAAAATAAAATAATCAGAAAAAGTATTTTATGATTCTTTTTTACCACAGAGTAAATGGACTATTCATGCATCCCTGTATTAAATTGCATTAGTTTAATTCAACGTCTTAGCTTCTGACAGCACCTCTCAATATCTCATATAGACAAACAACAACAGATGAGAAGCAAACAGGTGGAAGAACCCACCAGATAAAATGGCCAGCACAGTAATCTGTGGACACAATAAAACAGGATCTTGATCCAGAGTCATTATATTCAATGAGATTGCCATTGATTTCAAAAGTAGGATGAATTCCTGCTTCCTATTCTTGCCATTAACTTGAATTCTGGATGATAATTGACTCTATCAAAGTCCCTGTGTGCTCAAATATGACTATAGAAACTCCTGAATTACAGATAAAAGGATTAGCTGTTTAAGTCTGCACTCAAACTGAGTGTCTATACAACAATCCTTTGAGAAGTGAAAATTTTATTTTGATTTCTTTGGTCTAACGATTACTTTGCAAGATTACATGTCAGACCAGGCTTGTGATTGACATTCCTCATTTACATCCATTTCTTTACCCTTGGCAAGACCACCATGGACATGTACCTGAAGACACTACATGCACAATTCCATTCTTGTGAGAGATTTAAAATAGTACCTGTTATTGAAATTCATCATCATTCCTTGCTAACTAAAAACCTGAGGGGAGGGAAAAAAAGATGATAAACTTTGGCTCTTCCTGACAGCTGACCTTTCAGGATTAAGAAAGAATAACAATAACAATGCAAAACAGGTCTTGAGCTGGTCAAAATATTATACATCACATCAGCCAAGACCATGCTTAGAATGTCAGTGTTTAAGGCTCCTTGTTCAGGTTCAGTAAAGCCAAACCTTTTTTTTTTTAATACATATGTGTGAACAAATTTAGTGCCTACTAGAGAATAACTGATCAGATGATCTTGGTTTCGTTGAAAATGAGAAGATTAATAATTTTTCATACAATACTCTTTGACAATAAAAACTAGGATGACTATTCTGAAAAATAGACTCTTTAGTAATCATATTTAATAGGAACAAAATAGTTTTTCAGTCTGTACCAAGCAATGTAATGAAGTGACAATGCAGTACTTCACATGGTATTTTCCAACACGTCCTTAACAGCTAACCACATTGGATACACTGAAAATGGGTTGAAAGAAATTGCTATAAAGTCCTGTGTTATGTATCTGCCAGCCTCATTTGCTGTGTTTAAGTTTTCTCATAGAAACTTCATTCTCAAAAGACAGAATTGTACAGCATAGGAACATTTCATTTTCAGTAGTGGGACAGACATCTTCTCTCAGTTGAGACTCAAAACAGAAGACATGAAAGCTTTGTAGGTAGTGAGAAATAGATGGAATTTTCACTTTTGGATACAAAGGAACAAACCAACCAGTCAGCCATGTTTCCAAGTATTTTTCTGTTTGGTGTGCAGACAATACACCTTTCTTCCTTGATAATAAAAAGACCATTGAGAAGTCTTTAATATATGTCCTTTAGTGGCTTTCAAACTCTAGTTCTGTAATGAGAATTTCAATTTTGCTGCCATCAAATCAATGAAATTAACAGTAATTTAAATTAGGTATCCAACAAATATTTGAACTAAATGAGAATCAAAACAATAACTGGAGTTCGCACCACTGCTGTGAGATTTCTTTTCTGTAAGAAGATTTTCTCCTTGTTTGCAATTTTCTTTCTTTGCAATTGTCTTACAGAAATATATTCCTTTGCTTCACTAGTTGACAAAAGTATGTGTTTTTAATATAATCTTCCCCCACCTTACCCCCCTCCCCCCCTTCCTCCTTTCTTTCAGTGAATTTAAGTCTCCTGGAGTTTAAACTGGAATCTTAATCTTAAAAAGACAAGTTTTGATTTCTGCATCTTCAGAGTATTTAATTTTACAGTGTTTTCCCTGGGATGGCTTTAGGACTGGGGTACTATATATCATGTAAAGGATGCTGAGGATATGGTCCAAAAGGACAAATTTTTTCTTAACACTTACTACTGACATGTTCTTACTTGAAAAGCAAATGTAGACACACACTGCAAACGATGTCCTTAGAGACATAGATAGTTACAAACAATCTTTACACATGTTTTTAAATTATTAATACTGCTGTAGCACTGAGAACATGCTGGGTACTGAAGATGATTGGAAGGTTATGGTGAATACCTCAGTAACATGAGAAGGTCACAAAGCAAAACTGCACACTTTCCAGCCACGGCCCTGTATGCTGAGAAAAATGCAATTCTGGTGCTCTGGCATCAGAGTGTCGGTTGCACTCCTTTGCAGCCTCAGCAGCATTTCATTAGGGCACAGCAGAATAGATGTCGGACTACAGACCCAGCAGAGAATGGTCAACAAAACCACTGCTGTATTTCAAGATGCCATCAGCAAATGCCATCAAGATGCCTTCTGTCTAGACTGTGCTTTAGCTTAAGCCAGAGGAATTCTAGTTCTGAGTTCTAAAGAGCAAAATTAAGCATAAAACCTGACATGACTCCTTACATTACACTGACACAAGTCTTTCTTATCCCTGCCTTATGAAGTGACCATACTGTGGCTGTTCAGGAAACCTGAAATATGAATGGGTCTTCTCAAATACATTGATGCATACTGATATGGATTCATAGCCTTTTCCAAGAGCTAAAGAGGCAGAGCAGATTTGCAATTAGGTAGCTACAGTATTTACAGTATTTGGTCCTTATTTTTATCTTGAATTTACAATTTAAAAGGGCTTGTTTCAAATTTGTGAAGCCTTCAACCAGTATTATGTATTTTTCTCTCAAGAAAAATCCAACACTTACATATAGAACCTCATGCAGGTTCTTTTTGGGAGGAACAATTAATAAGATTATTATTCTTTATCCACTTAATTTTGAGCAAATATTTTATCACACCTCAGTAAATTTTATAAAATGTTATAACAACATGGAGATACAAACACCGATACACAGGGATATAAGAAAAGAAAATTAATATAGAATTAGTTGAAACTAGTAGGGTTTTACTTCAGTTTGGGCAGTGCAATGAGAATCATAACCAGTAGAAACCAGGAAGATACAGAAAAAGAATTATATGAAAAGTGTTTTTGAAATTTAATAAAGCTAAATCAAAGGGCAGAATCTATTAATCCACAGTCTTAACATTAAAAAGGCTGTCAAAACACAAAAGAGCAGAAGTGATACTTTTAAAAGATGCCTCAAGAAAAGCAGACAACTGCTACCTTAGTCCAAGGATTCAGTTCTGCTTCTGTCCTCAGTCATTAGAATTAAGACTCCCCTCTCTTGGATGCAGGTAGGGAGTAACCTAACGAAAAACAAGACACAGTTTACTTTTCCTTTTCTTGTAGAGAAACACCTCTCAACACCATATAACGATTTTTCTGTCAAGTATCTTCAACCATTCAAAGAGAATTTGATTTGACGTGACTGATTATATATCAAGTCAATCCAAGTATTTTATTAAAAAAACCTCTATTTTTTTTTTTTTACATTTATAACCAAAATGAACTTAATATGAAATTCAGGTGACTGAAAAACAAAACTTGCTAATTTTCTATAACTTGTCCAAATCTGATTACATACAAACAATATACATATTTGTAGTGTTGCCATGGTTTAAAGGAGAAAGTAATGTAATGTATTCCATGACCTCCAAGAAACTGAGACAACCTGTTTTGGGTTATAAACCATTGGACCTTAACATAACACAGAACTCCCAAAGAAGATTTACAGATTAGATTCACTAATTAAACAGTTCTTTATGCAAATAACTCATACTACCCAATTTTCATTAAAAAAATATTAGACTCTGAATAGCACATAATGTTCCTGAAAAAAACCACTTTTCTTTTTTCCCCTGCAAGGAAATATGAAGTCCAATACTCCGTTCAGGCATATAACACTAAAAAAAAAGATTGGTTTACTTTGTTTAGCATGACTATTTTAAAAAATAATTTAATAATAAAGAATTTCCTATATACTGTTTTTTGAAATGTAACTTTCAATTAATGCATTCTATGATTAAGTTTATCATTAAGTGTAACTCACGTACAGTTAGATTTAGCTAAGTTAGACTTGATGATCTTAAAGGAATTTTCCAACCTAAATGATTCTATAAAATAGAGTTTCAGCCTCTACCTGAGTGACAAGTCATAAAAGTGTTTTAACCTGTTCCCAGTTCTTTGACTCATTGTGGATCTCCAGGATTGTATCAGTAGCAAGATCTGATGGAAATACTACTCACATTTCATAAGAACACTTTAAAAGTTTGTTTCTGTCCCCAAATTCCTCAACCAGGCCATAAGAAACTCACATCTCTCTTTTGCAGCTCTACTATAAGTTCCAAGGCTGTGCTCTGGAATCTCACCAGCAGATGGGAACAGACCAGCAGTACAATATAACCAAGCCCCCAGCAACTGCAATGCTGCTTCAGCACAAACTCCTCAACATGGTTAAATATTTCCAGGTGCTTCTTGTAAGCTACTGAGATTGTATCAGAACGAGCTGATTTCCGTTACCACTTGTAAAGTACTCATTGCATAAAGCATTCCTTGTTGGCTTTTTCCTTTCTTCCCCTACCCCAACCCAACTAAAAATATTATTTGTATGTTGAAGGAAGTGATAATTACCTTGGTTATTAATGAGCATCACTAGAAGCTTGCTTTCTCAGTTGTTTTCTTCCTTTTTTTTTTCCTTTTTGTATGTTAAAACTTAAATTTCTAAATTCCAGTATAACTTTTTAACAAGTCAGTGTAAATTTAACTCTTTCAAAGCTCTGAGATTAACTTTCTTTGAACAGTGTTTCTCAAGTTTAATTTGACCCTAGAACAAACCTACCACTCACAGAACTTATACTGGACTCTCAGCAGCTATACTATTGCTCTGCAAAGATGTACTCAGTGGATTCAGCCTTCCCTTTATTTGTACAGCAAATTAATTAAATGACCAATACACCTTAAGTAAGGGGTAGGTTATCAACCTATTTGGAGCACAGTGAGGGTAGCTGGTGTTCAATCCTGACCTATTATGAATGCAATTTGACACACATGGTATAGTGCTCTTGTCCTTCTCAGTTTCCCTCCTGCTCTGTTTCCTTTTGTCTGTAAATTAATTCCTTTCCTGAGAGGAGAATAACCACAGAATAAAAAGGACCTAAACAGACCATACAGAAGTCATTTCTATAAAAAAAGCAATGAGCCTAAATTTAGTTGGTTTTGCAGTTCAGAGCTTCTATCTAGGATTTATTAGCATATCGTAAGATGAGGAATTCTGTTTTCCTACTTGTTTTGCTAGAAGCTTTGACCTCATTTTCTGCAATGTGCAATACAGGGTTGCATAAATATCTATGACCCTTTGATCCATTTTAGACACATTTACATAGCACTAAAACACTAGCTTTTAGACTTCATTGTCTAGCTAAATTTAACAACTAACACACTTCACCAGCTTTTATTACATACACAGATACCTACTGTCTACATGTTGGTCATGATAATGTAGCAAATTGCAAAATTATGTGATGCATCACCTTCGTCATGTCTTCTGCCCTTTGTGCATTCTCCATATGACTTCAAATCTTCGCTATTTTTTTAAAGCATTTTAAAAATTTTTGCCTCTGTTTTGCCACCTTAGCCTCCAGATGACCACGGTTCATTATAAACATTAAATACATTGTTAGTGACTGTCTAAAGTACGAAAATTTGGTGTGCTCTGACTCATCAAGAATAAAGTGTATTTCAGTAGAAAAAAGCTCTCTCTTCTGCAAGGACAGAAAGATCATGTCCATAGCTTATAAATCAGTAAAGTATGCAGAGCATTTTATGATTCAAAGGGTTAAAAAGAACCTATAGAAAATCAAAGATAACTATCATCATTTGTGCCCACCTATAAGAAGGGCTGGACAGAGGATCTGGGGAACTACAGGCCTGTCAGTCTGGCCATGGTGCCTGGGAAGGTTATGGAGCAGACCATCTTGAGTGTTGTGATGTGGCACCTACAGAAGAACCATGTGATCAGGCATGTGTTTATGAAAGGCACGTCCTGCTTGACTAATTTGATCTCCCTCTATGACAAGATGACCTGCTTAGTGGGTGAGGGAAAAGCTGTGGATGTTGTGGGTGTTGTAGCTACGTGGGTGTTGGTCTCTTTTCCCAAGTAACAAGTGATAGGATGAGAGGAAACAGCCTCAAGTTGCAGCAGGGGAGGTTTAGATTTGATATTAGGAAAAATTTATTCACTGAAAAGGTTGTTGAGAATTGGAACAGACTGGCCAGGGAAGTGGCTGAGTCACCATCCCTGGAGGTAATTAAAGGACACACGTAAGTAACACTTAGGGTCATCGTTTAGTGGTGGACTTGGCATTGCATAGATGATATTAAGGGTCTTTTCCAACCTAAATGATTCTATGATTTGCTCTTTCAGTCAGAGCACTGTAACAGTCAAATCCTGCAAAAATGAGAGCCACAGCAGATGACACTGTTAGGTTGCAAACCCTGTCACACAACCCTGAAAGGGCAAAACATTTCTCCTTCTATTCATAGGTCATGGCACTGTCCGTATTTTAGTCCGGTAGTTAATTAGTAAATAAATCATATAACATCTAGATGTCTTCATATGAGTATTTATGCAATGTTTAAGTTTCTCTTAATTTTTGCAGAACTAACATTTGGTAGATTGGTGTTTATTCCAAATAGATGAAAGCCAAACAATTTCCTATCACCACTCAATGCACTTTAGCCAATTAATAGGAACATTTAATCACAGAAGAAAATTACGCTGTTTCATATTCCCAGGAAAGTCAGGAGGAGAAAAATGTAAACCCATATGTACATCCTAATGCTTTCAGTAGATTTAACTAAATTTTGCAGGATTTTAAGCTTTATCTCTATGGTTGAGCAGTATCTCTGGTAAAGATAAAATTCTGCAAATATATCTGTTTCTTAAAAAAAAGTATTTACCTAACCACTCAGTGCAAATATCTGTGAAATGCTAAGCTGTCTCAGCTCTCTTCCATGGAAATGAATAATACTCAGCACCTCAGACAATCAAGCTTCAAGCTAGTACAATTGACTGGCCATTTCCACTTATATTTCAATGCAATTCTTTAGATAAAATAAAAATAAAGAAAATGTTTAAGAAAACATCAAGTTGAACGGTCTATTGCATATATGTGTATTAAGTTTTTCAGGTATGCAAAGATATTTGTATCTCACCTGCTTTTATTGGAAAAGACTACAGTTAATTCACGATACTGCATATAGCTTTCCAAAATACATTTGCATTTATGAAACAAGAATTACCCAGGAAAAGTGGGAAAGCCCAGCATCAAACTGAAAGCCTTTTCATATTCAATAATGTGTTCATCCAAGTGTCATATTTCCCAGTGTCACTATAAAAAAAACCCCAAGTATAAGATATAATTATGCAGAAAAGAGTCTTGGCATCAATTTTTATAATCAATATCCCAAATCTAGGGAGAGCACAGAGTAATATTTAAAATGAGCTCGAAGTAGTCTCAGAGTTATTGATTTGATTCCACTACAGCACATTTCCAGCACTGTTATTCTCTGTGAGTCTTACGGGTATAATTATTCTGTCCTTCAGGAACTATACTGGTTAAAGCAAAAATGACAAAACTGAATACATTTTGTCTTATATTTTTTTACTACCGTATTGCCCTATAATACTGCGTAGGAAGGATTTTTTTTCTGTCATTTGTTACATACTTAAGAAAGAAGTAATGATTGAAAGTGGGTAGCTCTTGACAATTTTCAGGTAGGATTATTCTTTTATAAGCTGCACATTCAATGTTCTTACATAAACCTAGGATGCTTTTGTTGTCAGGGCATCCCCAAAAATAAAGACAAAACCGACTTAATTTTCTCCAGTCAGCTTTCCTATTTATAAGAAAGGACAAAAATTATATTTACTAGCTAACAAACCTACCACACAAGGTGTATGGGAGGATGAACTTGTTGACAAGCTGCATTCTGGAAGCTTAGTAAAGATCAAACATCTTTTTTAAATGTTCAATGTATGTGGATTTATATAAAATTGTATACATGTCAGAAGTCCTTAGTTTTGGAAATAAATAGTTGCTCAGAGTTGAAGTTCTCAGCCTCAGCTAAACAGAAAATTAGAGGTTTATATTTCAGAGCTGTTAACACCTATGAAAATCAGGAGACCCCAAGAGTGTGCAAGTCTGCTGCTCTAGCATACATTCATAGAATGCCCAATAGCAGTCAGGACATTGTTCATCATACAGATGATGGAGAAGAGTGTGCTGGAAATTATTACCTTATGTGTAGCATACTCATTCAAAGAGTGAGAGAATGGGTTTAATTCCTTCCTCAGACTGAACAGTATCCAGCTAATGTATTTTGTTTGCAGATGTTCTAACCATGGAAGTTTATGCAAGATGCTCTCTTGCTCTAGTTAATACACTTTCCATTGAATGCTGTAAGACTAATCAGGCTGGTGACAGAAAGTGCAAGACACAGTATGACTATATTGTCTCTTAAAGACCTACAAATAAGTCCTAATCAGTATTTTAAAATGTTGCAGTGTTACTCGTTTTTGATGGAGCTTTAAATTCCCTTGAGCTACACAGCATATATGAGAAGTCATTGTCAATGCTCGTATAGAAATATGAAGCATATATACAGTGCAACATCATCAATTTTATGCATTGGAAGTTCTCTGGGTTTTAATGGTTTATCCCTTGTACCCCCAGTACAAAACCTTGTCTGGAACTTTATTCAGTTTGTATGAATGAAATTGAAAAGGATTTTAAAAGTAATGTATTAGAAGCGCAGCATCCATTCTTCTTAAACAAAATGTATCTTCAACAGAATACTCAAACATAATTCATTATGTAACATTAACGTCTACAGAACCAATTTGAGTATTTTCCTATGTACGTGCCAAGAAGACTGCATATATCTTGGTATGCACATATTCATAAACACATACATGTCTATTTATTACAGTACATAAAAATTGCACAGAGATTATGTGAAGTAGAATACCATTAGACAGGAAACTAGAAGAGGGAGTCTAGATTTGAATTACATCCAATGACTATTTCATCCACATATAAATATATTCCAGTTTCCAGATTGTGATGTTTCTTATCAGCTTGCCATGATTTTATATTCTGATCCATTATAAACACTGGCTCAGTCTGTAAAATGTTTTCAGTGTATTTAGTTTAACATTTGTAATTATACATGTAAGTATATCACTGTGATAGTAAGACTGTAAGTACATTAATGTGACAGTAAGATTGTTCAAGCTGGCTTTGCAAGTGGAGATCATTTATGGCATGTTCCCTACTGTGCTAGTCCCCAGTAATGAAAACATTTGACTCGGATTTACTATTTATATTTTCTACCAATAAAACTCATTCATACGTCTTGGGAAATACTTATATTTTAAATGTCCTCATTTGTTCAGAAGATCTACCAAGCAATACTTTTTATAATATTATCCTCCTATTACCCCCACTGCCCAATTTCCATTCCACCTTAGCTTACTCAAAAATAATTAATCAATATTTCAAGCAGGTTTTATTATGAGACAGCTATCCATTGGAAAGTTCTAGTTCATAAATGCTGAAAGCACCTAACACTTGTATGTCTTGATCAGGAAAGATCTCAGTTCTGCTGTACCCCATAAGGGCAGATAAAATGACTCTACTAGCAGCTTAAATCACTTTTAGTTTAACGATTCCAGAGACCTAGTTGTCTCCTGTATGGTCTATACTACCATAAACCACAGATATGAAATCCCCGTCCTCATTTACCCCACTTGATTATAAAGTTAGTAAAATGGACTCCCCTGAAATGAGAATTTGGCTTGGCTTTTTAAAGATGATTGAAAAGGGGAAAAAATTCAATTAGTTTAGGCTTTAATGTAAGCTTTATGAATATACAGAGAACTTTAGAAGAAATAATCTTGCACAGCTCACACTGAATCACAAAATATTTTGGTAGTTCCAACTTTTGTTGGATGTGTATCTACTTACATCTTAGATGTAAGGGCTCAGATAAATAAGACTTTCTTATCTGAATGCAGCATGAAAACCAAACTTCTTTGCAGGCACACCCTTTCAAAATTAGTAGGAACATTATACTTCAAAAAACTTATTGTTATAGTATATAAAGGCTTGAAACCTAATATATTACAGTCATATTGATAGTGTCCCTTTAAAAAATAATCATGTATCACGAAACTCTTTTTTAAAAAATATTTTACAGTTCAGTACTCAAACTTTTATCAGAAATTACATATCACTGTAAAGAAATTAAGGATTTGATCCAATGTCCCATGGAGCCAGTGTAGTCTTTATACCCATAATGTACATGTGATTGGTATTCCCAGTATGAAAGACTGAAGGAAAATCTCTTCCTAAATGGCTTTAAATTTGGTAAAATGAAATAGAAAGTAGCTAATGAAGATTATTGTGAAAGAGAATGTAATAAACATGTTCTACCAAACTTCAGCCTTTTGAGCAGTTAAAGAAAGTGGGTAAACAGATCTTGTCTAAACTCAGTAACAACATATATGAGACAAAAAAGAACCATGTAGCCAGCATTAAGGAAATTATAGTTCAGAACAGGAAAATTAAACATTGAGAATTTCATTGTAAAAAATAAAGTTCTTCGGCATGTTTGTTCCAATATAGGCTTATGAAATGAAGATTTAGGGTCTATAGCCTCCTTTCAGGCTGTTAGGAAATATTAACACTTGAATATAGTTAAACTGACTGCATGTTTTAAGGTTTGCCTCTGTGTGTGTCTCCCTCTCTGTGTCTCTCCTGGTTTGATCACGTTTAGAAACAATAAAACCACCTACATAAGTGGCCCCATTTGTCTCTTCTCCTCACTGCTAAAATAGTTGAACTCATCCCTTACAATTTCCACCTAAATCAATTTGGTCCTAGATTTTCTAGGTTCTTTAAATTACACTCAACTAAAACTACCTGCATAAAGCTTCCAGTTAAATCTGCATACTCATTGCAGTAGTCTTGACCCCATCTAGTTCCTATTCTTTGTCCTTCCCTAATTCTGCCTGTTCCCTTCTCTTTGCAGCTGCTGGATATTCTGCCCTGGCCGCTGTGTATTCTCCTCTGGCTTTCTCTCTGATTCTGCTGGAAAGTATTAACACTCATCATCTCTTTTCTGCCTGTGCTGGGGCTTGCTGGGATGAAATTATAAAGTCCAATTTCTTCATAGCTGCCTGGATTGTGCTGTGCTCTGGGTTTATCTGAAACATGGTTGATAACACGTCACTACTGCTAAGCACTGCTGGCACAGCGGCAATGCGTTCTCTTTCTCTCTTCACTGCCCAAACCCCACCAAAGCCAGCAGGTTGGGGGTGTGCAAGAAGCTGGGAGGGGACACAGCCAGGGGGGACACAGCCAGGACAGCTGACCCCAGCTGATCAAAAGGATATCCCATACCATGTGACATTGTGCTCAGCAGTAAAAGCTGGGGGGAAGAAGGAGGAAGGTAGGGACATTCATGGTTATGGCACTTGTCTTCCCAAGCAGCCACTAGGTGTGTTGAGGCCCTGGTTCCCAGGAAGCAGCTGGATATCTGCCTGCTGATGGCGAGTAGTGAATTCCTTATTTAGCTTCACCTGCACACATAGATTTTGCTTTCCTCATTAAACTGTCATTATCTCAACCCACAAGTCTTCCTGCCTGTCTTAAATTTTTTAATGTCCTCACATCTTCTGGGATAGAGGAGTGAGCAAAAGGCAGGGTAGAAGTCTAGCTGTTGGCCAGGGTCAACCCACCATATAGTATGTTGTTTTCCCAGTCTGGATTTGTGTCATTTATTGACAAATTTATCTTCTGTTTCTATATGAGTTACACTCAAATGTCCAATTCTTGTATTTTTTGTCCAAAAAATCTCCAGAGTGTAATCACAATTCTTCCTCGCAGATGTCTATTTGAATATAACTAAAGCAATTCTCTGACTTCTCCCTTCCATGGAACATTACTTGTTACCATCTTCCTTGATAACTGTGAATACCTGTGCCTCACATCTGTAAGAAGAACATAATCTCTGGCTCTCTGCAGCATTTCATGGATAAGCTATGCCAAAATTTTGAAAAGTGATTTTCTGTAAGAGTAAAACAACATAGTCCTTTTTATCCATTACAACATCTATTCAAGTTATTATTACGCTTAGTTACCATCACATCCTTTCTCCAGACAAATTCTGTCTTGACCCAGTTCTATCCATGCTGATGCAAGGACCATTTTTCTAAATTTACTGGCCACTGTTTAAACACCTACGGTCTACTCTATCCAAAATACATAATTAGACAGATTATCAGAACTATAATAGATGTACATTTAGCCCTTCATTCATCAAAGTACAGGTAGTCAGAAAGGTATTTAAGCATATGCTTAAACAGACGGCAGGATAGCATTTAATGAACTACTGAAGCATAAACAGGGCCTAACAAGAGAATATTTTCATGACATTTCTTCAGCTGCCTTTAATGCACACTTTCATAAATAATGAATCAGACAGCTATTATCAGTCATTGTGATCTTCTGGAAAGACTGCAGAATTTTAAAAAATATCTTGCATCTTCTTCATGGTTCATTGTGATACGAGCGCACCTAGTAGAACTCAGACTCTTTAAGTTACATATTATGTGCAGTCAGATAAAGCAGCATACTCAGCATGATGCATACATGAGAGTGTGGCAGGTAACTTTGACAGGGAAACTAGCTTACATAAAATTACTAGAGCTGATTGAATACTGCAAAACAGTGTCTATGAATATTTATTTAATACTGATTGCTATCTGGTTCAACCACATTCCTTCTTATTAAGTCGTATTAATTCATTTGTGCAGGGAAGCTTTAATTCTCATAAATTCTGATAAAAGGTTGTCCAGTATATCAGGTCTTATATTCATAGGTGACCAAAAGCATTTGTATAAAAAATATTCTTCTCTTTATTAAATATACTGTTATCTGTACAGTCAGCAACCACAGTACAACAATAATCTGGGAGAAGATGCAGGAAAAAGCCCACAATCTTTAAGTTTAAATAGAATTTCTAGAGAACGTATGTCATACATCTAGGTACCAGATAATAGATGATCTGAACGTCCACCTACTTACAGTTTGATGATATTTCCACACATGTAGAAGAAACATGAAACAGTTTACTATGGAAATAACTTACACCTTAAATTTGTCCCCCTTTGGTACAAGTGAAAATTATTACATTAGCTGAAACTAGTGAGTAACTATGTTCTTAAAGAGCAAAAAAAAAAGTGTTCAAGTCATGCTGAATATTCACTGTGACTATCTAGTTAGCTCCTATCTGAAAGATATGTCTAACCCATTCTCAGTATCTACCACTTGGTCTTGTCTATTGCAAGCCGTTGTGGAGGCACAACTAAAATAATGGAAAAAGCAAGCTCATATATAATATGACACACGTAGTCTACACTAGGTATCTTTCCTGACTACAGTGAATTTCCATTCTTGTTAAATACAGTTCATGCCCTGTAAGACAGAAGATACTCAGCGCTTTTCTGAATCAAAGGAACAGAAAAGAGAAACAGATTACCTGTAAGAGTCCTAGTTAATTTGATTTTCTCACATTATCTTTGCTTAGCTTTAGATATGTAAATGAATTAAAATTTGACAAATAATTTAGAATTAGCAGAAATTGTATCTGTGCCTTGAGAGAAGAACAGGTCTCTATTGTTTATAATTGATTCATTAACAGTGTGGACAATATTGTGGACAGATCTTTAATTAGCGTTAGGTTATGATGAGATTCTATGGTACCATTTCTCACAGTGTTTACATTTTTTTCAATTTTTACAATTTTATCATGTGCTTAGGTGTGCATTATGTGCTTGTGGAAGGACATTCCAGGCTCAGAAGGACATTCTCTCCTGTCATATCTTTATTGTTCAAACTAGAATATAGAGGACTTTCACTTCCTATTTCTCACCTGCCCTGCCCTGTCAGGGTATTCACACTTCTGATGTGGGCCCTCAGGATCCCCATATAATGCACAGAGTGACTTAACTGCAAAAAAAAGAAAAAGAAAAAAGAAAAAAAATGGTTTATGCAAGTCAGGAAGTCACAAGGACAGTTCCTTAGCACAAAATGCCAACAAGAAGGACGGTGCACAACAAGAGTGCACGGAATTATACTTTGCTCTTCTTTGGAGTTGCAGACTGACTTCTTTGCCTTTGGACAATTCCAGCAAAACTATAATTTGAAAGATAATTTACCCTTTATTTGATCACCTGGAATGAGCATGTACATACCCTATGTGAGGAAAAAAAGAAAGTACAAATATCATCAATGACTTTTCCAAAGTAATAGTATTCTACTCTGCCCAAGTACAGGAGTAAGTGGTGAAATATTCACTGATTCAAAGTCCAGATTCCCACCCTTCAGTTTGTGTGAGGTGAGGATATTTTCCTTGAAAATATTCAGGAATTCATTTTGTCTTGCTTCAGATAGAGAACCAAAACACATCACTAAAACTTGAGGAAAATATGTATTATTTTCTGGAAAAAAAGTAAAAGTGTAATGACACATACATGACCAATGCTAGAGTAATTTGATGTCAAAATAGTTTGATCTCAGTGGCAGTTTCGCCCTGTTAGGGCAAGCAATATGTAAGACTGTTTTCTATCTGTTATTCTCCTACCAGATATATTTTAATTTTGGTTTTAAATATTTTCCTTGTCTTTTCGATTATCTATCTTTCTCAAAGTTTTTCATATGTCTATAAAATGAAATACTTGTGTTTCTCATGTCATATAGCCATCAACAAACAGCTGAAATAAGCAGCAACTTCTGTGTAGACACGTGTCATGAAAAGGAAGAGAAACACTGTCATGGCAATTCAGTGCATTGAAAATCTACTGTTCACCCTGTGTGAAGAAACTCATGGTCGTTGTACTTGCTGCGAGAGGTTTTGGGGAGTGAAGCAGCAATGATACAACCTGCCATATTTTGGGCTCCAGACCCAAGAGGATTATTGTTGGCAGAGATGATGTTTGAAGATGTTGTCTGATAAATATTCCAAAAGTGACTATTGTTGGCTGAGATACACCTGGAGGTGCTCTCTACAGAAGACTTATCCAACATTACTTAACGTCTTAAGGTTTCAAATGCTAACAGTCTAAAAAAAATGAAATTAATTATTGCTGAAGCATGAAATTTAAATTATTTGGCTCATTGATAGTTTTTTGTGACATCTAAGTCACAAGGGTAGTGATTTTACAGGAACAAAAACCTGATGACAGGAATATAAAATAATATTCCTGATGAGGAAATACAAAATAGCCCTGATAGGAAGATGCATTTAATTCAACAGTGGGTATGACTGATGTTATTGCTTAGCAGAGGCACAGTTTCTGAAACGCAAATTGCTTGTAGAACATCAGCAAATAAAAAGAATTAAACTGCTTCTCTGTTTTTGAAGAATAAATATGATGTAAAATAGTATTAAAGTAGGCAGCTTTCAAGAGCTTTAATTGCTTTGAATGTTGTAAGCAATAAATACAAAACACATAAAAAGATCATATACAATGTCTAGTTCACTTGCAGCAGTCATTACCACAAGATATCATTAAGGCCAAAACTCAGGCTTTAGGAAAAGATTAAACATTTATATAGTTAGTAATCAAAATGTTAGAAGAAAGGGGGAAGGGCAAGACAGTGAGACACTGATTTTGAAGGGAACATATAGAAATTAAGTGGTTAATTCCCACTAAAATCCCAAGTTCCAAGTTTATATGTTTTATACAGATAGACACTAAAACTATGAAAACCCTTACAAAAAACTGAAATTAAATAGCCCTGAAATCAAATGACATTTTGGCATGGTGTATAATGCAAGAGTAATCTACAGCATAAGGCCACTTCAGGCATGTATGAAAAAATACTGAAGCTGAATCAGAGTTGTCACCTCTGAAACACCAAGAAAACCACAAGGGTGAAATAATTTCCATTATTTCTCTTTCTATTTCTTATCAGCTCTATTCACAATTAATAATTTGAGTTGATCTAGAGGGTAGTTTCATCTTTTTCTACACTTGTAGACAAAATTTACAACAATTCATAGTTAGAAAAAAGATTCCTATGATTAGGCAGAAAAAACGGACTTGAATTTATTGCTAAACTGCTCACACTTGTTGAACAGTAAACTGCTCACATTTATACTTTGAGGTATAAATATATACCTGTAACTATATTTTTAGTAATTCATTAACATTCAGGTCTGAAATATGGAATGCATTCATATATGAGATGAAAGAAGGGGAGGAGGGAGAGGACAGGCTGGAATGCTGGGATCTCAGAAATGCAGTTGGATGACCACTTTGTGATTATGAAGCACTCCGAGGTTGGGGTGTGTGGGGAGTTCCTTTTTTTATTATTTTTTTTCTTTTTCTCTTTTTTTTTTTTTTTAAAAAAAAGCTCCATTTGCTAACTCTGCTTTAACATTTTTTAAAGAATCAGCAGATAAATCCCAGACTTTGTAATTATTCTGATCTTCTTTTTTTTGAATGATATAACTGCTGATGCTGTCAACCACACAGAATTAGTTGTGAATGCAGAAAGACTGTAGGTAAGTTTTGTATTCTACGGAGAGCAAAAAATAAGAAATCATCTCAGCAAACAGAGGAAAAAGCATGAAAAAAAGAGTTCATTCCAAGAATAAAAGCAAAAGAAAATTTCTGGCTTTTTGAAATATGAATACCAATTGTGTGGTACTGCTGCACTTGGATACGAAAGTTTGTTACATCTAAGTGACTGTGATTTGGGTCAAAATGGAAATACATTTTAAGGTACAGCAGAAGCTGGAAAACAGCATAAAACTGGGTATTTTAGGGATCTGAAAGAAAAACAAACAAACACAAATTTAAACTGAGAACTAGTTATTTTGAAACACATGGAAGCTAAAGAAATACTGTAGATCATTGCTTCACACAGAAGGGAAGTCCAAAAGTAGAATTTAACTAGTTCTGGTCTTGTTATCTGTGGTGGTTTGACCTTGGCTGGATGCCAGGTGCCCACCAAAGCCACTCCATCACTCCTCAACCAGACAAGAGAGAGAAAATATACTGAAAGGCTTGTGGGTCAAGGTAAGGACAGAGAGATTACTCAGCAATTACTGTCACAGGCAAAACAAACTCAGCTTGAGGAAATTACTTTATTATCATGCAAATCAGAAAAACACCTTCCCCCCACCCGTCACATCTTCCTGGGCTCAACCTACCTACCCAGTGGAACAGGGGATGGGGGTTAGTCAGTTCATCACACGCTGTTTCTGCTGCTCCTTCCTCCTTACACTCTTCCCCTGCTCCAGCATGAGAACCCTCCCATAGGAGGCAGTTCTCAGTGAACTTCTTCAGCATGAGTCCTTCCCACAGGCTGCACTTCACAGACTGCTCCAGCGTGGGTGCCTTCCATGGAATGGACTGCTCTACCCTGGGTCTCCCACAAAGTCACAAGTCCTGCCAGCAAACCTGTTTTAGTGTGAGCTCTTCTCTCCATGGGTCCACAAGTCCTGCCAGGAGCCTGCTCTATCACAGACTTCCCACAAATCACAGCCTCCTTCAGGTGCATCCACCTGCTCTGGTGTGGGGTCCTCCATGGGCCCCAGGTGGAGGTCTGCTCCACCATTACCCTCCATGGGCTGCAGGGGGACAGCCGGCCTCACCATGGTCTTCACCATGAGCTGCAGGGGAATCTGCTCTGGTGCCTGGAGCACCTCCTGCCCTCCTCCTGCCCTGACCTGGGGGGCTGCAGAGCTGTTGCTCTCACATAGTCTCACTCCTCTCTCCCACTGGTGTAGATTTGGTTTGTTTTTTTTTTTTCCTTCTTAATATGGTATCACAGAGGCACTACCGCTGTCACTGATTAGCTCGGCCTTGGTCAGCAGCAGGTCCATCTTGGAGCCAGCTGGCATTGGCTCCATTGGACACGGCGGAAGCTTCTGGCATCTGCTCACAGAAGCCACCCCTGTAGCCCCTCTGCTACCAAAACCTTGCCACACAAACCCAGTACATTATTACAATTAAGTCCTCAATAATGAAGTTGAAGATTAGGAAGAAACTAAAACCCTTCTGGTTGTATTTGATCTAAGACTGAAAATTATGGACAGATGTATACTTGGACTTTTATGTTGCACAGAAAAATTAGGCCTGTAGAGAAGAATTGTGAAATAAATACTGATGTGCAGGACTATTCTCTTCTAGGAATTTTAGTTAACAAGTCATTCCAGTATCGTTTTTGCTGAGCAAGTACTATTACCTGCTTTGATTTTTTTTTTGCAGTGAAGTTAGCATCAGTGCATCGGAATCCAACAGGCTGAAGCTCTTCACCATGATTGACAAATCCAGTATAAAAATAGGAATACTGTCCTATTCTCTTTCCCAAACATATTTGTTTCAGAGAAACAAGCTATGTGATTAGAATTTTTCCAGATTGTTTCTAAAATTACAAAAAGAAGGCAAAGTCATGTTCATTTTCCTGTTGCTCAATGTATGTGTGGTTTTTAGGTCTCTTTATCATGATTTGTGACCTCCATCCTGCTTTTGTAGCCATCATGAATGTAAGAACATTCACTGACTGACCCAGTTAGAAGGTTAGAGCCTATATGAGGATCATCAATGACACTTTCAAGAGGTCTGACGAAGGGTTGTTCAGTACTAGTGACCTGGAAATAGGCTTTTATCCAGTAACACAGTTAGGTGCATATACTTGGTCTGGCTGAGCCCCATAGCAGCCCTCATAGCCAGAAAGGTGCCGATAACACCAGTGTTTTGGCTGCTGCTGAGCAGCACTCACACAGCACCAAGGCTGGCTCTCCAGTGTTCCCCTCTCCACCACCACCAGTAGGCTGGGGGTGGGCAGGATCTTGGGAAGGGACAGAGCCAGGACAGCTGACCTAAAGTGACCCAAGGGATATCCCATACCATATGACGTCTGCTCAGATATAAAAGCTAAGAGAAAGGAGGAGGAAGGGGCCAGGGGGGCATTCGTTCTTTATGATGTTTGTCTTCCAGAGCAACCTCTGAAGCCCTGCTTCCTGGGAAGTGGCCAAACATCACCTGCTGATGGGAAGCAGAGAATAACAGCTTTTGTTTTCCTTTGCTTCTGCACCTTTTCGATTGCTTTATTAAACTACCCTTATCTTGACCCACAAGTTGGTTTTTTTTTCCATCTTATTTTCTGCTCCCCCCCCCCCCCCCCATTCTGTTGCGAAGGGGAGTGATAGAGTAGCTTAGTCGGCACCTGGCATCCAGCCAAGGCCACCCCAACCACAGTGCACAACAATGTATATGTACAGTAAGTAAGTACATTCCACTGCAGTTATTGCAACTATGTATATGACATAAATAAAATACATTCTTAAATTCTTTGCTGGATCATAAATTTCAGCTGAAAAATGATCAGTTTCAATATCTTACAGTGACCCATGGCACCACTATTTCAACTGTTTCATGGTAATTAAAAATGTTGTGTTGTCATGAAAAACACATTCTCCGTAGGCAAGTCTTCTAGATCTGCTCCCAATATAAGCATCATATTTGCATACACTGATTGCAATTTGAGAGAGGAAATCACATTCTTATGACCCTGAAAAAGACAAATAAAAAGGATGTGAAAGTTTAGTCAGGATCACCTCCAGTTATAGAGATTATCCTTTTCAACACTTTCAAATGAATCAGAACCATGTTTTAAATCATCTTGTCATCCCTGTGGTACTAATACAGGTTTAGCTACCCAGGGTGCCCTTTTTATTAATGCTTTCAAACTTCCCTTTGATTTGAGAAACAACATAAATATTTCCTCATTATTCACAGTTCTTTCCATTCCTTAGGTGTTGGAAAGTTTATTCCTATCTTAAGTATCTTTGAAGAGAGATTCTCTTCAACAGCAGAAATGAAGCAGTCTAGAAGCACAAGCAAGCTTTGACAAAGGAAATAGTCCTTTTTACTACCTATTTGATAAGCTTTTCCTGCAACTTCTGTGTGTATCATCTTTTTTGTCTTACTGTGTGAACAATTTTCCCCTGGTTAAAAATAACATCATGTTCACTTGGCTCACCTCTTCTTCTGTGTCATGTGTGGCTTGTACTATCATTCATACACAAAAATGAACAAGCCCTACAAGCCCTGTCACCAGCTCAGGAATGTGTGATCACTGCTCTTGAGCAAAGACTGAGAGCAGTCTTGAAAATATAGAACACTTGAGCCTAAGGAAGAAGAACACAGAACACTGAAGCATTGGCTTTACACATATGAGTAGTGTAAATGACTTGTGAGGTGTTGGTGGATTGGGTAACTGTTCCCAGTTTCACTGCTTCTGCAGTCAGAAGGCTTAGATCTTCTGAGTTATCACATAGTGCAAAGCCAAGGAGGCTCAACCAATAATTCCTGCAGTATCAGGCCTTGAGTGAAGAATATAAATTTACAACCTTAAGTGCAACAGTTAGAAAATACAGACCTCAATTCCAGTCTAAACTTATATCATTTAGATTTCGGCCTCTAGAGGTGCCATTTCTTGGTATGTTAGAAAGCCATGAACTATTAGACAAACTTTGCTGATAATTTCAACTTTTATTTCAGATAAACAGAAAATATCTTCTTAACACTTTCCAGAATTGAAAACTTTCTGTATCTGCTCATCATGTGCACACCAAAACTGATGCTACATTTTAGTCACAGATACAGCAGTTCATGATGGAACCACAGAAGTGGGACCCCATACAAATAAGCATTTTAGCACACGCCTGAAAGTTTTTTAAAGTATTGAATCAACAAACAAAGGCCGTAATGTCTCAAGATGTGTTTTTCTCTACCAGGATAAATTGTACCATGACCTGGCAAGACTTCTGAAAAACGAATCTGGAAGTCTTTCAAATGTAAATACAAACCCGCACACATACTCATAAAATGCTAAATTTGGTTTACAGAAATGACTAGGAAAATAAAGAAAGGATTGCAAAATGAATTCACTGCTTAAGTGAGAATGAACATTCCAACTACTTCTTTGCTATATTTGTCCAGCACTAGTCATTATTCCTGACCAGTTCAACAGTAGATTGCATCTTGATGCAGTATTATCCTGTTCAATTCAAATCTTAGTTATGCAGTTTTACTTCTTTGTTATAAAGAAGTATTTGATTATGTCATATAACTTGAAGAAAGAAATGCTTTGTTCTATTTTAAATATTGGAGAAGAAAGTAACTCCTCAATTACACTGTTGCAGATGTCCCAGTTGGATTTGTGTTGTGCTTTGTTTTGCTCCCCACTTCTACCTTTCATTCAGCAATGCTTCATTTGGAAAAAAGCGTGTTTTCCCTTTTTATACATGCTATTGCAGTGTAATGAGCCATCAAACCACCTACATCATGCTCACTTTGGGGATTTTCATCAAAATAACCTAAATCCAGCTCACTTCGGGTATTTATTTTTATTTATTAAAGTATCATGTTATCTTAATATACACTTCAGTGTTTTAAGCATCAGTCAGTTTCTGTATATATTCATAACGAAATAAAGATAGCTCAAAAATTCTAATGGGACTAAAGGCAAAATTTAATTTTCCAACAACAAGTGGAAAATTTGGAGGAAGTTGTCAAACTTCTTTTTGCGGTGAAGACAGAATAGAAGGAAAGCTGGGAGGGGTGATCAAAGTGTGAGGGAAGAGGGGGAGGTAATGGGAAAAGCATACAGGAAGGGCTTTTCTCTCTTTTCATGTCTTTTTTCCTCCCTTCCTTGGTTATGCACTCCTTTTTCGCCAAGCACCCACCTTCTCTTTTTCTGGCAGCCCTTCCTCTCCTTGTACAGATCTGCACAGCAGAGCTGAAGGGTAGGCAGGAAAAGACTCGGTCAAACTTGCTCCATCTGAGGGGAAGAGATGGGACAGGGCCACAGAGGCAAGAGGTGGTGCCCAGCTGGTAGCTCCAGGACACTCACCCTGGAGCACAGCTCCTACCTCTGGCTGCGGCAGGAAGGAGCAGGGACAGAAACTGCAGCTGATGTCAGGAATGGCTCCAGCTTTCCTCCCCACTTCTGCCTCCCCTCCTGAAGCAAGAGTGGCACAAGTCACAAGTTTGGAGGCACTGAGGGGCCTTTGGAGGCATCCAACCGCTACTCTACATCCTTACCTCACCTCACAGTTAAACCACACCGGTAAGAAGTGTCGTTTCTTCCCCATGTTCACTCTCTGCAAGGGACGAAGGAACTTCTGTATCAATTTCAAATCACAGGGGATTATTATTTGCATTTGAACAGCACTTTTGGCTTTCTGGTGCATATACTACATTGATTTTTATTTACCCCTAAGCAAAATCTGTGTTGTTACTGCTGGAGGAAGGACACTGGGCTAGATAGACCTTTAATCTCATCTAATAGAGCGTTTATCATGTTCTTATTTTCCTCTCACTAGAAATTTAATGAATTATGAATTCCCTGGTTAACATGGTAACCAGGGAGAAATGCATACCCTTCAAACACACTTGTATTACTTAGACAAATGTCTGCTCAAAGATAGTGAGAAAACTACAATAAAAAAGTCAAATTAGAAATCATAATAAATGATGTATACAAATGCCAACCTATTCCCACTACCACATTTTAACCCTATGAACTCTGTTCCCAGGACCGTCATTATAGCTGGTCTCTGATGCAGGATTATAATGACTGAGAAAACAGACTAAGTAAAGAAGGAAGTCAATAGCTGACCTAGAATTAGCACACTTCAAGACATCAGTCCCTAAAAGAACATTTCCTAATCAGCAGGTTTTATCTGTACCTTCTCCATTTTCATTATTACTCTTAGCTGTGAACCCAAGAACTGGATGAAGTATTCCAACAACAGTTGGGGCAGCAACACACACAAATATAAATTCTTGCACTTACTTTATCTAAACGTACTGATATTGCATTACACTCCTTCCAAGTAATGTTTTGGAGGAAGACCTGGGACTCTCAGTTCAGTGTCTCCTGCCTGGCAATCATTGTTCACACTCCTGTTCTTTATGAACCCCTTTGTGTTTTGTAACAATCAAATATTTCATTTAGTTATGCCAGCTAAACAAGGATCCAGGTGGTTTCATATCAGGGACCTGTCTTATCATTACTTCACAAGGTTCTGTATCACTTTCAAACTTCATCAGCTATGATTTGGTGTGCCTTTTCCAAGCCATGGGTGTTAAATATCACAGTAGCCAAGGAGTAATTACTCTGTGTCCTCTCCAGAAATACAACAACTCCATTTTGGGTATTTTTTTCAGACCTATTGCCTTGCTATTTAATGTGTGCTACATTGATTTTGTGATATTCTTCTCTCTAAATTGAAATGTTGTGAGGCAAAAGATAATACCTTATGGAAACGTAACATTGACCCTGCTGTCTTCTACAAGCAAACCCATAATCTTCCAAAACTGGATATCTAGCTTCTCACTTTATAGCGAGTCAGTATGTACAACAATCACAATTTTTTCAAGTACAACTCTTTTCTTTTAATCCTTACAAATTCTATATACTACCCTGCTTTAACTTTTCAGTTACTGTGTCCAGAAGCAGACATCTAGTTTCTGCTAGGGTTGGTTCTAATATACCTTCCACCGGAATACAAAATAGGTATAGTTATTGAATATTTTAGCTTTATGTGTTTTAAACTGACATTTTTTAATTTCCATTCAGTGCTATATTATAGTAGTAGTATACTATATTAGTACTACTGTGAAAATTCTTTACTCTTAACCAGTTTCTCAAAGGTCTCTGAGTTTCTTCCCCTTCCTTTATTTATTTTCTACAATCTAACTCTTTTCTATTATATTCAGTGCTGTAATTTTCCTTTTTTCTCTTGGTTTGTTATTAACGTTCTTCCATTTCTACTCTTAACCAATATATAGTTTTAAAAATGAGTGTTGTCAGCTTGTTCCTTTTAGATAGTAGAATGGTATTAATGTGATTCCCAAAAGTCATTTACATTTTCTTTTTCAGTACTTTTTTCTCTGTATTATTTAGCTCATAGTTTCTTCATAAAGAAATCATACCTACTGTAAAATTTTTCTATTCTTTGGACAGTCTCTTTTGATTGATGAAGATATAACCTATAATAATCATCTGTAATTTTTAGGAATTGTAGCAATATATAACTATTGGCAAACTTTCAAGAAAGCCTCTTAGACTGAAGTCCCCTATGATGACATAGGTGTTTTATTTTGTTTTCTGTAAACATAAAAAGCATGTTCTTAGGGAGCCAATCATCTTTCAGCCTCACTCAGAAAGAGGCCTTTTTCATAAAATTTTACCAACTTTGTTTTCATTAACTTAACGTAGATTACCATTACCACTGACACTAGCATTCTAATCATATGAATCACACCACCAGGCTTCAATAATGTCAGATTTGTCAAATATGTACTCCTAAAGGAGTATCTTCTCAGGCTTTGGATTACAGTCACCCCAAGAATTTCACAAATGAATTATGGTTCCAGTTCACATAAACTCTGTGTATCAAAATTTTGAACTAAAACTTTCATCTTTCACTTTTGCATCCTGTTTCAGCATATTCTATCTCAAAAAATCACTTCAGTATGAAACCATAGCTACTTAAAAAAAGCAACCCTGGGCAGTAATATTGTGCCACTCCTCTTTGATACAGTTAAATCAATGTTTTGCAGTCTTCCCATGTGATAATGGACTTCTCACTGGGCTTGCCCAGTACTCTGAGCTCAGGACTCTCCCTTTCTCTCTGTTGGCCTGAAGACTGAAGCCATATGTCATTTCCAGACTGAGAGTTATATTAGTCTTTGAGGGGTTGTGGGGGTTTGGGTTGGTTTGTTTTTTTTTTTTTCCTTGGGATTTGGGGTTTGGGTTTGGATTTGGTTTTTGTTTTTGCTTTGCTGCCTACACAATATTAAAAGTGTAAAAAACATCAGGAACTGTGCTAAGGGGATGTAAGTAGACTCTTGGAACCATATTTTCTGCAGTTCATTTTGTCCAAAACTACCTTTCCTTGCTTTCACATATATTTTGAAGCCTGAAGTTTAACCCTTTCACACTTCAGCCTATACATTCATTTTCACAGGCCAAATCAGTCTATTAGTAGCCTATTTTCACCGTTCTGGATTGATCCAACCAAACAGACACTTGCTTAGCAGTTGCATTCTGTCCTGTCAAGTTTGTGAAATCAGAATGACAGTTTTCAACCAGAGCAGAAGAGAATTCAATGAATCAATTAAATCTTCCTGAGGACATATATTCATTTAATAAACTGTTGAATATGACAATAAGTGGGTACAATGATAATTTTTTTATGTACCTTGCCAGGCTACTTTATGAACTTAAGCATAAAGCCTCAAATAATGACACAGTATGTCCTTTTCTTTTTATCTATCCATTTATGGTATAATAAATAAAATAAATAAATAAATAAAAACCCCAAGGTACTTCCATGGCAATTAAGGCAAATACAAATTTACCAATCCTATTACATTTCTAACTGGTCATTTTCCACAGGGTGATGGGGGAACCTCTACTGATTGCCTGCTTGCCCAGTGGTGTATTTTAACACCTTTTTCAGCTAAGTAATATTACAAGGGATTTGTTCATGCTTAAGGCATGGACGACACTTCTGATGAAGTATCACCATTTAAAACTTCAGCTGCAAATGTATTTGGTGATAATATAGTTCTAACATTCTGTCCACTGTAGCAGCAGTGATCTGTAAGAGACCATGACACCATGACCTGCTGGAAATGTGGGGTCTAGATTATTAAGGCACCAACTTTTCTTTTAGAAGAATTTCCCTATCAATGTCTGCTCTGAATAAAAAAATGTTGGCTCTTAAAACATTCTTTACCAAATTATGGAAACGGAGGGGGGGGGGGGGGGGGGGCGGGGAGAGGGGCAGGCAGTGGCAGGGCAGGAAGAAGCCTACAAAGCTGTACAGAAATAAAACTTACTGAATAGGTATTAAGATATGGACAACACACATTAGACCCCAAAGTTGCAGTTACATGGATCGGAATAGAAAATAGTTTCCAGGAGCACAGAATGCCACTAGCCATCATTGCCAGAGAAGGTATGTACATCTCATGTTACCTGCAAAAATAAATGTGAATTTCATTGCCAGAGAAGGTATGTACATCTCATGTTACCTGCAAAAATAAATGTGAATTTGCAGTAACCCATAATAAATGAATCATAAAACATACAAACAGAAATCACTGCTTTTCTCACTGCCAAGCAAACACCAATGCTCAAACTTTAAGAGGCAGCCCTTGATCCAGCAAGATCCTTCCAAATTTTGATTAGTTTGAAAATGCCCATTGTTTAACCTGTGTCATCTCTGACTACATTTTTCTTTATTTTGGAAGACATGATTTTGTGAGTTTAATTGGATTTCTGTGGCTAGAAAGAAATTTCATATAATGGTGAAAAAGTTTTCATATCAGGTCTGTCAACTGCTTTTATTTGGAGAGGATAAAAGCAGAAACAGAGCAAGCTCTTCCCATCAGTAAATGACAGTCAGGTTATGTGATGGGTTGTCAGAGGTGACAGCATCTCACAGCTATTCATAATATAAATATAGAGAATTGTCCATCTTCATCAAATTAGTAGGAAATTTCTACTGTCCCGTTCCTAATGGAATTGTACTTATTCTGCCAAGATAGGGGAATTTTAAGCACATCTGGAGAAGAAATCAGAGAAGCTTACTGTAAGTATCCATCATCAATAAAGAACCACACTATCTTGACTTGCTCTCTCTCAAACACAAACACACACAAGTAACCACCAAATTCCCAACCCTTTCAGACAGCTGGACTGTAATAACTGAAGTTAACATCCAATCAATGCAAATGTTATTAGGCCATGTGTTCCCTTCTGTCTGTTCCAGCTGACTGGATTCTTGAGTTAGTGCACAGAAAAGCAACGTGCTTTGGTTTGCTTTCAAGGACCATGGATTATAAGGTAACAGTCATTAAAACAATTCCTAAGGAGAAAAAATACAATTAACATTAACATTAATCTTGGAAAAAAAACACAAACCCAAAATCAAATTTAATTGGCCAGAGGCACTGACTACATGTATTTTTAAAAATTGTTAGGACTAGTTCTTGGCCTATTTAAAAAACCAAAAAGTCAGATAGGAAAGAAGAAAGGAAAAGTTATGTGTGAATGATGGAATGCAGAAGACACTGTATCTGGTAGAGAGTGAATCTACTATGTAACAGTAATCCTATCCATATGGGGACCAAATATAAAAAGGAGGGAAAGAACAACAATTTCAACTCTTCTGCAGAGGGGGACAAAAGTCAAAGACGTTTTATAGGATGGAAGGAGAAACCAATTCTGCTGTGCTTGAAGGAAAGAAATACAGGAGAGATTTGTATCACCATACATGATCCTATCTTACAGGGTTATCTTTATACAAAAGTCCAACAGCATGCAGACATACGGGTTCAATAAATCATTTCAGATTTCAAATCTATCATTTGCCCACCTGTTTTGTTTGATCCTATGAAGCACTACATAATCTCCTTATGAGCCCTGTTGATGAATAGTCCCTTACTTAAAGACCATCACTACTAGCAGTATATTTAGTGCCAGAAAAATAGAGACCATGCTTATGTCAACCTTTATGGGATCCTGACAGTACAGCCATCATAAGGAAATCTAACCAACTGATATTTACAATTAAAAAAAAGAGGCATGGACCATCACTAAACCCAGTATTTTTTAAATGGTACCTTTCTCTTCCATTAACTTAATAACCAAGATCATAATGTGGATAATGCAAGGTCTGAAAACAATTTTCTGTTGAATAAAAAGATAAGAATGAAATATTACATATAGCAGATAGTAAAAATGTCTGTGGCAACAAATTATCCACCAATAATCCAATTACTAGCTGCTTGCAGAACTTCAATCTGTTAATTATCTCCATTCATTCTGAGTCACTTCTCTATTACTGAGATTCATTAAAGGTCCACTCAGGTCTCTGAAACTATTTAACATCTCTTGTGTCCAAAAAGGTACAGCATCATCGAGCTTTCAGACCTCAAAGGTAGGCTAATGTCCTTGGATATATTTATGCATTTCACATTGCAGTCAAATAAATTGGAACACAATGACTGATCCACTATGTTTTTACTGTTTCATTACTATTTAAAAGATTCTTTATGTATTTTTATGGTTTCTAATATCAGCTGAAGATTAGCTGCAGTTTGATGCCCTTCCACCTAAATACCTGAAAGAAATCAAATCTAGTATCTACATAGAATCAGAGCTTTTTTGCTTTTTTTATATTGGCCCTTCATCATGGTTCAGTACATATTGAGAACAGTTCAGTTTTCATATTAAATATCTTTTGAGAATGCGTATCCATGTAACTAGAGGTTTAGATTTGAGTGGAAGCATTCTAACAGACACTCATACAAAGACTGGACTCCTAAGACTACAGTCACCATCAGGACTTAAATGCAATGTAAAATTTAGCCATCATGATGTCCAGTGGAACAGTAGGATCATTATTATAACACAATAATTTGGAGCAACAATTAGATGTAAAAGAAATAAAAAAATCCATTCCCCCAAAACAGCAAGCTGAGCAACGTTGTAGGAAATATCAAGGTCTGGGAGATGCCCAGGTCTGTCCTGCCAAAGGTACTGAGAATCCTCAACTGAGACTAGAAGAAGACGTTATCTCTAACTGGGTTTCACAAGAGCTGAAACAAAATTTGTCCTTCTGACTTTGATTAGAGAGGCAGAAACAAATGTCTTTTGTTTAATATTTAATACAGTCACCAGGGATTAGGAAAATCAGTGTACTTATATAGCAATACGTGCAGCATATATGTGTATATCATATATGCATTTTATTATCAAAACATATTAATTCCTTTTCTGTGTTTCCATAGCATATGCAAATCAATGTGCCTCTAGTTACTAAATACTCTGAATTATGTGCAGAATCTTGTCACCAGTGAATGCATATTAACTCAAAATGGTTCATATTAAACATGTAAGCACTGAAAAGAACCCCTTACCACATAATTGTTGGCATGGTTTTCTAAGAAATGTGTTATAGTGAAATTTCAGTACAGAAAGGCAGATCTGAAATGTGTTTGTTCATAACCCACATGACTACTCTAACCACTTGGATGGATATAGCATGCAAAGGTGGGTATCTTTCATCTTCATCTGTGTGTTCTAAGGACACTCTTGAGAAGGCAGACTCAGTAAAAGCCCTGTAATAGCTCCTCAGTGAAGCTAAAAAAACTTTTGTCACATAGACATGTAGAAACTTTATTCAAGAAGTACTTTGGCATCATGAAAATACCTCTGTGCATTTTAATAATTAACATCTTCATATACTCTATCATTTATACACGTGAAATTTTGTAGAAAATACAATAGACTCCACAGTTACATACTAATAATAATACTAATACTGATATTTTCTAACAAAGTAACTTAGAAAACAATGGTGTAGGCAAAACAGACTTCTACAGTACTAAACAGTTCTGTTGCATTCAAGCCTTTAAAAACCCTGACCCTGATATTCCAGAGATGCCTGGATATTTTTAGCCAGCTTATTCCACCTACTCTGGGCTGTATCTGAAATAAAGCAAGCTGAATGGCCATACTCCGTGTCTTACTAAAACGTATCACAGTGTGTTATAGGTTAAATGAAGCCAAAACAACTAAGACAAGTTTTGTTTTTAGGACACTGCACAAATATGAAATTTCTCTCTTTTTTTGCCTATTTAGCTGCTTTATCTTAACTGACACTATGTAAGTGGCTCCACAATGCTCTTTGTACTTTTGTGTGAGTTTTCACATAAGGCCCCGATTACAATTCTTTTATAACAGACTGCTAGGTTGTTTTAATAAGTTAATAGATGGGGAATCTCACTGAACCTTTACTGCCTTCAGGAGCTTAGAACAGAAACATTTCAGTGTGAATTTTGACTTTTTTAACAAAAAGACATTTAGAATAATGTTCACAGCTATGCATTCAGAATTACATTGCCTGACTTCTCCAAGATTACTATTGAAGGTTTTAGAATTGGTACCTTAGATTCATCAAATATTCAGTCTGCTAGAGGGATAATATTTTCCTCTTATTTTCATGTGAATTGAACTATTGAGAAAAGTATTTGTTAACTGGAGTTTACAGCTTATTTTTTTCCAATAGACAAGAATAAGAATATGAAATACCCTGTTCTTAATACTCCTCATCAGTGATACTGTAGCCTATACTGGACATTTGCACTGACATCACTGAAACAGAATTTGGCCACCAAATCTTTATGACCAATGAGTGTGAAAGGCAAAACATTCAGCATGACTAGCAGACTGCAAATTGCAATTGTAGGCTTAAGACTCGAGGAAAAAAAACCAAACAACTATAATTACAAAAGAACTAAACTAGAAGAGAAGCAGACCCCTTTTACCCCAAATATTGTTGTACTTACAAATTGAAGAAGACATTTGATTTGCAACCTTTGGAGCATATTGAAAAACCCCATATGCTTCCAGTAGCTGATTTTACATCTTCACAGAATTAATCTCTTTTAGAGTGCAAAGCTGCTGAATACCTCTGACACTGATTTCCACTAGAACCTGAGAAAACAACCAACCAAATACGGACTCAGTCTTTCCTGTAACAAGGCCACATAAAATGCTGGAAGTTATAAAAAGAATTTAACTACCCCAGAGATACATTCACACTGCATTGACAGCCACAAAGATGCCTTTTTGAGAACTCTCTTGTTTCAGTAAGTTAAGAGATGCAATTACATTTTTCACCTACGCTATGGTTAGGCAAATACGATAATGGATCCTATTGCAGTGTGTATGAAGTACCTGTAACACACCAAGGGTTGCTAACAGGCAGCTACAAGCTGTTGGTGTGAGCTATACAGAAGAACCCCTGGAGTTAGATGGCTTACTTTTAAAATCAAATTCTTTATGTGTAAGAAATACTTCCTTAGTATTGAAAAACTGCTAAAGATGGAAAAATGCTTAGTGGGGCAAATGCATTGCATTGATACTAGAACAACTTTCTAAACTTCGCTCCTTGAAAAGGATGTAATCTCCAATAGCTAATCAAATCAAATCTACTTCAAGATACAGGTCTGTCTTCTTGGAAACCTACAATAATTGAGACATTAGCTGGGTCATAATTTTCATATGCAAAATCTGATGCTAAATTGTATTTCTTACATTTACTTTTTTCCTAAGTCATGCTAGGGAGTGCAAAATGAAATAAAGCAGTGTATGTAAAGTAAAAGGCTCACTGAAGTTTCAGGTCATTATTTTCAGTGCCAGGAGACAAAAACACAGAGGGTGTTATTTCCAAATGGACATGCGTATATCTGTTCAGAAAGGACATGAGTTCACAGGGTGGTAGTGTCAGCCAATAAAACATAAGAAGAAAACCCTATTTATCCTCTTCCAGTTCCAGCACAGTCTCAAATCTCTGAACCATCCACTTCAGTGTGCACGTCTAATAGCTGCAGAGCAGAGATCTGATATCAAAGACACTGCGGGTTAAAGGGTGGTAATTAGGTCCGAGGTGAACATAAAATAAAAGGGCAATGCAAGGTGTGTAAGGAGAGTTATTGTCGTTAAACGGACAATGTGAATTTGTTTAAGCTCTATAACCTCAAAGAATGTCAGTCTGAACTTTCGTCATTTGTGCTGTTGTCTTTGATAAATCCAGTGAGGAAGCCTGACAGCCTCATACCAAATTACTGGACTGAAGCTATCCACTAAGGACAACACAAATGTAAAAAGAAAGCAAAGCAATAATCCAAATAAAGAGTGATGAGTTCCTCAACTTCATGTTAAAAAATCTCCAGGAATCACTCAAAAATTGAATGTTTCATGGTAAACACCTGCCAGACCATATTATCCTTGCCAGTTTATTGTTAAGAGCACAGCACCAAAGCCATGCACACATCTATGAGTTAATATATACAAAAGATTAAAGGGCTTATTATATCTTGAAAACTTATGGGGAAATGGCATATTGGTTGGGCATTTCATAAACTGCTAGGCCTGTATCCGTGAAAATCACCCATATGTGAATTCTTAACCTAGGGTAGATCAGCAGCCTCCGCCTGTGCTCATTTTCAAAGGTTCATGGTCATTCAAGTTCTACTTCTGAGCATGCAGAGAAAGGCTCCAGCCTAAGGAGCTCATGCTTAGAGCTCTAGAAGCTCACTAAGGAGCTCTAGAAAGGTCACATCTACTTAACTGTTAGCAAATGCTCTCTCCTGATCATGCCCAAGAAATGCTTGACCTCATTGGCAGAGGTCAAACCTCCCTCAGAATGTGTTAAGGCCTTTTCCCAGTTAGCACCTTGCAAGCAGAAACATTGATTTGGGAACAAAAAAGTTTAAGAATGTAGCCAAGATGAGCCATGCCACTTGACTCAGGGCCAGCCAACGCTCTCTGAACTAAGTTCAAGAGGAGTCTCCAAATCCAGAGCCTAGTGATTCAGATTTTCTTCTGGATGACAGATTTTACCCCCGTTAGGCTAAAAGAGAGCTGAATTTTTACTTCTTTTTGTTTGACAATTGTTGCAGTGACTGTTACATTCACAAAGTTAAGTGAACATCATCACCTACAACTGGAGAGAGTAACTTGTTTCTGGCTATAAAAGGTTCCTGACTGTACAACAGAAGTAAAGTAGTACTTCCCTGCAATTGCAAATTCCTCAGCTCTGGGACACAAGAAAAAGGAGTGGTAGGATCCTAACACATGAATCTTTGAATAGGTTCAAAGGGTTATGATGCGTCTTGCTCAAAGTTGAGTTTTAGTACCAGTACATGCAGGGGAAGTTCATTCTCTCCATGTACTGTACTGAGAGTGAAGGTGTATTTCTAACTTTGAACTCCAAAAAATCCCTGGGAGAGAGCAAGCCTGAGTGCAGCTTCACTGAGTGTCTAGTCCAAAGTATTGCAAATGCATTGAATCTTTACCAGATACCAGGTTAACTTTGAATTTGATTGTGTAGGAATTCACTCAAAGTCACTCATTTTGCAGTCAGTGTAATTTTTCTGTAAAAAAAGGTGTAAAATCTATAGATGTAACAGGGGAAAAAGAATCACATACTTTGAGGGTTTAATTAATCTAATCTTGGAGTGTAGCAGGTATGTATTAATTTTAGATTTATAAAAGGCATGCACTGGACACAGTGACATAATTTACTTAACTGAAAGACAAACTTAGCATAAAGACCAGCCCAAGCCTTGTCCACTCGCTGCATTACCTCTGGTACAGAAAGATGGAAATTATATTTAAGATTTACATCATGTATGGAATATGAGGATTAACACACTCAGACTTCTTTGGACCAAATAGAAAAGCTAATTCCAGCATCAGTGTCTCTAAAGCAGGACACTTACCAATTTCCACGTACTTTCTTGGGATTAACTCATTGTGCTGCTATGTAGGAAAGAAACAAATAAATTATGCTTCAGTGAAATTGGGCTGGAATAAGCAAAACATGAGCAAGAGCCAGAACACACCCTGTTTTCCACTTGCGATTCAAGACTACAGGCCCTCAAACTTTGCAGTCCATGGAACATCTTTCTGTATTATCTGTAGCTGCGCATTAGTTGTCTCTAGAGATGCTTATAAATGTGATAGATGAGCTCATAAGGTGGCTGCCTCAGATCCTGTGCAGTTTAGGATCAGTGGAGATGTTGTATAAAGAAGACACAGCAAGAATTTGGCGGTCACCCATGTGAATAATTTCTAAAAAGAGGGTCAGAGGTGTAAAGTAGAACAAAGTTATTAGATCATATTCTCCAACTTAGTGAGTTCTCTGTCCCTGTAACCTTCAGCCCTCAGACTGCTGAACTGCATGAAGAACTGTGCTTCTATAAGGCAAAATAAAATCTTTTAATACAAATACAATACATGCAGGTTATTTCAGTGTAACTAAATCTAACACAACAGGGGCATGTTGGCAAACACAGAGCACCAGCTGTCAGCACTCAGAGTTGACATGGTTATTCTTTGTTCAGTTAATTATCTGGGTTGGTTCATTGCTATATTGCAGTCTAATTATAGCAGAAGTTATATGATCACTTCTTCCCCTGATCATTTGGCTCTATGGATCAAATCTTACTTTCAAAAGCAAAATTCCCTCATTTGTGTAAATTTGGAGCTTTAAGCTACAGAGATGTGTACTGAGACTAATCTCACTTTCATTCATAATTTTAATGGCAGAAGTTGGGGTTTTTTACTCTTAAGCTTGTTTCAGGTAAACAACATTATATACCGCAGAAACGCAAATTACAGCCTAGACTGCTTCCTAGAGCTCTGAATGCTCTGAAACACTTAGGTTCTGGGAAGAGAAAGATTTTGTAATTTCTCTTTTAAGTGTAGGATCCACACACAGAAACCACAGAACAGAGAACCTCAAAACACTTCTCTAAGTTTGTTCACAAATGGGATCATATGTAACTGGCTCTTGAAATTTGATAGGGATCAGAAAGTTTTGACTCAGTGGGCTCAAATGTGGTTTTGTGTTATCCATAGGCAACCAAGCCCACGCTTCTGTTCCTACTGAGAAGCAGTGGAAATTTCATAAGAGACTCTATTAATGAAGCAAGATAATAGCAAGTGCTACTTCTGAATAAAAAACAAGTTCTAACAAAAGCCAATTGTATCCATATACTTTGTACGGAGAATCCTGTCATACACGTTGATCCCATGGAACTTTTGGACCAAAAGACAGAATTTTTTCTTAGATTCTTTGGGCTTTAAGTAATTACTTTGAAGCTTCAGATTTCTGCTATTTTGTATGGATCTCAAAGCAGTAGCGATTGTGTTATTCAGGTTGGGAAGTACTGGGAAGTAAAATACATGCAAATATACTGTGTCACCACTTTAAAGAAAAGTACGTACAGGGCATTTTCTAAAAGAATTATGAAAATCTGAATGTTCAACAGAAAGGTTACTGCTAGCATCTGGTTTTGCACATGCAAAAAAATGCTAATGAGGCATCATGAAAGCTTGTGTTTGTCCTTAATCTAAGAAAAGGCTTTACTCTGTACACTTGTACTGAACTTCTCTCTAATGTGGCATTGCACCACACATCAAGTTTTTATCTCTTCAATTCATAATATAAAAGCTATATTTATAGCACAGAATAATGGGCATATTTTATTTCTAATTAAGATTACTCATCTGTTCACACCCACCGAGATTCCTACTGTGCTTTTAATTTATCATTGCTTATTTTAATGCAACCAGTTTAATCACAGTAGCATCAGGAATCAGATCATTATAAGCAGAGCTGTACTGAACTAATTTATTCTTCTTGGGGGAAAGAGAGTAGATAGAACATTTTAGATTCAAAGTACTTGGGCTTTTCTTTTTACAACATTACTTACCATCTTTAATTTTATTTCAAAACTGCTTAAAATGATAAGGCTGACATACCAGTTTGACTACTATGACTCAAAAAAATGTTAACTTTCTATTCAGAACTGTACAACATTGAGATAAATATTAGAAAAAGAAAGACTTGACTTAAGTAGCACTAATCAACAACAACAAAAAGAATGTAAAAGCAGTGTCCCGTTAATCTCAGCTCAGGACTAAAGTTTGTTTAAATTCCTCAGAATAGTCATATTTTATTTCACACTTTTGCACTTTTTAAAAGCACCATAGAAATTTCCCGATGTCTGTGTATTTCTGTGTGAGACACCCAGATTCAGGGGATACGGAAGATGAGGACTGAGGTTTTCTGAAAAAGCTGCCTCAGGAGTATAGGAAAGTTATTTTAGAAACTGCTCCAAGCCAAGATCAAAATGCTAGGTGAAACAGAGAACCACAGGTAAGAATTACTACTGGTTGTGATATACAGGAGAGGTGAAGGAGTGTGAGTCCTGACATTGCAAATACATGAAGGGTTAGGACTGCAGTGAATCACAGTAACAGCTGAAGCGTCCTCTCTTACAACCTTCTGCTATGAAGGCATTTGCAGGACTGCAATGTCACAGTTGAAATATACCATTTTAGAAGTAAAGACTATTTAGGATTAAAACTTTGCTGCTTCTTCAATTACCTTCAAACCTTTCACTCAAGAAAACAGAGGGCACAGGCTTATTTTCTTGGTAAGAGTTATTTTGCACTGTATAGTAGAGATTTACTCATGCTGGCTGCAAACGCTAGAGGCATTTTCAGCTCTACAATGCAGCAATGCAGCTCATGGATGAAAGTTCTTAAAGCTAGCAAATATGATTATTTTTGTCACTGAAAAATCATTCTCACTTGCATACAGGTAATTGAACTTATTTTCTAAGTGTATACTTCTAAACTGAAGTTGGCATTGATATTGTAGTCACTTGGTAAGCTTCCTTATGAAGTAGTCAGCAAGAACTTCAATCAGTAGGGCAGCAAGAAGTCCCAAAAGTCATTTTCCAAAATGAATGTTTTAGGATGTGAATACCTGCTGGCCTACGAGTTGCTTTGTTTATTGTCACGAAAAACATCTTAACTTTCTAGAGTGTTTCAGGGAAGTCCCAGGCAGGGAGCACAGAGCAGGGAAATGCTACTACATTGACATTTGACTCTACCTGTAGCCCCTTCAAACTGCAGCCAGCATAAACAAACCGCCCTCAGGATCTGAGACTAACCAGAGTAAAAATAACCACTGAAGAACAGAAAGGTCATTCTAAACTGGGATGGTATAATATGTAGATCTCCAGCAGCAGTGAAACTGTTTGTGAACCCTTAATACTAATACAAAATACAGCTTTACATATGTGCATTTCCGTTGAAGAAAGTCCTAGCAATGAAAGAAAGAATGTGAAGAATCAATGTGCATCAGCAACGCGTCTCAAAGGCACAGAAGTAAAATTTCAGGAAAGGTTTCAAGCTAACAAGAAAATCCAGTGTTAGGAGTCAAACACAATAATAGCTAATGTATGACACAAGATGTAGGAATGTCTAGCCTTAAATACTTTCAGAAGCCAGAGATAAAGCGACATGCACAAAACTGCGGCACATATCAGGAAATAAGACACAACTGCACATAAGCAATACTCATTAGAAGGAACTGCACTGTCTTTTTCTTACAGGCTTTGTGGTACCACTTGCTTGCTATCCATCAGCTAGTTGCTGTACTGAGGCTTTTTCTATCAAGCCCTGTCAGACCTCATGACTTATGGTAATGAGTGACTTCGTTCGTTCGCTCGTCTCTTCTTCATTTCAAATGCTACTTGTATAGGAATTGATATGCTTCCTTCTGTAAAGCAACTGCAATTTTCAGCCCAGCTTGAAATATTCTTTTTTGTTCATCTGGAAAAGATGAAATTAATCTTAATTTTTCTCTTGCACGTGCTCTACAAATAACAATCTATTTACAGGTAACAAGTATTGTAGGAATATTGACACACAAATATGTTACCCCTTACAAATAGTTATCACTAGTGATATACAAAATATCCATATCAGTCCTCAGATTATTTGTGTTTAGATTCTGGGAGGTTCCAGGGAATCCTATATCAGACATGCAAGTGGATACACTTTCAGATATTTTGTCAAAATACGCCCACCTTTTTAGCATGTTTTTAGAACTTTAGGAGAAATTTTTAGCCTCCTTTCCTATAAGGAAGGTAGAGCCATCATGGCCTTTTGTATCTTATATACACTGCAAGGGCTAAATATTATCTCCCTGCACTCCAAGACCATCAGTATTCTTACAAAGCAGTTGAGACGTGAAGACTTCAGAGATACTGTGGAAAGGGAAATCCTATCCAAATACTACAGGAAAGACCTGTTGGGGGGGGGGGGGGGGAACCCCCCCAAAAAACAAAAACCCCCACACCAAAAATACCCAATAAATTAATAAATTGAGCAGGGAAACAAATTACAGTTCATAAAGAGATACTCAAGACTAGAAATCAAAGGCCTTTGGAAGGAAGAAAAAGAACTAGAAAATCACAAGAATGTTAGTTGCATGAATTTGAATAATTAAATTCAAGACAATTAATCTTTTTACAGTAAACGGATCCTTCTAAACTAATTTTGCTTGAGGATTGGAGCTCACTGGTAAGCAGAGTGGAGTTGTGGGAGTCGGGTTGGGGGTCAGTTCAATGCTGAATAGTGCTATAAATACAGAAAACCTGATTCTGCAGAGTTGTCAATCTGGCCTTTTCACACAACATTAAATTAATTAAATAACAAGACCAAAGCATTTCTTTGGCTGAATTACTCCATTTTTCCCTGAAAGTGATAGAATATAATTATGCTCACAATGTAGGAGGCTCCTGTAAAAAGCAAAATCCATTAATCAGTTATCAGGCCACACTCCAATGGAACCTTTAATGCTGTGCATCCAGGGGTGCTTCACCAAAAGGCAAATTAGCGACTCAATTAATTATGAGTTATTTTAATAAATGACTTGTAAACCTGGATTTAAAGGAGGTATTCATTTGCCAACATAGCAAATTAACATGGGTATGGGAACCCCAAAGCTAGGATGAACAGCCACTGGAAACATCACAAATAGATGAGATTTAAGATTGGTTTAATCTGAATCTAAAAAAAAATTGAAAGCTAATGAATTTTGAAGATCCTAATAAAAATGTAACCCTTCAGGACAAAGAGGATAAAGTAAGTATAATACGCTAACCATGCAAACTTCCTAGTGGTTACTGGCATGCTAGATAGTAAGAGCCAAAACTTAGAAGATAAACAAAAATCGGGTCTAATGGATCTGAAAAAGAAAAGCTTACTATAGGATCAAAGCTAAGTAGGTAACTTCATGTATGCTATGAACACAAACTGAAGTCAGGTACAGGAGTGAACATTAAAAAAATCCGTGCATTTTCCATTCCAGGTACTGTGGCACATTGGCATACTCAAAATGTGAAATTGCTGTAGTACCACATTACTCTGCAGGACCAATGCAGAGTTTTTACTAGTGCCTACAAAATTAGCAATTTTCTTTTATGTAAGCATAATGTATTGTCTTTAGTGTCATTTAAGGAATTGGGTTTAGGGTATTGCTTAAATACATATAGCTGACTAGGAGCTTTGTTCAGCTTATACGAAGGGAAAAGAACATTTGTAAACTGCAGTCTCCCTAATTTCCTGAACTACTCAGAGATCTGTTCAATCAGGGCAATAAAATGTCATACAATAGCATTGCTTATATGAGAAAAAAAAATTACTATGCACGGTACTTGGGTATCACCAACTTTCTGTATTTTCACTATGTTGGCATTCAGGCAGGATACAGTTTCACTCCTGCCAGCCCTGCTTCTACCCCTCAATGACTTCTCACCCCTTCCAAGAGTGAGCACTTACAAAGGGGTCTGACACCTTCCCATTGCTCTACTTTGATAAGCAGGTGAAAGCCTCCCCAGGCATGTGACCAGACTTTCAGAAAATGGAAAAGCGTGACTCTGGAGATGTAACACCATCTTTAATGGGAAACCATGTAAAATGCAGAAGCAAGGGAGGTGAGCAGAAGTTGGGACAAATCAACATTTGCATGTCCAGGCATAAAGCCTTCTGTGAATACTCATCTAAAAGGTTTACAAGTTCTCACAACAGTTAATATGAAAATATCAGTCTGTCATCTTCTCTGTAGACTCAAGTGAAAAATCATGTATTTCCCCACAGTTACTCCATTGCTTCTGGACAATATTTTTCCCAAATAGACTATTTTTTTTCTGGCTCTGTAGTTTTATTACATGATATACTACTGCACTCAGTGAAAGGTTTCAAATAATTACCAAAGTATTTTCTTATTGTACTAAATCTGCTACCCCTGGGTTGCACGTGAAACATATTTACCCTTTCTACTTGTATTTATATGATAAATTTTTATTTTTATTGAGTACCTTATCAAATGTACATAAATTCCACTTTCCTCATTCTTTAGATTTTCATCACTGAAATTGCTCTTGGAATACAAAGTGGAAAAATTGGGTGACTTATGACCAAACAAGGGTAGGAAGAGAAAAGGCAAAATATACTACAGAGTATAGAAGAAAACAGATTTGCGGAAATCAGAAAGCAAGTTACATTTGGAATTTATCTTAGCCAGCTGGAAGAAGGCTAAGGAAGAACCTGTCTAAGAAGTCCTGAAGATCTCCATAGCCTCATTTACAGGGCCATTAAAGGTTTGGTTTACTTCAGGTGATGTTTTTTAATTGGAAGTTGGAAAAAGGCTCTGATATTTAAAATTTATCACGCAGCTTTGAACTCATCAAAGGTAGTATTATATCTCCTGAGCCCTTTGCACAATACAAATGCCACCATTTTCACAGAGTCTTTTTCAGAAGCATACATGTGTTTCTGGGTCACATCTGATTATATGAAAGATATGAAGATGTGTGGTAAGAAATGTAAATGCAAAGCTGGGTTTTGTGCAAATGCGAGTCTAGCCCAAAATCTGTACTAAGAGTGGTCATCCACCATTCTCTGCATTCAAACCTGAAGCTAATGCTTATAATAAGAACCAGGCTTTGTAACATATACGTTGCGTCAAAGCACAGAGACATTCAACAGTACTGCCAAAACCAAGAGCTAGTCAAGTTTACTCTTTAAAAGTCCAGTTCTGCCAAAATTTCAACACCTGATAAACCATGATGAAGAAAGTGTCCTTAATGGAAGATGTAAAAACTCTGTGAGCTTTCATCAATCTACTGTGAATTCTTCAAGTTACTGTCCTCAGCTTGTTCTAGTTCATAAATGACATAATCAGCAGTTGCTGAACTGCAGTTCTTATAAGTCACTGGTGTTTGTAGCAAATTTTGTGCCAGGCTTTACACAATTGTGTGACACTCAGTAGTTTCATTATTTATCATTAATATTAATGTATTAGAAATAGTATTTATTCCAACTCAATCATGTCGTCAGGAGATATTCTTTAAGTCAAAGACAATTATAGCAGCACAGAAGCAGTTTACAGTTCTGTGTACAAAAAATTCTCTATATTAAACACCGTATATATACAGTTCTGTATCTAAAACCACACTGATCTTAAAGGCCTTTGTTCACCTGTTATCTAAATGCACCCACAATCTTTTGGCTTTTAGCATTCCATCACTGAGGTTTTCAGACATTGAGACCTATACCCATGCTAGAACAGTCAACAGAGCCAGGACACTGGACATGGTCATCTAGCAAAATGTTTTCCAAGAATGTCTTCTCATGTACTTCTTAGCCCACTAGCACTCTCCCAAAAAACAAGTGGTCATCAGGCTGGTTTGGTCCCTCCTACTGAAACTGTTCCAAAGATGAATGGGGTAATTAAAATTTCACTGTCCAACTGAGACTCATCAAATGAGAGCTGATAAATGTGTGGGCCTACACCTGAGCAACAGGGAACTCGCATGGGATTGGAAAACTCTGAACTTCTTACTTTGATCAATAATTATTATAAAGTAGTTTGATAGCTCTTTTAGAAAGGGCTGGAATTTGTCTGCCATTGGGACCAACATGCTAATACGTCAAGGAAAACAGCAATACCAAAACACAGATTCACAAGTCCCATGTCTCTATTGAGGGTCTTGGAAGCACACAAACACTAATATCATTTCTCTGTTGTTAACAGCTAACAGATTTTTTCACATTACCTTATGTCTCTGTTGAAGGTTGCCTACCTTCAGCTGAGTGTCTAGCACTGCAGTTTGTCTCTTTCAGAAAGTAATCTGCAGGTATTCTTTCTGTGCAGCAGTAAAGACACTTTTCTCCCATGGCAAACAGTAATAATGTTAAAACATTACTATTTTTACTAGAACAAAAAATAAAACATGTTTTAGATAAAATAAAAAATAAAAAAAAATCTTTTTTTCATCCATTATTTAGTTGGAATTACTTTGAGACAGTTTGTAATACTATTATTCTCTGTTGACCTAAATCCATAGACTCATGTCACAGAAGTGATCACAGACTGAAAAATACATAAAAAATGAGGTGATTCTGCTTGCTTGTTTCTGCTGTGGTTTACGTTTTTATCTCATGCTATAATCGTTAATACTATAAAAACATTTTCTTCACACCAACAATGATAGATCTTTTAGAAAGCCATTTCAGAATCAGAAGGTGTTTAAAATGTTCAGAAATTATACACAGTGCTAATACTACTTCTAGAGAGAAGAACAAATGAGCAGCCCTGTCCTGCAATGTTTTTCTACTAAATCCAGTAATCTGAAGGATCCCTTTGACACCCATTGAAATAGGTATGCACTGGCAAAGTTAACACAATGAAAGAATACTTACGTGGTCTATGATCATCTTTAATTTGCTTTTTACTTTGCTATAGGATCAAAGAGATTATTTTTGGGGCACATATGCATATTTACCTGAGGAAACTGGAAAGTAGTTCTTTCTACCACTAACCATGACCATACTAAAATTTGGCAAATGGTCACATGCCCTTATGTCTGCAGAAAAGGATTTTCAAATTGTAGAGATATCTTGACATATTCAAATAAGACTGCAGAAAACATGAACATTTTAAAATTACAAAAAACCCCAACAAATTCTTATTTCAGTATTATAAAATTAATCTATGGAACTCCACCAATGGGAAGCTCTGAGGTCAAGAATATGACAGGCTGAAGGTTTTTAAGAAAGTCAAAGTTATCCTGAATTATAAGAATCAACTCTTAGAAGGTATATTAAACTTCAGGATAGTCTCTGATTCAGCAAGTCTCCAACCTCTAAGAACAAAACCAAGAATTTAAGTTATCCACATCCAGCTTTACCTTAAATATTGGCTATTGGACATTATTGGATTTTTTTACATTACACACACACATACACACTCCCACACAAATAGACCTTAAGTCTGGTTCAACACAAGTTTTAAAAAAAAAAAACAAAAACAAACAAAAAACTTTGCAGGTTTTTTTACCTGAAATGAAAAAAACCCACATTTTACATTTACTTTAAATAGTAGTGGAAGAGAAGTTGAGACTATATACAAGCAAAATAGGAATTGAATTACTAGGACTATTCTATAAAATAGGGTTTTTTTCATTTTCTGTAGGTCTGTTTTTCCTATACTTTGTGAGACACATGTTTGGTGCAAACACAGAAACTGAAATTAGATATATTTAAAATGCTAGGCACTTAAAATAGCTTTTGGAAGGGAAAAAGATGTAAAAAAGTGGTGATACCAGATTACTGAAGCAAGAGAGATGGATTCAGGCTTGACTCTTCTTAATTAGTTTCTTTCTAATACAGTGCAATCTAACTTGGATTCTTTTCAAAGTTGTGACTAAAGATGTATCTTATTATAGGCTTGCTTAAAGATAAGCACCCATGCTGTCTGAGAAGTACACTTTGCTGTTAAACTTTTGGCTTAACCGTCTATAATAAGCAATGATTACTGATAGCTTGATTTCTGGATGCCTAATCATTTTGAAACCACCTGAATTTCAGAGTTCTTAAATGAGTATTTATCTCTTCTAGAACTTCTGAAACTGGAAACTGAAAACTACTATTCACCTTAGAAAACTGTCTGCCCTGAATAGTGACTTCCCTATCAGTACTGCATTGTAAAGCACAGGCTTCTAATTTAAATTTATTACATTAAAAAACTGTGCTTAGCGTCCAGTAATAATAACATTCATAACTCTTAAATCATATAAAATGCAAAAAATATGATTTATAGATACAGAAGCACATGTGCAAAATTAAAAGCGAAACTTTAGACAATCTTCTTAGTCTTTTCTTACTTTGCCTAGTACTTTCTGTGACATTTTTTTAATAGGATATGAGAACAGAAGGGTGCCACTATAATGAATTCATTTTCATTTTTCTTTAAAACACCTTGAAATCCTGAGAGAAGTTGATAAAGAAAGCAAATGATCATTGAGCCTATTTCAATTTTTTTTTTAATGTCTAGGTGTTTCCTCCTTAGTTCTAGAGTTGCTGATGTCACTGAAGAACTGGAAGAAACTGCAAGAAGCAGGCAGTGCACAGACTGTCACGCCTGGGTGGCCAGCTGAACTCCTTGCTGTGAATGAAGGATGAGGTTTCTTGATACAATATATGAACTACTATTTTAAGGAAGAGTAACCTCAATAAATATTTTCCTCCAAATTCCTGACCTGTTGTCATAATTTTTTCATATTAAAACGAGATGATATTAGTCTTCTAGAAACCATTAATTTTACTGCCCTTTTTTCTTTTTTTTTTTTTTTTTCAAATCAAGTATAATTAATGGTTCTAAAACAAAATAGTGTTAAGCCCTTGACTGATATTAAGGTATTAAAGGCATCAAATAATACACTAACGGTTTGATATTCTTTATTTCTGGAAAGATCAAAGTAACTTTTTTCTTTTTTTCTACTAGAGATATATTTTCCTCATCTAGTGTCAGACAAAAAACAGTGGTCTAACTCATCATATAACAGCTTACAGACCGATTTAGCTCACATCCCTGCATGTGAGGGAGTCATCGGAATTTACATTCACATTGATATTTTAACAGTGCCAAGCAGCAGCTTTCACTTCAGATTTCCCTCTATGAATAACATTAGCCATCAGCTAACGCCTTCAAACATTAAGCACGTTTGCGTGAGTTAGAAGCATACATACACATGCACATAAGCACCTATATGCTGAGACATGGGAAAAGATTTAGATAGTTTTAGGAGGCTAAAGGACGAAATTGCAGCTTTCTCCCTTTACAAGTTGTAAATATCAGATAACTTCTACTCGGCAAGAAGAGCCTCAGAAAATGCCTTTGAAATGACACAGAATAGCACCGGGTGGCAGACACTAAAGGGGACAGAAATAATGAATAAACAAACATCTCCAAAAGTCACTTAACGTAAATAAATTTTAAGTTTAGTAATATATGATATGAATGAGAATCTTACTGCCTGCAATACCAAAATAATGGATAGCAATGAATAGAAAATCATGCTTAACATCTACTGTTCATTACCTCACTCGCTGTAAGGTCATTACTCTAGAAAATAATCAGGAAAAGATTTTTTTGGTCTCCAGAGTGACAGCAAAATAAAAGGTGTTTTGATTTTCTTGCTTCTAAGGCACTACTTATAAAAAAACCCAAAGATTAGTAAAACACACTCAGTAGGTACTTTCTTAGTCAGAAACAACAGATGAAGTGTAATGCTGCTGCATCATTGCTACCATTTCCTTCATGTGCTTCAAGAATTTTATTTCCTCCCATTCAGACGTGGAAATTGTTCGTCTTGCTTGTCACAGAAATTCAATGAGTTCAGAGCTTGGCCTTAGAAAGTGCTTGCAACTACAAGGATTAATAAAATGGAAATTACAGGTATACTGTAGTAGTTCTACCTGAAAGATAGAAAATTTTGTTGGTTCTGCCCTGTCCATGGTGCCTTCAAACCAGATAGCTCTTCCTCAAGACAAAAATTAATACTTGCAAAGATTAGTGCCTATAATTCTGTGAAAAGAATAATTATTTTTTATTCCACCCCCACTTTATGTGTGTGTGGGAATAAAAAAATCCTTCAGAAGGGCATAACTAGTTTGAAATCGATGAACTACAAAGCCGGATTTGTTTTTGTAGTTTATCACTGAATGTGAGACCACAGGTTCACAGTCCATTCTTTGTTCTACAGGCATAAAGTCTTTGACAATCAACAAAAAAATGTTGGAGATTGTTCAACTCTTTTAAGAAATATATCAGTTTCTAAGACTAAATGAACTTCAATATTCACTAAATGTCAAAGGCAATTATTGATTTTTTTCTTAAATTGGTAAAACCCCACAACTTTCTGATGGGAAATAATTCAATCATTATAGAAGAATAATATCTAACCCTTTGGGTAACTGATATTTTTCTAATTTTTAGTTAACTGAAGTTGTCATTCTGATGTGTGCTCTGCCCCACTAGAAACAAAATAACAGTTTCAAAAGTCATCTTAATAGAATGGTGAAAATGACAGGAGGAGGAAGAAACAGGGAATGTATTTTAACTATCCATGGTAAAAAAGTGAGGTAAACGTGAGGAAAAAATCTCTAAAAGTGCTTCTGACTAACAATTATGATGAAAATTTATGAAAACTGGAACCTTTTGAAATCAGTAGTAAAAAAAAATATTTGAGCTGACCTCCAAACTAGACCTCAGTAAACATATACTAGTACAATCCTGATTACCTAATGTCATTTAATTCAATGAACTTTTATATAATTAATTTTTCACTGTTCGAAGTCGTATTGAAATTGAGTGACTGAGACACATTTTTCTCTTGACTATGCTGGTGTAAATCAGGATCAACTTTAGAGAAATCAACGTCAATATCAATTTTAGAGAAATCAGCATAAAACGTATGAAGTTGTTATTAAGAGCAAAATCCTTTACATTTACTGCCATCATTCCCCATTTAACGCTGTGATGTCATTTACATGCAGAGCTGAGATGCTAGGAAGATATTCACCACCCTTTATTATTACATATTTATTACCTTTGCTGTATTATGGACAGTACATAGTTGAATTAAAATTCTTTATAAAGAGATGGAAATTTAAGCCCCTAAAAAGTTTAATGTCCTGTATCATTTAGTGTCAAAATACGTGACACATCTAAGTCCAATTATATTATTTCCCAGTTTACACATAGCTTTCAGAATCATAGAATTGGAAGTGACCTTAAAGATCATCTAGTTCCAACTCCCCTGCCATGGGCAGGGACAACCAAATCTTTGCGAATTCTGAATAAATCCTTTGCTTGCAGCCTCAAAGAGCAGTAATCTGGTACAAAGGTTTATGAAAAAAAAAATATATTCACAAGGAAAGTTCTGTGAAGATCTATGAAGTTCAAGACTTTCCTTATCCTCTGAAGTATGAAGATAGAGAATTGAAGGTCTGTGTGAGGTCGTCTAACTTGGGCTCCTCCTTTGACAGGTGACTTCCTTGCAAATTCTCATTCATCAATAACTTAAGCTCTATCTTTAAACCAGCTATAGTTTTCTCTGCTTCTCTTTTCCAAACATGAGAAAGCCTCATTCCAACCTCATTATGTGCTAAATTCACTTCTTGCCAGTTCATCTCCATTTATTCTAGTGCTGAAATTGTCCTTCAGCTTAAACAGCTTTCTTCCTTTCTGATTTTACCTTCTGAGACATTCATAGTGAGCGATCATCTCCCTCCTCAGCCTTAGTTTTATTAGGTTAAACATCATGCTCTTCTAGTCCGTAAAACAGGTTTTCTGTTCTCTTGATCATTTTACTCACTCTTGTCTTCATGTTCTCTTTGAATTTAGCTGCATGGACACTTGCTCTGGATGCATTCTTATTGTGATTTGTACAGTGCTATCAATACTTCTCTGTTGGTTCTGAAACTACTTCACCTGCTACGGTCTGAAATCATATGTTATTTTTTGATAGCCGCTTCACCTTGACCGGTTAGTCTTTTCTAACTGCATTACCTCATGTTGGAATACACTTCGTTGAACAATCTAATCTGACTAGGATTAACAAGTAATAGGTCTGAAGCTGTACGAACATGTGTTTAAACAAATTACATAATAGATGAAAGTGTTAAGTGGCTTCTTTTCAGTAGAACAATAATGTACCTAAATGAAGTCATTTAATTACCAATGTCTGAGAAAAACAACGCATGCTCAGCAAACTGGGCACAGCATGCAGTGTCCAGCCTCAGACAAAACTCAAGTGGGTTCACTTTATATTTTTTTCTAAAAACAAATTTATGATAGGGCTTTTTTTCAGTATGGTTTCGGCACACTCCTGTTAGGTACAGTGCTTCAGGTCAAAGTCCCGCAACACTTTTTAATAATGAACTGTTACCTTTAAAGGAAGATTGGGAAATTGATGTTGATTTTCACTGTCTCAAGTATTGTCCCTGTCAGAAGATATCTTTATCACTCAAAAATCTGTTTAAAGCCTCATGTTAATGTCCCGCTGTGTGTGATCTTATTAGGGCTCTCAGACTATGCTGGCAACAGCAGCAGACTGTAGAGCAAAAAGTTCATCTTGAGGACTCAGCATCCACAATGACATTACAAACAGGGTTTGCTTTGGACTGACTCTAGCCTTGTCGCAGGGACTGAGCATCCACCAGCAGCTGGAGTTTCCTCCTGGAAAACATCTTTCGATTGAATTGACTTTGAAATTGGGACTGACTGAGAGACTGTCTTCAAAATCACATTCACAATACAAACTGAAATGACAGGGTAGGCACATACTTAAGCTAAGTCTGTGTCAGAAATCCCCATGTAACATAGACACCACCTACTTGTAGTACCAGGGTTAGACATAAAGCAATGTCCAGACTGCACTGTGCAACAAAGTGATGAGTAAGCTGCTACAGAGGAAGTGTAAAACAGGAGAGCTTGACACCTTGCAGCTGTGACTTCTACCCTCTAAGAACACGTTATTAGCCGTTATCTTTAGTACAGAATGATAAAAAAATATACCGAAACCCAAAAAAAGGAGCACACAGTTTATTCACAACACATTTGAGGCCAAAATTTCAGCTGCAATTTTGCATACCTTCTTAAGGTAAATGAAATCGTGGGAGCTACAGAGTTGTTCCTAACACCCAAGTCAATCACACTTGTAGTGGCTCAGGAGTTTGATAAAAACCAAATCCTTCCTGAGTAGGAATTGTACATGTCTTCTTTACAATGTCAAGCATGCTAACGTTTTTAGTCATATAAATCATTTGGTTTCCAATAAGAATTGTTCCCACCTTACCTGTAGTTTCAAAATCAGGATACCTTAGAAAGACAAGCACATACCCCAAAAGAGCACAACACGCTGAAAAATACAAGCCACTCTTGAGATATTGTGCTGTAAAAGGGGTTAATGGGCAAACAAGAATGACTTCAATGAGCTGTGCAGGAAAACCTGCTGTTTCTTCCCCACAGCACAAACCCCAGTGAAACTTTGATGATGAATAGTGGAAAGGTCCAATAACTATTAGTTACAGCATCTATCATACATACTGCAGAAAAACTTGTATGACCTTCTCTGAATTGATTAAAATACCACTGACTCAAACAGCTCAGGATCTATATGCTTTTGCCTTACATTTGCAGAAGAAAACAGACGTTCCTAGGGAGCTGTAAAGCAGGCAAGCCAGGAGACGGGCTTCCCCTTACAAAGCATTTACTTAATTTAAACCTGGGGTGAAAGTAAGGTTAATTATTGCTATGCCAGCATTTTGTTTATGTGTAGCTACACGAACAGATTGGGGTGTTTAACTGCACCATACCTAATTTACTAAAAGATTATATAATAGAGGAACATAGGAATTTTTATTTTTCATGGAATGGTTCTTACCTCAGGAGAGACTGTCTCATGTATAGATTCATATATACATATCTGTCTCTGTGTGTATATATATACTTGCAGGATGTATTCACATCTACATTCACAATATAGAGGAACTCACTATAATATTTTTTTAACCTTATTTCAGCTTGAACTAAGAATACATACTGTCTAGTCAGTGACTTACTCTCCAGTCCATTTTACCTCCCAAACCTCAGTTTGTCTGTCTGTAAAACTGCATTGCATATAGACATTTTCTGTCCATATAACAGCTTACGGAACTCCTGAGATCTGTTTTAGAATCTATGTATTACTACCTATAAAACTCAGTACATGCATTTGGGGACATGCTTTTAAGGGAAAAAAGATTTACAAAATTAGACTAATAAAAACATAACTGAATAGTGAAATAGCAGATTGTTACAACCTCCAAGTTTTAACACCTATTACGAACAACATCTGGTAATGCCAGAAAACACAGTGCAAAATATTAAGCAGTCTCTTGCTGCATGAAGCCTGAGTACAGGGACACTAATGATGAGTGGGCTTATGCAGCTAAAGGCAAGGGTATTTTTGATAGCGTTGGCAAAACCAAAGTGCTTCAAGCCACTGTGTTAATACAGAATGAATTCACAGAGTTCCAATTATATTGCAAATTATCACTGTTGGTATCCCTGTGGTAACTCTCAAGACTGACAGAAAGATGTCAGCTATAGAAGGAATTCCAGCGTTTTGCCCAAGGCTTCTTTCCCTTCCAGACAGACAGGGAAATTATGGTAAAACCTTAGAGTTCAATTAAGTTAACAGACCCTTACTGGGAGCATGGGAGGCAGAATAAGCTGGCAGGGTTTGTTCAGGATGTTGCTTTCTATTGCATGTCTCTAATGGTTGCCACTGCCATGGGGGTCCTTCCGTGCTGCACGGTGCCACTGCCTCTAACTCTCCCACCACAGTAAGCCCCCACATGTGAAAAGGGGCCAGTTCATTCATCACAAATCTGATGAAAACATTAACAAGAAAAAAAAAGTCCTGGTTCCACTTCTCAAAAGTACTAGATTGTGCCTATTTTATTCTACTTTTTCCCATCAGTTATGAAGCAGTCTTATATAAAAAGTTTGGAATGAATGAACTTTCCCTACTTCCCATTTATCTCAGTGTGACACATTTACTTTGGGAATGGTTGATAACAAATAGATAATCCTGAAACTATAGAAGAAAATACTGTGGCTTTATTTTAAACATGCATTTTACCTTTTCACACTTCTAGGTACCCATTTCTTATTGATATCCTCCCTCCTTGAGTACAAATTTCCTTAGCCAATTTACAAGTGTATACTATATTTGGTATAATAAACCCTATTAATCTAAGTGGTCATGTTGAGCACAGATAATATGAGAACTGTTGAAATAGAAATATTATGAGAGAAGAGAAAGGGAAAGGAAATTTTTATCAATCAAAGATGCTGAAGATTAGAAGCCCAAGAACAGTCCCTATACAGTAGAATCTCTAATTTCAAAGGAGCCTTTGGGCTTCACAGAAACCATTCATAACAAAAAAATGACTGACCACTTATGTGTTTCCAAGGCTGAACTGCTTGCTCAATCTGATCTTTGCCATTTATCTATAGTATCACTTACCAGTTCTGAACTCATTCTCAGTTATGATATAAGTTATCAGTGGAACTTGCATCAACTGCTTGCAGGAATGTTTACCACCTGCTTGAAGTTTCAGCTCTGCTGACTGAAGGATGGCTACCCAGTAAGACCCAATTAGTTGATCAGTTTTGTGCTTTACTGAGCTGTGTGCTCAGTCCCTCCCAGCTCTGAGCCTGGGCTGGAGGACAGTCATCCCAGGTTATGCCAGAAGCTTTGGGCTTAGTCACAGCAGCCGTCTGGGGCCACGGTTATGTTTCTTGACATTTTACACTGCTTCAGATTAACATTTATGAAATGGAAGATGATAATACTTCCTTGACACAGATAATATTTAAATGCTGTGATATGTTTGGTTAATATAAAGATTAACACCAGGAAGACAGATAATTGACATCAAGGAGCAGGTGGTAGAGTTATTTTTGTTGCAGGGTGAACTCAGTACTCCAGAGAATAGTGTCTAGTGCAGAGGGACTTCAAAATTCTGACATGAGCACTTTAAAAGCAGATAAAGAAGGAACAAATGCATAATGCATTTTAAGAGGTACTTACATGTTAAACAGTGGCAGTATATTATTCTGAAACAGAGCTCTGAATTTATAAATTCTTTGGATTTATATATTTTTAAAGACTTTTGACCTGACTTTTTATAATTAAAGCAATGCAGCCCAAATGCACATAATGGAAAGTTGCAGAACATGTCAACACACCTTTGGGAACACACTTGTGTGTTACTTCTTGCAGCTTTGTTAGTCTCAGAGAATTAATGCTAGCATTGATAAACAATACCCATCATAAATTCTAGTTGGATAGTGCTGCTTTGCCTCATTCAGAGAGTAAAAATAATTTCAAAGAATTACTGTGCTGTGCTCAGAGGCTTGAATAACACCCAGGGCACTCAGACAGTCGCCAACATGGTTTTGTCAATGGAACATCAAATTAAGCTTTATTTTAATGCTAACTTGCATATGTACATGAAGCTGTGGTAAGAAATGAGTAGCTTCACTTGACACTTTGGTACCTGTAAATAACATATGGGTTTGTTTCTTGACAGCAGGATTGGTGACTTTTTTTTTTAATTTATCTTACTTTAGAACTCAGGTGGAAAAAAAAATCATAAATCTCTCATTTGTTTTCAGCTCTATAAGAAGCAGAGCACATCTTTCAAGAAAAATAAATTTTGAATCACAAATGGATTTGACTGGGTAAACTCCAGAGACTTGTAAGAAGATACAGAGCATTTCAGTCCTATGACATTGGTTTGAAATTAGCCCAGGTGAACAGAGAGCAGGAGTCATTTTCATCTAATGTCTGTTCAGCAGCCTGCACAAAATGAGTTGCTGAGGTTTAATGCATGCATCTCCTTGGGGTCACATAGCCACTTCATAGAAACCAACGTTAATCAGTAGTCAGACTGAATTATGAATATGCACAGACAAACTAACAGGAATATGCAAAGTAACCCACATGGGGAAGGAACTACTTTAACAAAACATACTCAGTAACAGACTCCAAAGGACGTGCTGCTATTCAGGAGAAAAGTCTTGATGTCAGCACTGGTAGTTCTTTGAAATCATCAGCTCAAAGCATGCAACTCAACAGCAATGAGAAAAGCAAGCATGTTCAAAGTTACTAGAAAATACACAGAAAAATAGGAAGCATCATTGTTCCACTGGACGAATCCATGTTGGATCCAAGCCTGGAATATTATTTTCTTTTTTCATTGCCTCATCTTAAGTATAGTGGAATCTAGAACAGTTCCTAGAAAGGTTCTTATAAAAGACAAGGGAGCAATGCTGATCTGAAATATAGCAGATTGAAAACAGAGAAAGATTAATTAGACTACTCTTCAGTTTGGAGGAGGGTCAATGAGGATGATGTATGAAAAACTAGTGAAATCATGAATGGCATGAAGAGGAAGAACTGGCGTGTTTATTCATTTTTTCCACATAAGACAAAAAACAGGAGGCATTAAATGAAACTATTAGGCAGCAGGTATAAAACAAACTTTTTTTTTACTCTATACATTATTAAATTATGGAATGCATCACCACAGGATGTTACAATATCCAAATGTGTTTAAAAAGCGGTAAGAGAGGTTCATGGAAGTAAGGCACATCAAGGATAATTAATACAATGCAGTTGCAACCTCTGGTGCTGGGATGCCCAAGCTGCTGATTACAAGTAGCTTATATTCTAAGCTTGGGGGATGCGTTTTTCTCTGCTACCATTATTTCTCTGTTTTCCAACATTTTTCTCACAGGCATCTACTATTAGCTTTGCCAAGAGAGACTACTAGGTTAAACAGTGTGGCTGTTTCTACAATGGTCTAAACTCTAAACAGTGCTACTTGCCTATTATTTTTGTGAACATATTCAAAGCAAACAACCAACTGTTTATGTGCAAATACATTTTAAAAGTATCCAGTATCTAAACAAAATGAGCATAAGAAGCGAATTATTCTCCAAGGGCAAAATACCTCTTAGGGATTTTTTTTTGTTGTTTGGGGGTGGGTGCTAAACGCAGCTGCTTATTTATCATTAATTCAAAAGTACCGTGATAATTGGCACTCTACATATGCACACTGAGAAATATTTGGTGAATTCATTAGAGTAATAAGATCAAATTCAGGGGGGAAATCTGTTTAATACTTAAGAAAAAATGGAGAACAATGTTCAGCATCTTTGTACTTTATACAAAAATTATTTGCTTCAAATTTAACTTTCTGAATGCTGATATTTCATAGAATTGTAAAGAATGTAAGGGCTTATTCAAATTATCTCCTGTATACTGTAATCTAAAGATGGATATGAAGTTCTATTCCTACTGAGATTGTCCTGTTCTTGGTATTAATTGGAATTGTGTATTATAACCTTTTTTTCCTTACATTGCATTTTCAAAATGAGAGTTCTTTCCCATAATTTTTATAGGGGAAGTTGACATTTTCTGACTCTGTGGAACCAGCTATGTACAGACACATTATATATTCATTCTATAATTATCTTCCCTGAGCTTTTTAGTTTCTCAGTATAAAAAAAACCCCAATGTTTAATTTAATTTGTGTGCTCTTGCACTTAAGTCTACCATATATAAGCATCTACTATTTTCTTCTTTTAAATATATAGGTTGTATTTTCGAATAGTTTCAAAGCATCTGACATAAGAGTGTCTGCATTGCGCTTGGAAGCAAGCAAATAGTCCAAAATCAAGGCAATGGCTGCAGGAGCAACCAGGACCAGTTTTGCAGTTCAGTCAGTTCTCCAACACACTTCTGCATGAAAGCCATAGACATTCGTCTATACCACCTGCATTTTTAACTCAAAATCTTAAATATAAAATAATAGTTCACCCCAAACTGTCATATCCAGAGGAGTATTTAACTTTCTATATCCAGAATTTTCAAAGGAAAGGAAGAAAAAAAATACAGCAGTTTTAAAGGCAGGCATTAATAAAAGCAATAGAACTTGCCATTATTGTAGCAATCAATTTGAATGTCTGAATCATTATCACACATAATGGATGGAAGGGGTTTTTTTAACTCTTATTTCTTCCTATTTAATTTGAAATACTGTTTTGCATCATGAGAAATTATTTTGGAACATCATCTCTGAACTTATCAGACACTGGGAGATGTTTATCAAAGCTATTAAAATATTTTTTTAAGCTGCATTCCTGGTTAAATTCTAAGCTAACATGGAGCTTTTAAACAAGGGACCCTAACCATTTTTATTAAAGCCCAGAAAAAGTGGAGGATCAGTACAAAATTGAAGCCACTGACAACTGACAGAAACAGTTTGGTGCCATTCCCAAAGATCTCTTCCACACTGGCTACTGAATTCCTAGCTCAAGGGAAGGAGGTAGAAACCTTACACTGACCCCGAATAGTTTAATGAACAAATACCAACACATTAGAGAATAGTTAAACAGTACTATTCTTTCTAAATCCTGCACATAGCTTTAACTTCCCAAACAACTACTGAGATTAAATTGGTTTAGAAAATTATAAACTCGCCTTGGAAACTTGATGCAGTCATGAAGGAAAAAGATCCAATCAGCTTGAGTACAGTGTGAAACTTAACTTTTACGGAAATGTTCTTTCATATGCCAGTCACCAGAGGCTGCAGATCTTAGAAAAGAGAATGCAGATATTAATGATGTGAAGATGACAGATAATCCAACCAACAGATAGTGAGTGCCAAGACTATGAAGACTGGACATGAAAAGGGCCAAAAAAGGCACAAGCCTGTGGGGAAATTTTTTTGACTAGGGAACATTCTACAATCACTACTTCCCCCACTTTGTGACCATGCTATCTGTCTCCAGCAAATATATCTACATTTGGAAACAAATCCCATTCTGTAATTACTTGCGTTCAATGAAATCATATTGTCAGTTTTGACAGGATGAACTTTTCTGGGCCTGCTATTATGATTACATTTATCTAGCAGACTAGCTGAATAATTCAAATAAATAATGCACCTTCTTTTCTCTTCCTTTGTCTTGTGAGACAAAAATCTCACCTCATAGATTTTAAGAAATTATGAAGATGGCAAAATGAAATAAATAAAAAACATCACAGCTCCTCTCAACGTATCCCTCCTTGCTGGGGTGCAGGGGCAGTGCAAATCTGGTTTGAGGAACCACTTGTGTAAACGAGCAATGCACCCCAACTTCTGCAAGCGTGATTATGGAATGGGAAAACAGGTTGCATCAGTATGCAGGTCTTTCTATATTTCTGTATTTTTTTGCCTTCAGTTAATTAAGTTCTCCCTTGAATGTCTGACTAAAGCAAGACAATCTCTACTTTGCAAAGATTAACCCCATTAATACCAATTAACATGTAACAAAGAAGGTTTTTAATGTTTTACAGCAGCAGGCTAAGGAGGATGGTACAGAGGAGGATTAGAGGGGATCACTTGTATCTTTAGTTTATGACATCTCATTAAATAATTTATAATAACTGCCAAAAATTTTATGTTGAAGAAGTTGTTAATGTTTAAGCAGTAGGATCCATTAACTGCAGTGGAGAAATTTCTCTCGTACTGTTTAATACATGGGAAAAGAGGAAAAAGACAGGTAATGCTGAGGTACTAAGGAAAGCAAAGACTCAAAGACAGTACCTTCATCATGTGGAGGTGCTGATCACTCTCCCACTACTGCGAAAGACAATAATAACAAGTTATATCTTGTGTTTATAGTAAAGGAAAGGAAGTCAGGACCATATTCAGGCATCACCTGGGACAGGCACTGCATTTGACCGTTCAGTGTTTTGCACGCACCCTTGTCTCCTGCTGAACACTGTCACAATAGCACCATGACAGATCCCTCCTGGTCAAACTGTCTATGATAAAGATGCTTATAACACAGCTACTCTTATGAATAGGAGAATAAGTCATCGTGACACAACTTTGTATGCATCAGACTAAAGAATTTCCTTAGAAAGCCCCACTTGTAGTCAATTGATTCTGAAATATAAATTTCATACTGAAATCTACCTTTGTTTTCTTATTTATAGAAAGTAAAAAAAAAACCCAAACCACAACCAAAACACTACCCTATACCCTTTTTAAAGCATTCCAAGTTCAATGGAGAAATTAACTTTTTCCTGACTTTGGATAATGACCACACTTGGCCAGTTTCTTTGCATTTAACCCTAATTCTCCCAAAGAAAATCCCTGACAGATGAATTAATCCATTTTTAAGAAATGGAACTTGAAGTATGTTCTATCTTTCATTTAAACTAACAAGTGTATATTTTTAAATAAATCTAGGATCTTATTTTCAAATTAATTACATTCTTTCTAGTGCTCAAATAAATTCTTTCAAACTTTTACTTGGCTGAGAATAGCGTCCTCCTGTGCTAGGGATCTCTACAATAATAAAAGGAACAACCCCTTCCCTGAGGCATTTACATGGAACATCAGAAAAGCAGGTGTTAAAAAGAAACATTACTATCCTACATTTACAGAATGAATTTATAAACAGGAAAATTTCTCCTCCCCCCCAACAGTGCCAAAAGTGTTCCCCTCTCCCCTTTCTAATGAGTATGCTCAAGCACTCATAAGAAAATAATTGTATTGGACATATTAACTTCATAATTGATTTTATAAGAAACCACTGAATTACTAGTTTAGGGTGTGGGTTTTTTTCCCTTTCAAACACAGAAGTCAGAATTTTTTGAATAGATGAATGCATACTGAAGTCCTTGGGAAATATGTTCAATATTTCTCGTACAGGCATAAACTGCAAAAGGAATTTTCTTCCTCTGTACAACATGCTACCTTTAAAAGGCATGAAAAAAAATATAGATCCTTGCATATTTAATAAGAGCCAATTAATCTCCAGTCAAATGTTCTGCTCTGTTCTCCTGCTTTGCCACCCTCCCCTTCTGCTGATATTTTATTCTTCTTCTAAAGGTCTGAGAATATATTGGGCATAGAAGCTGCCACTCTGAAGAGTTCATGTAAGGAGATGCTAGTGTCAGACCACAAAACACCCATACTTATTGCATTCCAGTAACTATATTAATTTTACAGAGCTAGCTATATAAAACCAGCAACCTATATGAAGTCTACTTTGCTGAACTAACACTGTTGCTGCCATGTACTAACTCAGAGCCCTCTTGCTCCCCCACATCCTTCCTGCTCGTTGCTAAGTAACCAGAAGGATTTTGTAAGCCAGCCCAACCTGGCTTTTGAATTTGGGCATGAAAATCAGCAATTTGTTAAACTAGCAAATACAAAAATCAAAATTAATCAGCTGACAGCAAAATTACATCTCGAGGTGTATGTGTGTAAGTGTGCACGTGCATTGCTGCCCACAAAAGCAGAGTCTTTTTGTCAGAGCAAAGCCATGGTGTCTTTCCCACAGGGATGTCAAATGTAGCCACCTCTTATGGAACATTATGTACCTTCTCAAAATTTCAAGAGGCCGTTGTGAACAATATGCTATTCAACAGTTGATATGCCAAAAATGCTTTAAAACTTCAGATGCAGTAACAGAACACAGATAAGTACATATGTTTGTGCACATATGTTTTTCATACTTCATTTAAGAATACCGCAAACTATTGTGAAAATACAGAAATAATGCATGTGTTTGTAATTTTTCATTTCTGGCAGGATTCGGCAACACCTTTGAGAAAAGAAAAAGAGAAATCATGTACACACATTTGAGGACATCAGCCTCGCACAACAAATTTGGTCACAGCATATTTTTGCCTTCACAATACAGCCACAAAGAGTTATAATGGCAATGTCAAGGTTTATTAATCTCCTTACCACCCTTTCTATAGTCATAGAAAGGGATATTTTACATCATTTCATTCGCTCAGTTGGAGAAAACATACATACATCATTTTATCATCTTCTCCTATCTTTTCACAGAAGTACTGTCTTCAAAACTAATTTCTGACTTCCCTACTACAGCCCTTGCCACCGAACTTTCTAATTCACAGCATCTGAGAGCCTGGAGACCTTTGCCTCTGTCAGAGTCTTCCATGCTTTACTTCAGTCATTTCCTTAAAAAGATACATTTTCCAAAAGACTTGTAGCCCAAGATTACCTCCTTGCTCTCTTCCAGAGAAACATTAGGAAATCATACAATGGTGCAAATTAGACAGCTGCCTGCAAACCACAGAATTTCTAAGAGGTGTGCTAACATGACACTGTTCACTTAGTCACCTGGCTTTCATTACACCCCATCACTTCATCACTAAAACATCACATCTCTTTTTAAGAAATTCCCTTTGAGTCCATTAGACTTTTTTTCTGTGCTCACTGAGAAAACCAGCAGTGACAGAATTCTTCTAACCCACAAAGCTGGACTCAACATGTGACACAATCAGGAACTAGAAAAAAAAAAAAAAAAAAAAAAAAGAAAATATTATGATGCTCCTTCTAGGTCCTCTATATTCTTTGTACCATGCAAACAGTAATAATACCAAACAATATGTAAGTCCCGTGCTCAGGATTATGTATGACTCCTAGATGTTGAAGATAGTATAAGCAGCTAAAATAACACACACTGACAACAGCAAATATTTTCAAACCCCAGATATTTCATTACACATGATTTAGCAGAAGAACCTAATATTCAACATATTGTGTTTTAGAAATGGGAAAAAATGTATGATTATATTGACCCTACATCTTGCAGCCTTCTATGTCTTTAAATTAAAATCAGGAACAGAATTCTCCTTTTACCTAAGAAAACAAAAAACCAAACAAACAAAAAAAAAACCCTTTAGATTTTCTACTATCCCCCATGCTTGACTGTCATTTTAATTTTTCTCTGTGCTTCAGATATGACCCTGAATAGCAAATTCTGGTCTGGGAATGATGTAAACTATGCGCTGTCTAGATGATTGCAGTTGCCAAGGGGATTGTGATGTAGAGTTCTCTTATCCTGGAGGTGTATAATTGCAGGTACTAGGAACAGACATGAATGCCTACCCAGCTTTTGATGATGCTCTATGGTCTGCTTTATTATTTCACAGAAAAAAGAGGAACAGAGCAAAATTTAAAATTAAAATGTATAATGGAGAAAGAGTGGATGGTAATTTATCTAGTGTCACATATGAGATATTTGGATTAGATCCTCAAGTAGTGTAGCACCTGTGAGATCAGCAGACATACTCAACTCAGACATTTTGAGAATCTGCACACAGAAATCTGTATCACCATCAACATACCAAATAGAAAGCAACAGCGTAGTATTTAGAAAGTTTTGTGCTGAAAGGCAAGTGCCCCCTGCTGTTTTGTCTGCAAACTAGTCAGAGAATCCTAGAACCACTTAGGTTGGAAAAGACCTTTAAGATCATCAAGTCCAACCATTAACCCAGGACTGCCAAGTCCATCCCTAAACCACGTCTTTAAGCACTCCTTTAATGTGTTTTTTAAACACTTCCAGGGATGGTGGTTCCACCACCTCCTTGGCCAGCCATTTCCAATGCTTGACCACCCTTTCAGTGAAGAATTTTTCCCTAATATCCAATGTAAACCTCCCCTGGTGCAACTTGAGGATGTTTCCTCTTGTCCTGTCACTTGTTATCTGTGAGAAGAGGCCGACCCCCACGTGTCTACAACCTCCTTTCGGGGAGCTGTAGAGAGCAGTAAGGTCCCCCCTGAGCCTCCTCCTCTCCAGGCTGAACAACCCCAGCTCCCTCAGCTGCTCCTCATCAGACCTGTGCTCTAGGTAAGTCATTATCTGGTATTGCCTGTCTGGCTTCTGACAAACCACCAAGCACTAAACAAAACTTCAGTGATCCCCAGGGGAAGGTTTTGCCCAAGTGGCAATGTGAAGAGAAATGTAAGTACAAAAAGTATGATTTATTTATGCAACACAGCACTCTGGTGTTTGGGACTCACACCAGCCTAGGTGTTTCTAACTCTAGTGCAGAAACTGCAGACATCTGACAAGAGGTTTTGAGCAGCACTGTGTCAACATGGTGATTTCATCACAATTTGAGTTTCCATTTAGAATTTTCCTTTAATTGAAGAAAAATGGATCCAAACAATATGTCATTGATTCTTGTTTCGAGAAAATCCATGAAGTAATGTGAATGAATGTAATCCCCAGCCCAGGTTCTTCCAAAACATGATGAGAGAGACACTGACCATTGCAGTTTTTTATTTCGATCTGCTGAAAAAAAAAGCCTGCATCTTTAAGTGCAATCCCTATGTCATTCCCATCAACAAATTTCTGGAGTGAAAGGACTAATCATTATATATAAACCATACATCATGTCTGATGCATGAGCATTGCTATGTCCATGTACTTAGATGTATTCCGGAGGCAGAATTCACCATTGTATATTGTGTAGATAGCTATGGGGTAAATTTCACATAAAATACTGATGAAAGTCACTGCTCTTAAATGCTAACATAATTCTTAGAGAAGAGAAATTGCCTCCAAGAGTAACTTTACTAAATCAAAAGAAAGCAGCATTTTATTTGCATGGCAAAAAACTGTAAAACCTTCAAAACAGTCAAACCCTACTACAGTCAAATGCTACTACAGTCAATGAAAAACTTCCAGCAAGTTCCAGTAAACCACCCACAGTACCCGTCACAGCTAGGAGTAAAGGCTTAAAATTACTGTGTACTCAATTACATTTTCTAAAAATGCATTTATGTGAGAGACAGTATTTTGCATCTCACATTAAGATCGAAGTCTGAAAATATGTTCTTTTAAATATATTTTACTAGTAGAACTGTGCAGAATCAAATAATAGGATTTGATTTAATGACTTCTGATAGGAAAAGCCTGAAAAAAGTTCAGTGGATTGTTCAAAGTTAGATACTCATTTGGAGCTCAGTGGAAGTGACTTTAAATAGCAGCAGAATTTGCCATCAAAAGTAAATACCCGGAGAAGGCAATTTCATATGCTTTTTTTTATTATTTTTTTTTTTTACTCTTTTCTGGTGTTGGCTCCACTGGAAAACTAAGAAAAATTGCATTCCATTGACAGAAAGAAGTTAAACCAAAACAAATAAAAATAAAGCGAAACAAGCATACCAGATAATTCCAGATAAGTTTTAAAAGAGTCAACGGGGGATGAATTTTGCATAGGGCTTAATGTCTTCCTTTATGATATATGGAAGAGCTAGCACATCCCTCAGCATCATTCAGCTCTCTCATAATATTTATATATCTTAATGGCTTGATATCTATTTCATTGCTTCTCTAATGATATTTGACGGTACATGCTAGCTCCCAAGAGTATGCTTTTAAAAATAACAAATAAATATAAAAGCCCAAGCTGTTGTGGGTTTTTTTTCCATCTACACTTAAAAGTTCAAGCTCACTCAGTGATAAAGGCGTACAGATTTGCCCCAAGAGCTTTAGAAACTTTTAAAACAGAAACTGTCCTCCAGTGTACACAATGTGTATGAGAGAGAAGGACGTTGATAAGACTGTATTGGGTTTCACTGAAGACATTTATGAATGCAGTTTCTCACACACATCTACGTACTCACACTCAGCCTCCTCCCAAAGAGGCTCAATCATCAACCTCAAATCAAATAAACATATATGACAATAAACTTAATCCATGTGAGTCCTCTTCATGGTAATGCTCTTCATTAAGAGTCTCCAATAACAATTTTACTCACAAACTGACAACTGAGAACAAACATCTTACATTTTGAGACAAGTTTGTGAAGTCCAGTATTGTGAGAGGCAAATTTACATTGGCAATGAAAATCACCCCATAATTAGGAAGCCAGACTTCCTAATAAGTTACCTAATACAATATATTAAATCAAACAGTAATATTTTTAGAACCGTCCTTCCAGTTTAAATGAGCTATATACAAGGTACATCTGTCTTTTGGAGATCCTTGATTTTCGTGTGCCTTTTGTTCCTCTCCATGTTTCGGCTGCTTGCTTCTTGGAAGTGGGACAATGGAGTTAGTAAATTGCATACCACTTTCACCCTATCTGTCCATACTAACTATCTGAGTGCAGTAGTCCTAGCAGGGCTTCATTCCATGTGGTTGTTAGTTCCCAATGTTATGTTGTTTTCCTATTGTGACTATATCATACCTCTATTTGTTCTCACATATGTATCAGAAACTGTACTCTGCTATGAACTTTATAACTTGGGCAACTCTAATCATAAACACTTCAAGCTATATTAACTTCAGGAAACTAAAGATGCACAGAGGCAAAAATAAATATATAAGGGCGGAAAAAAGTACATATATAAACAGCCAAAGAGGGATTTGAAAGTGGGACACAGGAACAAAAAAATAAAAACAAAACAACAACAACAAAAAAAGTCAGTAACTATAAGGAAACCAAATGCTTTGTTGCAGATCAAAGGTATATACTGTGTGGAAACACTCTCTCGTCTGTAATTCTTTATTAGCAGGGAATGTTTTAAACTGAACAAACCGCAGTATTGGAGACCAAGTTGTAACCTATTTCTTCAATGGGTGGAAATTTTAATTTTTAGCTTTGAAAAACGCGCCCCTACACGCCCCCCCCCCAAATGTATTATATGCTCTTACTCTTTAGATCAATTATTTTAGTTCTTTGGAAGTAGCATCCCCATGCCAAGTTTAAAATTTGTAACCCTCCTGCAGACTAAGCAACACCTGTGGAATTGCACAATGGCCCTCATCGCAGACCTGGTCTGTGACTCCCCATCAAACTCCAATTGCAAACTCCTTGCAGCACCGGGAGGAAAAGTAAATTTAACACTCTTACAAAGACTAGCAAGGATTGTTTCCAACTTACAAGGCATGCATAACTAATACAGTTCTTATATTGTGCTATCTGGACTACAAAGTCACCCTGGCTTTATTACTGGAAGTCATTGTACATCCACTACAAAAGAGAAGGTATAACATGCTTATGCATTCAAATAAATGTGCAGATTTAATTTACCGGATTTCAATCAGAGCTGAATGTGGCGCTTGGCAGCACAATTCAGGTACAGCATAATTCAACTCCTTTTGGTTACAAATACTCTCTGATAGGTGAGCTATGCTCTTTCTTCTGCACTGCAACTAGATTGATTAATTGGCAAATAGGTGCAATTTAATCACTTCTAGACTATATTGACTACAGCACAAAAGAGGGTTAATAATCTTAGAAGCCTAAATGCATTTTAAGTGCTGACTATTTATTCAGAAGTGAGATTTCAAGTCTCTTGGGTACTGCCTCACAATTCCTGTTTGTATCCTCAAATAATTATCATCCCAAATGTACTTAAAACAAGCTCAATCTATTTCTTTATCTACTCTTTGTGACAGCAATTGCATTGAGGAATGCAATATAATTGTGTTATTTCAGGCAATAAAACGGTCATCCCCCACAGAAAAATAATCAAGCAATTTAAATTGTGGTCATGGTTGCCTGAGCAGCCAGATTCTGATTTCAAAAGACCTACTACATAACCCTGAGTAAATACTGCTTTTTAAGCAAAAATCATCTTGCAAAACAAATATTACTTGGGGGTATAGGGTGAGGGGGGAAGGTATACAGCATTGATTGTTTTTATGAGCATCTTGTCTGTTCTCTGAATATAGTAGTACGAGAAATTCCTAAAGGAAACTCTAGGAATTTTAGGAAACATCTGAGTTTTGCTTCCCACCCACCCCCTTTTCTGTCCCTTTTCACACACAGAAGCTTTTATTTAGTTACTTATTTATTTTAAATCTAAGACCTCAAGCTGTGGACTTTTTTGTTAATTTATTATGATACTGTGAGAAGTAAGTGAAGCAGTTAATAAATCCTACAGACAAGAAAGCAGGCTGGAAGACAGACGATAATTATATCAAGAAGAACATGTTCTTCATAGCATAAAACTTATTTATATAGACTTCACAGCCAGGCCTGAGGCACTGAATCCAAATGACATTGACTGACATCACATATACCCACCATCAAGTTAGAATCTGTAACTCTATCTACTAAGTATTTAAGGTTTTTTGTTCAGACTTGACTTAAGTCTTCTTACAAGTGTTTAAGCCAGAGCCAGCTGTAGCAGTAACAGGTGACAGCATTTAAATCTGGACTCTTTTAAATGAAGCAGCATTAACCATGAGGTAGCACAATTCTATTGTGTCTTTTAGAACATAGGACCCATAAGAGAAACAAGGCAGGTGCAGATATCTTCCTTCTTAACTAACTTCCTTTTAACCATCAAATCTGATTTCCTGCAGGCCTTCACTCTGTGAAGAACCCTCTTTTCCAGCTTCCTAAGATGCACACTCCACCCCAGGACCTGCTCTTTCACTCCTTTCCACCCTCAACCACAGGATCTGCCCTCTCAGTATTCCCCACCTGGCACTATTTCTGCCTCAGGACATGCAGAGCTTCACTGACCTCATGAACTGCACCTGTGGCTCTAAGTGAAAAGGAAAATCATGACACCATCTGTCTGTCTGTTCATTTGTCTGTCCATCTTCACATGCACATCATTGCCAGAGCTCAGAGCCTTGGTCAGGGGACCCAAATTCTGACGAGAGAAATGGGGCAGAAGGCAAGAAAAACATGATCCTGCATCACTTGACTGGGCAACAACCAATGCAACAAAAAATCCCTCCAGGATCTCAAAGAGGCACTGAACAGCTTTGGTAATGTTAGATATCATGTACCTCAAAACAGTGATTCTATTAAAGTAGAAATACATTGTCCAGCACTAAACAATAAACCAGCATGAACAGCATGATCATATCAGATTGGCACTTAAGCTCACCTATCCCAGTATGCCCACTGCCTGCAGCACAGCGACAGCTCTCTCCTGTGCATTGTACCAACCGCATGGCTTGCTCTCAAACCCTTTTATAATCTAGTCCCTGTACCTGGCTCCAAGCTAAGGCTTTCTTTTCATACCTTACAGTTGTAATGAAGGCCCCTTTTCTCACAGCTCCGTAACCACAGACCTCTGACAATTGCCCAGTCTCCTTCATAGACTGGGACTTTCTTCTTTAAAAAACTAATTATATCAGAATACTCTAAGTCAGCAAACACCCCAAAATCCCCAGAATGCGTAACTATAAAAAATAAGGTTCCCTCAGATATTTCATAAATCGACATGGATTTTTTCAATTCCCCTTAAAAAAAAATACTGTGAAACTAAGTCCTACTCTTCCCCACAGAACTTTGTCATTAGCATTTCTGTCTCAACTCACATGGACAATGACAATAACAAAACCATACTTGCTTATATGTTATATTTTCCTAGGTTATTATTGGTGGAAAAAAAAAAAAAGTAATTTTTAACCATACAACCCATTTCCCCTAACTTAAAAAGTCAAAACACTGATGCAGATACTTTGTTAGTGACTTCTAATCTGTTCAAAAATTATTTTTCTAGGATGAGATTGTGATGAAATTATTCTACTTTGCCTTGAGAAAATAATTTTGAGAGCCAGACAAACTTACGGCACCATAGAGAACGACACTATCCAGATGTTTTTTCTTGGACTTGACTGGGTTGTTTGTTTGGTTTTTGGTTTTTTTTTAAGTGAAACAAGGAAGTACAGAGTACAGTTTCCTCCTGCCCCCCCCAAAAATGAACAACTGTGCCAATATTGGAAGACAAGTCAAATTTTCTACTGGTCTCCACATCAGATTTTTATCATAAAATTGGTCAGAATAAATTTTTTGTACATCATTTTGCCTCACCACACTTCCTTGACATTAGAACTATTTGCTAGTAGCAATGTGTCAAGGTTAAATATTAGTCAAAGTAACATATTTGAATGCTTAAGCTATGCTGCTTATGTTAGATTTACTCAGCAACTCTACCTTCTAATAATTACTTATTATTAAATTAAATATTTCTTAAGATTTCAAATATCTATACTCTTCAGAATCACACATACTCTTCAGTGTTTATACTGCTTTTTTATTCTTAGCTTTTCTGGTTTTGAAAAAAAGAAAACACAGCTTTTTGTCAGCTTTGCTCTTCAGTTCTATAAACTGGAAGAATGCAAAAATGTTTGGATTGCTAATACACAAAAAGTGTACATCTTTGCATTTGAATGCTAGAGTTAGGAAATATTTATTTTGCTTCCCTGTTCTTTATTAATTGAAAGAACAGCACTAAAATTTTAAATTCTGATTCTACAACATACTGCTGTTATGTGCTGTGTTACAGCACACTGTTGAGGAAGCAGGCTGCTTGAACAAATTTATTATAGAAATGTGTTCAACCTTGATTAAAGGAGTCGGACACTAGGCATTTAAAGAATTACATTAAGCCTTGAAGATTGAAAGACAAAAATAAGCAATAAAATCACCTGTTTGATTATGTGATTTATCAACTATCAGAGCTTGGAGAGTTAATGCCAAGAATAGACACAGGCTTGGATATTAAGCCTTCCAGATCTTTCATAGAAAACATTATTGTTAATACAACAATAATCATACATTGTAGCACACATATCATACATACTAGGGCGCAGAAGGAAGCACAGCATTCACACCGTGAAAGGGAAAAGAAGTAAAATTACCTTCTACCTGTGCCAGGATGTAATGTACTGATCTTTGTTCCAGATTGCTCCATTCTAAGGTAGGTACCATGCTTCGCTAAGGGGAACCAAAGGCATCCTCAACTTTGAGATTAATATTACAAGGCTACTCCCCATGCCAAGATCAAAGACAATCAAATTTTTTTTTAAACACAAAAGCCAAAGACTTTTAAATATACGCATATACACTGACATAATTAGTTTTCTAAAGAGATGAAAGCAAACGGAATTGAAACTAGAATTATTCAAAACTCAGTCTCCCGCCCCTTGTTTACCCGACTCACTGCTAACTGCAAACTCGCGGCACCTCCGAGTCCCTAGCAGAGCTCTTTGTCCATCGCGGAGGGGCAGAGCTCAGTGCTGCGCCCCTGCAGGCTCTCGGCAGACTTGTTTCTCGTCCCACCCGCGGGGGCAAACACCCCCCCCTGCCTCGGGCGCCCAGCTCGGCCCGGCGGGACCAGCCCTCGCCCCTCGCCCCCTGCCTCGGTCGCTCGCAGCATGCAAGGCATTGGGGAGAAACAGCTCAGGCACCTTTTATGGCCCTTCCTTCCTCTAACAGACCACGAGGAAGGGGCTCATGAATAAGTGTTTGTAAATTGCCCGAAAGAGCCTCGTGGAAAGATTTGGTGAAGCAGCAAATGGCCGCGATCCCTCCTGCTCCCATCGGCATGCGCATCCACACGGTTTGTTTACACAAAAATTAAGCCCTAGCTCTTTAATGTATTGTTTCCTCTCCAGAAGGGCGTTCTGCCCTTTGGTTGAATCACTCTGCCTAACGATGGAACACTTAAGACAAGGTTGAAACGGAGAAGGCTGAATGTGCTCCTAAAAGGAAAAATCCCACAGCGGTCTGCAAACACTTACTGACTTAAGAAAAGCCTTTCTCTGGGAGGAAGATGGGAAGCAATTCCTTACAGCTTTCCCCAGGTGAAGTGTATCCTGCCCACAGCTCTGTGTGTCTTCTGATGGCTTCAGGTATCTGTGCCTGTACCCTTCCTGCATCCCTTCACTTCCTTCCTAAAGGATGGAAAATGCCATTTTGCCCACTGTCCCACAGCTAATGTTTGAGAAGCTACAAAAGAAACAGGGAGGATGTTGTGTTATTTGGTGGCCTCTCACATCTTCCGACGTGCCCCCAATGGCCTTGGCAGTGCTTTCACAGATGCACAACAGACACAAAACATGACAAGTAACACCATAAAATCATGTGGGTGTTTTACTTGGAGATCACGACTTGCTGACCCTTCCATTTGAAGTTCTCAAAGAGAAGCACTGAATGCTTGAGAAATACAAATTTAAAGTAAGTCCAACCTCAACAAAAAGAGCAACACAGCAGTGACTAGCATTCACTGCTTCTGCGTCTGCATTTCCCAACACATTCTGCATGGCGGAACTGTTTCAAAAGGTTGTATAAGGAGGTTTTAACATGGTGATTCCACAGGTCAATGGCACAACCAGAATTACTACAGACCGAGATATTCGCTTTCTTCCACTTTAAGATACCTAAACTAGACCACCCTCTGCATTGCCTGGTGTTTTGTCTTACCTTTTTTCCCTGTTTGTACATAAGGAAACATAGTTTACTGTCATATAGCAGATCCTCCAGACTTGCTGCATTGTATGCAGGGGGTCAGCTCTTACCTCGGGAATAGCCGGGCCCTGTCCACACCAGAACTTTTACTTTTGCCAAAAGCTTTTTGTGTCTTACTTTCCTCTTCTGCTTTGCATGCAGGTGGGCAGCTAGCCACTCTTCGGAAAGTGCAATGCATCTCCACTGCATCTGCACTGCTTTCCAGAGCAGACTTGCTGAAAAGCATGAGTCACAAGACAGTGTATGTATGTATCTATCTATCTATCTATCTACATGTGTGTATATATACAACAGAGGATATAATTGAATTTGTATTTGCTTTTTTTTTTTTTTTTTTTTTTTTTTTTGGTGTCTTGAGTGATATATTTCTTCTAATAGCTTTTTCATGGGCTTTGTCATCCAGACAAACATTATCTGGATTCATTTATGTCCTGGAAGAAACATCACCAGCTTCTTTCTTCTTATGGCCATTACTTGTGCCATTCCTTGGAAATACCCTGAGAAATGAAATGGAATAAAGATAATTAATCTTATCAATTAGGATTGCAGAGAAATATGACTATTGGAAGTTTCTGTGAGGGATGGACAGAGTGCAGTTTGAGCAGACATATAGTGACAACTCATTTGCTTTTGCATAACTTAGGCTCCAAAGACAGGTTTTTAACTATCAAACCCTTTGCAGCTACTCTAAGATACAGCACTTAATGGGAACTTGAATGAGGATATAGAAAGCTAACCACAAGGCAAAACTCGGGAGGAAGAGATGTTATAACTACCCCACAATGAATATACTGTGTTCTATTTGCAATGTGTCTGATAGCATTTGTATCTTTGAGTAAATGTTCTTACAGAGACCTGCATTTGTCACAGAAGATGCAGAAACTGAATACCCTCTTGCGCGCAGGAGAGCAGATGCAGAAACTGAATACTTCTCATATGCTTCTGGTACATCCTTAAAGTCAAAGCTGCAATGCTGTTGCAGCAAATCAATGTGAAGGACTTGGTTCTCGGCCCAACAATTCTGTTAGAACTTAAATAACATTTTAAAAGAACAAAATACTTTCCCTACCGAACCATTGTAGCAGCACATGTCAGATCACAACTTTAAAATTAAACTAGAGCAACAGACCACTAGCAGTGGATTAGATGCCATAAATTTGCACAACTGTAAAATTTTGGCATCATTCCTAGTAATGTGCTTCCATAACTGCGCTATCAGTACTTAACAGTCATTTAAAAAAAGACCCATAATTAACTGTGGTCAGCAGACAGAAAATCCGTTTAAAAAAAGGCTGATACAATCCTTCAGTGCTGTTGACTGAATGCCAGTATTGCGGCACCTCCACCAATAATGCATGAAGTATAATTGCAGAAATCTAAACCACTAACAGATTTCAGCAATTTTAAATAAGAAAACAGCTTACTGGAAAAGTCGGCTTCTTTTTTATAAGGCTGTCAAACAGACTACAGGAGATGGAGTATTCTTCTCCTATTCAGAGACAGCATCTTCCCATGTTAAGATACAACCAGAAATTAATTACATCACACCAGTCAGGCTGTTCTGCTGGTTTTCTGCAACCAAACCCTAATTGCCACAGAAGCCTGTAAAGTTTGAGTGTACTGTGTTTTGCTGTTAAGCCTTGAAATGAGTGCTAGACAGCCACACTCTTCCACACCTCCATTTAACAGCAATGTTCTGTGTTTGTGTGGAGGAAAGACGCCTAATGACTTTATGGACTGACTCTCAATGAGACACAAAGAGTGACAGAACCCAATAATGCTGTGAGGGTAGTGAATGAGAGCAGATACTGCCATGAAGTTAGGGAGGATACATAGCAGGGCAATGCAGACTTAGATCCTACAACCGTGTATCATGGAGAAAATATATAATTAAAAAAAGACTCAGCTCTTGAGGAAATATTTTGCATGAAAACTGAAGGCAAAGGAAGAAGCTGAAATTGTAAATAGAGGCAAGGAAAAACGCTTCTAATCTGAAACATAATAAAACCCACAGAAAATTTATTTGACCAATGGAGGAAAAAAGCATATCCAAAACCTAAAGAATCCTGAAAAAAATTAAAAGATGGACTTATTTGGCCTTCCTACTCTTTCATGATAGCAAATTTGAATGAAATTAAGAAAATAGTAAGAACACATAAACCTTGAACCATCAGAGAGTCAAATTTTCTATCATACCATTTCATTTCCTCAATTATATTTGTTTGTAAAGGCAAAAAGAAAGCAACTTAAAACAAAAAGCAAAAACACACTAACAAATGACCAGGTGTTTCACAAGATAACTTTTTTTTTTTCCCCAAAAAATTCTTATACCAGTTATATTAGCCAGGAAAAAATGTAATCCCCACTTGAGGGGAGAAAGGGAGAAAAAATGTACAAATAAACCTCGTTTTAGTTCCTGATTAAAAATACTGTTAATCCCAGAGGATAGAAAATGATAGTTCTACTAAATTTAACATTTCACTACTATCATCCTATCCATTTTAGTGCTTCTTCCAGATTCACTTTGAGGGACCGATTTCAAATTCAGCAGACGTTAATGTCAAATTGATATTTACATGCAGAAATTACCAATTGAATGCTCCCAGAATTCTCTTGGGAAACTATTTTCTACTGGTAAAGTATGAATATTCTTTTTTTCAGAATTCCAACCTACAGTCACCTCTTAGTGTCTTAGCACAATATCGTAACATCGTCAATAGTTCTCTGAGACTGGTTTAACCCATACAAGTCTAAAGACTGTGCTTTTATAACTTCTAAAATATTCCATCACTTTCCAATGTGATTTATTTAGAATGCATTCATCAGTTATGTTCCTACTGAGAATGCATTCATCAATAATGTTCAACTGTTACCCAGCCATACCAGGAGACAAAATGCATGGAATAAGAAAAGGAGGGGACAAAAGGAGAAAATAGCTTCTCAAACCTTTTCAACTTCCTTCTTTCTAATTTTTGGGGTTTTTTAACCTCCTTATAATGCTTAGTTATCTTCTCAGGATTCTTCTCCCCCCATTACCACTGCATTCTATTTTATTCTTCCTTGCCTGGTCCAGCTCTTTATCATTCTGTTATTTTATTAGGCGGGCCAAAGCTTCCCTTTCAGTACAGAATTGATTGTTTCCCCACAGGAGTCTCAGGAATCAGCAGGGAGTTGAAAAGATAAACTCCATGAGCCAATGTTCCTCTAGGTAGAAACAAGAGATGACAATATTTCCAACAATAGTTACACATATCCATCTTGATGGAAACACTGCTGAAACAGGCAACAGAATATTATCACAAAAAAAAAAAAAAAAAAGCATAAAACCTCTGTATGGAACTCAGCAAAAGCCATGCAACTTCTCAGTGCCTCTGCTTTATTATTAAGTCTGATAAGGCCTTGATGACTTTGCTGAGTCAAATCGAGAAACTGTTCTTAACCAAAAAAAAACCCAACAAAAAAGGGGGATGAAGTACTGTTTGTTTAGCCATTTGCTTTCTAGGAATCAGAGACCATTGTTATTTATTGTTGTTTTAATAAAGTGTAATTTTATACAATGTGGAATACTTTTATAGTCTGAATATTCAAAGACATTGATATTTTTTCTTCAATTCTTTAGAATTTGACCAAATATTTCATCAGAAAATATTCAGAAAGCTATGTTCCAACAGGTTAAAAAAAAAAAAATACTATGTCAGTCTGGAAGATAGTTAGCAAATGGAAATGGCAGGTGATCAACAGCTCTAATCTTATATACAATATTAAAAAGAAAAAAAATTATGAAACTGCCTTCCAGTATAAAGTAATTAATTGTTTAGGAGTTAATGGACTTAAATACCTAGTACCCAAAGCTGCAGAGGCTCTGCTTAGTAACACAACACTGACTTGTCTTCTGTCCCATTGATCACTGGAATTCAGTCCCAAGACAGGCTGGAAGATGGATGCCTCAGGAAGAAAGCTTCAGAAAATGATAGCTGAACAGCTAGACAGAAGTGGCAAGCCAAGAAGGACAGGAAAAAGGAAGACCTACTTGACATCATATGAGTACTGTTAAGAACAGAATTCAGATTTCCACTTTTTTGCTTAGACAACTAACTGTCCTTCTGAGGAATTAAATGAGCAAATGAAATCAAATTGAATTACATCTTACAAAATTAAATTAGTCATAGGGCTTGGATTAATTCTGTGGTCCACTAACTCCAGTTCTGTTTTACTATATTCTCTCTCAGCTCATTTATTCCATCTTTCTCTTTGTTATACCTTTCTTCTTCTATTCCTTTAATCTCACCTGTAAAAGCACTTTATAAGTAATACACATATACAGATACATGTGCATGCACAGCATTCCATGATGTAGTTTCTCTCTGTTAATTTTTTTTTTTTTAATAATAGGTTGTGTTTAACTGAGCTACTGTGAAAGGAACAGTAGTTTTCAAGTAAGATTTCAAGATTTTTTACTGAAGTAAAATACAATTGTAATTTATAATTTAAATTTGATGAAAATATAATACATGCAAAACCTTCTTCTCCAAACTATGGTATGAATCATATATTGTATCGTAGTAGAGGATGAAAGAAACTAAGGAATCTTTCACTGCACAAGCCATTTCAAGTACATTGAAAAAAGCCCCAGGAAATATTAAACGTGACCCTCCAACGAGTGGAGTTGGGATAACTTCGCCGAGAATTCCTTTGCATGCGCTGTCTGGGAAACTGTTCCAGAGCTGAAAGCTGAGATTGCATCATACACGTACAGCAAAAATTAAGAAGAAAACAGAAAACTATGGATAGGTCAGCCAGAATCCTTGCACAAGCTGCATGATACATAAAAAAGTAACTCAAATTTTTGAGTTTGCAAATTGTGTTAGAAAAGATGTAAAGATTATCTGGGATATATGACTCCCACTTCTTCCTTTATTACATCATACTATTACTTTCAAGTCCAATAACATTCTAATTTCTTCAAATTTTTAATAAGGTTTCCTATTTTAACATATTGGTTTTCAAAGTTCTCAAAAATGCCAGGCTTTATTTTTTTCTTTCTTATTTTACAAAAGGTAGCCATAAAATCATTTGATGAAGTATCATTTCAGTGTCTCCTCCTCATTCCAAAATTACATACCTCACTGGAGTTACGGTATCGGAAAGATTTCTGTCTTATGAAAGTCAGTCAGGTTTCACTTTAGAGAGCCCTTTAGAGAGCACTCCAATTAACAGACAGTCTAGGTCTAAGTTATAAATGTATGAAAGCAAGAACTAAACCCAAGACAAATTAAACACAATATTTTGTTTAAGAAATCTCACCTAAAAAAAAATGACCTATTGAAGCAAATAGCATGTAGCTATTGAAGTACAGAACTAATTTGTCTTCATAGAGTTAATATGGAAAAAAACTTTCCCAGACTCCTTCAAACCAGGACTAGCATTTCATCGAAATACGACTTTTCCATTTGTGTAAAACTTACACTGTAGCTCTGAGACTTATTTTTATTCTTCACGTTTCCAATTTTTTGGTGTGCACTAAGCCTTAAAACCTACTTGTGGTTCAAAGTGATAAAAAAAAATAAAACCCCCCAATCATTTCTAGTCATACACTGCATGGCTCAAGGCTGAGCTATTACACCCTGATTACTTCTGCATCTATCTCTTAAGTGGGGAGCAGCCAATGAAGTTGTTCCCAACCCAAAGCACTCTTGCCCTGCTGTGCTCTTTCAGCTGCAAACCACACACAGCCACAGTGTTTCTCCAGGGCACCACTACAGAGAGAGGCTCCACAGCCAACAGAAATTGCACATTTACTGGGTAGGTTTGCCGGGATCTTCCCAAGCCCCCTGCTTGCTCCTGAACCCTTGCTATTTCAGTAGTGATAGCTCTGGGTGTTAGTCTACTACAATACTAATATATAATACCACCTCCATAATAAAATGTTCGCCACTACCTTCAGACTAACTGTAGGTTGAATTTTAGATGCAAGTTTGAAATGAGATTCTTTTTGGCAACACCCGCACAAATGAGAAAAAGATGTATTAAATAGTTATACTAAGAAAAACAGAAACCCAGACTGTGAAGTCTAACTTTTCTTACTATACCTTAAAGATAAGGATAAATTATTTCTTCACTCACTTCTTTTGGTATGAAATTGCAAGGTAGCTCCTAATATTTCCTAGACCTTCACTACTTGGACTTAGAGAAAAAGTGGAAATTTCAAAAATGCTGCACTTAGTTCATGTTTAAAATGGAATACAAACTTTAGCAAAAAGTGAATAGCTTGAAAAGATTTTCCATTCTCCTCATTAAAAAGACCACAGTAATGGGTATATCTGGCATATAAAAGCTTGTAACAGCTGTTATGAAATATTTTCACAAGACTGTAAAGCTAGTACAACTAAGTACAATATTAATTTAGTTACCTTTTCTCTAATGCTGTGATCAACCTACATAATGCCACCAGTGGGGGCAGGGAATCTTGAAAACATTAGATATAATTTTCAATGCATTAGAATACTTTAGCAAAAATACAATTACTATAATAAATGTCATACATTTAGCCCTTTTCAAAGTAAAATGAAATGTCCATCTTGTATGGTGAATTGAATGGAACTCACTTTGCTTTTCATGTTATTCCTGCATATAGTGAGATTTGTAAGACTTGACAATTCCGGAAAGAAAATGGTTTGCATTTTGGATTTGTACAGGACAGTAGGCAAACATCTTCATCAAATGAACTGAAGAATAATTCATCCTTTATCATGAGCCCACTAGAAAGTGATAGCTCATAATCAAGATCACAACTTTTTTGATCAATTTTTTTACATCACACACCATCTATAAAGTGGTCACCTGCAAGAGAAATTTCATTAGAGCTTTCTATCAGTTGTTCTCTGCCAGATAGGAGACCTGGGCTTCATTCTTAACATTGTAGTCACTGGAGCAGTAAGAGGTTGCATTGCAGAGCTCATTTTAGTTTAAACTCTGATGTTCTCTAACTCTGGTATTTAATTAAACTACAAAAGTACTAGGTGTTTTGCAGAAGTAGGAAGGAGTCGGAAATAATCTCTGTGGTTCCAAGAAGGGTAGGGAAGCTGCTGGGAAAATCATAACTAATATAGATTCCACATAACACATATATAATCACCCAATCAAACACACCAAAATGCTTTTTCTTTATGCTTATTTTGAGCAAGCAGGAATATCTGGATTTTTTTTGATTAGCCAATAAATCCAGATTAACACTCAATAAGAATTTTTATATTGTTTGAAACAGTAACTGATATTATTTTGTGTTACTCCAAAGAGGAAAAAGGTTGTCACTGACACGTGTCCCACTTGACAATAGCTATACCTTTTTTTTCATAAGGGCTTCCTCCACATGACCTTTAGGAGTGAGTAAAAGCTACCTGTTTATAAAAACATAGTGACCATAAGTGCTTTCACAAATGCCAGTTAGAGAGTAGCCATAATTTTTTAACAGAAACCTGTTGATTGCAGATGGCCCAGATTTAGTTTTCCTGGAAATAATTCGTCATGGACACAATGTTACTGGCCAGATGGGCAAAGTACAAATAGCAATGTGTAATTACAGTGTTTCTGTACAGATTCTTATCACAACGTTTAAAAGAAATCACCAATGAAATGTTCTAATGCACTCTGAAGAAATAGGTAAAGCTAGGAATCACAACCGCAACATTTTACATTCAGGTCCACCTTTGTCCTCTATTAAAATTCCCTTAGAGTAGATATTATTTTTCATGTAGTACATCAAAGGATAATGTCTTGCCAAATGTTTCTTTGAGATTATTATAGAACTTTGGGTTTTATTCTGTATCATACTTATCTGACTCCTTGCAGAGTGTGATTCATTGTCACCTATCTCCACCGTGTCCTCTTTAAATCAGGCCTTCTTGCCACAATATTCACTTGCAACCTTGAGAACTGTGCCTCCAACAAAAGGTATTTACCACCTCAACCTAGCAGAAATTCCTTCTTAAATTTATAGAATAGAAGTATACTGTTCAATAGGGTCTTCGTCCTGCATGCTAGTGCATACTAGAAAGCTCCAAAGAGATTTTGTAAGAACTAAGAACATTATTTACCTGGCATAGGACCCTGACAAGTCACAGTAAGGGTGGTTAAGGAAGAAAATAGGTAAAAAGACATTCAGAGATGATATATATATTTTTTCCCCCTAATCTAAATCATCTGAAAATGCTTCTCTTCGGTTGCCAATGCATAAAGTAGTTTGATTTGGCAGAACTTCTACTTGGAAGAACACAGTGTCCTGGAGCCGGTTTTCTTATGCGAAGCCTTCCTTTTAGCTTTCAGCTTGCAAGGTATACACCATTCCTACACCAATAAGCTAAATCCAGAGAACGTATATAAATACAAAGGAAAAGGGTGTACATTTCCTATTGGTAAATGAGTCTGAGTTTATATTAATGTAAACTTTTTACTCTACAGGGATTCTAATTGTCATGCAAATTACAGTAACCTATACTCTCCTCTGATTTGGCTGGCTTTGTTCTTTCTATATATTTCAGACAAAGTCCTTGGAGTTTTTCCTGTGAGTTACTCCATTTACAGCATTTTGATTTCATTTTGCACGTAGGGATACAGCTTTGATTATTGTTATTATAGATAGCTAAACATAATTCATATTTATGTCTAGAAGTCCCAGAACAAGTGAACTGGAAACCAGTAGCTTTAATATAAAGATGAATTTTCTTATTGACAGTTATAAATAACAAAAAACCAGAACAAACTTTTCAGCTTTGTCTAATAAATTCCGTGATAACTGGAACTCCTTGCAAAACTTTTTCTGGTATTGTGAAATAAATCTTGGAATATAATAGAGATAATTGAAAACACCATTAGAAGGAATGATCTTAATCTTGCATTAAAAGCTAAACACCCTTGTTTGCTACTATGCTGCTTATATAATCTAAAATGAAAACTATGCTATTCTTCAGTAATGATCCAGAATGGTTTAATTATTCTCTTTAAAGTGATTATGTTTTGGACCATCACAGCAGAATATTATAAGAATTTTAACAAACTTTTGATGCTTAATGCCACACTAAAAATGAGCTATATCCAAGTACAGAAAAAACCAGTATTTTATTTATAATCTTAGCTTAGTGTTTGAACTACAAATTCTGGTTCTAGAATTGTTTAAAATATCATGGGGTTTATAGGTTTTCACAAGTAAATTAATTTCTTGGTCGTTTCTTGGTTTTGTTTTTTGTTTTTGTTTTTTTTTACTTTGTTTTCCATTTCTTCACAGAACGGTGCTTTCAGTAAATACAGAGCAAATCATTACACGGAAGAAAAAAGGCTTGATTGTTTGCTTTCTCATTTGTAAAGTTGCTGTTATTATTCCATTCTCTATTGAATAATTTCAAAAAGGGCATGAGGAAACAAAAGAAAAAAGTGACAAAATAGACTGAATCTCACCACTAGAATTCACCATAAAAATTCCCAAAGTGTAACAGAATTCTTACAAAATTTCCTAGACCAGTTCTTTTAGGGAATCAAGATCTCCTATGAAAAATATGGCAAATGGGAGTCAGGGTAGGTTGGGGAGGAAAAAGGGAAAGAGTAGGGTAAATAAGTGCAGCAAAAACAGGTTCTGAGGAATACACATAATTTTGTCTGCTTTAGATCACAATAGAATTTTTAATAAATAAATTTCTTTTTCTTTGTAAAGACACTTTTTTGAAACAGTAGATTTAGCCCAGTCATTTGTGTCATTTGTTTTATAAACCATCTTTTGTTGTCCCCACCCCCACCCCATAATGTCATAAATGTTTTAGATCTGAGTCTCTTGTACATTGTCTTTTGAGTTCATTCGGATCAATAACGGTTCATGCACTGAACTGTGTATTGAATTTATTGTGTTAACTGTTGTTGTGTGGTTGAAAGGAGACTTATAAGAGTTATAGTGATTTAGGTGCTCATGCTCTATTGCTGGCATGGGCAAGTGACTCTCTATGGGCGTATCACCTGTAAGCTCATCATCCACATTAATGATCTCTACAGTCCGTGTTGGAGCGTGATGGTTCTGCCGGTGATGCTGTTTCCTCATTTTGTAGAAAATTACTAGCATCACAGCAGCCATAAGAGTAATAGCCACAAAACAACCAATTATGATTTTGGTAGTCTTCATAACCTCATCTATTCCCGGGATCCCGTTGTTTGCGTCCGTCACAGGAATGGTGAACGTTTTTTCTGTTGATCTTGTGCTCTGTGGAGTTAGTGAGGTTGTCATGTTAGTGGTCTCCCAGTTGGTAACTGGTGTGGGCCCAACCTGCTCGGTGGTCTGTGCCTCATCCTGAGAAGGTTCCACAGTCTCTACTGTGACGGTTGAAAAGTACGTGTAACCAGGGTTATCCAGGGCAGTCACATTCAGCGTGGCAGAAGCTGTGGTATTGCCAACAGAGTTACTCACCATGCATGTATACAAACCCGTGTCTTGCACAGTTACCTTTGTAAAATTTAATGTACCATCACTGAGCACAGCAATCCGAACTCTGTATGCCCCATGCGTCATAACAGATCCATTTGGAGTAATCCAAGATACAGAGGTCAGGGAGGTCGATGCCCGGCATTTCATCTCTGCAGCCATACCTTCTGTGACGTTGAGGTCTGCTGGTGGCTCCACTATGACAGGAGCATAACACGTGAAGTAGTTCAGGTCCAGCTCACCGATGTACCTTCCTTTTAAACTGGGAGGCGTGTGGCAACGGGCACAGCATGCAGTATTGGAGGGTGCCTTGTCTTTAATCCACCAGCTGAGCCAAAGGATATCACAGTTGCAGTTCCAAGGATTGTGATGCAAGTGGATCCTTTCTAGGTGGAGTGGTGTGAACAGGTCATGAGGCAGGAGTGTTAGGTTGTTGTGTGCCAGATTGATCTCTACAAGTGACTGCAGGTTATCGAAAGCATTCCTTTCTATCACTTGAATCTGGGACTGTATCATCCACAATTTCTGAAGATGCATTAACCCTTGGAAAGAACCTGGCCGAATGGCAGTCAGGTGATTCCCAGAAAGATCTAACTCATCCAGTTTTACAAGTGGGGTGAGGTTAGGAATCTCTCGAAGATTGCACATGGCAAGGTTCAAATACCTCAAGTTGGACAGACCTTCAAAGGCACCTTCTGAGATGTATGAAAGCCTTTTCAATTCCCCCAAATCCAGCCTCCGGAGAGAAGGGATTCTGTTAAAAGCATAAGAAGGGATGCTTTCAATGGGGTTGTTTCTCAACCACAGTTCCTTCAGTTTTGACAGGTATACAAAAGCCCCATTTGGGATAGTGGTCAGACGATTGTCAAAGAGTTCCAAAGTGTTAAGATTGGCCAGACCATTGAAAGCCCCTATTTCAATAGTTCTGATGTGATTCCTGCTGAGCTGCAGGATTTCTAGGTGCCTCAGGTGTTTGAAGCTATTAACTTTAATGATTTGGATCTGGTTCTCATGGAGATTGAGTAACCGGGTGTTGGTGGAGATGCCGTCTGGTACGTCTCTCAGATTTTTCCGTACACAAATCACTTTGCTGAACTGGTTGCTGCAGGAGCAGACAGAAGGGCAAGTTTGAGCCCTCACTAGACCAGCCACCACAAGAAGCTGAAGAGCCAACAGCACCACAAGCAGGGGGTCAAATAGGGCCCTGTTAAACCTAGGACCTATCATTATCTGCTGTGGATGTAAGGTCATCTTGTTCAACATTCATAATTTATTTGGTGTTGGTCCTTCTGGAGTTTGAATAGCTGAAAGAAGAAGAAGGAGGAGAATGTTAGATTAGTCTCAAACATTTAAGTGTGCTCTCTAAGCAAAGACTTCTAAAGTCCTTCCAGTCAGCTCTACCAATTTCACAAAACTCTGCAGGAAGAATATCTACAGAAATTGTAGCATTTTGTTTCCTGTGCAGCTATGTATGCCAGCTGTAATTGACAATGAGATAAGAAAAAGCCAGATACTAGCTTTTCCTGCTCATTCCAATATATAACATATGTAGCTGGATGGCAGATAACAAGTTCAACCACAGTGGATACCTGAAAAGGAATGTTCTAACTCGGGGGCAGAGTTTAAAGAAGTGACATGGCCTCAAAAGACAAAACTGAGTAAGATAGGAATCATCACAATATTCAAGGTGTTAACCTTTTTGACACACTGTAAGACAAAACATCAGATAATATGAAGAACAAGTAGGCACTCCTCTTTCGTTTGGGTGAAAATCTTTTGCCTATACAAATGTGATTCCTGCACTGGAGTCTTAACTAGAAGTAAAGCCTTTAATACTGAATGTAGCAGGTCATGCAAATGTCAGGGCAAGGTCTTTCCTATTTCAAATGTAAAAAAAAAAAAAAAAAAAAAAAAAAAAAAGCCAAATAAAACAAAAACCCAAACAAACATGATAGGCATCAATTCTTCCCTACCGTTAAACAGCATCATCCAATTTCATGGTATTTCCTCCTCAATTCTTTTGTTTGGCACCAACAGCAGAGAAACACCCATTAGAAAATGTGTGCTGAACACAGAAATAAGAACAGCCATTTAAATGCTGAAAAATATATCTCCGTAGTTTCAGAGTTGGCAGTTTCATTGGGATCTCTAAAAAAATCCTACAGGTTTTACTGTAAGGAGAAAAAGACCTTTACACTACAAATGATAATTACTCTTTTAAGAATTTCAGTACTGATTCATTTGTGGTAGTTCTTACAGCCCCCAGCCCTCAGTTCATTTTCAATCTCTGTTGCTCAGTGCAAGGTCCCTCTGTTGTAGAGATTAATGAAATTTGCTATAAATCAGCCAAAAGTGAAGCCTTATAAATTACAGCAAGCTTAAAGCATATTTATAACCTAGAGCACTCAGATGCATAATACATGTATCCAATAAAACAAAATACTATAAGGCAACATTTTTCCACTCCAGGCTCCAAACTGTTTCATTTTATGTAAAAAAGCACTATCTTTCTGTAAAAAAACATTACAGGAAAAAAATATATTAACTTGCATCTCACAGCAATTAATTTTATGAAAGTCTTTTTTTCTAATTATATATTCAGAAAATGTGGATTTGAGAATTAATTTCTGCACTTTAAAAAAAAATTCTACAACAGTTCAGAGCTAGCAAGTGTTCTCATCTTTTAATAAATTACTGCAGAGAATGCCAATATAATGGTTAAAAACCTGTGAATGGGAATTGGAAAGCTTGGGCTGTATCTGTTTGTTTGATCTGTAAGTGTTATTTATAAAACATCATTCTTGTTATGAAAAATTCACAAAACTAATGTGTTTTGCAACCTCGAGCAACTAACTCAACTTCTCTCAGTGGCTTACACTCCTGTCATGTGACTCTGCAGAATCCATCGGCTGTAGTGTTATATATTACTGCTCCCACCTCTCCATCTCTTTCCTCGGCCAACAACTGTACTGGAATCAGCTTCACCAGTTTAGGACAATGTACTAGACTAGATGAGGGGAGGGGTGATTGCTGGACACACTTCCTTTTTACTGAAGGCATACAAGGTCACTTATCTCTTCAGAGGTGTTGAACACATATGGAGAAACACTCAATTAATTACTAAAATTCAAGTTCCTTTACATCAAAAATCCAGCTGTAGTGAAACTATGTGCAAAAACTGGGTGAAAAGGACATGGTTCCCATCTTTCCTACACTGTCATGAAGAAGAACCTACCCATAGCAGTCAAAAGAATTACATCAGTGAGTCTAATATCAATTTCAGGTTCCTTAGTTAAGATCTGTGATCCAAGAACTATGCTGTTGAATAGTAATTAACCATCTTCCGTAATAATTAATGTGATTGTGCTAGCATTTTTGTTTGTCACTAGTATTTTTATTCTGTAGATTTGTCTTTTCTTTCCTTTCTCATTTTTTAAATTCTTATCCTCTAAGGACTTGGACTGGATAACAAATTCCATTAACAAGTAATAAAACAGATACAGAAACACACCAAACCAATTAGTTTACCATTTCAGTTGTGCAACGCTATTGTCTTTGCTGGAACCAAGATGAGAACTCAGCCCTCTACATCCAGCTTCAGAGCTCCCAGTTATCTTTGTGTGGCTGGTGCGGCACCAGGAGCGTGTGTGGCTTGTAGAGATGACGGGAATCTTCTGTGCTCTCTCTCTCAGACCCATTCACTATTAAATGCCAGCTTTGTGAGATGCCATATGGTTTCTCTACCTTTCTTTTTGCTACCTTCCACTCTCATTTCTGGATCCTGGGTGCACCGAAGGACCAGGAAAACTATGGGATTTGTAGAACAAGAAAGTGTAGGAAAAATAAGAAAGGTCATGAGAGAGCAAGTGCCCTCAACATCAGCCAGTGTATGCATAAACTCCCTTCAGCTGCCTCTCTGCCAGCCTACCTAAAGCTGATGATGCCAGACCACACTGCAAACACTCCAAGGCACTTCTTTCCTTTTCTGACTTTGTGCACCTGATGGTATATCCCATCATTCCCTTCACCTGCTCCTTTATCCAGCAAACCTTCTCTTTCCATCACTACACATATACTCCGTGGGTAAAAAAAATATTTTACTTGAATACACTATTTCATTATAACAAATACATTATCCAGTTATGAGATTGATCAGCAAAACTTATTCAAACCAAAACAAAAATTTCCCATGTCTCAGTTGCAAAAAGATTTTTAAAAGAAATGCTTTTGTTTTATCTTGTTAAAATAAATGCCCTACACTCCTCCCATTTTTGGTTATTGACTCAAACAATAAATCAGTCACACAGAACAGCTCTTTCCTTGTGCTGAAGGCCAAAATTGCCCATGGCTTTTACATTTCTCTTTTTCCCCAGTCCTGTGCTAGGGATGTCTCAATCAAACATATGCTTCAGAACTATGAACTATCAAAGACCTTCAGGGAATTCTGCAACCCTCAGGTTTCTGCAAAATTCAAATCTGTGTATACTTCAAATACAAGCTTGGTCACTGACTAGTTATTAGCTGCTCTGAGTGTATAATTTGAAGACTGTATCACCATTTTGTGAGATGTGGATGGAAAGTTCTAAATATATTTTCATACGTGTTGGTGTCTTTGATTCTTCTGTGTCTAAGCTGCATCTTGTTTAACATATAAGTACAGAAGATCTATATTGCCATTCCTCTGGAATGTTTTCTGAGAAGCAGTGAGAGTAAATCTTAGCTTTTGTAGCCACCATTTGATTTAACTTTGGATTTATGTACATGACTAAACTTTTTTCCCTCCTCTTTCATAATACAGGAAGCAAAATGCGGTATTTGGCGTAAGACCATGCTAACTGGGCTTGGTGCTGCTAACATAGGGGAGCTGGTTCAGAAAAGCCAATTTGACAGCAGAAAATATGCTAAGCAATTGCCTTCCAGGTCCTCACTTCCAACTGGTGATCATTCCATGAGGCTAACATACTGCAGAGAGATTCCTAGTGACAGTAGGAATGTATTAAAAAGGTCCTTTCTTTTATACTGGTGGTTTTCTACAGCTCAGAGTTTAAGTATTCAGGAAGTCTTGGAGCAGTCATTTCACATCAGGGTAATTTGAAATCATAAATACCCTGGAAATACCCTAGAAAAAAATTATCCAGCACAAAACCACAGTGGAGAATTCATTTAAAGCCTTGAAGAACATTATGGAAATATTTTAATGGGCTTTACATAAAGACCCATCTGGAACTCTGTACTAGAGTAAATTGCTATGCAATGTCTATCCATTATGCTAGAGACACATGAAGGTTTAGCTTTATAAATCCACACATGGAACACAGACCATCAACCAGGTTCTTTAGTCTTTGTTGACACTTCTTTGTCTTCTAAGTGATTTTTTTCCCTCTTCATTTTTCTAGTACCAGAATATCAACTCTATGGTCAATTCAATAACACTAGTGCCCTCTGCTGTATAGATTTAAAATGTAGTTTAAAATGCTAAGAATTTCCTTACTGCCCAGTCAGTTCCCCAGGCACCACACAGTTATTAAATGTGTTGCCAAACGTGACCTTAAGTCCATCTGTGGCATTGCTCTAATTACCAAAGTGCATATCATCTGTCATTTTAGTACAGTAATGTATATTCTCTTTATGGCCATGGAGACATACATATACATATATGGAGAGTTATTTGTTTTGGTATTTACTTCCACAGAACTCAAAAAATCTTTTTTTTAAATTGACATTTGATGTGCTTATCTGATATTTAGTCTCTATGTACTACAGATTTTCCTTTAAGCGAAAAACATTGCCCTCTTAAGATCCAATGCAGAAGATGAAGCAAGGAATGACAGAGCTAATCTACCTCTGCAGATGTGCACACTGCAGTTTTCCTTAGGGACAGCCTGAAAGATGCAGTAGTTATGCTATTGGAAGGTAACCTTGCCAAACGTGTATGCAGAGATGTCTTCCTTATGCGCACTGTAACAAAATCCGCAATTCATTTTTCTGTTTTGTTTTTTTTGGGGTTTTTTTTTTCGTAATTAGGTCTTAGGTCTGATGTGCTTTGATCTCTCTTTGTTATTTCACCAGGAGAAAGGGATTACATTCACTCTGATCTCTGATGGATTTTCCTGTATCGGTGGGCTTTGGTTACAAAAGAGGACTTCTACACCATTCCCAAAGATCTGCCTAATGAGGTATGGCAGGTGGCAAAGACATTTTCCCAAGCTCCAGTGACCCCTAGCTGGATCACTGGCAGTTTAGTTGCTGTTGGCAACTCATCCTTAGCTTTCTGTTCAGTCTGTGGTTCTATGAATAACTGTCTCAGCAGTGGAGCAGTGCAGTGCAAAGGCCATGGCTTTATCCCAATAAAAGGTTTATGATACAGTATGATCTAACACACTTTGATTGGTGTTGTACATCTGCCATTAAAAAATATGATGTGATGCTATAATGTCACTGCATTGAAAATATAGGCAGAATTTATCCGATATCAGGTGATTAAACTATCACAGTAAATTTAAATCATCACAAGTGCATCACAGTTAAATCTCAACTAAAGCACGGTTCAACTATCACAACTCTCCCTCAGCCACGTGCCAGCAAATTTCAGGGTGAGGAGCATTCACATCACTTTTTACAACGTTTTTCAAGCTGACAGATATGGGGATGCATTCAGAAAATGCACCTTTGCTTCCCTTTATATAGCACAGATATGTATGCTGTACATCACACTCTTTAAAAGAGGTTTTTGAGAGAAAAACCCTTTACAAAGATATCTGCATTTTTTAGTAAACAAGCCACTCTAGAGTTGCAAATTAAATGGCAGATTTCCAAACATATGAAGAGGAGCTAGGTGCGTTGAGCAGCTAATTACTCTGGGAAGTCTCTTCCAGTAGTATCAGCACTGGAGAATTCAAAATAGTGTCTGTATGGAACAGAGCATGGATTACAGCAATAAAAATAGGTCTAAATTCCAGGATGACCTTATGCAGAATTGACTCTTTTGACTATCTTTTCAAGAATGCTAAATGCTCTCAGGGTCTGAGACTGATCCCCTTTTGGCAGCAATGCCAGCAGGGGAAGCCAAGGGAATTCCCCTTTAGATACCAGGGGACAAGCACACGATATGTTTTAGCTCGACAAAATACTGAAACACATGAGTGTAAACCCTTGTCCCAGAACAGCGACTGAAATGTGGGCAGGGAGCTCCACCGGGGTCAGAAATCCTCTATCAACATCTGCTCTGCAAATGCTCCTGCAGCCTGACATGCGTGTCCCCATATGGCTGTGAAAGGCTGGGCTGATGGAGCCACACTGCTGGGGACTCACTCACCATACCCTCCCGCTTCCCACCCCGCCTTCTCCATCCTGAAACTCCTTTCCACCTGGCTGAGCCCCCGAGGACTAGAGCTTTCAGGTCAGGAGAGGTACAAACACCTCGTGCTGTTCCCTGCCCAAATACCGTACAACAACATTATTCTTTTTCACCATTGGATATCTTTGTCACCAACAAAGGAACACATACTATGTTCTTAACAGAACATTGCAAAAATCATGCAAAATTCGTCAACTGGGTAACAACAGACCTCATATGTTTCTCTTCCTAATCTTATTTTTTCCTTTCCTCATGGATTGGCTCCTGTCTGAGGTGTTTTTTAAAGGGACTGTTTTACAGTGAAAACGCATCACTGCAGCTATATAGCTGTGTATCTTTCCCCCCATTCTTAAAACTCAGTTTTCCCTTTTCACTGCTATAGGACTTTAAAAGTCTCAACAACAGTTTAGGGAGCAATTGCAATAATGCCTAAAAACCTGGGAGATTTCAAAGCCCCGCAGCTTTTATCTATTTGGTTTTTATTTTATTTTTAGTTAAATACAGTGGAGGCTGAAGAGGGCTACATAGGCAGCCCCGCAATGCAAACTGATTGCTCATGAGACCAGATAAATCAAAACACTCACAATGCAAATTATACTCCTCTATGCATGTTTCACTGTTCTGCTCTGGAACATAGCTGGGATTTTCTGTGACCCTTTGAAGCATGTAAGTGTAGGAGGCAGGGTGGATACTGCTGTACCACAGATACTTCGTGGTTCTCTTCTGCAAGCTTTTTAAGACTCAGCTGAATCACTAAGACACTGACCAGAAAGACCTAAATGTGACTGGACATATTCAATCTCCCTGGATCACCACTGATTTCAGGGGAGTTCAATCAAGGATGAGTTTGACCCAGTCTGTCTTTTTCTTCATTTCTTTTATTTTGTTATACAGAAAACAGCTTTATTTCACACACCCCATTTTCCAGCATGATTTCATGTTCCCTCCCTCATGTCTTCCTACTGTTTAAAATTTTCTCCTTAACTGCATATAACAGAAATTAACATGAAATAGACATTTTAAAAATGAGAAATTTAGTGTGCATTGATCTAGGCAAAAATATTTTCGTTTTACATGGAAATTAAGAGATTTCATAGTGTTTTAAACTAAATGAGTCTGGTAAGTCCCTTTATTTATAAATATTCTTTTACTCACAAGCATCATTTGCAGTTTGTGTCCTTATTACAACTCATAACATTTACTAATTTTATAGGAAAGTCATAGGAAACATCATACAACATGTAATGGATATTTCTTTAGGACATACTTATTTTTATTAAAAGGAATTACTGACCTTTCCCTGGATGTCACCCAAGTGGTGAAGGGGACAAAACAGTCCTAATCTCTCTGTTCAGGCTGCTTACAGTGGTGTGAATAGGAGCAATCTTCGAACTACTCGTGATGAACTAATTTAAATTCTTTGATAAAAGCCACCACAATAGAGCTTTGTATTAGTCCACCCAGCAACATTCTAGAAATTTAATTGGAATTAACTTTTAAAGTGGGTTAATTATACTGCATTAAATCTTTGTGTGGACACTCTTATTTAGAATTTAATTTAAGCTAAATTGAATCAAGGACACTATAATTTCAATTAGGAGTGTCCATAAAAAAAATGTAATTTTGTTTAGCTAGTCCCTTTTCAAAATTAATTTGGATTCATTTTCTTGAGACCCCATGTAGACATTAGGAATTTTTTGTTCTGTACTGACTTAAGCTCAATTCAAATCAAAATTCCTTAAAGGTAAAAAGGTTTTCTACCTTATTGCTGATCCCTTGAGTTATTCAACTCCCATTTTGCTCTTCTCACGTCACTAATTCAGTTGATAAAAGTTTCTCTGAACCTTTTTTGTTTGTTTCATCTTCTATATTTTTCTGGACAGGTACTTATGTAGGGGGAAACAGGCAACTGTACAGAAGAAATTTTGTAATAGCTCTGATTGATAACAGCATTCTCTTCATTACAGCAGCATGTCACTACATCTCACGTGCCAACCATGATATAAGGGGAAGTCATACAAGCACCTTCAGGATTTCACTATCTTATGCCAGAAATACCTCCGTGAGCAGCAATTAAACCACAGCACATCTATAATGATTGAAAGGATGCTTTCTTAATCTCCTGGTTTATTATCAAAGAAGATCACAGATTCCCATTTGGAAGAAATCTGTGCACCACAACAAAATATGTGTAAAGGCAATGCTTAATAAAACATCATATAATATTCCAAAGCACTGGCCTAAAACACTGCAGTTTTCACTTCTGTCACACTGGAGGTCATTACTTTGAAACACTGTAATATTTCTTTGTATTAAGCAGACTAGCAGTGATTTAAGACAACGTCTATTTAAAGGTGCTACAGTGATACTTCATTTCAAAGAAACTAGTTTTGGTCTATTATAAATCTTTCTACATAGGAACATTAAATTGTATAAATTAACTTCCTTTTCAACAACATACTACAGGATCTCAAACTAGCAGGCAAAAATCTGCAGGTTAAGTATATGACATATTAAAATGTGCCTTTTAAGAGATGCAAAGCAAAAAAAATGCAAGGCTGATGGTATCCAGGATGTTAGCCCTGACTCATTACAGTTTTCTCCCTAGTCAAAACTATAAAAAGCAAACATAGGAAATGTCAGCTCAGAACACCATATAGTCTACGAATGGATATACAGTAGCCAGTTCAATGAAGAACAAGAAAAAATGTTGGCACACTATATACTTGCCCTTAAGAAAGTTTAATCCTAATCCTAGAAAATTGGAGTCTAGTTTTTAAAGTGCAAAACATCCTTTTCTAAACTACAATATGTGCATTTATCTACTGCATGTGCTAATGCTGAATATTCTTGTTACCCATACAAATCATCCTTTGAGCCTTGCTGAGCTCTTGGCCTCAGTGCATAATACACACTAAAAGACAGAAATATTTTCGTTTGATGAGCATATAATGCAGCTGTGGATTAGCAGTAGTTTCTATACTTTGGCAACAGAGATGCTCTGGTAAAATTTTGAAGTCATTTAGAAAGATTTAAAGATTATTTTGAAATTAGCAAATCAGAAGATTGTCCATTTCAGTGGCATAAAAAAATCGAGTTTGTGCCTTAACATGTGCCATTTTTCCAAATGCATTTTGCAATATCTAAAACAAAGAACACTGAGGGATGAAAGGGAAGTATATTAAAGCAGCCATGCAAAATCTGCACCAGCGCTTTTCAGGGTATGAATTAACATAGGTATCTGCCTAAATACTTCTATGCTATAATGCTGTGTCAAGAAAGGTGTCTTCCTTTTTTAAGGTATGAATTATTTGATGTTGAATTGCAGAAGTGCTTGACAGGTATTTCATAACCTTGGTAACTACAGGCTGTATTGCTAGTACGCATTATTCTAAAATACCTTCTAGGAGAAACAGACCCAGCTAGTAACTCACTAAAGCAGCTGAGTCCATTTTGCATCATTGCATTTGTAGTGACTGAGTCCAAATTACTCCCTCATTCTGCTAATAAACAAAGAGACAAAGAGAAAAAGAGACATGAGATAAAAAGTTAAGGCTGCAAATAGCCTCCAGTCTGGCAAAAGATGGTTAAACTTCTTGTCCTTGGTAACTATGGAAACCCCTTAAGGTAAGAGTGGAACACAGGCATTTTGTGGTCCGCAATTTACAAGCTGTTTATTTAATTATGAAGGAATTTGAAATTGTTAGGGGCAATGCAATTATCATACTGTGATAGCGTTTTGAGAGAAAAAAATAGGTACATAGAAATATAAGAAGTTAATTTTTTGGAAAATTACTTGTTTTAGTAATTTTCTGCAGCACATTGTTTTTTACTGAGACTTGTGATTTATTTTTTTTTTTCCAAAAGGGTGTGTGGAGCCAAAATTAGTAATACAACATTTTGCCATAATATCCCTCAGTAGATTCATAGTAATTATGTCTATTCTATGCCTCACGAACAAAACCAAGGTCAGGGTGTATTTCAATTAAACCCTAGGTGTTACCAAAGTGCAGCACAGCCAGAACAGCAAGCACATTATTACCAGATCTGTCACTGCTGGGCAATGAACAGGTCACAGGTGTTCCTGCGTATGGTATTTGTACACCTTAAAATATGACAAGTGGGAAAATGTTTCCATTCAATTTAGGAGGCAGCTAGTGAAATAAAATTAAGAATGAAACTGTGGTGACTCAGGGGGGCTATAACAACTACTTACAAGTATTTTCCTGGATCTGAACAACAAACTTTGACCTGATACTTCTGTTGTTGGGAGCTGCATGAATGTAAGGACCCCAGGTCCCTTTGCATACAATAAGAGTTTTGGCAACCATCCATGTTTGATTGTATCACCTTAATAAGAAATCAAACACAAACACATCCTCACAAGCCCTCTGGAAAGGAGATAGGTAATATTATTCAGCTTACGGCTGAAGAAACTGAGGCAATAATGCATTAAATCACTTGCCAAAATTTAGCATGTGTCTACACAATACTTTGCAAACATGAGCTTCACACTCCATGCTGCCTAGATACAATGTGCATTGCTCCAAATGACAGCCACGTAGCAACTGTTAGCTTATTGCTGACTCCAGGCTAATGTGCCTCTCAGCACGGCTCCAGCCTGGCCTAAGAGCACAAAGACAGAGCCTGCCTCTGCGTGGAGCATGGATGACTCTTGCTCACAGCAGCCCACAAAAGTCCAAGTGGATATGCTATAATAAAAGGTGTCAGCAGTGCAGGCTGGACAGGGACCCAGAAATCCTGAATCACATTTCCAACCGCATGTGGACTTTATGCACATACTAAAGGGTGTGATCATCAAGTTTTAGAATACCAACATGCCATGACATTTAAAACTAAATTTGATGAAATCTTAGGAAATATTCTGTCCTATTATACAGATTCCTGTATTTATTATTCTTACCATAGTATTTGTACACCTCCAGAAACACATTAAATATCCTAAACTTGTCATTTCATCTGCATATACTTTCTTTTGTTCCTTCTCCTACAGGACTGTATTCAGATGCTGTTCTGGTTTGGCAGGTATTATCAAGTATCTGCCACAAGCTGTTGACACTATAGATTGCAAGTTTGAAGAAATACATTGTGAGTTTGAAATTACATTTTATGATATTCGCTATGCTCTTCCTTCTTGAAACTCATTTGGACTTCTCATGAGAAGCGTTCCTCTCTTCTACCCAGAGAACAGCCCACAGACACTGATATGGATCACCTGGGACCCAGTCGAATCCTTCCTACAACGGGAACGGGCAGGAACTCCTGAGGGCCTACTGTCGCCTTTCCCCTGTGAACCGTTCTCAGAGCTTCCTCTTGGCGAGTCTCTCCAATATATGCGCTATGATCTTCTGATCCTTGACCATGGGGATCCTTTCATGTACCCTCATTTCAGACAGGGTCTTGATAATTCCTGAACTAATTTTTAAATATAAATGTTTAAAAAAACCTAAAGGAAAATTCCTGGCATAGAACTGTACAAGTACCAAAACGTGATGTTTCAAATTCATTGTCATTTGGGGCTATTGTCCTGATTTCAGCTGGGATAGAGTTAATTTTCTTCTTAGTAGCTGGTACAGTTCTGTGTTTTGGATTTAGGATGAGAATAATGTTGATAACACACTGATCTTTTAGTTGTTGCTAAGCAGTGCTTATAAGCACTTTTCAGTTCATGCTCTGCCAGTGAGCAGGTGTACAAGAAGCCAGGAGGGAGCAGGGCCAGGACAGCTGACCCGAACTAGGCAAGGGGGTATTCCATACCATAGAACACCATGCTGAGCATATACACTGGGGTGAGTTGGCCAGGGGCTGTCAATCACTGCTCAGGGACGGCTGGGCATCAGTCAGTGGGTATTGTGTATCACTTGGGTTTTATTCCTCTCTCTCCCTCTCCTCTTCTTTACAACTGTTATTGCTATTGTTATTATTTACTTTATTTCACTTATTAACCTGTTCATATCTCAACGATGGGTTTAACCTTTTCCTGATTCTCCTCTCCATCCCACCAGGGAGGGGTGAGGTGGGGGAGTGAGCAAGCAGCTGTGGGGTACTTAGTTGCTGGCTGGGTGGTTAAACCATGACAGGCTATCCAACTAGGAAGATGTAAATCCATTGAAAAAGAACAACAGTTCACATTCAGGGAGCTATCCTCAGTAGCTGAAGAAAGAAAGGAAAGAAGGTAATAGTTAAGAGGTTCATAACTGTTTCACATGCAACTAGGCAAAGTGTCTTCTGGTACCACTGCACCAGTCCAGGGTAATATGAACTCCACCTTTCCCATCTGCAATAATGATATTCCCTCAAGTGTCAGTCCTTCTGCCACAAACGTCTGTTTCTGATCTAGTAAAGGACTGATGATGTCTCACGGAGCACAGTACTTTTGAAAGATAGAATGCTCCAAAACCAGTTTCACTCTAAAGTGACGAGTTACTAATGTTTAAATTAATAAATTGCCGTAATAAGTGCATTAACCCCTGAATATGTTTGTATAAAGCATAGTCATAGGGTCACACGTACATATAAGACTACATTTGAATTTTACTTTAACAGGTAAAACCCATCGTTTCCCTTGACAACTTACTCAAGCACTAGAAGCAAAACCAGAGACATAACTAAGTCAAATTATATAACTGTGTTGTTTACTTTGAATATTGCAAACAAAAATAATTATGCATTTTTACATTGACTTGTTTTAATTTTAAATTAATTCTGAAGTAACTTGTTAATACTGGAGCATTCTGTTTCTATATGTGCTGAAATTGGGCACTAGCACAATCCTGTATCATCCATCCAGGGTGTTTTCCTGAGGTACCCAAAACATAGTGTATACCTTTGCAGAATATATGGACTGATTCAAGAAGTGATTAAGTAGATCTGCCTGGAAAAATTATCATTAACAAAGAAAGCTTTGGAGGCAGCCTGGTGAAAATCAAAGGCTCCAAAGGAGTTTGTGAAAAACAGTGGTAAATTATATGACTTATTCTCTTTCTGTCTAGACCATCTATAAATTGAATCATAAAAGATAAACACAGAGAAGACATCATCTTTCCAAAACTTTACACTGCAACAAGTCTTTCAGAGAAAAATAATAGATTACTTCATATTTTCATGTAGACATGTTTTTTAAGTTGATTAATATACATTTATGTGATGGAATATCTTCTCTATGGAGGTTGCTTATAGACTGCTTATTGAAATCACTGGCCAAATTCAAAGTATTATTACATCAATATGAAATTAATATCAGATCCAGGAAAGCTGGCATGTACTTCTTTAGCAAATGATCATTTTCACTGAAGTGCTGTTTATTTGCTTCAAGCTGATCAACAGGATACAAGGTCCAGTATCAGCAGTGCTGCCTGCTTGTTCAGCTGTTCAGACTTTGAAGTGCTAATACATATCCTATGTTCATGAGCCCACCACCGAGTTCCATTGTTAAATAGATGCATGAGAGAAAATGATGGTTAAAAATTAACTGCTACAGAAACCAATGGGAGTTTTGTCTTTGATTTCGGTGGGCTCAAGACTTCATCTCATATGTCAATAATGATTTGCAATATAAAGTCAACTGCACGTTATTGCTGATGTAAGCACTAAGGCTTTGATGCCATTCTTTTAGCATAGTTTTAGGGAGGTGGAAAATTACTTTTAATCTAATTAAAACTGTCACATAACATAAAAAGAAATGTAGTAACTGAGAGAGCTAAAAAGACAGACTTCATATATGTGAAAGCATGCTATCAAATAAAAGTAATATAATTTTTTAAAATGTTAAGGTATTGACATATTGGATTCTTAAAAAAATTCCAAGAAATTACTCTGCTACTTTAAAAATGTATAGTGAGAGAATGAATCCAAGGTTCAAAACAAATTTTAAAATTATCTGTCCAAAGTAGAGTAACTTTGATAGCTGATGTTATTCAAGGATATAAATATGCCTATTTGCAGTAAAGCTTTCCATTACTATTCTAACTTGTATAACAACTTAAGTGTATTTATCACAGACAACTGTGATACTACCATTTATTAAGGATGTTCAACATCTGCCATTGTGAAAGGTGTTTTTTTTCTTCCGTTTCCTATAACTTTGTAAAATTTTAACCATTTCCAAATTAAATGGTCCATGCTAGGGATACACCTATAGTATAGTCATTGAAAGTTGTACTTTCAATTGACACACTCAATGCAGCTTTAAAGTAGCTGTCATACCTTACAGTAACAAATAGTTACACAAAAAGGAGAACATCACTAATGAAAGTGCAAGTACTGAATTCAGGTTGGTGTGGGTTTTTTTTCATTTTGTATATTGAAAGACACAGAGTTATTATGGGATCTGGTCATATAGCTAAAGACAGTATCAACACACAAAGCAGCCAATGAAGCTTGCATTCAAATACATGTATTTATATATGCCTAGGTATACCTGATACACTTTGTAAAATATAGTTCAAAAGTGTTTCCAAAAAAATCCATTTGTTTCCTATCAGAAAAGTATTTTCTGAGTTTTGAAATTCTAACCATTGCTCCAGCCTGAGTACATCAATAATATAGTTGAATGACAAAAGTGCTAATGTGTCCAGATCTCTCTGGCTGAGAACTGTTTCCTGGATTCTTACTCATACTGTCTGCTCCAGAATGATGCATGAGGATAACTATATTAAATATTTTCAGGCAGTCATTAGCAGAAGGCCATGTAAGCACTTCAAGTGGAAAATTCATTGATAATGCAGTGGGGCCCTCCACCCCCACCCCTCGAAGTATACATCTGAAGAGTTTTGGCATCATCAGGCACTCTCTCACCAGAATATTTCACACCAGTTCCACGCGGTTGTGGGCTGCTAAGATCAATGGTAAATGTACATGCTAATGTTGCATTTAACTACTGATACTGTACAGGGTATATATCCCCAGCACTGCTCTGCCTTACAGACCTAAATTACGTAGTGGACCATTTAGTCTGGAAGATAATGTAATTAATTGAGGAGTAGATTTTGCTATTTTCCTGATATTTCCAGCTATATCTACTTGTGCGAGCATGCCTAATGGCAGCTATTACCACGTAATTGGCTGTCAATGTCTGCCCTTGATCTGCAAGAATGATTTTAAAACCTGGATTTAAGCATCTTGGGAAAAACACCTTCATTTCTTTACTCATGTTGCTGTCCATATGCTCAATAGTTAAGAAAGCTCAGGAAGTGACAAGATGTAATAACTGAACCAAGCTAGAACCAAAGAAGACTACAGGGAGTTATGTCTCACATTCTTCACACAGAACCACAGAGATCTCCTTTGCTAGACCTGATTTCTGGACTGGGATCTAAATCTCAGAAGGATTTAATGGAAGACAGGAGAGCTGCTGAGTTTCAGAGATAAGGGGCATGTACAGATTTAAGAACTTCCTCTAATACAGCAGCCATAGATCTAAAACTAGGCTATCACTATCAGGGAGGGGATGATGGAAAAAACAAATATTTATTAATGTTTGCTCCTCTGTGGTTCTGGGGAGGGGCAGGGGGAGGTTATAGACATAGTACATTCTTGTGGCTTCTTTTCTTTCTAATTCTTTCCATTCCGGAAGTGTGAAGGCAACCTTTTTCTCTGTAATTCTAAAGAAGTTGGCCGAATTTAGTCTAGTGCTCAGATAGGATAAACTGGCATTGCTCCATTCAAGTCAATGAAACCAGAATGATTTTTATTCCAGCTGAAGTGACCCTTGTTACCCTCTAAGCAAGACTGATCCATTCTTGAGGCATATCAGGAGGTATCGTATCACCTAACCAGTTGCTATGAAAATGCAGTTTTTATAAAAATGGTAAAGATAACACAAATGCTTTTGTTTTAACTGTGTAATAAAGATCTCTTCTGACTGCTGAAATGCTGAAAGAATGGTAATAATACACATTAAGAATGGATTTAGTTTTAGTTCTTAACAAATAAACTTTCCATTTTCTAAACAATAAATTATCTCCTTTCTTTTTTTTTTCTTCCTTAGTACCATGAAATATAGAGTTGCAATGGTAGCTATGAAATAAAACCAGCAGACATAACCCCACAGTGAATGAAGTGAGGTCCATATCCCCAGACTTTATAATGTGTTGTGTCTGGTGTACATGGGATTTAGGAGGTTTTACATTGACTAATTGGTAGTAATAGCTTGCAGTTATATACTGACTTTTATCTAGAAGTTTCCCTGTGAACTTTAAATCCTACATTGACAAAAAGCATATACATATATCAGAATTACCTTATTCTCCACTGAAATCTAGCTATTTCTGAAGAGAAAAATAGCATAGCAGGTTTTTCATAGTTTACCATGTTATATCAAGAAATTCTGAAGACTGCTATCTTCAACTGAAATTAAAGACAAACTTTAGAAATGTGAGGTATATATCTATGCTCGAATTTGACATACAAAACCAATAAGGATAAACTTCCCTGCTGTTTTGGAAAGTGCATTTTAAAAAAAAAAAAAAAAAAAAAAAGCCTAAGTGGAGTGGATTTCTCACTCGCTTGTATCATGTTAGAGAACAGTATTTCTCTCAGAACAGCACCAGAGCACTGCTGTAGGATTAGCTTGGAAGAACAATCTGCTTTTATGGAATTGCTAAAACAGCTTCTCGCAACTCTCTGTCTTGTTCAGCAGATACAACAGACATTTTTCAGGACAGACAGAAAGCTAGGCATCCAATTTGAGCAGTCTAGTACTCCACATCCTACAGTCAACAGTAACATATGCATACTGATAATCTATCTATCAGTATTTGCAGAAGCATGTGCTAGACAGTGTGTCTTATCCCTGACATTTGTCTTGAGTGAGCCAGAGCATGAGAGATCACTTGGGAAAAAGTTAGCAATGAATTATCTTACCTCTTCTTAACAGTGAAGACAAAGAATGCAAGAGAGTAGCCGTCATTTGGTGAAATCTATAAACATTCCATATCTGCTGTTTAGCTTGCCTTCAGCAACTGCTGCTTCTTTTCTTACTTAAAACAAGTAACAAATTCATGCTTAGTGGCAAATACTAGGATTTAAAGTCCTTTCTATAGGTAACCACAAGAACAAGAGAGAAAAGCTGTATAAAAATCTTACCATAATTCTTTACAGCTGTTTAAAGGGGGAGAGTTTGCTGCGGCTTCACAAAGTAGTCTAGCAATGTAACCTGCAAGACTGCAGTATACTGCAGTCAGCAAACAGCCTTAATAGTTTGCCCTTAATGTATAAAAGTAGCATAGCAAGACACCTTTCAATTTAATTAAAGGTCTGCCAGGAACTTATAAACTTTGTTTTTCCTTCTTAGAGTACTAAAACCTCCTTATAAAATTTCATTTACCTGCAGTCTGGTGTCCAAGTTGTCAGCATTATTTTTTTTTTCCTGCTTAAGTATAGTACAAATTGCTAAGTCATTTCAAAATTATACAGCAGCAAAAAGAACAGATTTTTTCATTTAATGGTTTGGGGTTCTTTTCTTCTCACCAGGATCCCTCACATTTATACTAAATACAGCTTCATTTTTCAAAATGAAATTTAACAAGCAGTACTTAAGAGTGAGAAAAGCACTTACTAGACCATATTCAATTGCTTTTCACTGCTATTCTTTATCTCCCAATTTTTACTGAAAGGCAAAGTAAGAACCTACAAAGGAGCGAGAGGAATTATTTCATTAGTGATTGCTGAACAGACAATGCAGACAGCAGACAGTACACCTGAGAGTTGGTATAGGGCTACTACTGTCCTCGTCTAGAAATTCTGATTCTCTTGATTCAAGGATTTTGAACATGGGTTTGCTGCACCTTCCTTGCAGACTGCAAGGAATAATGGCTGACTCCATTTGCAACAAAACCACTTTCACTTAGTTTCTCTCTATATATTGTGGATGCAAGGTCTATTGCAGGACACAAACCCCAAAGAGATTGCTACTTATTAATTTGGGCATCCAGTCTTTCTCTCATACATTAGGGTGAACTTGCAAATCCATCCCAATGAGCAGCCTTGTGTAGAACTTGTGCCTTATGAAGGTCCTTGGTCATTGCCACTCTGCCCATTGCATAGTGGTGCAATCATCAATAACGTGAATAAAATTCAAAAAATCCAGACTTCATACTTCAACTAAAGTGACCTGACTTTTCATCCCCCTGAGAAAAAAGTTCTCTCTTCTGAATGCACACTGATTTTTGCTATCTTGGAATGTTCCTTTAATGAGAAGTTTCCATTTCAATTCAGTGCATTAAGATCAGGTCATTCAACACAAAATTATAGTTGTGGACACTCTTGGTGTCTCTGTCCTTTCCAAAGACTATTGGATTTCTGTCACAAGAAATAAACAAAGGGAGGTTTCTAGGAGGTGTGGATGATGGTCATGAGAAATTCAGCGTTTGATACACATGAAAGTCTTCTCTCTGGAATGAAGACATTAAAGGGTACAGAGTATAAATATTTAAATTGAGTTTTTGACTCCTCTCCTGATGAATTATGACTTGTCAAAGCTATACCATAATTAACAAACAAATTCAGGAGCAGTACTCAAAGGTCCCAAGTTCAAGGTTGGTTTTTTTGTTGGGTTTTTTTTTGTCTAACCGATGTTTTCTTCTCGATAGTGTTAAATCTACCTTAGGTTTACTTTCATGATCAGGGACTAAACGTGTTCAAAAGAGGTTGTTTTGAACTGTAGAAATCAAGTGAGTCATTTTATCTACCCTGTTTACCCGGGCAGCTCACTCAGGGAAAACTCATGTGCCATTGACCAATGAAGTGATTAAGGGGACTTCAAAAGAGAAATTGGGATGATTGCTTCTACATGTTTCTATTACATTGCTGTTTGCCACTTGTCCCTTTAGGCAAATACCATGCCCCTTACCAGTATTACATTTTCTTATGCAATATGCAGAAATCTCACCTTTCTGTTTGGAGTTACAGATCTATCTTAAACACGAGTTAACAATGTATATTGAAGAAGATCACAGCCTTCCATTATCTTGAATGTTTGATCTTAATGAGGCCTGACAGCACTTCAACTGCATTAGAACGAAGTATATAAACCTATCAGGACTGTATTAGAAAACAGTACTCATAATCTTTGATGTTTGATTCCTTTCTTACTCATACAAAGACAAGTATGAGCTAACAGAATTCTTGTTACTCAAAGCAGCTGGTTTCAAAATCTGGAAACTGCAAAAAGGTTTTGCCAAGTGATTGCACTTTAAAAATTACTCGATAGCTGATTGAAGACCTACAGTTTATTGCCCAAAATGCATTTAAAAGTGCAGTTTTGATATAGTCTACAGTAGAACTCAAAATATTGGAGTAGGAAGAAAATTATTCATACTCATTTAACAGGGTGGAACTCTGCATTTCTTGGACAAGAAAACGGCATTTGTCCAAACAACCCACTCTTTCATGGATTTTTTTCACCCCCTATACTTATTACATGCAGTATCAGACACCTGTTGTACCTGAACAGTGGTAAAGATCAATCTCCAGAAGTTAAATGTAAACATGTTCTGGAAAAACTGCATTAAAACTTGGCTTTTGCAAGCAGTTTAGGGATTATTTACCTTATCATTTGTTCCCTCACAGCAAAGCTGAGTGGTGTGTGCGAAATTTGCCATTAGTTGCAACTTTTAGGTGAAGAAAATAGTCCTGTGCCACAGCTAATGCAGTTATTCCTGTAGTACATGTAGCCAAACTTTGTGCTACAATACTGAAGATTATAAATTTACACATTGCTGCTGAAAGATGCTGGAGGGAGGTGTCATTAGTCTGAGCTGAAACTGTTTTGATCTTGAAACTCAGCAGAGTAGCTTCCTGACTCAAGATCATAGAGCTATATAGTCTTTCTCAGTAAAGGGTCAGATCATGAAAAAAAAAAAAAAAATCAGCTCACTCAGTTAATTACTACAGCCATATCTGGCTCATTAGTGCCACTGATTCATGTGGTGTGAAAAAACAACTGAAAAGGTTGCACCCCAGCAAACTGAACATGAAAAATGATCTTTGTAATTATGAATAAAATAGAACCATTGATTTATGGTTAATTATTCCTTTGACCATCTGATATATCTAGAACTGCAGGGGTAAATAGGTAAATGCAAAAAACATAGGGCTTGCCAGAAAAAAATATTTTTAATTTGTTTAGAAGCCATATTTTCTTTATAAGTTGCCTTCTTTTTGTTTTTTTTTTTTCAATTTTTCCTTCATCTCCTTCCCCTTTCCAAAACTACTGCAACAGAATTTACTGAACAATAGCCTGTTACGCAATACACTGAAATGTACACAGTGGTTTTGATGATAATAAACTATTCAGAAGCCTGGAAATACTTTTTGCAGAGCCTGGGGATAAAAATCTAAAGAATTTAATTTCTACAGACTTACAAGAGAGTTTTATCCATCCTACAAGATAACCCCAAACCACTATCTAAAAGAAATAATTTTTAATTAGGTTCTGAGGAGGAAATGCTGGCCCCAATAAAATCATTAGAAAAACACTTTCTTTCCACAAGAGGTTCATTATACTCCATATGTTTTCAGAAGAAAAGAAATGCAGTCCTGTTCGATTTTTACAAGATCTCTATTTTTATCATCCCTGTTAAAAGCTACCTCCTGATCATCTCACTCATATGTATTTTCTTGTGGGCCAGTCACAGATAAGCATAGATACTTGAAGACTTAAAGGATTGAAGCCGACATGTTTCATGATCGTCAAATCCTTGATTCCTGAAGCAGGAGTAAGGTTTCTACCCAGTTTTGAGGATCTGAGACAGAGTTACTCATTGTAGCTTGTTTTTGTATTGTAATTTTCCTGGAGTTTTAAAAGGCTTTTTATGTTGGGTTCCATTGAGTAATATATAGACCTTGTATTTCTAAGTTAGAAAAACAACCACGTTGTGGTGCTCTCTGTCCCTAATTCAGTCTCATCCCTTTTTAAGTTCTTACTAGTCCTGCACTCTAGATAGAAATAAGAAAAATGATGGAGATGAGAAAGGGCACAATTATAGTGTGCAATGGATGTTTACACAGAAGGTCTGAAACCATTATCAGTCCTTTGAGACAGTCCTGAGAGACTAGGATTCAACAACTTGAATATTGTGCCATGCAAATGAAACAGAATTGCTTCTGGGGAGAGGTAATGAAATGGGAAGATGAGTGTCTTTGTTACCATTTTCTATTTCATAGAATAATCATGCCTTTAAGGCTGCTAAAACCAGTTCCTCATATACTTGTTTGCTGTGTGGGGTTCCAGACAAATAATGACATTTACAAATGCCATTTTATCCTGCCAAGGACGTTAACCCGACTGACTGCTCTGTTATTAGTTGACAGAGGAATACACAGATGTATAAACATACAAAGCATACATATTTCATGGACATACACGTTTAAAAAAGAGGTAGGGACTGGAATTAAGGTCTCAAAAGAGGAAATCAACTCATTTGCCAACTGACCATAGCCTAGCCTTGTTTGAGGGCAGTCACGTGATCCATTAATTTGAAATCTAATTATGCTCTACTACTAAGCACAAATGCAGGGAACTGCATGTACCCAAGGAGACATTTCAAAGAGCTTTCCTCTGTGGAACATCTGCAATACCTATTTTTAAATCAGGATCCAAGATTGTGCTTTCACTAAAATGAAGCTAATCTCTTCACAGTGAACCAAAAGAACATTCTCCTAATTAGTGGTGTCTGTATTGGGCCAGATACAAACATGAGAGAATTACATTCCAGTCCCCAGAATCAATCAAAATTTCCTTCAACTGTGTCTTGTGGAATTGGCAAATGTATCTTCCAATGTGACTAAAAACATTTTTTTTAAAAAGAAGCTGCGAACTCAGTGGTTTAATTACAGTAGCTGAAGAAATTTTTGAGTTTTGGTTCATCCTTTGGACTGAACAGCATTAGGAAACAAGCTGACCAACAAAGGCACAAAGGTCTGTATAGCCTATCTAAAATTCACCCTGCCTTTTTTAAGACGGAATCACTTGGAAAATTTTTTTTATTGAAGACCTGTTTCTTTTTAAAAAGCAGTCCTTATGACATAATTGATACCTTTACGTCCACAAAATACTGTAGGTTCTGGATTTAGTGTTTCATTTGAAAAGATATCCAGCAGCACAAGAAAGATGTACAGCTTACTGTGGCAGGGATTCAGCATGCACCAAGACAACCAACCTCCTGAAACACACGTAATCAAAAGATTTCATCTAAAAATCTGTCACCAATGGTGACATCCTTCTGAAACCTTGAAAATCAACTTACATTAAACACAACATTTAGTCTTTATTATTGCCACAGCAAATACAATTCAATCAAGATTATCACAGCCAATAAAAATCAGCAAAGATCACTATTTTGAAAATTACATGATCACCAAAACACACAAAGCACTATCAGTTTCTAAGAATAGCTGTAGATGGACAGTGCTTTTATAACCCATTAAAGGTATCTTAATTTGTACATCTTTATTAGGCTTCCATTATTTCAACAATTTGGTGCTTCAGAAGAGCTTTATCTGAACACAGTGTTCCATACCAGTGACCCTGCAATCAGCAAGAAAATATAATGAAACAACGTTAACAGCACAGTGTGTTAGTGTGTAATTCAATGAGTTTTGTTGCTTTGGCCAGGACATGTCCAACCTGTCTGTAAATTCAGATAGGAATATAGAAAAGACATTTCACCGCGTCTAAGTTGCACGTGTCCTCTCTGGCTTTCACCATGGTTTCAGTAAGGCGTTATCACTGAAGTCAGTCTGTCATTATTACTGAAGTGTTCCTAAGTCCAACTGCAGACACAGAAAGGACTCCCGGCTCTACGATCTGTAATAGAAGTAGCTGTGCTTCCATTTCAAAGGCACAGCCGGTAAAATAAACTCCTTTCTTCTGCCACACACAGTTCCCCAGCTACATTGTGAGGTGCTTCAGCTTCATGTGAAACATCTGGTCCTGCTCGCCGCTTAAAGCAGGACACTGGCCTTCAGAGGCTCATGTGACCTGGCCCGGTGTGGTGGAACCCTGCCCGGTGGGCAGCACACCGCTCCCGGTGGGCAGCACACCGCTGCTGGAGTCGCTCCCCCACCGCAGCTGCTGCCTTAGCGATCACCCTGCGCGCAACGGCGCGTCTGCGGGAGAGCTGACGGGTGCGCGCTGCAGGCTGGGCAGCCTGGGGGGGCGGCACGGCAGCCTGCGGGGGGGGGCACGGCAGCCTGGGGGGGCGGCACGGCAGCCTGCGGGGGGGGGGGCGGCACGGCAGCTTGGGGGGGGTGGGGGGCACGGCAGCCCGAGGCGGGGGCCAAGGGAGCCGGGCTGTGGAAGCACGGAGAATGGCTGGCAGGCCCCACCGGGCTGTACTGCAGGGAAGGAAAAAAAAAAAAAAAAAAAGAGAGAGAGATAGAGAGCGAGGGAGCTGCTGACAGCCCACACACTGGATGATCAGTTTCTTTCTGAAATGAGGAAAGTAAAACAACACTCAGCAGCGATGAAAAGAAGTAAAAGAGCAGCCCTGAACTATCGCTTCCCTCAGTGTTGCAGGGGCTGGCTCCGTGCCCGCGGCAAAATTACATCTAAACTCTCACACGAAGCTGAGCAGCTGAGAGAGAAATGCTGGAATGTGCAGCGACGATCTGAGTGAGGTCCCCATTTCTACTTGATCCTAAAAACAGCTGAAGCTTCCAACCTCAGGATTCAGCCTAAACGTTATAAATGTAATTTTTTTGCAGTCTTGTGCAGCCAAATGTAATGTTGTTAAGGGATGCAGGAGTGCCCCTATAGAAGACTTAAAACTCCTTATTAGGCAAGCTGCAGCTCGCAGAAACTGCTCCCCAGTGCTGTGCTCTCACATTTGTGCTCCACTAAAACCGAAGAACCTCTATAAGCACGGACACCCTCCCCAAAAAAACGGTTGTTCTTTGCTCTTCACCACTAAGAGCTGCCAGCAGGAGTAGAGGCTTCCCTTAATTTCAGTGTGGGGGTCCGGGGGCATTGGTGGTGGGAACATCTGAGGTGACTTCACACCACAACTTTATTGAACTGAATTAAAAAGCTACAAAACCTGTGTTTCCAAGCAGACATTGACATATATATCTCAATATATACATATATAAATTTTTCTGAACTTAAAAAGAAACCTCCTTAAGCACAGGTTATTTTATAACTGCCATCCATAGAGGAATCCCGCGCTTTCTCCTGAAGCACCCTGTACTGCCCACTCTCAGGGATGGGAAAATGGATGAGGATAATGCCTAGGCTGAGCTAGGGAGCCAGTTCCTCAACCGTCTCCTCACATATGAGGGCACATACAAGTGAAGCTACAGATCAGCTAGCTGCAAGACAGACAGATATTTCACTTTTTCAGATGATGAACAATAGATAGCATTGTCAGTCATCTAAAGCCATGTTGTTAGCTGTTCTTTATGCTGAGTTAGGGTCACTGTCTGAGATCAGCTTGTCTGAGAATAATCAACATATTGTACTCAACTCTTGCCAGGGAAAAAGAGAGCTGGTTTTGTTTCCTCTCATTTCAAGTTTAATTTTCTCTTCTTAATCTGAATTTTAAAGGGTCTCACAGAAGTGTCAACTCTGTATTGCTTGATGATGGAATTTCATTAGTCTAAGGTGACATTTTAGGTTTTATTTTAATCATTTCTAGTGTTATTGCTTCCTGCAGAGAAGGATTCTTTTAAATCACCGACACATTGCTGTGCACAGTAGAGACCTCCCTTGGCAGGATATGAGAGAAAAATCACGTACTGATAGCTATTCATACCCCAAAAGTGGGCAGGGAGTAACAAGGAATAAAGCAGAGAAACTCTGAGCATGGCTATCCTTTGCAAAAAGAGTAATTAGAGAACAAAGTATATTCTACAGTTGTTGAGGAAAATCTTTTGGCATACAGAAACAATTCCAGCTCTTGTGACTGTAATATATATATAAAAAACAGTGGCATTTCCTTCTGCACCAAACTTAAAAATAAGTATGTATATGCATATAGATAAAGCATGTGTGCATACATTGCAACTCTATTTGCATTGGCAATATCATTTAAATAGAACCAGAAATACTCAGCAAAATATGATACACAGTAATTGTAGAAAACAGTAACAAAATTCTCTGGACCACAGCTGTCAAAGTCTGACTCTATATTTTCTAAGTTAACTAGCATTTCTACAAATTTAGACTTACCCTAGCCAGCTGATTTCATTAAAACCAATGCCCAGCTCCAGAATGCTATTCTATTAATTGTTCTAAAGAAAGTTAATCCTTAGAATGCAAGCTCAAGTGCCTGAACACAGCATGCTCAACATTTATGTTAAAGTTTTATTGGTGGTCATGGCGCATATAAATAGGATTTAAGCATTCAAAAATTTAGTGAGTTATAGAAATTATTGATGAAATTATTTTTGTACCTCCTAATTCTCTTTCTTTTGAGCTCAGAAAAAGGCAAACCATTGTTTTCAAACACTTGTTTCTATAAACCTGTCTAGATCTTAAGATCTCAGTTTAAAAGTATGGCTTTTTCCTGCATATACACAAAAATTAATTTTTGTTCATTTGAAAGATCATCAAGAGTGATGTCAATCTTAATGATGAGATTATTTAAATTTTCCATTGTTTAGGTATTTATATTTTCTATTAAAGAAAGGAATATTACGAGAATGTACTGTCAACAGAAAATTTAATTTAAACCCAAGAGATTACGTGCCTATTTTTCACCTTTTCTTCATTATATCTTCACATTTTCCTGCAGTGCTGTGATCACAAATAACAGCATTGTGTTGGCACATGAACTGCAGAAACAAAACTCAATTGCTGTTCATTCATTGTCCAAGCTGCAGAAAGTGCAGAGTGCAAAGAGCACATGCATTAGCTATAAATATTCTGTCAGCTTTAATAATTTACATTATTATTAGTAACACTGTGCGAGCAGGCATGTTTCCCAGGATTCTCTATACACAAGGCAGAGGCCAAAATTTATGCCTTTCCTGTGGTTAGGCTTTATTATTGCATGAAAAATAACAAAATAGCTTAACATTTAAAAATGTGAATGTTTCTATATAGACCTCCTCAGACTTAGCTGCTGGTAGTTTTCCTCCCTCAGAATGCCTTAATCTTTCCTCTTCAACAGACCCATTCCTACTTCCTTTATATTTAGGTCATGTTAATGAGTTACCTGCCTTGGTGAGTCACTGTGCTGCTATTGACAATTCTTATGATTTTATAATGAGATATTATTTTTAAGTGTCAAATTGTATTACCATCCTGCAGTCAGTCATGATGCTTTCTGTACTTTGAAATGACTACTGGCCACATTTCTATACTGGGATTTGCTGCAGAAGCAGCTACAGTCCATGTGTAAATATCTACTGGTTTTTGCTGTTTTTAATAAAATAAAACCAGGCTTCCCTGAGAGTTAATGGCCACCTCCTAGATTTGATTTTATGCTTAGTGGGCTGAATAATAAGACTGGTCAGGAATTTTACAGGACATTATTTTTTTCACAAAATCCTTGGCAATAAGACAAATTTGTCAGGGCTTCCAGTGGAGTGGGAAGCCCAGAAAACACATCAGGCCTGTTTAGAGACAATATCCAAGACCATCCTTCTGCCTGTTGCAGAGTGAGAGACCTGGTGGCCCTGGAGCACATTTCTTACATTACAAGCTCTGTAAGTCTGGCGTAAGCCGATTCTGCAAGAGTTTCTTGTTGCCCATCTTTGCACCAAGACTTGCATAAGAAGAAAGTTGGTTTCCTCAGCAGCTCAGGAATCTTAATATTTTCATTTTTTTTCTCACTTCAGTTTGCTTGAAACAATATCTCAGACTTCCTAGTCACATGGAACTTTTAAAGTTCATTCTGCAGTTAATTTTTTTTTGCTCTTATTTTTTCATCTGTGCAGTACTGAGTTTCAGCATCCAGCCAGTTTTACTGCATAAAGGGATGGATACATGTAGGAAGAACAGGGTAGTCTACAGGAAATTGAGGATAATGCAGATAAATGCAATTTGTAATGCAGGGGAAAAGCTATGCAGAGGACCACTGTGAAGTTATAAGGGATAACTCTACAAAAACAATTTTATAGTAGCCAAAACAACACATTAACATAAAAAATTACTAGGGAAAGAATAGAAAACACAACCATTGCTGTTCCCTCTTTAAATGCCTGATACTCCTTCTTGTAGGAACAACTTGCCAGGTTTTAGAAAGGATATAGCGGAACTGAAGAAAGTTGACAGAACAGTAGCTGAGGGTTTGAAAGACATGGAACAGATTCTATATGGGACATGACAAAATGGACTAGAATTCTGTGAAAGAAACAAAGGACAAAATAATGTAATTCTATAAAACACACATGATACAGGAATAATGAATGGAAATTGACCAGTTTTTGCTGCCTCTCTCTATATAAGCATTAGAAAGTATGAAGTGAATGTATCAGGAGACAAAAGGAAATACTTTTTCAGAAAGCATGTAGTCAAACAAATGGATGCTGAGCGAGTATTTGGAAGAGCAAGCCAATAAGAGCCATTAAATATAAATCCACTTCAGGCTCAGAAATCCATCTGAGCTGGAAACGAAGACGGAAGCGTACCTACCTAGGGAAGAAGCATAATCAGCTGACCATATCTAGTTATTTGGTGTGTTCATGTAATTCCTTCTGGAAACTATATACTACCACAGACAATCCTGTGGTGATACAGAACCACTATCATCATCCTTATGTTAAGAGATGTTCATCATGATAAAAGCAGTTACCTGGGTGACCTTGCATTAAAAACTGAGGAGACAAGCTAGTACAATGAAAAACTAAGAAGAGTCCACAAAAATAACATCCCAAAGAAGTCTGAAGTTGAAAATACTGGAGAGTAAATAAACAAATTATTACTATGCTTTTGTTCTTTTCCTATATTCCATCCTACATACCTACTCTGTGGTGTTACAGGAAAAAGACACTGAACTACATGGATCTATTGTTTGACTTGGAAAGACCATTCTTATCTTGCTGTTGTTGAGAAAGGATATCAGAGACCAGAAATATTAGCAATATCATACATTATAGGGAGCATGTTGATCACATCTTCCAAAGGACCAATATACCTAAGTGAGACCCCCTATTGAAATGAGGGAAAAAAAAAAAAAAAAAAAAAAAAAAAAGAGAGATGGCACAGTGATATGAGAAGAAAATGGAAAGAGCAAATAGAAAACTTACTTTGTTAGATAAGAGAGAGTTTACCATTTTGATTTTGCATTTCTGCATGAATTTGGGACTAAAATCTGAAAACAAGAATGGAGAACACATCCCACAAAGTGTGAATAATATTCAAGACAAAAGTCTTAAATACTTAACATTAATGGCGGTGGAGTCAAGAAAACATAATTAACCCTGTCCTAACTGGATTGGTATCTGCATATCAAGTGGAATGTTTTAATGTTGCTGGTAGTAGCTAGTTAAATGAATAATTTCCTTTTAATAAATCCAGAACCTTTGTTTGTTTGTTTTTTAAATAAACACACACTCTAAGGGATCTCTCTTAATTCAAGCAGTGTAGAAAGATTTGTTGAGTCAGCAGAGATGTTTTCCAATAACACAGCAAAATAATAAACAATTCTACAGGGGGTCTAGGAACCTGAAAGAAAAACTCTATCAACTATCTCCAGTGGAACTCTACCAGACAATATACCAAACGTTACTGTAATTCAAACAAAATATCTAAGAAATAATAAAATTCCACACTATTCACCACTAGTGCAGACAGAAAAAACTTATTTTCCTGTTGTTGAACAGCTTACATCCTGTCAATGCTACAGAGTAAAATAAGAAAATAGACAGAAAACAGTGGATTTCTTTCTCCACAAAATATGTTTTAAAGTTAACCTTCATGACAAGAAAACACAGTGAACAGAAATGTTTGACATGAGTGCGCTATGGATGCATTCAGCACATGCACACCTAAGTACCTGTACGTGGCATACACACATACAAATCCTTGTTTCTCATTCCCACTCCTTCTGGACTAAGTTTAAACATCATAAATCACTTTAAACAGCTGAAAAAAAACCATTTTCATTGCTCTTTGTTTATGTATTTGGTCAGTGTTTACACACCAGCAGGGGAATTACCCCAGAGTTTGAATTCTTGATTTAGTGATTGTAGCTATTAGAAAACAGACATGTAATTGCCACTGCAACTTATTTTGCATTAAATACTACTTCTTTACTTATACCCCAAGATTCAATATAACAGAACATCTTCTAGATTGCCTAGCAGCTGAAATTGCAAAGCACATATACAGAAGCAAAGCAAAACTTAAATGTAGGGAGATGAGCCAGCCCTGAAAATAGCTTACATTTTCTTTTTTCTAGTATGTAGTTTTATTGGATGGCATAATGTGGCATTCTTATAATCTCACAGGCCAAGATGAACCCATCCTTGTTCCCAATTCCACTAATTCAACAAGGCTGAGGCAATTTCTGATTTCCCCTTCCATCTGAAGGGGAACTTCCACTTATTTCCATCCCAACATTTCATAATTTTTCTAGTAAGCATTTCTAGTAAGTGGTCATGGGGTTTTTTCCCTTGTTTTTGTTTTTCACCTACTGCTATTTGTTAGAGACTCGGTAGCACTTTACAACTAAACAACATTAAATTTCCACTCAACATTAGACAAACTCTGGTGCTAAAGAAATCAATGAAGTAGGAGCAAAGACAATTCAACATCCAATGCTTTCAAGTATCTCTCTCCTATTCATCACACAGACCTAGATATAAATAAATGATAACTCAATTGAAAACCTCAGAGTTTACCTCCACTGAACTTTACGTCTTCTGTGGTTTAGAATGCAAAGTATTTTTAGTTTTATGCTGCAGTCACATAGGCATTTTTTTTGTGCACTCACATCTTAATTACATTGGTTTCTCCCCTTTTTTTTCTAAAGGAGCTGTCACTGAGATTAAAATTGGTTTTCAAAGTACATCTTAACAAGAAGGTAACTTTAGGGTTCATTATCTAATTGATCAAACAACCTGCTAATTAAATGTATCTGGGCCTAATCAAAGTAGAGACATAATGCAGAAACACTGTGAAACTGTCAGCTAGGTGCATGAGACTCAAACCAACAAGGCGACTGGAGCTCACTATGTTGCTTAATTACATTAGAGCAAAGATTTTCAAAGGAGCCTAACAGGGAGAATAGGCTGTGTATCTTACGTTGCCTTGGATACATGAGACCATGGTTTGGGAGTGTCTATGTCTTAGCAATAAGCTCTGTTTCACGTGGCTACTCTTGTCAAGCTTGCTCAGCTCTTACAGTCCTGACTCAGCACACGTGAGGCTAGTGTAAAATCTAGGCTGAATTATATGAGTGAATGGTCTTCTTCATGGTTCCACAGTCAAACTTAAGATCCCTAGTGTTCAATAAATACCCCATGTTTCCATTGTTTAAAAGCAATGAGCTGCAACAAGGTATATGGGAAACCACTTTATGCTCTCTCTTAACTCTACAGCCAGTAGCATTTTCTTTTTCACTAAGGCCTATCCCCATCCTGAAAATATAAACAAGTAGCTGACTAATATCTATGCATCTGTTAATGTCTATAACTCAATCTAAAAAGAAAAGAAAATAGGGATGAAGTTACTGTATTCCCCACATGAATATAACTTTAACCGTATTCAAATGATAAGACAAAGACAGCAACTGTGACAACTGAGATCAGATTTAACAGTCTATGATTGATAACATGGATTGGAGCCAGAATTAATATATGCTTAAGTCTATCTGAACAATAACAGGTTGCTCTTAACAATTCAAGACTAATCTATTCAATCAAGAATAATATATACTTTCCAATCAGATGTTTCTTATGCAAAGGTGAACTACATTATTTATCATTACAGTTATATATATCACAGTAACATCTGGAAGTCCAAATCACGATGGCAATGCTAAAAGAATCCTACCCCAAAACTGACCTTAAAAGTGAGGACAGATGCAAGATCATTTGTTTAATTCCATGCAATAAATCAGGAGCACAACTATGACCCAAAGTCGCTGGCATCAGTCTTGTGCTCTAACTTGTGGGCAAAACTCCAGTTTAATGATGTGGAAAAAATCTCTAAGGCATGGCTCTGCCTGGTGTCATTCCTGTTTAGTGACCAACTGTACAGTGCTGCAGTGTAGATTGCCCTGGAGGCCAGCATGGTTTTCTCCTTATTTTATAGAGCAGCATCTCCAAAATGAAAGAAATTAGCCACTAACGCTATTCACACAGGTTGCCACATATCCACTAATGTGTTTTCAGAGTTCTGATTACTATCAGAGATATGTAGCAAAAACCTCCAATAGAGGAAAATATCTTCTGTCAAAGAGGTGTTTTGCAGCCATTTGTGGTACAGTACAGATCTCCAGTAATGATTTATATGGAAGTATTTCCATAAATTGAAGTAGGATGGATAGTATACTGGGCCTCTAAACAGAAAGCTGAGATTGGTAATATGGGTTTATAAATTTGAACTAAATAATAGTAGGTTCCAAAGTAAAGATCTAATGAAGCTCCCTTCAATGTGAATAGAATAGGAGGCAAGAATAGGAAGGAAGAAAGAGTAAAAACCTGTGTTTTCACAAAGACTTCACAGTCAAGCCAGACCTCAGAGAATCTACCTTTAATTATGTTCTCAGGAATGGTAATGGTTCCTTATGGGAAGCATCAGCTGGTTTTAAACCAACTTCCTTCTGAGATTAGCTCAATGTATTTACTACCAGCTCCCCAAACATGACTGACATAACTCTGATGTGAGTCTCAAGCATTGTGGGAATAGCTAGCCACTGGATCTGAGTCTCCTGTCAAATTCAGTGTCATTTCATATGCTTCAAAGGCTGTTACAGCAACAGAAATTACAACACAATTCCTTTAATTGCAAAATTTCAGCATTCAACAAAAATTTCCATGGAAAGTTCATGTATACATCTGGAAAAAAGTATGCATCTAAATAGGTGTGTATATGTAGATGAACTAAAAAGTGAAATTGCAGTTATGTTATCAAGAAATTTCATATCTGACTTGCAGTTTTCGGAGGCAGCAGGCCATTAATCATCAGTGCTACTCAATTCTCAGCAGTCCTTTCAGTTCTCCAGTTTTACTTTAGAGTTATTTTTACGAGGAAATGAATTGAATGACTTTGTCTAAAGTTAATTTAAAAAAAATATCTTAACGAGTATGTGTAAAATAAAAATAATTCTTGCAGCCTTTCTCTAGGTAATACAAGCTTATCAAAAAGAAGCATTAGTTCGGAGACAGAAACTGCCTGTTGTTCCAAAGTTTAGCACAACTAGCAATTTCAGAATCTACTGGATGCAGTCAAGGACACAGCTTTGGGGAAGAAGCTTCACCTGGTAAATCTACAAAACTCTAAACTATTAAGGTTGGCAGAAGCTAAGAGGTCTTACCCAGATTCAGCCAAAAGACCCTGTGAGAATTTTTCTTCACTGCACAACTAGGGCAGTCAAGGAAAAGTCAAGGAATTGGAAGGGCAGGTAAAATAGACAACAGCAGCAACATTAAGAGTCAAGCAATAGCTTCATGCCACAGAGTCCAAACCACTTCTGTAGCAAGAACAATGGCTTCACTTTCTAATGTTTTGCTATATATAAATGAGACAGAGGAAGCACTGCTGTATTTCTGTCTTAACTGCTGTGCTCCTTTAGGCAACTGCCAACTTTGCTCACTCTAGGAGCCCCTTTTGCAATGTTGAAAATGTCAAGAGCTCATTAGAAAGAAGCCCAAGACAAAAATATTTTTTCCTCATTTTGATGACAAGGGATTGCCATTTGGGGGTTTCCATCTCCCTAGAATTTTGTAGAATTGCAATTTATATATCTTTCCCTCAAGAGGTTTTGCAAGAGAAAGACATTTAAAACCTTGAGTACTCTGTAAATGTGCTATTTATGTATTATTTCTTATGTAGAGTGAAAAAGCTTTTTTTTAAAAATAGTTAGTATAGGCACAAGGGTGGTAGCTAGCACTGATGAAGCCTGAGTGGTTTTACTCAAGCCAAGGGTTTACCAAAAAAAATCGTTGCTCACAAAAATTAAAAATTATTTTTTATTTGACTTTGTCTAGACTTTCAGAAACATGCAGGAAATCAAGGAGGCAGGAAAAGAAGCTTTGTGTCTTGCTCCCACTGTATGTCTTTGCCAGAATGTCACCTTCCTTCCTATCACAAAAAGAGCCAGCCAGCCCCAAAATTCCTGCTTTATTAGAATTTACAGCAATCAAGCACAGGTATTTATTGCATAAACAAGGCAAATGCCTAGCATCCTGTCCCTCTTTGCAAATACACAGGAAGAGTACAAATACAGGAGCAAAGCAATCTCCCTTATGCTCTTCTACTGAAATATTGGCAATGCAGCAAAACATTAACAGTCATATTAAAAAAACATACTGGGGATATTATGAAGGAAGAAAACCAATAGAAGTTCCTGTAGGTTGGAAATATAACTTAGAGAGTGGAAATAACACATTGTGTGTTGAAAATTAAATATTTGGATGTTCTTTTGCAAGGGGTCATTGCCTTTCCTGTTTCTAGCTAAAGGGGAACTGAGTTAGAGAAAGGTGGGATGCCTTGGTACAGGGACATCAGTGGCAGAGCAGAGAGAAGAATTCACATCTCTGACTTCCAGCTCACTTTATTTCCTCCACAGCAGATGCATTTTCTACTACAAAGGGAGTGGATTCATCCAGATCAGTGAGTAATTGGTCTTGTCTTAATCCAGCAATCTGCATTTGATATATCTTCACAGTTCTAACAAACAAGTGCAGGATGCCCAGCCAAATAAGAATGGTTTTCTCTCCTTTCAAAAAGCAAATGATCCTTTCATGATTTGCAGTTACTCTATAAATTATGAAAACATATATTTACTTACGATCTTTCTAAACCACTCTAAAAGTAAAACCATTTAAACGTTGATTCAGTTTCAGTGCCCAAGAGAACTGCACCAAGGAATCCCAGCCACTGAATTGCTTGAAAATGCCCTTGTAAATTAGCAGGCATTGCACAAACACTGCTGGAAAATTCAATCATTTGTGTGTCATCCTGTATTGTTATCTCCTGCTCACTTAAAGAGCTGAAGTTCATTCTTCCTTAATTCCATGTAGGCTAGTGAGATGATACAAATTACTTTGCTTAAGTGGCACTGACTCTATTAAATTTTAACTACAGAGAATAATAAAAACAGAGCAAAAAGGTTTAGGAATTAAACTAACACTTGCATGGCATTTCCTCATGCTCCCTATTTTTTAAATATCTATTATCTCTTCAATAGTATTTTTCCATCTAAAAAAAAAAATATTTTGTACAATAATTATGTTTTAACATAGAGCTATTAGAAGAAAGCAGTGTAAAAGATCAAGGTAAGGCTACAGTAAATCTGATGTCTCTTGATCTCTCTGTGCTTTCACAGAATTAGCCAGGGCCAGGATTTTCAAAACAGATGCCTATGCCTAGGCCCAGTCATTGGCACCCATTACAGATGTTGCTATATCAGCCCTTTCATAAATCAGAGCTTTGACAGATCTTAAATAAATTAAAATCAATCTCTTCTTAATTCTTTCATTGTTTGCTTCCCAAATTACAGGAATCTGAGAAAAATATTCTAAACCATAATATCACATATTTCTTTCAGCAACAAAGGTAACAACAGTATGCGAAACTATCATGTGAACCTCATGTCAAAAATAGATAATTATAAGCCTACTATAAACCTGCATTACACCTGCAGGCAGCCATTTGTGAGTGCAAACTATGTATCTACAGGATAAGTTAGATTTGAAAATCTGTTCTCATATTTTATAAAAATGTTTCTTGAATTTTAGACTTCATAATTATCTTGATAACGATATAAACTTATGTCAGTGATTAATATGATTGCATAAGTAAATATTTAAATGCCTGAGGCACTACCATAAGTTAAATATGAATATAGAAAAAAGGCTGTGTTCATATTTTTCTTCCATTGTCAAGATTAGGATACAGTTTCTAGTTCTATAGAAGATACACTACTACACAGCTTTTCATTACAGCAGGGTTAAAAATATGAACTCTCAGTGGAGCAGTGAAGATTTAATTAAAATTTGCAAATGTTGTGTTTCCAATATTTGTAAAGGAGCATTAAAGATAAGCAGAGTAATTCTTACTACAGTATTACAAGTGTTATTCTCTGACAGTCTATTAATATTTTCCCCATTTTATTCCCTAAACTCAAATAATTCTAATATTGCTTTCAGACACATTACAAACTTTCTACCTCTTCTGTTCTTTTAGTTTCATAAACTCACAGCAGTTGGCGATGTCTATGCTTGTATAGATAAGTAAATGTTCTTTAATTCTGGAGCAATTCTTTCTTGGCTGATAAATAGAAATGATTAAGCAACAGTTGGGTACAGAACTATAGCCTCAGTTGGCTCCCGCTCCTAGAGCTAATATTTCAGCCTCAATGAATTTAGGCATCTTACATCAGATATAATGGTGCCAGGCAAATTGTGAATGATGCCAGTAAGTTGTGCAATTTTCTGAAAAGACACTTCAGCTGTTAAATTGTCCTACTTCTTCATTCTTGTGATCTTGCTAGTGGAATAATTTGAAATTAAGGCAAACTAAAAGTATAAATAAGATATAAATACAATGGAGTATTTTGCTGTAACACAGGAGGAGGATACCATTCCTGACCTCAGAAGCACTTAATCCATCTACGTTTTTACTTATGTATAAGATTCACTTATATTGTGAGGCTAGATGCTTGTTATGAACAAAACTGGAGTAGATTTTAGTATAGGAAGGAACTTACAATGGATAATTTGCTTGAGAAATAGGCCCATGTGAACCTCATGAAGTTCAACAAGGCCAGGTACAAGGTCCTGCACCTGGGTCGGGACAACTTCTGGTATCAATATAAGCTGGACAATGAACAGATTAAGAGCAGTCCTGCCAAGAAGGTGGATCAAAAGCTGGACATTATCTGGGAATGTGTGCTTGCAAACCATATCCTGGCCTGCATAAAAAGAAGTATGGCCAGCAGATTGAGGGAGGCAATTCTGTCCTACTACTTTGCTCTGGGGAGACACCACCTAGACTACTGCCTCCAGATCTGGAGCCCTCAGCATAGGAAAGACATGGACACATTGGAGCATGTCCAGAGGAGGACCACAAAAATGATCAGAGGGCTGGAGCACCTCTCCTATGAAGACAGGCTGAGAGAGTTGGGGTTGTTCAGCATGGAAAAGGGAAGGCTCCAGAGAGACCTTATTACTGCCTATCAATACCTGTAGGGGGGCTTATAAAAAAAAAAAGATGGAGACAGACTTTTTAGCAGGGCCTGTTGCAATAGGACAAGGAGAAATGGTCTATAACTACAAGAGGTTTAGACTAGAGATAAGGAAAAATATTCTTACAGTAAGGGTGATGAAACATTGGAACAGGTTGCCAAGAGAGGTGGTAGGTGCCCCATACCTGGAAACATTCCAGGTCAGGTTGGACGGGGCTCTGGGAAATGTGATCTCATTGAAGATGTGCCTGTTTTTTTGGTGGTTGTTTTTTTGTTTTGGTTTTTTTTTTGTTTGTTTGTTTTTGGTTTTTTTTGGGGGGGGGTGGGGCGAGGCGTGGACTAGATGACCTTTACAGGTCCCTTCCAACCCAAACTACTCTAAGAATTCTTCACTTAATTATGTTACCTATAACATTCAGTAAAATGGGAAAGATGCCTTAAAATTCAGTAACCTTTGAAAATCAAACTACATTAGTCTAAAACTATAATTACAACTGGATTTAATTGTTCTTTGGTTGTATTCTGGACTGTTACATGGTTTCCCTAGATTTAGCTGTGTTTCAGGCAATGGCTCACATACGGCACTTGTATGGTACAGGTTTTTATTCTCCCCACCAAAAAGCATGAAGCTAAGGTTGAGATTTTGGTACCTTCTTTGAAATGTTTCACAGTACCAAAAAGTATTAATAATACTTTACATATTTTGGCCCATTTAAGACTCTTACTCCAGGAAGTATGCTTCACCTGTAAACACCATATTTTTCACTGCATGCTTCTAAACCACAGACAAGGTTGAAAGGAAAATAATCTACATTTTTCAAGAGGCTTATTTTATAATTAAGGACCACAATGATTCATATGGAATATGAATAATTAATCTTTAAAATTCTCTTTTATACACATATGCACAAAAAACAATTGTTACTTAGAGGTAGAACTGAGATGTGAAATAACTTAGTTATGATCCACAAAATGAAGCACTATATGTGGGGAGAATAAAACAAAACAGAAGTCTGTAATCCATATGATATTGGGCTGAAACCCAGGAAATAGAATGGATTTATTGCCATGCCTATTATATGTTTGTAAAGGGTCTTCCACATGAGAACTTCAAATAACTTTTTCAAAGGATTCGTTAATTAGATGACAATAATCCAGGGAATTAAGTATTATGGTATTCATTTTAAAGACCATTAAACTTAGACATGGGCAGCTTAAGTGAAACACTCAAGAGTGTATAATATAAAAGAGCTGTAAAAGAAAAACCTGGGCATCTTAGTTCTCTTGAAAACTGAGAGCTGAAACTTCAACCTTCTTTTATGAAGAACAGAATAAAGGAAAGATATCTTCTATGCAGAAGGGATTTTGACCATCACAGGTTTTTTAAATGAAAGTGCAGTAAATAATCAAAACTCAGTGAGGAGCAAGCAACGAGCAGATTGAGCCTGGAAACCATGGAAAGTAAATAACAAATTTTATCTGTGAAATGCAATTTAGTCATTAACTGAGACAAGAGCATAGTGCGAACTGGAGGTGGCATAGAACCATTACAGGAAATTACATGCAATATTGGGATTATTTTGATAGTAGACATTTGCTAGGTACCCACCTGATCAGAATAGGCAAAACGAGGTGGAAATGATAATTGAAATGCAGAATAGGCAGATGAAAAGATGACTTAACTGCAATCAATGGGAGGTTTAAACATCTGCCCAGACAAGTGCTGGAATCCATTAAATTGGATTAGAAAATGTCACCAGTGCAGCAGCCAGTCAGATTCAGTTTATAGTAGTTTGGCACACGGTGGAGAGGTCATGTTTCATTAGGATTAGTCCTGTTTCCTTTTAACATAGTTCCCAGAATATCATGCTAGAAGAGATATAGTTCCAATTTTCACAACTTGTCAGGTTTCTTGTATGCACCAGTGTCATTCTAAATACTTGTCTACAGCATATATTTTTGTAGCTATGCTTGCAGCAATGTAATTGCGCCTCCCACACTACATATATCACTTAAGCTAGTTAAAATTTGAAAATTCCAACTGTCCAAACCTAGATTATCACAGAGCTCTTTAAGAAACAGTATAGATGCTTGTCTTGTTTTCTTATACTTGCAGTCTTTCCCATTCTATTCGGTTCTGGATGTTCACCATTGACCAGTTGCTGCTTACTGTCCGTATAAATCTGGTCACTGTCTTCATAGTTCCCCCCTTCAGAACCCTACATGTTCTGAAGACATACATTAAAGCAGGATACTTAACTTAAACCACCAATACCAAATCAGGCAGTCTCCATACTAGTTTTTTCTTCCTTCATCCAAAAGGAAAAACATAAACCATGGTATTTTTAATATTACCTCTTCTTTTCTAATCATTTGTCTTAGATGCTCTAGCTCCCTCGTAGCCAGCTCTTTGCATGTGAGAGTCATGAATAAGGCAGCACTACTGATTAACTTGTCAATTAAGTATACGGCCAGGTGCTTTACGAGCTCAGAGTGTAATAGGCACTATGACAAGACAGAATGAAATGCATATGGCAAGATTATTTCAATATAATTTTCTACAATCTTGGTTTCAAAATGCAGCCAATTTTTCCTCTTATGTACATATTGTGCCAAATATCTGAGCCTTCAGACACAAAATGTTATGGAGTGCAGCACTAAGCTAGAAGTCTGAATTTTGGAAAGCCAAATTTGGGATCATCCAAAAGCCTTACAACCTGAAACTGAGCATAAGAATACTTAGACTCTCAGAGTATCAGATCTTCTCATCACTTCAAGTGGTACAATGAAACTTTTGTGAATGCTCTGGGGCTCATAAAAATTAGCTCTTTAATGGAATGGCACATGAATTGTTGTCCAAAGATGAGGGATCTATTGGAGTGGCACAATACCCTGCAGGATCTAACTTTGACCTGAGGTTTAATCTTTCTGTCTGATTTTCTTGGGGTTTTCTCCTGTTCCCTCAAAGTTATATCTGATCACCTCCCACATCGTATGGATTGTAATAGCAGAAATTGTCAAATAAACTGAACATATTTTGTGATTGAACACACCGACAGAAACAATATCAGGAAGTAAAACATAAGAGAAGAAAAATCCCTCCTGTTATCTAGAAAGTTGAAGGTAAATACTGCATGACTGAACCAGCCATTTAATGTCTCATATCAACTCATAGTCATCTAATGTAACTACCAAACTTTACCTTGCTACAAATTTGAAAAAAAAAAAAAATAATCAGTGAATATACCTCATTTTATTTCATCATACCAAGCCCATGCTCTGATATTGAGGGATGTCTTGCACCAATGGAAACAGCTTAGAATTTCTGATGGGAATCATTTACAGTGATAAGCAATAACAGCAAGAACATTTGAGATGGAGCCAATTTGGGATCAGTTCCAGAGAGATGCTCAGAAAGAATTTAAGCATACATTTTAGATCTATACTCCTCAGTGGGTTTGACCCACTGTTCCCCAAATACATGATGTCTCAGGAAACAAGATGATTTTAATGAGATGGAACAGCTATTCCCCAGGACAATAGTACTCTACAGAATAACCTCTGTGTGAAGTAAATTTTCAGTGGTTGTTTATCAATTAATAACTTAACAGCACTATATTTAAGCACAGTGATGTAAAAAACGTATGGACAGCACAAGACCACGCATGCCTCCAATATTCAGAGTAATAGCCAAATGTCAAATTAATGATAAACTTAAAAGTCTGAAATCAGAAAAATTAATCATGGTACAGAAAGACTTCATAAATAGATAAGAAAAATTATATAGGGGAAGGGGATGAAGCTGCACTGCCATTAGCTGCTCTCTGTGATAGCTCATTAGTTTAGCTTTTACCAAAGGAGTCAAACCTAAGTATGTGTGTGTAGCTGCTGAAACATAAAAAGCAAGCAGGAAGCTCCTGCTGGGAACACAGGGAGAAGAGCTCTCAGATTTCTCTGGATGAGGTTAGAGAAATGTCTGGGGATATGTTCCCCTGTGGAGTTCAATAGCAAAGTAACCATTAAACAGCCAAAAGCATGGCACCAGCAAGGGAGAAAGACAAAAGGCAAAAAGCCTCTACAGCAGCAGAATACTGTGCTAGCAACAAAAACTACACCACTGGGTCTAATGGTCATTACTGGGGTTTTTTTTTTGCCGTCACACTGAGGTAGATTAGCAAAGTATTAAAAGTGAACACAGGTCCAAAGTGAGGATCAGGGATAGTCTGCTGATGACATGCAGAATTATTAAAATCAAAATAGAGAAATTGTCTATGTATGACTGCAAGGCAAGAGAAAGGAAGGAAACTTTGTTGCTGGCAAGAGTAAGTAATACAAGAAAAAAAAAAATATATCTAAGAGGAGAAACTGCAGTCATTTGTCCAGTAATGGGGAAGAATACCCGTGCCTTGTAAGTAACAGGATCACAAACTCTACATTGAAAAGCCAGTCCAAGAACTTACTTTCTGCACCTTACATCATCCCCACTGAAAATAAAATCCCTGACAAGTCACAATGCTTACAGTGGAACAGAAGCCAGCTCCTCCTGTAGCAACACTGGTTTGGCATAATTTTATAAACACATATATCTGTCCGTAAAACAGACTGCAAAGATCAACTAAGAGCAGATACTAGGTAAGAAGATGCCATCTTTATGTCATCCCTTGTCATCTCTTGGGCCTGAGGTTCCATTCAATTGGATCTTACATCTTAGGCTTCCATCTACTGTTTTCTCATGCCTAGTTAACTTCAACTGCTTAACAAGTTTTATGCATGGCTTCACATTCCTGCCATAAATCTCACAGCAATATCAATACTGTAGGTTGCATTTCTTCTAAGAATGATGGTGTTCCAAAAGAGAAGACTCATAAGAGAAGAGCATATGTCACATTTTATTCACAGAAAGGTGGCACCTGAGGCCGAGAAGGGCACTAGATTAGAACTGTTTTCTCAAACTGTGGGTCATAAATCCCCTGGAGGTCATTCAAAGGTTAGAAAAAGAGAGCTGTCAGTAAGCAATAGCTCAGTCCCTGCAGGGCTGGGAAATAAGAGGGACTGATTTTACTTACTCTAATTTTTACACTTCCCAGAAAACTTCAGATTACCTTTAATTGCTGGAAACAGTTCAACTCCTTTAAAATGAGGAAGTCAATAAGCACAGTTGTTTTTCACTCTCCTGTCCTGGAGGGACTGGTTAATACTGACTGGCAGAGATGACTCAAAAACAAATGAGCTGAAAGGGCCTTTGACTTTCAGAAAGTTGTGTAAATGAAATCATTACAACAAAAAGATCTGGGAAGACACAACAAGGAAAACAGACTGTTGTTCCACAGCCATTTCTTTTGGCAACTGTGTCTTTTCCAGGAGGCTCCTGCTTCCTGTGTCCCCAGCCGCATGTTTCCATCCCTGAACACACATTCACTTGTGCTGGTACAATTCCACTCACTGCACAGATCTCTGGGGAACCTGCTTACAACTTTCATTTCAGTTGTTTCCAATACTTCTGAAGTTTATATTTTATCTGTAGTAATGTGTAAATCATCAAAATACATACAATTTAACCAATACTAAAGATGTTTCTGTCCAAGCTAGTATGAAAACAAAAGAAACAAAAATTCAAGTATCTATATCTTCATGTAGCTGAACAGACAGGCAACCTATTACTAAGACAAAGCTCCAACACCCCTCTTGAAAGTCAGAGAACACCTTTTCATCAGAATTAAGAGGTTTCAGATCAGGCTATATTTACAAAAGTGCTTCGTTATCAGAAAATGTTCTTTTTTCCCTACTTCTCTTGTTTGTTCTGGTGATGACTCCAGAGATCAGAAGTAACAAATGACTGAAAAACACACTGAAATCTGATTCTGAGACTAAACATGGAGGCTGTATCCTTCATTATGAAGATGTTAATAGAATTTTCTCATCTGGATGATCCCTAATTTAGTTTTGACATGTTCCTTGATTATAGCTACTTGTGTCAGCATTTTTTTGTGTGCCTAACTTGAAAATAGAGGAATGAATAATGTGATATCCTATGAGAACCTAGAATATTGTATGCTTTTTCAGGAAGTCATTTGTAAGCGTGATGGAATAAAGACTCCCTGTTGTTTCATTCTGACAGCATATCTTACAGTTTTAATTTTGAAATTTTCACCAAAACCCACATTAGATGCTTCTACAAGAAATTCTTTGTTCACACTTGGCTCAGGAAAGTCTGACACTTTGGCAAGCACGATAAGTAATGAATAATATTCCTCCTTCACCACATTCATAAATGAAGGAAGCTGAAGAACACATTCAGTAAACTGGACCTGAAAATGAAAAACACTCCTAAACAGAAGATAAGGTTTATATTTCCCACACATCAGATTAAATCCCATGAAAATGAGATTTCACCTTTCACCTTCTAGAACATTGCTCATATTGTGGTTTTAATCACACATAAATAGGAAATTTTAAAAAAGGAAAAAAAAATACAACTATTGCAAATGTCTGTATGTCTGGTTTATTCAGATTTTCTTAGCTATCTTCAGCTTTTATTTGAATCCTTTCAAGCCTGTTAACTGGGCCTGTGGAAAGGTCATTAGAAAAACATTTCTGGTGGCTTTCTGGCTGAAACAGAACCATTAGAAGACAAAAAGCCTGGGAATATTACAGAACAAAATAGCGAGGAAGAAGAATTTCCCAAGCATGGAGTTAAGAAAAGGTGCAAACTATCATTTAATTTGGATTAATATTCCAGAGGTTATTTAGCTAGCCCTGCCTGATCAGCTGACTCTGACATAGTAGAGTACGGCAGGTACAGCAACAGTGTCATTACTTCGACACAAATTCCTAAACCCAGCATATACTTTCTACTGTTTTGCTGTTAATCATGTTAATTAGAATTTAAATTTAAGCAAGTGAATAATCATTGATTTCACTCTGCAGCCGTGCAGGGTGCATAAAGTTTATATGCAGCTTGATTTTTCTTATCAGATGAATCCAATTTGGTGTGCAAACCTAATTTTTCACTTTTTTGGTTTTGGACCATGACAAATTTTTCTTGTCAAACCTCCATTCTTAAACAAGCACCAACTCAGTATCAAATTCCAATTTCTACTAAAATAGCACTTCTTTTTCATTCTGGTAATTTTAAATTCAACTTTTGCCTGTGGTAAAGGAATAGATCATGGTGGCTCTCAGATCTGTCACTAGTGGATATTTGCCAACCTTACCCGTTATTGTGGAACTCAGCAACCAGATGCAATGCTTAATGTGTACCTAGAGGAGCCCAGGACAGGAGAATTAGGAAGATCTGTTGCTTACAGCTCAAAACATACAGACTGTGTGGTGCTGAAAATTTAGTATTCCTAGCAAAACTAAATAGGGATACCTGTGCAACTGCACAATATTCTCTAGTTTAGCTGTTAACCCCTTGCCATAAAAGTGCTACTTTCTCTTTAATAAAGTGTACAGGACTGAAGGGAGGACCATCACTAACTACCTCTCTATATAAGCAGCTTTTCTCTGTTTAGACATGTTAGGATGATTGTCAACAGTAGTATCTCGGATGCTCAAAGACCTATAACAATATGTGATAATGAATTGAAACAGACTAAGTGGTGTTTTCTGTGGGGAAAAAGGCTCAGATCTGCAGATCAAAGACAGTAGAAAAGAGGTTCTCACTCCTAACTTTCTTAATGCTTCATCTGTTTGCCTCAGCTTCTTCGTAAAATTTGAGTAAAGATCAAACAGGAGTTGCAAAGATAAACAAATGACTTACGCACTTGCAGAATCTACTGCTTCTAAACATGAAGTCTTGCTAAAGAAACCCATTCCTGAGTGCAAGATTCAGAGAAGCCGAGCGCTTTTGTGCTGCTTGGTTATTTAATACATTAGCCAGTATTGATATAAAAATTATTTACTTTAAAAAAGAAAAATAAAGGGGGGGAAATGTAGATATCTATAGTGAAAAACAAGAATGAATTTGAAAAATGAAGGATGTTTGTTAAATCCTTACAAACAGTTAACAAAACAGGGCTTTGGGAGAAGGAATAGACAACATAAATATGTCAAGCTGGGGCACAACAAGCTAAGCTCAAGGAGAACCAAATGGGTAATGAGACTAAACAGAAAATTACTGGAACTACATGTGAACTATTCTAATTAGTATGCTAGAAGATCCACCCTCGAGCAAAGCGAGCCCCCTACTACCAAAGCCCCCTCCCCATGGAACAAGTGTGAAAAAAAAAAGAACACTTTATCTTTAAAAGGAGATGAGGCTTGTAAGAACCAGTGAGAATTGTGTGACTAAACATAATTGTACGCAATTGTTCAAAGTGTATAAAATGTTAAAAGGGGTGCTAGCTTTGCAGATTACCACCAAGAACCCATCTCTGCACAGACATGCAATGAACAAGTATCTCGACTCTGTGTGGATCAGCTCTTGCACACCGGGTGAAGAACCCAGGTTTGGAATAACAGTATACTGCCATTTTTGTTATGTTGTACCATACTTCTAAGTATTGATCAGAGGTTCACTGTGTTTAGAGAGACATCTTCTGTCACTTTATGCATCTAAGGCAGTCAATGACTGCAAAATGGTCAAATATCCTTGTAATCAACACAGTAAAAAAGATAAATAAACCATAGCTATAAATCAAGAGGATTAAATAAAGATATTGCTTCCCTCATTGCAGCATCTGAATGATGCATTCTCTTATTCTGTGCTTATATAACTCTTTTAATAAACTATCATACACGTTGACATAATATAACAATGTTAGAAACCGATTGGAAGTAATATTATGACATTATTATTATACAGTAGCCTACTCGGCCAATATAAAACAATGCTTTAATATATTAGATATATAGTCACAGTTTATCTTTAGTTCACCTATGTTACCCACTATGCTTTATGTTGTATAAAATCAGCCTTGTTTGCACTGCTCACTTGCTTCATAGAAAAAATCCAGGGATTACTTCCAAAATAATTTTTATTTTACTTTAAGTCCGTTCAAATATCTGTATGACTGAAATGAACAATGATTTACTGGATTAAAGTAATCTTCAGCCTAAAGAGGCACAGCATATCCAGGTCTGCCTGGTGATGTGGGCTGCCTCTGCCATCTGCTTCTAAACAGGAAGAACAGAGGACTCTTCTGCCAGGGGGAATTTCTTCCCAAAGGCTGATATTTGGCAGCCACAGTCCCCATACTGATGCTTAACACAGCAGTAGGAAGCACTCGCAGCACCTGTGTCTCAAGGTGCAGCTCCTTCTCCACAACCTGCATACAGATTCTTCTGATATTTTACCTTTAGCAATGTAGACAGCCCTGCTGTTTTACTGTGACGCATCTTGCTCCCCAACACAAGGCAGGCTTAAACATATAAAAGAAAGCTATACCTAGCAAAATTTGAGATTAAGGTTTTACATAGTGCAAGCAAAACAGAGCATTGCAAGCAAAAAAAAAACCAAACAAAAAACAAAAAACCAAAAAAACCCCCACAAACAAACCTGATAAAATATTGTTCTAATTTATGCCTACAACTATGCTGCATTCACATCCCTCATGCAAATTTCTTTCAGTGTGCTCTTGCTCAAAGGCCACGGAGTCGTGAATTCTACTGCTTCCCCCCACTTCGTGAATCTCCATAGGAATAACTTCCATCTCTAGCTACTTTGATACGGGTTTAAATGCCCTGGGGACTTCCAGATTCAGTCAGACACCTTGTGACTGTAAGTTGTTTTTGCTTTGCTTTTTTAATAATCATATTGCCTAATCCGGGCTGTTGATTTGGTAGTCGTCAGTTCTTGTTACAGATTTCAATATCTTCATGATAAATCTTATATCACACATAAGATGTAAACAAAAGCCACTATGCATCTGATCTCTGGTTTATCAACAACTTCTTACAGAGACCTCACTTTCGATAACAGATACAAATGTCACATCAATAAAAAGTGATCTGCTTGATGCATCTGAAAGAAAATTCATTCCTTCCCCTTTACCCTTATAACATGTTTTCTTTTGTCAGAAAAGGCTTAAAAGTAGTTTGGAGCTGAATTTTTGTTATCTATCAATTATACGTTGCCAAATCAACAGCTAATCCTTTGCAATTAATCCAAGATGTCAAGGGAATTAAGGAAAGAAATTTTACTATTTAGTATTCAGAACACTTCTTTACCACCAGTTTTATTCTACGGTAGTAAAAAAATTCCACTAAAGCTAGTGTTAAAAGTTACAGGATAGGATCCTGGAACTGTACAGGAGCCAGACCACTCAGAGGAAGGTGCCTGAACATTCAGTCTTACAAAGAGTGAGTGCCCCAAACTGTTCTTCAGTATCAGTGAGCAGTTTTCTGCCACCTATCATAATAGAACTTGAGGAACTAAATGGGAAATCAGGAAAAGGAACTTAATTGGTAAGAAATTAAATAATAATGGAGGAATAACAATAGAAAACAAAAGTGAAAGATGAACAAAAAACAACCCTAGAGAGAGGAAGAAAAGAAGTAAACTGAGACACTGAATCATTGGCATCCTGACACGCTAAAGGGACCAGCTTTTCTACTAGATTTTAATGAAGGAGTCATTTCACAGTAAGTTCAAACCAATACAGCACTTTTCCCCACAAAACATACCAAATCTATTATATACAGTGTTATCAGCCATGGAGAGAGCAAGGTATTGAGTAATGCAGTTGAAGGCTACCTTGTAACTCATCTCTTTGATATTTGATTTCTCAGAACATTTCAGAGATCCAATGGTCTATTCTTGTCATGACACAGTCTTTAGTCTTTTCTGAAGTATTGAAGGAATTGCTGCTAAGTTCTCCTGTCTCCATTTGTCTCTTGAGGGTTATTGACTTCGGTTCTGCCTAAGAGTTCTTTTCAGATAAAACCCTAGAGGTCTCTTGGTGAAAAGGGGAAGGGGCTTGTGGGGTGTGGGGTGTGAGTGGGGAGACTGAACAGAAGCTTTCCAGGTTTCATTTATAGATATAAAGAATGTAAAAAATTACCTAGTTGAGCATTCCCTTTGCCTGCTAACAATAGGCACTGCCTACACAGCTTTGCATGCATGCACATGTTTTGTGACTGTACTCTTATCAGTCACCAGCTGTGCAGAGATAGTTCTGCACACACAGGTCAGTATCTATAGCTATTCAAAATACAAGCTTTGTGCTACACATGGCTAAGTGAATTGTTACTAGGTAAAAACAAACAAACAAACAACAACAAACAACACCTACTGGTTTGATTTGAATATCTCATTTCTTCTGTTCCATTCCAGACTCTGGGACATGCCCCATTGTCAAATGAAGATTTTTCATTATGTTTAAGAACATAATTCATTCTGAAGCTATATGCCCTTCACTTAATTTGAAAGGTTTGAACTTTTCCATAAATCATGGACACAACTGGTTTCTTAGATGTTAGAAAAGGAAAAACAAAACCAAACCCAACATTGACTATGAGGCTATAGATACCCTTGAAGGGACACAGCGATTACCACAAATACAAAATTCAGAAACATTAATCTTAAAATAGATCCAAAAAAGTATTTATCACACAGAGCATCAAAATGCAGCCACTTGTAAACTGACCAGCCAAAGAAATGCACAGAAAAAGCTCCATGTGCTGGAACAATGTGAGACATCTGTGGTTCCCACCAGAAGAAGAATCTGGTCAGAATTCAAGAATATATACTTAGTACTGATATCAGATCAATATCATCAGACTCCAATGAAGATAAAAGCCTCTTACTGAAAATATAAATTACCTTTTACCATCAAGATTTCAAGTTATATCCAAACAGCATTCTTATCTTCCCCTTCCTTCAGTCAAAATGGCATTTCCAACAATAGTTCACATGAAACACAATTTAAGCAGTGAATCAGAGACTAGAACATCAATCCATTAAGCTTCCTGTTTCTCATTAAGTGTAGGGGTGGTGAAGTTCAAACTTTATTTAGTATGTTGCAGAAGAAGATATCACAATGTCATCTCATATAATTTCAGTTTCTTGGCATATTTCCCCTGAAGGGTTGTAACTTCCTTTCCCAGTGTAAAGCCTGGAATCCAAACTGTTCTTTATAGCATTGAGGTTAGATTCATAGAATCATAGAATATCTCAAGTTAGAAAGGACCCATAAGGATAACATGTCCAACTCCCTGCTTCTCACAGGACTACCTAAAACTAAATCATATGACTAAAAGCATCCTCCAGATACTCCTTGAACTCTGCCAGGTTTGGTGCCATGACCACTACCCTGGGGACCCTGTTCCCGTGACCAACCACCTTCTCAGTAAGGAACATTTTCCTAACGTCTGATCTGAACTTCCCCTGATGCAGTTTCATTACATTTCCTCACGTCCTATTGCTGGTCACCAGAGAGAGGAGATCAGCACCTCTGCCTCTGCTGTCCCCCTTGAGAAGGCTGTAGACTGCCATAAGGTCACCCACCAGCCTTCTCTTCTCCAAGCTGAACGAACCAAGTGACCTCAGCTGCTTCTTCTAAGTCTTGCCCTGGAGACCTTTTACCATCTTGGTCACCCTCCTTTGGACACACTCTCATAGTTTGGTGTCCTTCTTTATAAAAGGTGCCCCAAACTGCACATACTACTTGAGGTGGGGTCACACCAGTGCAGTGTACAGTGGGACAACCACCTCCCTCGACCAGCTAGCTATCACCCCAGGACATGGTGGGCCCTTTTGGCTGCCAGAGCACACTGCTGACTCATTCAACTTGCCATCAACCCAAACCCTCAGGTCTCTTTCCACAGGGATGTTCTCCAGCCTCTCGTCCCCCAGTTTGTATGTATAATCAGGATTACCCTGACCCAGGTAAAGAATCCAGCACTTCCTCTTGTTAAATTTCATATGGTTGGTGATTGCCCAGCTCTCTAGTCTATCTAGAGCTTGCTAAGAGGTCTCTCTACACTTGAGGAAGTCCACAGCTCTTCCTAGTTTAGTGTTATTGGCAAACTTAATTAATGTACATTCAATTCCTGTATCTACATAATTTATAAAAACATTAAAGAGCACTGGCCCTAAAATTGAGCCCTGGGTAACCCCACTGGTGAGTGGCTGCTTGCTTAATGTAACCCCATTTTCTACAACCCTTTCAGCCCAATCCATCAGCCAATTGTTCACCCAACTTAGCTGTATGCTGAACGTTTTGTCCATAAGGACACTCTGAGAGACAGTATCAAAAGCTTTGCTAAAATAAAACCCCCACATATCTGCTGGCTTCCATTGGTCAACTAGATGGGTGACCTTTTCATAAAAGGAAATTTAGTTATTTAGGACTTCACTCTCATGAACCTTTGCTGGCTATAACCAATGACTGCATTGTCTCTCAAGTGTTTATCAATAACTTCCAGAATAACATTCTCCATAATTTTACCAGGCATTGAAGTGAGACTGACAGACCTGTAATTACCACGGTCTTCCTTCTTACCCTTCTTAAAAATCAAGACATTTGCCAGGTCTTATTTGACTGGGACCTCTCCAGACTCCCTAGACATTGAAAAAAGATGGAGAGGTCCCATGATAACATGAGACAGCTCTTTCAGTGCCCTGGGATGAATCCCATTGGGCCCCATATATTTATGCACATGCAGCTGGAGCAGCAAGTTCAGGGTCAGCTGGGAGTTTATCATACCTCCAGTCATAGTCTTCCAACACAGGGTTCCAGTGTTCCCAGGACCGATCATCAGTGTTAAAGACAGAGCCAAAGAAGGCATTAAATGTCTCTGTTTTGTCTACATCCCTATTTGTGAGGTGACCAACCACATCAAGTAATGGCCCAATGTTATCTCTGATCCTCCTTTTGCTGCTAACATATTTTTTACATCCTTCACAATGCTGGCCAGCTTGAACTCTAATTGAGCTTTAGGTGCAGGAATTTTCTCCCTACAGTGGCAAACAGTATTTATGTAGTTGTCCCATGTCACTTGTCCTTGCTTCCAATGTCCATACACTCCTTTTTCATCTAAGTTCTAGAAGAAGATCCCTGTTCAGCCAAGCCAGCCTTCTGCCCCACTTGACTTCTGACACTTTGGAATTGCCTGCTCCTGTGCTCTTAAGAGATGGCTCTTAAAAAGTGACCAGCATTCATGGACCCCAGTATCTTCAAAAGCATATTCCCAGGGGACCTTACTAACTAGCTCTTCAGCAACCCAAAGGCTGTTTGTGCCATATCCAGGCAAGATATCAAAGTTTTGCTGGCAGTTTTTCTCCTATCATCACCAATGTTCTGGAACTCAACTACTTCATGGTCACTGTGAGCAAGACTGCCACCAATCACCACTTCTTCCCCAAGTCCTCCTCTATTTACAAACAACAAATCTAGGAGGGCACCTTTCCTAGTTGGCTCCCTCAGTACCTGCACCAAGGAGTTATCTTTAATGTGCTTAAGAAATTCCCTGGGCCTGTTTCCGTCCACTGTATGATATTCCCAGTTGATGTCTTGGAAGTTAAAGTCACCCATAAGGGCAAGGGCAGTAGATCTAGATATCAACTTGATCAGTTCCTTGCAGAATAATTCATTGGTGTCATCATCCTGGCTGAGTGGTCAGCAGTAGACTCCCATAATAACACCCACTTAATTTGTTTCCTCTTCATCCTTACCCAGAGGCTCTCAGCCATGTTGTCACCAACCCCTCATTTACACACAGTGCCACCCCCCTGCCTCACCTGCCCTGCCTATCCCTCCTGAAGAGCCTATAACCATCCATTATGGTACACCAGCCATGGGACTCATCTCACCAAGTTTCACTTATGCCAATGTTGTAGCTCTTGGACTGAGCCAAAACTTCTGGCTCCTCTTGTTTATTCCTCATGCTGCGTGTATTAGTATAAAGACATTTCAAATGTGCTCCAGTGTACTCAGCACACTGTGGACCAGACTGAAGGACCTCACTAGCACACCATCTCTCAAATATTGGTGTGCTGCCCCTAGGCTTATCTCTAGCAAGCCTGGTTTTATCCTTTGCCCCTTCAAACCTAGTTTAAAGCTGTTTCACTGAGCCCTGCCAACTCTTATGCAAAGATCCTTTTCCCTCTTTGAGAAAGGATTATCACAAAAACATCAACAAATGAACATTACATAACTTCCATGAGAGCCTACCCATTTTATAGGTAGAAAAATGCAGCTGAGAAGACACCTGAAACACAGCTAGGGATTGATGCCATACCCTCTGGATCTCAGACCAGTTCCAACCATAAGCAAGCTATTCTTGTCTTTTCTTTACAGTAGATTACCTAAAATCAATTGGTGCAATTTTTGGTAAAGCCTACTGGACCCTCATTAACCACAAGCCATGTTAAATCATTTCTTCTACATAATAAAAAACCCCACAAATTAGGTCTGGGGAACCTAGGTTAAATTGATTAGCAACAACTTTGAGTGGAAGAGTCTTGAAAACCAGATTATAAACTGAGAACTGTTACCATTTGTATAAATGCAGAAGGCAAGACCTATGCTTACTCTCACTTTCCTATATCAAACCTTTCTTCTGTCACAAACACATTCATAACTTCTCCCAGGTAATAAAGTAGTTTCTGTCCTTTCCAGAGGGCAAGGCTTTAGGCTCTCTACCACAGCTACAGGTTATACAAACACATAACTCCCAGTAATGTTATATGAGTGCAGATTGTCTGCTTTTTTGGCAGCTGCCAAGCCTGGTGAAGCACAGAAGCAATGTGTGAATTGCAGCAGTGGAATCTCTGAATGGTTTTAATTAATGAATGCCAGGGAGCTGGAGGGAGTTCACCAGGAACAATAAGGAAGGCATTTCCCAGAGACATTTGAAAGCCTAACCTAGTACTCAACCAGCCAAAACTTCTATACTCCTGAGCAAAGAAAAAAGCTTTCCTAATTAAATGGTGTTTTGTGCTTTTTTAGTGTCTCATGGAACAGATCCTTATGAAAACTTTTGCATCAAAAACCTAATTTTATTTTCCACCAGTGTGATTTTCCATTGTTAATATTCTTACACTCTGCATATATTAAAGCACATTAATAAGTGAAAGCAGCAAGTCAGCCTGTCAGATATTTCATAAAGTACCATAGGAAATGATTGGGTTAGGATGCCTGGACAAAATCTGTTTGTTCAGCAAACCTATTTTTAACTGAGGACCAATAAATGTGTGCATAGCATGGACATACTGAAAGTTAACTGGGCTCAGAAATACACCATATAGCTGAGCTTTCAGGACAGCAGAGAAACAATGTTCTGGTACTGCATGGTTCAACTCTACCTCTCGAAGGAAGAAGCATTACAGTTACACTGAGAGATGACAGATATTTAATTTGCACATTTTCTTGGACTTCTGAAATGCTAGCACAAAAACGTCCATAGTTAAGGCTTCAGGGGAGAAGGAGAGTCTCCATAAACACAACAGTTAAATCTGGAAGGTGAGATTGAAATAAACCAACCAAGCAGACTATGTACAATTAAAAATAAAGCCATTAATTCTTCTTGTGAAACAACATTTTATTATGCTAAATCATTATGTAGCTGATAAACTGGCATTTTCATGAGTTTTAAGTCCTGCATGGAATTTCTTGGAAAGTTACTGTAAACTTGTGATTTGTATTCTCTAACAGGTCCACAGGAAGACAAGAAAATGCCTGTAAGATACAGCCTCCAAATTCTCCCTTACACAGGGAGGGGAGTTGAAACTTAAGAAGCTCTTGAAAGATTTTCAGGAGACTCTGTATGAATACTCAGATATCAAAGGTATGTGCTCCCATTCCCTACCAGTTTTCTGCCATTCGTTCCAGCTGTGATAACCCTGCAGCCTGAAAAACTGACCACATAACAATATCCTAGCATGAATTACCTTTGCAGTAGGTTTACCGTCTTGGGAGGTGATGTTTCTCCTCGTTTCCCAAACCACCCTTGGACCTTCTCATCCTACTAGCCCATTGGAGACTGTTCCACAGAGCTGCCTGGACCCCCCCACAGCATCCACCCTGTGGAAGAAACAAATATTGAAAAACTGTGATGTAACAATAAAATCTTTTAGATACATAATATGAAGACATTGGGAGAGAATAAGTAGACTAAAACATGATATAGAACTGTCATTACACTATCTGAGAAGGGAGGGGAGTTGTAGGATTACCGTATTCCCTCAATGTACTTGTACAGTTGCTGAAGGCACAGTTAATTTCAAGCAGACTTTAAGACACAAATATAAGCAGAGATCTCAAATGCAGCAAATAGTCTGATCACCTAATGTGATCACCTAATCTTGCACATCAAAAACTTGCCTATTGGAAATGCCTGTATTTTTGCATGCTTAGCAGTAATATAGCCAGGGGGTGTGTGTTACTGCTATATTTCTGTAATAAGTAGCTTCATCATACATCATACAGGGTACGGTAGTAGAAGTCAGGTCGCTCCCTGTCATTAGCGACAGTGAAACACAGACACCTCTTGAGGGCAAGGTATAACTTCTAGCATTGGAAACTTCCTTCATTTAGAGTCTTATATGCATATTGTGGTAAAAATGAAAATTTGACAAAAGTTATAGCCTGGATATATTGCACCAAATTCCTGTTATAGACAATGAAAATAAACTTTAGAAATAATAATCATACATGTAATTTCATAGCTCAAAAATGCTGATAGTAATGAGATCTAAAACTGGCCTTTTATTCAAAATCTTTTAAAAACATTGCTCATTCACTAAAGAAAAATAAATTATACTGTCTCTTGTTTATGACAAAAGACAATTGAGTAAATGGTGACTCCAGATAACCCGTAAGTCACGGATGCTGCGTTTCAATGACCTGCCTGCTTTCTATTCCTTTGGCCTCGGCTGCCTAGCAACCTCCACAGTGCTTTCTTAGTCTATCCTAATTCTAGAGAGTTTCCATTTATATATTTATTTATGAGAAAGTCTATAAGGAGGATGCAGAAACAAAGAGGTGTTTGTTCCTTCCTTCTAACGCTGGACTCCAAACATGTCACCTCAGTGTCTCAGTGAAGGACACAGTCCTTGGTTTTGCACAGAGAGGTAGCTACCTCCTTGAAATTGCTTGGGAACTCAGGAAATCCCCCTTTCCGTGAGATAAAAGCTGGGTCTGTGTAGAAAGCTCCTGATGTAATACGCACCAATATTTCTTTGGCTGCCTATTGATTTGATTCTTTTATAAGCTTTTTCACTGTGAAATACTAGGTGTTTATGTAAGGCTGCTGTTTTCATGCAACCTGGAGCTTCTACTTAAGACAGAGTTTGTGCTGCAAACTCTGGTCACCAGCAGTTTCTCCATCATCCAAGCATTGGAGAGAAATGGATATTAAAACTGGTCTCCTGCTGTGTCTGAGACTCAAAGTGGGACAGTTTGGAAGTTATGGATGGGACTACTTTATCATAATAAGTAGTTTGAAACTGGATGTGAACTCTTTCTCTCTAAACCAGCCATTAGCTTTTCCTGGAAGAGCCTGTTTCCATACTTTATTTTTTTTTCCTTTATTATTTGTGCAAAATTGAGGATTCCACAGAAAATATCCCTACACTACATAATAATTTTTCTTGCCAATTCTATTCAAACAGCAATTTGCAAATAATTCATACCCTGATCACATAGCCCTCTTCTCCAATCAGAAAGAGGAAAAAAAAAAAAAAAAGAGTCAGAAAGTGATGGTCAAAGATGTCTATCAGAGAGCTTATCAAGCTCCTCCAAATGATGAGGTAAAGGCATGCCAAGTGTTCATAGCCTGGGGTCACAGGGCGGTGATGTGGTTTCTGTGTCTCACTACTTTTGACTCCTGAACATATATGGAAAAGTTTCCATTTACTTCTGGATTAAACTGCAGCCTGAGACATAACAGGTCACTGTGTCTTGAGACACAGCAATACGCCTTGATCACTCCATTACATTTCTTTCTGATTAAGTTGATCTGTTGCTGTGTCTTGTTGTTAAGGAACATACAGGGAATCTGTGACTGAACATGAACCTGAAATCAGATCTCTTAACTTCCACTTTCTGTTTCTTACCAACGAGCTATATACATAAAGATAAGGTTGTTTTAAACATGACAATTGTAGGATTTATGGAAACATTTGTAAATCTTGGTATAGACATATACTCACGCATCAATATTCATTTACCCCAAATTTAACAGCATGAAACAAGTACATTCTTTAAAAAATCTCCTTAATATTGAAACAGGAAACAAAAAATACATTGGATGGTATACCAGTATCCAATGAAATAAAATATAAGCAACCACATGAATAATAGAAAATTATTCAAAAATAACCTGCTGGTTCAAAGAGATCTATTTTTCAGAGGTACTTATGAACAGTGAAAACGTCCATGTAAACTGAAATGTGCAAAATGATTCATTAAATAGGAGGAAGAAAGTTACTGGGAGTAAACAGTGATTTGGGATTTCTTTTTCTATTCATGGACTCGCTAGAAAAAAAATTCTAAGTTGCTTTACCTCTCGTTCTACACAATGATATAAGTTCATAGTTGCCAGAAAATCTCTCAATTTGTACTCCTGAGAGTTATTTTTATGCAAATAAATTCCAAGTATAAACTGAAATTAAGTAGTTGCTCATTGAGAAGCAGTTTCCCCAATTATATATTCATGTTTCACAGAGTAGCATTATTAAAGCAAAAACTGAATGCATCGTGTTTCCCTCCCATGCAAAGTATGATCATGATTTCATACGCTCTTCAATGTTAAGCCAGATTTCCTGAAAATAAAGCTAATGAGTACCAGAAGCATAGACTTAACATGTCTGTTTTCTCACTTTTGTGAGAAGTCTGTTTTTAACAAGTTCAAGATGTAAATAGACAACAGAATAGAAAGAATTTTTTTCATGCATTTTTATAAAAGATTGTTATTAAAGCTTTCCTACAGATTGAATAAGATGGGAATTGTGCTGAAGCAGCTACCAAAATAAATCTTCTGGAAACAAGCAAAAGCTAGAGAAAATGAAGTCTCTCAAGATATATGAAAAATAAGTTGCAAACAGTCTCATCCTAAATTTCAAAGACTATAATTAGGTACTAATTCTACCATATTTACACTGGAAAATCTCACCTGCCATGCACTTATGCTCACAAAAGAAGAGGTATACCAAAAAGACTGATTTTGGCCATCTTCCTCCCTTCCTCTGTTCCTCAAAAGAAAAGACAGAGATAGAAAATAGCTTAGTTTTCTTGATATCAACTACAAAAAAATGAAATGTTAAAGAAGGTTTGAACAAAGGATGCTATAAGGAAAATGAGGTTTTAGCAAGAAGATGAAAGGAACATTATTGTTAATATAATGGCATAATCTTTGCTTAAATATCTCACCGAGAAGAACTGCAAGAAATCTTTTGAAAACAATCAATAGTATTAATCCGGTGCTCAGCTCCTTATTTCAAGTGCACTGATTTTTCTTCAGACTTATGCCAGTAACTGATCAAATTTTGGTCTAAAATCTTTAAGTATTTTCTAAAAATTTACTATGGCAATAAATAACACAAGTGCATTGAAGTTATCACCAGGCATTAGTAATTGTCTCAAAGCAGGGTTTTTTTTTTTCTAGATTTCGAAGGAATGAAAAAGACTTTAGTAAAAGGGAGACTTAACAAAAGAAAAAATATAGTAGCATGTGCTAGCATGATGACATAGTAAATAAAATAAATGAACAGAAGAAACAGCTACACTGTTCCTGCTATTTTTAATAAATATCACTAACAGTAGTATTCAACTGCCAAAAGAAAGGAAGTTATTTTAGATACTCTATGTTACTACATCTGGTCCTGAGTTGCCCTTCCAGAAAAGGACGGTTTCTTGTAGATCCTATGTTTTATCTGCCTGCTCCTGTGGAAGCCTTGGATACCCTAGGACATGTGAAATAACATTAGATGCTTTTATTTATGAATTTGAATGACTTACAAGCTGTTAGTAAAAATGTGTCTGAGCTCTGGGTATTTACATGTTAGGTAACAAGTAAGGGTAAAATTAATAAAGCAGGAAAATTGCAGTGTGCTATGTTCACATAAGACTTTCAACAGTCCCAGAGGGTACAGAGAGAAAATGCTACTTCAGACAGTTTCTTAAACAAAGAAAGATATCTTTATACAAATTCTGTACTACCAATGAATATGAAGACGTTAAGTTAAATCTCACCTCTGAATAACTACTGACTCACCGTGCAGTAAAACCAGATACTGGTGTTTTCTTGGTGATTTGAAAAGGCGTTCTTGTCAGTTTTCATTCCTTTCAGTTGCTGACATACTCTGCTATTTCAGAGCTCTATTTTGTTTTATATGCTTATAAGAATAGAACTTTTTTTATACTAAGGAATTGGCCAAACCTCCATAAACCTTGACAGTTTATTGCAAGGTCGTAACTACATTTTTTTCCTGATCTTTCTGTTTAGTGAAATCCTGAGTAAGGATTATTTTCCTGTATGAGACCTATAATTTCTCTGCATATTGCACTTCTCATTTTTCTTCTTTCAAAAATGCCAGATGGAAACAAAGAATAGTTGCATGCCTGGTATTCTAATATTTTTATACTTCTGTATCTGAGTTAGGCAGATGAAGATTAGGTAATTCTGCATGGCTATCTCTCCGAAACGAGTTAAGGTATAAATACCAATTTCTAAAATCGTATTCTCAGCTTTTCTATGTGAGCTGCTACAGCAAAGAAATTCACTCATATATTATTGATTGAAAATGTTTTTTGTACATTTAATCAATAAACAAGTTAATCCGTGTTGAATCAATCTTCTAGACCATTTGCCTTGTTCAGCCTAATACAAAGCTGTGAGTGATTCATTTCAGAGTAACAGTACAGTGCGAAAAACAGGTCTAGTGTCTTTTTAATATGTGTCTGTGTATGTGCTTATAAACACAAAATGTCATTATAAATATTTCCCCCTGCCAATATTCCTCCATTATGATCAGTTCTATTGACTACTAACAATAGTCTCCAGACACTTGCCTGACAAATGACTGTTTAATTTATTTTTACTATGAAAGACTTGACCTGATTTGTTCATTTATAAATACACATTTTTTTGTGCTGTAGACACAAACATGCGTTTGTGTTAGCTTTCACCCCTGCTGTGTTTGTGCAACACAGTGTGACATTCACAAACAGAAAGAAAAGAGATTGAAGTGAAGAACATTTGATAGTGTCGCCTAGCATTTTAAGTACAGCAAAATAAATAAATTATTGCCAGCTTCATCAACTGCTAAATTCAGTGTGGCTGAAATGAAACACAGTATGGGCCAGAGAGAAAAAAGTGAACATTGGGTGAAAAAATGACTCAATTTGCCTACAAAGCGATAGGAGGAGTGCTACTGAATTCCACTGAACTCAGGGTTAGACTTACATTTTCCCTCCTTCCTAGGGTATCTGAAATAGTTTCAGCTTAGCAATAATTATGAGGAATTTTGCCATACCATAATATAGGACTGTCAAAGGAGTAGGCTAGGATCATTATCTCTACAAAAAAAAAAAAAAAAAAAAAAAAAAAGAAGATGACAGTCTTAGAAGACAAGAGCCACAGAAAAATTCAGAAAACAATTTTGAGCTCCAGAGCCCTATTTTAATCACAGAAAGACACACATTCATTTTTTCTAAAAGCATCTAAAATGTTGGGGTTTCTTTTAAAAACTAAAACTGAAATTCTATTAATAAGTATATTAATAATAATTTTATTATTATCATAAATTGGATTATTCTGATTTTCTATGAAATTTCATTCCTCTGCTTGTTTATATGTTACTTATAATTTTAGGAATCTTTTAGCTATTTAATGTCGAATTATTAGAGTTTTCAGTAATTAATTTGAAGTGAATTAATGAAAATCAGCTCCAAAAACAAAGCACAGAAGCCAACAGCTTGAAAGGAGCTACAGGATGCCCCTACTCACTAGTTCATGTGGAAACTTCCTAGTCACGATGCATTTCCCAAGCCAGAGCGTTTCAAATATATTACTAATGCAAAAGACCTACCCCATTATTTAATCTATTTTCTGCCCTCTGTGCCCTCAAGGTATTGCAAAAGAAGGTAACATAATTTGCTGGTGTTACACATGAGAAAAACTTCTTCCCTGAGGTATCAAAGACACTTGCATTTTAGCTGACAGATTTCCTTCAGAAGGCTATGAATAATATGATTCGTCTTATACTAATGAAGACAACTGTTTGTCTTATATTGTATGTGCATAGTTACACATCATTGTTATACCTGGGACAATAAATCCAGGAAAGGAAAGTCTTCTCAGAAATTCACAAGATTGCATAGTCTTAAAGCAAGAGGATAGTGATGAACTGCATTCAATAGGTACTGCAAAGAAATAAACTAAATATTCTTGCCTTTGCCAACTCAAAATGAACAGTGGGAGCCCTCTATCAAGAATAATACAACTTCAGTTGATAGCTTACTATTTAACTTCATGAATGGCTTGACTATGCAGAGACTATATAATAATCATTTTTCTGGACAAAAGACTCACTAAACAAACAGGAGAGGCAAACTAGAACTCAAACAGTCATACTCCAGAAGTAAACACAACTTCATTTATCTGGTGGAACTACTGTGTGGGACTTGAGTAATTGTGTGGGACTACTTGAGTAATTCAAGTTCCAGCCAATAGATGAAGTGATGCTCGTACCACAACTGCACATCTTATAAAACACACACCTATGCAGTCATTATGATGATATGAATTCTTGCTAAATTGTTCTAATGATTGCCACAGAACAACACACAAAATAGTTCACTCTTAAGACATTACACATATTGTCCAGCTGTCATGCATGAAGCATACTGCTTTCTGCATTTGTAAATCTGTGGCAAAACACACATCTTAAGAAGAATAGTAATGAAGTGTTAAGCTGTACTTAATAATATCAATCTCAGACATCAAAATCGTCAGATACTGGTTTTGACTAAGATCTGTATTTGGTCTCATACAACTAAAATCTCATTTTCAGCTAATAGAAATTTACCATACTATCAACACATAAACATATGTGATACAAAAAAACCTCTTTACTTATGAAATGTGCACAGTGTTGAATTCATAGATCATATAAAGGTATATGTGAACTGGATTTCAAAGGGGGTTTTGTATACTATTTGTTACACCAGAGCTTGTTGCCTTTTTCTAATAAGCAAGAAAATACAAGAGCCTGCTAAGCAAAACCACTGGTAAGAATGTCAACAGTATGTCATTAGATATTTGCATTTATTACATCTCAACTAATTTCTAAGTTTATATGAAAAGAGGTGAATGTAAGGTGGAGACTGACAATCAAGGACTGATGCATAACTGATACTTCCTGCAACATTTTGAGTAGAACTTGCTGAAGCTTGCATTAATGGAGGTGCAATGCATTGTTACCTGCAAAGGAACAGGGAGCAATCCTCAAATTGTTACTGAAAATGAAAAAAAAAAAAAAAACCCACAAAATAATCAGTGTCGAGCCATCAGGGATTAAAGATAAAAAGATTTTCATTGAGTGCTATTACAACAGTGTAGTCTACTAGTATACAAGCAAAGGAGTTAAAAATACCAGTTTATTTCCTCTCTATAAATGTTGATAAAATAATGACCTGTTTCCCTGCTAATAAAGAAGTTTTCAATAATACAAAAATAAATATAATTAAAATAATTAAAAACAATATGTTAACAGATTGATTTTGTGTGATTGGTTATATAGGTCATATAGTACAATGTGGGTGGTTTACAGTGGATGACCCATCCTTAAGAGATGGAAACAGGCCAAAAAAGTCTATGAATGCTTTGGAAAAAGAAACTGGGGCTTTCAACCTGGAAAGGGCATCAAAATCCTTTTATTTCTTCTAATGAAATTGCCTCCAAATTAAAATTAGTTCTGTTCCCTCAGAAGGGTTAAAAAGGAATAGCTATGACATCTCCACCAGGGATGCTGGCTTTCTTCCTGTTACACTGATTACCATGATGCAAACAATGCCATCAGTTCCAGCTCAACACCCCAGTTTTCCAAAACTGCCAAAATAAGATTCATGCAAAAGAAGTATGCACACAAGCATAATGAAACAAACTGATAGAAGGCAGAGCTGAAATTTAAAAAAAATACTATATTCATTATCTGCCCAGCTTTATGAGTCCTCATTAAGATATATGGACTTGTAAATTTTTATCTCCAGAAAATGTAGTGGCCTAAAATATAGGCATTTTCAGATTGTAAATTTGGAATCAAGTAAAGTTTGCATCTAGTAAGCCTTCTAAAGTCTCACAGCAGACTTAAACTGCAAGCAGGTTATCTGGTTGAGCCTTTCAGAAACTTTTGCAAGCAGAATTTTACTATTTGGAGTATTAATTTATATTGACTGTGAATGACAAATGTACCTGAATTATCTATACATTAATGTCCCCTTTTTTGATTGCAAATGGACAACAGATACTTGCAGGACTGTCATCTTCCCCCACCCCTCCCTTTATTCTACACTTATATTTAGTTTACTTTTTCAAATCCAGTGCAATGCAACCCACAAAATTTCTGTTTGAGGTAATTAAAAGCCTGGGATACCCACACATCCTAGGGAATGAAGTTGGTTATTCAAAGGAACAGGAGTGCAAGCATTCCTCTTTTGTATATAATCTAGGGGTTAGAGTATTTGCAAGGAAACTCAGTTCAATTCCTGCTTTGGCTTGATGGGCTGAACTTCATCTCTTCCAGAAAATAAGTCTATTTGCTAGACTTCATGGGTATAAAGCAGAGCCATGTTTGCTAGCTATGTAAAACTTCTGAGGCTAGAAGGAAAAGAAGGAGCATGCAAGTTTGCCATCCGGCTTTGAAAAGGTAGTACTGGGTTCCAATTCCTTTATCTGGGATTAATACTTTTGTAACCAGACTACACAGAAGATACAAGCCCTTCAAGATCAGTAAACCAAAGCTGGTCTGGAAATCAATTCTATACTTCAGTCTATGTTAGACACTGTTCATGAGAGTATTTCAAAGACCTAAAAGTATCTATGGATACAAGACAATATAGTCAGAATACACCCCAGAGAACAACACTTATATTCTACTTAACAGCATAGTCAAAGCATGAATACCTTTTGAACAGAGTTCAAGAAGAGATTCAAGATCAATTGAGCCTACAGTAGACAAACTCCCTGCTCTCTGTTCTTGGTTGCCTCATCATACTAGGAGAAGGATGAAGAGAAGACCTCACTGAGCTCTACCATATCTTCAGTGGTTTTAACTACCTGAAAAGACTGTTATAAATATTACCTAGATAATTATAAGCTATAAGCTTGATCATTTTTTCAATTTCTGTTTGAAACTTCCTAACAGTTCCTATGAAAGGCTATTTTTAGCCAAGATTAGGAAAAATTAAAAATAAAGAAAAAATAATCACATCTTGTGTGACTGCAGTTGTACAGGACTGTGCTGTACAGAAATTCATGGGGCAATCTCTCCATGGAACAGGTAACTGCACTGTAGATCTACTTAATTTTTCTGGCATCAATGAACACAGGACCAGGGAACAGAGTTCAGAACGCATGGTATAAAACCAAATCTGGAACATATTTTACTCTTGCATTCAGTAACATAAGGAAATACACAATCACTGTATTTAAGTCCTGAGTGCAAAGAACGCATCCAGGAAGAAAAAGTTATGAACTTTCCAAACCACTCAAACCATTAATTCAAATGACAATCTACATGCAGCAAAATTTCAGCAAGGTATCAAAATATTAAAAGAAGAATCCGATTTTTGCTATAAAAACATCTCTATAAATGTGAAACTTAAAAACAAAACCCCCCAGATTTTCCGCCTTTCCTCAAATATTCTCCAGAAATAAAAATTATTCCTTGGCTGAGATCCAGTATAATAAGGCCAAGTTTCCACTTGGGAAAAAGATTTTTATACCCAAGCAATTAACACACACACACCCCCACCCCCCAAAACAAACCCACCAAATTACGTTGCTATCAGACTTCAGAAACAGAAGTTCACAGAAAATCATGTTTGTGACACACCTTTGTCTAAGATTGGTTTTAGTGGTTAAGAGAACAGTTAAATTCTTTTAGGAAGAATTTCAGACCTCTTCTTTCTGATCATTCTCCACATTTTCCCTGATAAATTTTCCCCAACCCATGGCCCAGAACTCACAACTGGTGAGTTACAGCAACTGAGGTCCTGACACAATCATGTGGAGAGAGCAATTCCAACATATGCAGCTCTCCATCTACTCTCTTGGCAGATGTTACATGTTATTACCTCCAAAGTCTTCATTTTCCTAAATCTAGATCATGCAATCCAGTCATAAGGTGAAAACTCATATTCTGCTGACTTGCTAGTTGAGAAAGTAGCTGGAATACTTGAAACACATATCCCTAAACTATGACAATCCCAATTTTAAATGACATTTAGGATTATTAATTTTGTCACTGCCAAGAATTGTAACATAGTTTATGAAAGCTTGGAAATGGCAATGCTGTTGTCTTTTTATTCATATTTATTCATCAGAAAATCAATATTAAGCAAAATAAAGAAAATGGACATATAGTTCTGGAAACCAGTTCTAGAATGAGACAGAAATTTGCAGTGCCCTTAATTTCTATGCTGAAAGAATAAACAATGCAGACAAAGAATACCTTATTTGCAAACATTCATTCAAATCTTTGCTAATCAGCTAAGGTAGTCAAGAGAAATGCTGTTATACAAAACTGATGTTTGCTCCAGTAGCAAAGGAAATGAGAACAGAACATTTTATAAACACCTCCAAGGAACTGATAGGGGATGATTGCAGTTATCTGCATCAGAGGCACAGGCAAGAAGCTTCTTGCCCATTGCTAATGCCATAAGGTATCCAGTCGCTCCATCTATAATGACACCTTGACACCCACAGGAAAACATTTAGGGGCTAAACCTTTACCTTTTTTTTTTTTTTTCTTTTTTTCTTTGGATATGTGCCATACTCCACATACTTCCAAAACATACAGCATTGAGAGTTTCTTCCTCCTGAATATATACTGTAAAAGTTTCTAAGAAACTACCAACAATTCATTATTCAGTTGATTCCTGACTGCTTACTTCTTTCAAAGGCTTAGAGTTGCTAGCAACTAGAAAAATTATTTTACTTGTGGTAAAAGAATTCTCTGTTTTTGTAAAAGGAGGGTGCAGGTTCCATATTGTACCTTACTTAAATCCAGATGGTCACAGAGAGAGGTACAGCAACAAATGTAATTTTCCTGAATAGTCACAAATATGCTAAAAATACAGCATACCTGGACTGTTACCTTGACTGACTTCTATGTCTGAATGACATTTTCAGAATTGAAGTAATTATTGAGCTAGTCCATGGGCTTATTGCTTTTTTGTATTACACATACAGGTTCCTATTCCAATCCTAAGAAATATGCATAGCACAGAAAGATTTTGTTGTACTGCAGCCATGGCAGGGTTATTTAAGCAAATGAAAATGTCTCCTTAAGAGCTGGTTTCTTTCTGTGCTCATTCACATCAGAGAGAGAGAGAGCTAATGCTATGGTCTTGTGAGTGCTTTATGCATTCTGACAAACCAAACGAGGTTTGTCAGGAGAGGCTCTAGGCAGCATGGAACTGCTGCAATTTTACATCTCATTGATTACCACAATTGGAATTGAAAACAGTTCTTTGCTTTCCACATAATATCAAAAATACTGTTGCAGACCTCAGAAAAATATGCAGGTCCTCCAGTAGAGATAAAATGAGGAAAAACAATTTTGTACAGCATTGTTTCCTCATGAATTTGAGTCAGGCCCATCTGACCTTTATGAAGGCTAATAATAAAGCAATAAGGTGACATGCAGTAAAGCATGTCATTCTGTGAGTATTTCTGCAATAGGTTACACGGAACAAAAGGGCAGCCCAATGCCCTGAGGCTTTGGGGATACGCTTATTTTGTCTTAAGTGCATCCTGTATACTGCTGGCATTGCACAGAGTATGTGAGAATCCACATCTCACAACAACATCAAAAGAACACGGACCAAACAAAGCTGGTAAGAAAATCACACTGCCTCAGTCATTGACTGGTTCGATATTCTAGAGAGGTTTTATATGAAATTTTCAGGGGACTAATTATTTTTATTGCTATTATACAAAAATTTCAAGTATTTCCTCTTCCCACATCTTTGGTGACTTTTTTTTGCTGATCCAGCAGTCCCTAATCACAGCATGTTACCATTTTATAAGGGATGGACTCACATTCTAAGCACAGCAAAACCACCCCAAAACCACACGGAATAATGTATAGTGGCAGCAATAGCAGCAGAAGTCTGTTCTATTCGGAGATTGCAAGCAACATATGTAGTACCATGTGCTAAGCAAGCTGTGATAGTCACTAACCCTTTGAGATGCCTAGCAACCTTCAGCAGCATTCAGTGGGAAAAGATTTTCAGCACTCTACAGAATTAAATTCCTAATAAAAGTGCTTACTCAGGATCAATCCTAGCTGTCCTCAATGCTCCCCAAAATCAGGTAGAAAAAAGCATTCTTGACACTAATGAAGAGCAAGTCCTTAGGTATTTACTGCACAATGTCAAAATCAATTTAATTTAAAAAGGAAATCTCTGTATTAAAAAATAATGTAAGTTTTATAGAAGTCTTAGTGGACTGGTCACCAAACTGTCAATTAGAAAATCAAAGTCCTGAATTTCATCATGACTTTCTGATATTCTATGTTAACTATATTATATACATATATGAATACCTATACCAATTCTATACATGTACATCCAACTCAGATACATTTTCAACACATATACCATATAAGCAACTATTAGTATAATAGGCAAACATAATCAGTGGAGTTTGAAACAATACAATAATCTAAAGCCAAGTTTCAGAAAGTTAAGGACATCTGTGTTACTCCCACAAATTGGATGTAAAAATTAAACAAGCACTCCCAGTGACTCCCATTAGAGCATACTGGGATCTATGTATCAGGTAAAACTAGGTCTGCATGACAAAGAAACATGCCAACTGAAAAAAAGAAGAAAAACCCAAATGACACTCAAATACTAACAAGCAGCTAATAAGAACTAAGCTATTTGATATGTGAGAGTAACCGGTAGTTTGATCAGTAGCAGAATAGAGAAAGCTAGGAAAAGAAGATCCCCCTGCCCATCCCAAAAGCAGCTTTGGAGAATGTAAAGGTATCTGTTTCCTGCCTGAGAAGGGTATGATAAAAGCAACAGTCCACTTAGAAATGCATTAAGGAATCTCATCCATCATCTTAAGGACACAAAAATGCAAGAACAAATTTGGGTTTAAAATATCCTTTTGAATTTCTTCCTATAAAGCAAAATAAAGACAAAGCAAGTAAGGACCAGAGAAGTACAGCGATGGGCCAAGCCTTCTGATTCCAGCTGAAAAACAATTTGTTAAAGTTAAGAACAAAAGTAATCTGCTAGCCAAAACCAGCAAGCATTTATTTTTTCTGTAATAATAAGAATCTCATTCACAATAAACGGTGTGATGTGCACCTGTGACAACCATTCTTACCTACTCGTTATTGGTCTGCTGGAGAGGCATCAATTCCAACTGTTAACTGTAATGGAATAATTATCATCCTTGGTTTTAGATATATATATTTATACACACACACACATATACACACTACAAAACATGTTTTCCTATTATTTTATTTTTGTACATATGTGTATATAAAATAAACCTTTGAATACTAGCCGTGAGTTCAAGTTGTGGGAAACAGAAGATTTTAAAGGAAGAATAAAAAAGAAATAGTAAGAGTACTTTTTAAATTCCAATTAATTGTAAAGTTTTCTAACACCAATAATGAGTTTTAGATTGGCTATTCTTCACTATAACTGGCCAAATATACTTATGGCTCCAGCTGTTCCAGACAGTCATCAGCTGCCATGAAATGCCTGACCTGATGATAACAGTCACCACGAGTTCCACAAAGAAAAGAGTGAAATTTGGGCCATAGTAGTTTCATGAATATAGTTGCTTACACAGAGCAGACTACTGGAATGTCACAGCATCACAGAATGGCTGAGGTTGGAAGGGACCTCGGGGAAGTCATTGTGTTCAAAGCCCCAGCTCAATACCCCAGACTGAGTGGCCTCTGACCCTGCACTGTTGCATGCGGTTGTTCCTCCCCAGGTGTAGGACTTTGCACTTCTCCATGTTGAGCTTCATGAGGTTCCTGTCAGCCCATTTTTCCAGCCTTTCAAGGTCCCTCTGGATGGCAGCACAATACGCTGAATACATATGAATACATAACATACTCCTGGGTCACTTAATACAGTTAATTTTATTTCTTTTCTTACTTTTCTGTGAAATATTAAAAATATTAGCTCTTCATCCTTCCTTTATAATTTACTGAACAGATAATATGTACATGATGTGATTTTTAGCAGCAATTTAATTTGTTGTTTTTTTTCTGCAAAGTATCGATCACATTACAGATACTGCTACAAGAAAAAAAACCCTGCACATCAGGCCCATTAGTCTTGCAAGGAATACTCTTCATCTGAACACATAAACTCAAGATTATATATATAAAAAAGATATAATAAATGAAATATCTGTTAACTTGGTGCTATACTGCAAGTTTAGGGGTCTAAAGGGCTGCATTATACCAAAGGTGTTTGGTTTGGTTGGTTGGGATTTTTTAAAAAACTAAATTAACTGAGGCACTTTTTTAAACTTCTGATTTTAGGTACTCGGTGATGGAAACCTTATGGCCTGAACTTCGGGTTGCTGAACACCCAGTGAGTTCAAAGTTATGTATCATCAGCATTTTGTAAATTCAGACTTTTTAGGAATTTAAACTTGGTTACGCATATACCAACACACCCAACCCAGACCACTAAAAATATGTAGGCCAATCCACTCCTTTAAAATAGGATTATATATTTTTAACCAACTTGTAAGAAGTTGTATGATCATAATTTGTGATCATCTATAAAATATTTCATAAATGGAATTCTACAGAACTGCTAAGTTCTATTATGCTGTTACCCACATTATTTTGTAATTGATCAAAATTAAATAAAGCAGGTATGAAACTATAAATAACTTGAAAACTTTTAGCTTTAAAATAAATATGCATTCCTAATACAGATATAATGAATCTTATTAATGAAGAATAATGGCAGTCTCACTGAGAAGAAACTGTGTGGAAGAATGTTTTAAAGCTAATTGACAAAAATACAAATTTGTCTCAAATTCAGCAGCTTTTTGCCTTTGGGGCAGAGGGAGACAAAATAATTGTCCCTTGCCTCTGCTCTTTTCATCTGAAAAGAAATTATTGTCTCTGAGGAGCAGACATTGTCAGTGGCCACAGCCTTGATAATGTATTTCTTGAAACTGAAGGAATATTGTATCCAAAACAAAATTGGATGAGCAAGAAATTTTACCAGTACACTTCACACTAACCCAGTTCATCATCTTTACCATGTCCCCTACAGGGGTCTGATGCAGTCATGGGTGCAAAATCACCCTAAGTAGCGATCTTATAAAATAATAATGACAGAAAGGATATTCAGAGATAGAAGAGTAATAAGGAAAGCTTATTTTAGGAGGACAGATAGTCCAAAATGGCTAAATAAAAAGATGGGATTTTACGAATATCTGAAGATTATAGACCTTGAGGAAGAAAATCTTTATTTTGCATGGTACAGGGAGAATGAACCTCCAAGAAAATAACAATACTATAAAATGAAGGTAATAAGATGAATAGTAGCAAAACATTTCACGAGACTGAAATCTATTGAACAGACATAATTCTACAAGGTGAGAACATTTGGAAATAGATTAGACAATGCATGAGACAGCAAGAAACAATTGTATACTGATAACATAGAAGGGTAAATCATCTATATTTGCCTTTTTTCTCTTTGAGACTACATCTTCTCATCAATCATTCTGGAGCACCACTGTATTTTAACATCTCTTTCTTTTCTTTTCTTTATCCCTTCCCCTTCCTATTAAAAGTGCTTTCAAAATAAATGTGACCTCCTTTCCCTTCAGCTTCAAAGGAAGAATTTGTATAATGGTATGTTTGCCATAATGTTTTCATATTTGGTTCTTTATATCTGAAAACCTGTTTTAAGCAACATCTGGACACGGTGTTCAACATTCTTCCTTTATAATGCAGCTTTCTGTAGCCACATGATTTTTATAAGGTCACCTATCACACTGGTATCTCAGTGACCTTATAAACAGATGAATGGATGAAGAAACATTTTGAGCTAGAGAAAATGTTTAGTATTGTGACTGTTTACCACATCCCTGCATCCACATACAGAATTCATTCACAAAGAGTAGACTATGGCTCTTCCAAAGTGAGTGAAAACCTTACAAGCCTGCAAGCATTTTATAGAAAAGATTTATGCTATCACAAGTCTGGAAAGTAGGATCAAAAGCTTTTGATGCCATAAGAAAATAAATACTTATCTCTCCTTGTTTCAGAAAAATAAAAACAATTTCTACCTTTACTAGGAAACTGTATTTTAAATACCAGAAATATCTGCTATCTGTAAATTTTTGTTGAAATGCTCTATAACTGCTAAAGGGGAAGTGTGCTGAATTTATTTTAGTCATAGTGATACTTTTTTCCAAACACTTTCAAATGTCAAAGGCAAAGGGAGGAAAAATACAAAAGTAGTCTCTAATATCCTAATACTGTATTTTCTGTCAAAAGCTGCTAATACTTATAATTCTCCACTGACAGTTTCCCTCTTGAAACTCTAATGACATGTTTATATTATAATTTTTTCAATAGTAACATCATTATCTACTTTCAGAATGTCTTGTACCATGCATCTGAAATGTAAGATTTTTGTATCTCAGTCCCCTCAACACTCTTACTATTAAACTTAATCTTAACAAATGTCAATTTCATCTCATTTAGCAAAACAGAAAAGATTTTGGTCTCAATGAAAGAAATTAAAGATCAAATAATATTAAAAATTATTTTCATATTTTATTCAGTTTGCCTAACTTGCATTTAACTTGTGGTCTGTAATAAAATAATTAATTGGGGGGTTATCGAAGAGCTTCCACTGCCTCTTGGTGGGATACGTATATACACAGTCAGTTTTTTAACTGGCTTGATGGTGTTTGATGTGTAAGAGCAGGATCTTTTAAAGGACATAAATCTGTTCACGTTTGTTTCTGCACACACAGATGTGTGGCATAATTAAACCATATTTTTTTTAATTCTCAGGAGCTCCTATCATCCATCCTGTTCCAACTCCAGGAAAATAAGATTTTTTGATTGATAGTCTGAAAGTATGAGTTAAACTGATCTATTTGACTCTCTCTCACTGTCTCACACTTTACTAATTCATCTTAATTTCTGCATAATCTGGTGAAAATCAACAATTGGCAGACTGTAGTCAAGGCACATTTGAGAATGGAATAGCAGGTGGTTTACATACTTATGACTGAGCTGCATACTGTACATGTGGGAAAGAAGATCCGATAGAAAAAGTTTACAGTAATAAGGAAGTAAAAAATAAATAATGTGTAGTGCTACAAACTCATGGCTGACTGACACTTTTTATCATAGGAACCTGCATGGAGCAGGAATTCTAGAGGGAAGAACCTACAAAAAATACTTGGAATTGAATCTATCTGCATATTCCTGAAAAGCTAATGTGGGATATTACATACCCCATATTACATATAATACAGAATATTACCAAAGTGTTGCTACTTCCCACTATACACTGATATTGTTCGAATTCTAAGGAGATTTTTAGAATTTGGGTTTGCTTATTTGTAATACAATGAAAGGAATTAAAAGTCATTTCAAGCAGAAAAAACCCAAACACAATATTTATATTTCTTTCTGATAAATGTGAATAGATGTTTCTGAAAAATTTAAACTAGAATTTAAAAACAGAATTTGACAGGAAATTAGTAAACAGTTTATCCAGCTCTGATCTGTACATTTTTTTCTGTTTGGGGACAAAGGGAGAGGAAAAAACAGTCAAATAAAATTGTCTAGCTGCTAATGACATTGCAACCAAAGCAGAAGCATTCACTTATTATTTCAAAAATATGTTCTGACATACTAGGGTAGATGAGCTATTCTATCATGGGATAAACTTTGCTGCTGTTTCTTCCAGTGCAGCCCAGTGTACTTCTGAAAAACTGAAAGTCAAAAACATGAAGAAAATACTTGAAAAAAAGTAATCTTTAGAGATACTAGTTATCTTTCCTGATACTTTCCATGCCTACTAAAACAACAAAATTTTCTGCATCTACAAGACAGAATTTAATGAAAGTACATCAAGACAGTACTAACGTGAGAGTTCAAATTAAGAGACAGAAAGCATACTTTACCTGAAGATGCAAAGAGTGGATAAGATAAGGCAGTCTACTGTAGTCAAGTAGAATTTGGTGGTTTTCCTGTCCCGATAATTCACATAATCTTTACCACCTCTGGGGACAGGTATTGTGAGATAAGAGAATGATGGTCTCAGAAAAACAAATGATTTAGCCTAACTTGTCTCAAAGGCTTGGTCATTTGTCAGAGACAGTTAAGTAAGAAATTATTCCCTCCAGCCAGGCTCTTGTTATGGTAATTATAGGAAGCATAATGCACAATGATATGTTATGCCTATTCTTTATGATTCAAGGAGGAAATTTTCTGTAAATGCCATATTTTATTCCAGGAAAAGGTTTTTCCTCTCTTTACAGAACATGGAGAACACTTCAAAAAGCTGTTTTACAGTAAGTCCCAACTTGGTAGGTTTTTTTCTTTTTTTTTTTTTCATCAGGTGATTCTCAGCATTTTCAGGCAGCCAAGAGCCAGCCCTCAGAGCAAAATATGTGAGTGGCAAAACTGGAGTCATGACTCAAACATAGCCTTGCTCTAATAGGCACAAGGAGTCGAACAAGAACTATACCAGCAGAGCTCCCTGCACTTGGATTTTTCCGCTGCCATGTCCTGGGCCTCAGCACTCAAATGCTGCCGAGAGTTGAAGGGTATCAACAATAACTGCTGTTGATAGTATGCTTACTATTAGAATGGTCAGACATATCAAAATATTGAATATATTTATCTGAATCATACATCCACAAAACAGAGAAATTACGTGATTCTTCTAAGGAACTTTGAGAAAATAATATATAAACCCAGATTTTTTTTTTCTTTTAGTGAAAAAGGGAAGTGAACCCTAACTTACTGAACCTAGAAAGAAGCAATCTAAATCCGGAAGTGTATCTTCAACTTATTTCATCTCCTGGAAGAAGAGGATTCTGAGAGACTTAGGGACTGAGTAAACACAAATATCTTCAAGTTCAACAAGTGCAAACGTCTGCAACCACCATGGCTCAATACAGGCTGAGATCCAACAAGTTGCACAGCAGCCCTGGGGCAAAGAACCTGGAGGTCATACGGGATGCAAGGCTGAATACAAGCCCTTTCCCTGAGCACTGCCCACTGTTACTGCAAGTCTGCCAAACCACAAGCACAATAGTCAGCACATCAAGGGAAGTTATTAATTATCCTTCTCTACCTGCACTAGTGAGGCTGCACCTAAACTACTGGATTGAGTTTGGGGGCCCAGATTTCGAGAAGGGTGTGAAGAAACAGAAGAGGGCTCAGAGGAAGGCTAACAGGAGTGTCAGGTCTACAGCTCATGTCAGGAGGAGAGGTTGAGGGAGTAGGGCTGGTTTTGTCTGGCAGAGAAGAGGTTAAGGGGCAGCCTACAGCCATTTAAGGATTTAAAAAGATGACCACAACAAACTCTTTTCAGGAGTGACAGATCAAAAAGGGGGCAACAGACAAAAATTGCAGGATAGTATTCACAGACTTATTCCCAAACTTTTTCTCTTAAATACAAAATTAAATAAATTAATAATTTTAAATACACAAAAATTAAATAAGTAGAAATGTAGTGATTTTAGGTAGTTTGAAGTGTCTATTTAGGCACTCATGTTTGGAAAAACGGTCCAGAAACCTTAGAAAAAAGAAGGAAAAGCAAGCTTTTTGTTCTCTAAACTTCCAACCTACAGAAACGGACACACAGGGAGAAAAATCATGGTTTAACACTTTTACATAGGCATAGACCTACTTTTATAGGTTTTCATAAACTGAATTTTATATGTGCTACAATCCAGTATTATGCATAATAATAAGAAGTTTAAAAATAATAATCATTATTTGGAAAGAACAGAATGCTTAGTTCTAAAACCATTTTCATTTGTTTAATAATCTTTCCCAAGAGCCTAAAAGGTGCTGAACAACTACAGCCTCTAATGACTTTGTAATCCAATTTTGCACTTGGCTTATTATAGCAACTTGCATTTCTCTTCTATGGCTCAATCCTGCATGGTAGAGAGATCTAGTCCTGCTCCAGTAAAGCATCTTGAGTCCTGCAGGTCATATCCAGATCAAAGTCTCTAGATAGTTCCTTTTCAGTGAGGATGATAAAAGAAGTAAGTAGAAGAAAGAGTATTAACACTGCTTCCTAACACAAATGTAAGCTGCAAAAGGCTTATGTAAAGAAGGTAGTAAGATGAACAGATTGCAATAAATTGTTTTCCCTATGGGTCAAGGCATTGTCTAAGTTGGAGCTGAACTAAATCACAATTCCCTTCCTGGGATCCTTCTTGGATATTCCTTCCCTTACTGAAGGAGCTGAACAACTGTTGAGTCTAGATTTCAATTTACTCCCATCTGCATTGTCAAGTCATGCGCAATAAAATAATTTGAATTTTCAAGCTGGTAATTCATATGGGTATGAGTTTTATGGTCATGAACTAATTACACTTTTTAATACACTTTTATAAATACATTTAAGTTACCATTATTTTAAGTGTACTTTTTCTTTGTTACTCCATTTGTTATAACTTAACAATAGTTTCTAGCCAAACAATGATATATAATATTGACAGTGCATGTAACAGCAGTACTGAATTGTGCTGTACTTACACTGTTTTACAGAGAAACAAGCATGGAATGTTTGCCTTTTCAGAAAAGGGCATGATTTAACATTAGTATCTCTGGATTACTGCATCTTGAAGGGTCCAGAAGTCCTTAAATTCATTTTATCTGTACAACCACTCAGAACAGTAGTAGAAGCTATGGGGAAAAGAAATTACAGGAAAAGACAACTTTTTCTAAGAATTAACGCTGTATTAAATGCCTTTGGAGAAGGAAGGAGAAAAGGGGGAAATGGCTCTTTTAATGTATCAGGGCTTTCTATTTGGACTTAGGATGTAATGCATCCATATGAACAATGAGAACAATTAGTCAATGACTTTTAACTTTCTTAGCCAGCTCTGGGACACTGCAAAAGAAACCCAGATGTTTTTTGATTGCACATTTAAAATCAAATGGTGTTATATCTTGCTCAGTGCAATGCAGAAAGTTTCTAACACAAGAAGTCAGTTACTATGTATGCTGTCTGTAATACCCTGATCTTAGCACAACTAAAGTAGAATTTATAAATGAATCAGGTAAGGAATAAAGATAAAGCACACCATGGAAACACTGTGTTTATCACTCTAAAATACTCTTATACAGAAGGACTGGACATAGGGTACATGTGTTGTGTATATATAGATCACATGTACCAACACATGCAATTGCACTGTTAAGCTAAACTACATGTATCAGTTCTATTTAATAAATGTTCGCATAGCCTGTACCATAGGACTGCAAAGTGGTCATTCATCTTCTAGTCTGTTGAAGCACACTGACATATAATCTAGCAAAATAATTTTTGAAAAGGCAAATATAAAACCAAACTGCACTAATTCTTTTTTATTTGAATGACAGGTCTGATGAAATGATTTACTTTAAGTTAGTAGTCAACAATTTTTAATGATGTTCCAGGAGCTGAAGTCCATGAGAACTGCAGCTATTGAGATTCTATGACAGTATGGAAACGTGTTCAGATACATGTTTAGCTGTCTTACCCAAAGAAATGAAGTTTGAGGGCTTCACTTTACACCCTCTGCTATCACAGATAATGTTGGCAGCTAATTCCCATGCCTTCTGGAATACTGGCAATAGTGAAACTAGAAATACAAAGTCCGTAAAATTTAAATTGAGGGTTCTTTGTCCCAAGGCATGAATACTGTGTATCCTTGCTCTTTGAAGAGAATTGAACCCGGACTGTCACTTTTTGCTTTTAGTCATGGTGCATAACAACTGTCTCTCATTTACTCACATCTCATTCACATTTATTCAAGAAGAATTAAACTAACTAGGAATAGAAACTTACACTGTTTGGATAAGCTTATGGTAGCATAAGACAAAATACAATGATCTTTAAAAGGAAATCCACATTTTAAAAATAGTAATTTTAAAATTTTAGCTCTTTGAAAATATTGCAGATTAGGATTTTTAAAATATGTATGCATTTCTACTTTGGCACCAACTTTCTGAGGAAGGAGAAATGTTCAATTTAATTTATTTTCCATCTGGTAACAGGCGCTTACTTCATTCTAAAGATGACTGATATGCTGATTACATTTAAATGCAAGAATATATCACTAATTAGGCCAGCATTTTCCATTCACTTCTGTTGTATTTAGGCAATACTTGTTCCGAAGAATGTTCTAGTTTTTCACCCATATTTAGAAAACGTATTGTGTATCATGGTGAGATAGTCTGATTCCTGCCAGATATGAACAAAAAGGCAACACAACGTTAGATAATTTTAGTCATAATGATACCATTCAGTCGAATCACAGTTATGCAATGCTATGTTTTCACAGCATTCTGGAGTTGTGGTAGGATACTAATTTCTTGGCATTGCAGCCCAATTATTTTCATTTATGGATTCAGAGGGTGGAGGGAAACTTGCCATGCTAAAATTTGAAGCAGCCCTTTAGCTTTCTACTTTCAGTCCCTTGTTGTACATACACTATTACCGTAATAGCGAAACAATTCTGTTATTACAGAAGAGGCAAATCTGACTGATTTGAAAAAAATCAATGAACAATGTCAGGGATTTTTGGACAAATAGTAAAGGAAGGGAGTATAGGGCATAGAGGAGTCACGTCTGAAGCAGATCTGCTTTGTGGAATGCAAACCAAAGCAAAAATGCAAAAAAGAGGACCATCTTGTTCTCTTTATCAGCTACAGTTTATGCAGATATCTCTTAATCTAACACCCACCACAAAGATAAAGAAAAATGCAGTATGTTTTGGAGATAGTGTCAATTATTTTCTTAAATTCCTAGACAGTCATGGCTCTGACTCATCCAATTTACTCAGTTTAATAAAATAAGACCCCGTGGGAGTAGCCCATTGCAAAATTCACCATAACTATCTTCTGCCTCCAATGTGAGAAATGAATTCTGAACATGTGGACAATTTCTCCTTTATTTGCTTAATTAACTGTTGAGGTACCTCTAAAGAAATTCTGTCCTTATCACTCTGGCAACATTGAATTTAAGCAATGCACAAAACTTTAATAAGGAACTCTGAATTAATGCAAACCTTTTCCAAGACTTTTAAGAGGATGAAGTAATGCTAAGGTAAAAAAAAAAAAAAAAGGAATAACAAATTGGATAATTATGAGATCAATAAACAATTAAGCAATTCACAAAAGCTATTCAAAACACCTTTCTTAACATGAAGACTCCATGTTAAACACAATTCTTAGAAGATACGTCATGTGCCAAGCTAAGACAAGCATGCTGGTGATACTGATTTAGGTGTCTTAATTGTGTTGTTACCTCCACAGACAGCTCTAAAGAAAAAAAAAAAAAAAGAAAAAAGAAAAAAAGAAAAGAAAAAAAAAAAAGAAAAAAAGATCATAAACCTAGCACTATGTTTTTCCCCTGCCAGACATCCAATTGAATTTTGTTTTACTGAATTTGCAATTTATAAGCTGTGATTCATGTATAGAAACGGTAAACTGTGATAGGAACCTTAAATTCAGCTAAAGATCTGCACTTGGAAAGCCTTTCTCAAATACCAGTTTTTAGTCATCAGAGCATTTCTAATTTAGTAAGAGACATGCCTTCCTATGCAAAGTCATGCCAACTGACAACATGAGAAATGGAGACATCACCAAGCCCTTTGGTTGTGCTGGGAGCTTCATAGGGGCAGGTTGGTCACAATAAATTGTCCTTAGCTGTGAATTTCACTTTCCTCCTGAGACTCTGAATCTCTTGACCTCTGAATCACATTTCAGAGTCCACATACTCTCCCAGGCTCTCTATCTGCTCATTTGCAGAGCAGGGAGGGGATTAGTGTCTGCATAAATAGAGGGGAGGTTTAAAGGAGATGATTGGGTATCAGAGAATTCATTACCATTTCAATAAAAATACCTAACACCAGTTGCTGACTTTATACCTTTCCATACATTTTTGCAATGCCTAGATAAGCAAATTTAATATAGGAGAAGCAAAGCAAGTATTGTCATGACTAAATATCTCCCACAAAAGTTAAGGCCAGCTGTATCAGGTCCCAGCCCTTAACACAGCCAAAATTTTTACAGGCACTTGCAGATATATAATATACTTGGCAATTAGCTGTCTAGATCTTTGACACTGAATTGGTCCTAAACTTCCACAAATAAGGAGTAATGCAATCAGTTCCCTAGGTTGAAGGAAAAAAGAAAATCTATATATTCATGGGGCACTATAGAAACCTTCAATCTAGCAGTGGGAAGTGGTTTATCTACTAAACACGCAAGTTGACACATCAAGAAGTCAAATGGAAGTAACGTTGTGAATTATGACAAAAAGAACTTCATAGTTTTAAAGTTTGTAAACTACTCTGACATTGACAGAGTAGGTAGAATTTCAGAGTGTCTAGAGAAAAGAGTTTGGGCACTGTGCTTTTCAACCATTCCAGTGTATAAATGGAAAATAAATGAATAATAATTTCAGTGTAAAATACATAGAAAGCCTGAACAGATTTTACTTGAATACTCCTTATTCACTTGATTAGAGCTAGTATATCAAAGTAACATTTGAATAAGATCATGTTTGCAAGTGTTTACTCTTAAGAGTAAGACTTGTCAGGCTTGCAATCTTGCTTAATTTTAAGGAAGGAATTTTTTCTTTGTTTGTTTGTTCCATTCAGTGTACGCCTGAGGTAAAATAAGTCAGGAGGAAAAAAATCACTAAGAGTCTGAATATAAAATAGTTAGTGGTATTACAAAATTGCTGGCAGATCAGGAAAAAAACTTTCTTCAGAATGGAAAGATAAGAAGTTTTTGACTTATGTCTCCAAAATTGTTTCACTAATGGAATATTTAAAGATAAAATATGTACATGTTCTTTTGTTTTCCTCTCTTACTCTGCACTGAAGCACTGTGCTTTATATATGGTGATACTGACTGCAATAAAAATCGTGCTTACAAAACGCCTTTTATTTAAGGACCTCTCATGCAACTGAAAGCTTCAGTTCACATAACCTCTTAAATCCCACTCCCACTTCTTAAATTATATGAAACTGGTTTTAATGTCTGAACTCTTACAAATGAGTTAGGCTGCAAAAATTTCGGAAGGATTTGTCCTGCAATATGCAACAGTAATTTCTCTTAAGTTACAGAGAGGTAAAATGGAGCACATGTAGTCTGTGTAATTTGTTTCAAACAATTCATCAGAAGCCACACAAAGATCAGAGTCAAGGAATCTTTGGTGGTGAACACTACAGTAGATAAGACTGTCCATTCGACTGTATTTAAAGGTCTCTCCTAATTGCATTTAGCCTTTAAAAGTTATCATTTGATGTGGTAGAGGGTGAAAGTTGTGATACAAGATATCATATTTTTTCTTGCCTTTGGAAGGTGGGGAATATTTTCATTACTTGTTGTGGAAAAAACTTATTCATTCTTAAACCTTCCTCAAAGCAGTTAACTTTTTTACCTAGCTGCCATATAGTAAATGTTATAATTCCTATGAGATCTACATGACTACTGTGTGGAGATTTCTGTCCCTTTTCTACACAGAAAGTTACATAGAAGGAGGTATTTTGCTATATATAGGAAAATAATATTCCCTGCTATTTTTCTATAATGCAACCACCTGTGAAATGAATCCACTTTAATGTGTATTAAGGCCAAATGCACTCCAAAACTTTCAATAGCAATCTGCCCTCTTGAACACACACACACACTTATATGAATACATAACTTTAGTAGTGGAAGTAGTTCAAGTCATAGAAAATTAATCTGACAGCTCCTGTAGTACATCTTTTCCTCAATATAGAATTTGCTTTAGTTACAGTGAGGCTGCATTCTGGTCTATAGCTCCATCTGCGTGGAAAAGCTAGCAAGAACAGCAAGTTTTTAAACTGTTCTTTAAAAAGAGCTGCAGAAATTCTCAGAAACAGTCAACTGTTAGCTTTTCTCCAGTCCTCAGACACCTCTCCCAACTGCCATGACCATTCAATGACAGTCACAGTCTTCAAGAGACCTCTGACACCAAAGGTCTCCTTGGAAGCTCAGCATGAGAAAAAGAGCTTCTGAACTCTGCTGCCACTGGGAGGGGATGAACTATTGACAGGCAACATCTGTAAAGAACTCTAGTCAAGGAGTGAGGAGCAGCTCACAGCCAAAGTTAGATCTCCAAGTAAGCAAACTGAATCCATGTTGGCCTCTGAAGTCATTTGGCTGGTCCCACGGTTGGTCAGTGGTTTGAGAAGAGGTTACATGAACCTCTGCCAAGGGACTTTGAAGAAGCAACTAGAACAGAGAAAAGAGAAAGGGACCATCCCAGACAGTGTCTGCTAGACTTAGGTCTTGGTTTTCCAACTCCCAAATGACCACCTATTGTAATAAGTTAATGGAACAGTGGTGCAAAGTTCAGCTACACTTAATTGATTTAAAATGTAAGGACTGAAACATTGCATAAAGCACAGTCAAGAAAATGAGGGATATGTAAAAGTATGCCTCATCAAGTTACAAAATGCTGGAGGAGTTAGAATACAAATAAATACATTATACGAAAATTATCCTAGATGATCACTTTTGTAGGATTTCAATAGTAGGGGAAGTTATTGGCTTCAGTGGGAGCCATAAGGGAGCAGTAAGGAACACATAACTTCCTTCCCTGAAAATCCGTAACCATACTATGTGGAACATACATGTGGAATAAAGAGTAACAATTAAGGTAGGGTATGAATTTTCAAAATGCTGATTACTACACTGACTATCCCAACAGACATTCTTAGTCTGTGCTTTGGTATAATGTAACCCAACATGCAGCAGCTATGCTAGCACTCAGTGCAAGTTCAGTGCAGGTTAGTGTGTTATACTCGTGCCATCCACATTGTTTTCTCCCATAAGCAAGCATGTGAGATCACTTCATTCATTTTTATAATCCTGCAAAACAATGATTATCTATCCAAAGCCAGGGTACAGCAAAGGGTGCAAGAAGGAGCACAATGTAGCGTAGAATAGCAAGGTCAGAAGTATAACTTTGTCTCTAACCTCATCCTGAGTGTCCTAAAATTAGGAACATTTGAAAGGTCAGCAGGCTTTTTGTGGTCCCTGCAGTATTGAAAAGGGGTGACTGAGTCTGCAAAGGATTCAGGTTCCCATGATCTTGTATAAAACCATTTCACCTATGTTAGGAGAGCGCAAAATACTAGACTTTCACTTTTGTACTGTCTGAATTCCATCACTCAGTGATAAATGACAATACAAGCCACAAGGAGAATCAAGCCTAATAAGTCCTAGTTTTCATTTGGAAACACTGATACAACAACTCTGAACAGCATCTTATGAAAACACATTACAAGAAGAATATGCACTATTATCTTATTCAGTGACAGCTTAAATGGTAAAGAGGAGACAATTAAATAGAGTATCAAATAATATACCATCGTTTCACATTTTTGTTAGCTATAGTTGATATATACAGCATGGGTGGAGAGTAATAAGTAGTGGAAAGAAGGTTAAAGATGAAAAAGAAAGTATGATTGTTACAATCTGTCACTTCAAAATATGCCTTATGCACATCTGTACTGATGAGGCATCACAGATGGGGGAAAGAACTCTGGAAGCACTAATTAGGTCAAGTTCTCCTAAGACTTGCAATTTTGGTGATTTTTTTTCAGAAAAGGTGAAAGAAATAAGGACTGGATATCTGAGGACATAGAATCTGTTAACAATTTATAGTTGATAGCAATTGCATGTAGTTACCTCTGAAGGAATGCCCTTTGCTACCTCAGACAATACTTTCTTACAGTCCATGACCTCTCAGGCTAACTACATTCAGCTGTAACAATGAAATTGCCCACTACTCCGGGAAGACTTTTGAATACAGGAAACACAGTTTACATGAAAAATTGACTTGGATTATGAAACACACTATGAAACTCAAAACTAAACAGATAAAGTGACCACCAACCTCACCTTTAAGTATGAAATATGTATCTTTGTTTTAGATTTCCATCTGTATTTTTTTCCAGAAGAGTTCAGAACAAACCACGTCCAAGAAATCAGGTGAAGAGTAACCAGAAAGATGAGAAGACAGCCCACTGAGACTGAACATATTTTCAACCTATGTTACCAAAAGCTATTACGCAGAGATACAGGGGCAAACTTATTTAATGCTTTCCTCTGTTCTGTCTTCCCAAACCAAGTACATGCATTAGCAAAAGAAGTAAACAAGTTAAACAAAGTCCACAAACTGAATTATTTTATGAAGATCGAAAATTACATTTCTAGTCTAAAATCTTAACAACCATTCACAGCAAGAAAAAATGTGGACAGAGCAATGTTTAGTGGCTTGTAAGCAGAGGGAAACAGAGAAGGATATACCAACTTTGACACCTCTATATTTAGCCCATCTCAGACTTGGAAAGAAGCCTGGCACCAGGACCAACTATGGCAGGAGTTCCTATCTGGATTCATATCCAGAAGCCTAAGCTAGAAAAAAGCTCTGGGACATTTTGGCTTTAGGTGTTGAACTCCTGTGTCAGCTTAAACGACGGGCTTTTTCAGGCTGGAGGCCCAGGCTGCTGATTAGTCAGCATTTCAGAGGTACAAAATGCAAAGCTTGCAAATCTCTCCACTCTAAAGAGAACTATGAAGGAGGCAGACACTTGATCACAAAACTAAGTTAGTGGATGGGCTACTGAGTGGACAGGTCAATATGCACAGTGAGTACCTGTTCGCCCTCAGCATGACCTTCAAAATTACTCTCCATAAACATTTCAGATTTGACAAATTAATAATTTCAAAGGATGTTTTTCTAACTAACCCAAACAGAAATCTGAGGTACTGAGATTGAGTCAGAATACTGCCACAAAAAGCAGATCACCCAAAAACTTCTTGGGCCTTCTGTTAGCACTCTCAGCAGAGAGGGAATGATGGACTGTGCAGTGAAATCATTTTGGGGTGTTCTGTGCATTCAAGCTAGACATGTTTGTTGATGACAGGATTGGAAGTTTGGTCATGAATGCGCAGGCTACATTCCTTTTACCTGCAGAATCACAGGCTGAGGGTACAGGGGACTCAGAACCACCTAGTCTGCCCTTCTGAATATCAAAACATACAAAACACAATAAAGCATATTTCACTACAATGGCCTTTCACAAAGACCCAATATGTGTACATGGACTCTGAGAGATAGAGAAAATGCAGCTTCTTCAAGCAGTTTTTAAAATGGTGAATTATTTTCACCATTAAAAAATCTACCCTTAATTTGTAATCTGAATTTATAAGACCTCAGCTTCCAACTATTTCTTCTTCTTATAGTTTTATTTTAGAAAGCATTTAAGCATCTATCTTTTCCCCTCATACAATAATCATATCAGTTCTCAAGTTTCTTAATCAATAGACTAAAGTTTGAGCACTGAATTTTTCCTTTTTTTTTTTTTTTTAACCCAGCATCAGAGTGGTTTTGTGTCTCTTTTCTTCCTTTTTAACATAATTTTCAAAATGTGGACTAAGTGAAATGTAAATAGTATCCCAGTTTTCCCACTGAAATTGTTAAAATCACTATTCTATTTCCCTGCTTATTCATCCAATGGTACAACATAGTCTTTTTTAACAATATCACTTTGGGAACTCATACAGAATTTCTTGCCTGTTACGGTCTCAAATCCTTTTCAGACTTGCTTTTACAGACAAATGTCCCTCATTCTGAAAGGTGTATCTTGTATCTGTCCTTCTCATACATAATATTTTGCACCCAGCATCACTCTGCACACCTGTCTTACTTATCATGCTGATGCTTACTGTTGCAAGGAAAAACTTATCAAATCATGTGATTTAAATTATAGTGACTTAAACTATAACCAACATTTAATAAACTGGCACTCACTGCCAGCTCAGGATCAGCAATACAGCAGATAAACCATAATATTAGATACTTACAAAATGACAATAAACACCTAAAAACTTCTAAACACCTCTATATAATTAATCCCCCAAAGTAATATCGCTCAGATCCTCACGGACCACATGGGTTACAAGCACATCCTCACTTCTGGGAGTGCAGGCTCCCCTACTTGCTCACTCCTTTCAAGACATGGGTGGTCCAGCCCTGTAGGATCCCATGCTATCTGTTAATGCACAGGCCGGGAAGAAAGCACTCAGAGTTTACACATGCATTTACAAAGTGTGGGTCCCTGCGTGTTGCACCCTGTGCAGTCAGTAACTCCACTGGCTCCTTACAGTATCCAATGCAGAGGCAGCTCAGTCAGGCCAAGCCAAAGGTTGCAAGGACATGGGGCAACATCTGGCAGTGTCAAACAAATTTTTTTGCTCTGTTTCTCTCACCTGCCTAGCCACTCATGCTTAAAAAGTTTCATGTTTCTTTTATACTTTTTTCCCCAGATTTGTTTCAGAAGTTTGGTTTGTTTTTTGTTTTTTTTAGGTTTTGGGTTTGTTTGGGTTTTTTTGTTTTGTTGTTGTTGTTTAAATTCTCCTCAATAGCATCATCAGTTTGGTGACATTCCCCCTCAGTTATCTTGGCCACACAGTTCACCCTCATGTTCCCATCCCAACAGCCAGCTGTGGGCCCTAACATTTAGGTTAAGTATAATTCTCTGTCAATGATCTGTCTAGATCATTGATACAAATATTGTAAAAATGTTACAATATCTGTATAATTTGTTCAAATATATTTCCCCACAACACTTAGTTTTGAATATCTGACCAGTACTTCCAAGCTATTTAAGTATCCTATGTAATTCAAAGTTTAAGTGCACTATATTTAGATAGTAACTTCTATCTACCAACCTTTCAGTGTCATCCAAGAGTCAAAGTGTTTGCTTGATAGAAAATACTTCCCATAATAATGTACTATTGCAATTAAACATTTCCCCTGCATTAATTCTGTATCAGCTGAATCCTGTGTTGGATTTTCTGTTATTTTACCTACAAGTTATGTCAGACTAAATGGTTAATGATTAACTGGTTCATTGCACTTGTATCATCGGAATGTTTTCTAGATATATATTCTGGAGTACTCTTTGGAAAAGTATAAAAAGACTATTGATCTAAAAATATTTACCCCTAATAGAAGTTTTCCAATATCCTTTAACTTGCTTTTTCTTTTCATAAGAATTTTTAATCATGATTTTTCCAGGTAATAAATAGAAATAATTCTCAGTTCTGCATCACTACTGCCAATAACTCTTCATAGGATAACTCCAATAAAAGCAAGAATAAGAAGGATAGTCCCTCATTTCTAGTATATTCTAAGCCCACCATTTTACAGCTTTTTTTCTTTTTTAATAGGCCTTATCTCTTTTCCTCTTTTTTTTTTTTTACCTACTATATAGTGCTTTGTTTGATTTGGATTTAGTTGCTAAATTTTGGCATCATTTTGCCTTGTATCAAAGACAGGCTCAGAGTTGAATGTGAACTCATTTATGATTTGGGTTTTTTTCTCTTGCAAAAGAATATTTTCCTAGAAACTGTCCAGTTCATATTCACAACCTTCTGTTCATATGTTCTCTCCATCAATTTTTCTTATAATTTTCCTCAGGTTTAAAAGATAGGTCTTTCTGAAGCAGCATCATTGGCTGCATTTTACCTTTCATTTGCTATAGGCAATCATCAGCTTCATCTTTCTCTGCCACAAAAAAAGGAAATCTTATCTAGATGATACTTTAAATCAGATGCAATACCTTTTGTGATAGGAAACTATTAGCTATATTTTCTGCAATTCTAAATGACATTCTACTACTGCTGCATGAGATGTTTATACATATCCCCAAAAGTGAAATTTCCCATTAAGAAATACAATTATTTTTTTCCACATATGTGGAAAGTTACTTATGGACTAAGCCATCATCTGCTATGGTTTCATTCAGCAGCCTTTAACAGTTACCTCCAGGCCTTTCCTTAATGTATACAACTCAGTCTTCAGGGCCAGACTACTCAGTAAAATGTACATTACAGAAAGAGGGATATCAACATGAACATTCACTGAAGGTGAGGGTTTTCGACCTCAAAAGAGAAATCCATTATGGTTTTAATTCCCTGCACCACATACAGTCAAAATTCACACGGGCGTTAAATGCAATAAAACTCTTATTGAAGTGGTAGACTGCACTGCATACGAGCAACCTGAAAGGCTAATGGGGTCACCACCCTTCCCCTTGAGTAGCTGTTGTCATCAACAACCCCAACAAAAATGAACCTCAGTTCTTTAAATGATGTAACAAATATAAAAGCTTGCCTCTGGAAAAATAATATATAACCACTTGTAGAAGAACCTGCCTGTCCAATAAGGGCTCACAAATAAAGCACTGGCAGAGAAAATTGTTGTAAAACCAGACAGCTAAGTAAAAAATCCTTAACACAACACATATGCCCTTTGGCAAAGAAGCTCATGGAATTTAATAAACTTTTGCACACTTCATTTGAAACTTGCATGCATTGATGGAGGAAAAACTATAGTTCCTTAACTTAACCCTTCTCTGTCCTTGAAGATCTTCTTCTATAGCCTTTAAAAAGCAAACTATAACATTTTTTGCTAAACTGACATGTCACAATATTCAGTTATTGATGTGAGTAGTCAATGCACAGAGATTACACTACCACCAAATTCTCTAACTCATGACTGAGGATTCAGCCCTAAAATATGACATTTTACAAAATATCTTGTTTTGTTAATACAGATTTATGTTTTGCTGTGGCAGTAACAAGGACCAGATTGCTTAATTATCCATCAATTATTACATTATACACAGATAAAAAAGAAACATTAATACCTGGAACGCCATCACAGACTCCAAAGAGAACATGGAACATTTAGAAATTTAAAAGTTTATGGCATATTAATTCAAAATGGTATTTGGATCATCTTTTTATGTCTGCAAATATAAATACTTATTGTTTATTTCTGGAACTAAAACAAGTTTTGTACTTCATTTAGGAGAAAGAAAACAAAAAAGCCACAGAACAGGATCAATCCTGATGAAGTAATTACTAAAGCTCCAGTTGAGATTAGCTGGAGCAGAACTGGGTTTATCTTTGCACAATGACAGAAGAGAAGAGAAAGAAATGTAAAAAGAATGAAACTGGTTGTATGAAAGTGTTACTACAGAACCAACTACTTCATATGTGTTGCAGTGCTGCATTAGAACAGAACAACAGGCATTAGTGAATAAAAATCAAAACTATCCTTTTAATTTATTCTCTGCAAGACAGAATTCGCACTTACACCAGTTTATGCATAGCCTGTCACCCCAGCCTCTTCCACTTGTTCACTAATAGTTGGGTTTGGAGATTAAAGAGAAAGTAAAATGTTGGTTTATAGCTGATGAAGACCCAGTAATTTTCATCCCTAGCTCCTTACTTCAAATTCCAGCCAAGACAATGGAATCTGATAGGCTTCAGTGATTTGATGCCTGGGCAGTAGCCAAGTGCATGAGAAGTGAGGTGAGCACCTCCCATCCCCACTCCAGCTGGCCACCTTTGTTGACATCTCAAAGACACTGGGGAAAGTTCAAGGTGCATGAACAGAATTAGTGCCTGCCCAAGTTCTTAAGGCAGTCTTTTGCTTAAGATCATGCCTGAAGTACAGTGATAAACAGTGTGAGGAAACCTGCACTGTTGTTACTCACGCTGCACTCTGCTTATCAATAAACCCGCTCTTTATGTGCTTGGCTGTATTTCCCATGTAACATGGCACATTAGTGAAAAGACTATTGCCGTGAAAGTGAAGAAGTTTGTAAGCAAAAATCAAATGTGCCGGAGATGTAAACTACGTTAATACATTCTAAAAATTACTGCTACTGGCTTTCAGGGTTAGTCATGACCCTTAGAGCAATCATTCTTATATATATAGTGAAGGAAAAACACCAACTCCTGGGCCTTCTACAAGTCAGTGCTATACATGCTATAGTGTCCGTACAAACATGAAAGGAAACCACATTCATATTTCTGAGGATTATTTTAATGCACAGGACTGTTTAGATCCCATAGCTGCAAATAATGGAAAAGAGATCCCTCAAACACAAAGAGCATTACTGAACGCTCAGAATTGCTACTGGTTCACAGAAGAAAACTCATTCATCTAACTTAACTTGCTGTGATACTTCAGAGTAAGCTTTATGTAGTTGCATGTGAAACTGTTGATGCTGTAGGTTTTTTGCTTTGTTTTGGGGTTAGTTGGTTTCCTTTATAATTCTCCTGCTTTCCTGGTTTTATTGCTCCCCCACAGTTCTGACCTAACAAGTACAAGCTCTGCAGCAAATACTATGGGAGATTTTATTCAGTGGTCTGATGCTGCCTCTCTCCCTTTCACAAGCAGCAAGGGTAAATCTTGTCTCAGAACTGCGAAAACAGAATTTCAAGAGTTCTTACAGTGGTGTTAGTATTTGAATTTACAGAACCTCTGTTATATACCTGAAATGCGTTTTTATCTGCCCAAGGAATAGATTCAGTCCTGAGAAATTAATTGTTGTTTCTAATTGTCAGCGACTGCTACAATTTGCTTGCCTGCAGCTATCCAATTAACATAACACCACTACATAAAATATTGTAATATGCTCAATGTCCTAACAAGAGTCTCACACTCCACTCCTATCCAACAATTTCCTCCTAATTGGGTTTCCAACATATTAGAAAATGACAGCGAAGAACATACAGACAGACATATGCAAAGAGATAACACAATCTTCAAACACCTTCTCCTATTGCTGTGCAAAGTTCTGTGGCAATATCCCTGGTTGTTGTGTATATTGAGAGAGAGAAAAACAGTGAGAGAGGGAAGAAAAGCTCAACTCCAGAAGTGGAAAACATGTAACTTGTGCCCTGAGATATTGCTATGGCAACATTTAAACAATGAACAGAAAGCCCTGCAGGATTCTGCTCTTGCTTCCTTGGATACCAAATGTAAATCCTGATTCTCTTTTATTGTGTGCATGCACAAGCATCTGATTTTTGCCTTTTCCTCTAACAGACAGCAAAGTATCCAGGCCCCCTACCAGGAACTATGCGTTAATTCACTTCCATGTATTGCAGCTTGTGAATATGCAATTAAAACACATCACTGGGACACTCATCTCCCCTCTTGCGTCCCCATTTCTACACACCAAGAGAAAAAAACACCCATGACAGTACAGCTAAATAACAGGTACTCTTCCTTTCTGAATAACATCATTAAATAAACCACTCCGCAATATCACAAGCCAGCTCCAATGACTTCTGCCAGTACTAGAAGCAGACACAGGATCCTTTCAAAGGGCAGATCCTTGCCCACACTGCTAGACTCAAACATGCTGCAAGGCTGCCTTGCAGACCACTGTGGCTCCTGCTATTACTAAAGCCTTCTCATCTGGGTTGTCCTGTGAGGGCAGCACTTTATAACCAAAAGAGGCTTGTTTTTCACTATGATTTTCATGGAGCAGCTGGCAAGGGAATGGTTGGGGCTGCAGGAGAGCCCTTGCTAATGCTTGCCCAAAGTCCAGTCAGCTTGACTACTCTAAAAATAACTTGGTGGGTGCTAATTGCATTTATTCAGAGTAATTTTCCTTCCAGACTGAAAGTGGCACTAATTCCAGCACCCTTCTCTCTCTCCTCGTTACCTCACTAGCAATTAGAAACAAAGGAATATCTCCAAAAGCCAAAGTGAAGGCACACTGACAAGACCGAGATGGAGGCTCTCTCACACGACTGCTGCCCACAGTGCACTCCTTCAATGAATATACTGCAACTTCACTCCTGGACAGCTTGGCTTGTGGGTTTTCACCAGCACCAGGCTCTCTCAAAACAGGCTAAATTCCTGTCCTGAGCCCCATTCAAAATCTTCCTGTCTCATATGGCTAGGGCAAGAATCTTCATGTCAAATGGGAGACAGCTTTTTAGGTGACAGGCAAATCATTTTAAAGCCTATATGTAGGAAGCCATGGCAGCATTTTGGGAATCCCTTTCTTTTCCTCCAGTTCCACACAACTGCTTGTATTGGTGCCCATCTAGGGCATTCTATCTTGGGTCTCACCCAGTCTGAATGTTCGTTTTTCATTAATCAGTTCTATCAGGCTGGGAGATACTGTCTCCCAAACACAAAATTTGCTGTTCCAGCAAACTGAACCTGCTCCTGTTCTAGGTCAGTGCAAGTCATTCCCAATACGTGAAAAGACACGGACTAGCTAGCTCCTTGCATTGCTAACCTACAGTTTACCAAGAATACCTGAAGTCTGAGATGTGTGATCTCTGACCTGGAGAACAAGTAGAACAAATGGAGCAGGAGTCTCCATTGGAGCGCTCTCTTTCCTTCTGCATAAGTATTTGGTGTCTAAATATACACATAATGGTGGCTCCCTGTACAGGGCCCAAGTCCCAGCTGCCTGGGGTTATTACCAAAAGGATTGTCCATGGTTTGAAGAGAAGACAACCCACAGGACCAGCATATGCTACTGAATGACACACCTGTCAGGCACATGCAAGAGAAGCAGCAAAGACAGCCAGTTCTTGCCTCTGCTAGAGGAGATTTGTTGCTCCTCATTTAGCTGGATGTTTGGATTGACATTTTTGGCCATTTATTTTATGACTAGCCCTTTGGCCTCTGGATAAGCCCCAGCACAAATGCTGAGAAATGCTATACGCACTCCCACTTTGAGACTGAATGAGTTAAACTCAGGGTTGTTCCATGTGTCTTTTGGCTACTGTATTAAATGAATCATTCAGTGAAGTGTGAAACTGTTGCCTCTTTAGAAGCAGACAGGCATCCCTAGCTTTTTAATGTTGACAAGGTTTGCCTATTTCAGCCCAAACTGGTGGCTAAATTTTCCCAGTGCTTCCTTATTGCATCAAGAAAATCCTCCTGCTAGTTATTGTACAGAATGAATGGGGCACCTATGGCAGCTTTCTATTGTCAAAAACTGGAGTTGCTCTATCAAATTTTCTGTTTATGTGTTCACTTGACAGCAATCTAGGGAAAAGCTTGGAGATGCCTTTTCCTTAGCCAGCTCCTTTTTCCTTCAGTAATTACTGAGCAGCAGCTTAACATAAATTTAGCTGCTCTATTACTGCAACTGCTGATGTAAGTGTAGCCCACAATAGGGTACAGACTTATAATGATACAAGAAGGAATGGAGAACAGAGTTTTGCACTTATTTTCAGATGCTGACAAACTTATTGCCCATTTAGTGTCCCACCAGGAAGCATGTGCCCAGAGAAATAAACGAGGCTAAAGTACTTCATACTAAACCGATTTAGCTATACTGAGAAAGATGGGAGTAATTGGAGCCGGAAGGAACAATTTTTACTGTGTCTACTTCCCTCTTTTTCTAAACACAACAGCACACAGGGTCTGCTTTGTTTGCGTGGCCAAAAAAAACTCCCAGAGGTTTCCTTAGGAGCAGAATTGCACCCTAAATCTTAATCCTTTACAGGTAGCCAATGTTTAAGAGGCATGACCTCCAAACAGAAGCACATGGGACATATTTGAGAGACAGAAGGTCTATTTTTATGCCAAAAGATTCAGGACATTCACATGAAGTAACAGTGGTGATGTGAGTGAATGGAGAAAGAGAGGGGAAAAGGAAAATGCTAATATTTATTTATGTTTTTATCTAGGGAAGTTAGAGCTCTGGTTTGTGTTGTTTCACACAGAAAGCTTGTGAAGAGGGAAATGCTGCCAGGAAAAAGCCTTAAATTCCGGCTGTACCAACACCTCTTCTATCCCTGCCTTCTCTCCCCTCCTGCAGAGTATTGCAGCTAGAGGAAAGTAAAATGAGTGGCAAAGAGAGTTCTGCACCTTGACTGCCAGAAAATACCTATATCTGTTCAATGGCTCATTTAATTAACAGTTTCTCTCGTTCCAACACTTTTGGCCTAATACTTTCAGCTGGAGCCTCTACATGTGAAGGCCAAGGTTGAGAAGGGCAGAGATGAGGGAGAAGAGAAGGGGAAGAAAGAGAAAGAAAATTCCCTATCTAAAAGCTAAGCAGTCATGCCAGGAGAGGGGTCAGAAGTGGCACTTTTCTCCACAGGAAAACAAGGACCTCTATAACACAGTGGTGTCATCCTCCCTTTATTCCACACCCCCACACCACATTTCTCCAGGAAGCGAGAGACATTTACTGGTCTGTTACACATCATTGCTGATCTGTGAATCCCACCATCTACAAGCCACTTTTTAATTATTTTCATTATGAGCATAATAACAAAAACCTTCTAACACCACAGTACCCTTCTCACTGGTCGACAATCAAAGTAAATCTTCAACTGCCATGAAAGTCCTAGGGGAACCTGAAGGATTCACCACAAAATCACAAAGAATTTCCTAGGAGATCTGGAGGGTACGGGTGGCTAGTACAGCAGTTTCCTAAACTCCCCTTCAATAGAAGAATGTCCTCTCTGCCTGTTACTGCTTTTTCTTAGCAATGGAGTGTAAAACGTGCCTTTTCTCTCAGAGCTGCCTCCTCAAAATCCACTAAAACCCCCTGTCCTACTCCTCCCCGCCCCCCCCCCCCCAAAAAAAAAAAAGCGCCATTCTTCACCTCCCTGCTTGATTACAAAATTTTTCTATTAATACCATATTGATCTGCAATGTCAGACTGGATGCCAGCATTCAGATCAGAGCCCTTTCTGTATTTTAAACACTTGCTAAATAAATAAATAAAGCCCCTCTGTGCACGCAATTCTATGCAACTTGCATCCATTTATACATATGGGCAATCAGACAGCACCCCCCACTCACTGCAGGGGCTTTCTCAAAAGATTTCTTTGCTAGTGAACGTTCAAAAATGCTTTTGAGCCACACAGGCAGGCATCTGCAACATCTTACCAAGGCTAGAGTTTTACTAACAGGAACATTTGAGATACTGTGAGAATTCAGTTCTATCCTTATTCCTTCCCTTCTCCATTCCCAACCACCCCCCTCCAGCCATTATCAAAACCCAGTCAGATTCTTTATTCAGGTGGGGGAAACATCCAAGAAAAGAGGGATAACGAAGAAAGAGGAGAGCCAATGGGTCACATTTCCTTTTTGAAAAAAATAATAAAATGGAAAGTGCACTTACTGTATCCTCAAAGACTATCCGGCTGGAAATCCAAGCGGTTATGAAAAACCAGGGTGGGGGAGGGGTTAGAAAACTATTTCATTTCAGCAACCAAACCGAAATTAAAAACAAGAAAGGAAATAAAAATAAAGGATATCCAATTGCAATTTCCCAGCAATTTCATTCCATATAGGTGCCAATCCAACCCAACACTGCTGAACTCTCCCCCTCCGGCAATTTTGCTTTCTTCTCTGTCCTTTATTTTCTCTGTGGCTTTCAACTTTTCTGCTTAAAAATGCTGTAGTGGAAATGTTGCTGTTTGCCTTCACCGGAGAAGAGTCATTTAAAATAACAGGAAAAAAACACAAATCCTTGCAGAGGATGAATGGTCCTTCTCCTTTCTGAAACTTTTCATTCCACTGTGGATCCTTTGCCTAGTTTCTTTTTTTCTGAGGTTTTCTGCCTCTCTGGGTCCACTGTTCTCCATTGCTCACTGTTTGTTTTTTTCCCTGGCGAGCAGAAAGGGCTGTATTTCTTTTTAAGGAACCCTCCATCTGTGTTCTTTTAATGTAATTTTGTTATGACACTTAAGATCCAGGTCTTGCCAGGCAATTTTCTTCTTCCCCCTTCTTTGCTGTACTATCAATTATCCAGTCCGTGTGTCTCCACATTTGAACGGGGATTCCCATTCTTCTTTTTCTCTATCCCTCACCTCCTTTAGGAAAGAATCTCCTTTTGCATTTAAATGTTTATTTGTGTCTGTCAAAACAGTAAACTTTTAGTCTCTCTCCTCCCCCCCTCCAAAGATCTGATTAGATTTCCAATCACAATCCAGTGCGCAATTGGATTTTTGATTTCGGCAAAAAGCCAGCAATCCACAGCATCAGCACCCTCTCCTCGCTTCAAACTCCACGTTATATCCTTTTGCCTTCCCTCCAACTCCTCTGCATTTTCATAATCTCACATTAAATGGAATGGAGGAGGGAGGCAGTAGAGAAAAATTCAAGATTCCCACCAGCTGTCAAGAATAAATCCATCCCCTTGTTATTTTTTAAACACTTAGGATGGGTGTTTTTAACGCCCACTCTCCCCTTTGCCCCCCACACTTCTCAAAATCTTTCTGATGTTAAAACTCCCCCAAGGGGGCACAAAAGAAGCCCGGGGAGGCGCGATTTGTCCTCTTAGCTGTAAATTTCACAAGCACCCTTTGCTTTTCATTTCAGCTTCCTCTCCATCTTTTGTCCAACAGCTATACAGATCCAGCAGCACCGAGACAGATAAACTTCTATTTCTTCTTTGAGGAGAGAGAGGGAAAGAGAGAGAGGAAGAAAGATAAAAGCTCTCCAGTCTCTGCCTCCCTTTTCCTCCCTTTCTCTGTTTCAGTGCAGGTCTGATCTCATTTCCAAGCTCAGCCTGGTGTATCTCAGATCTACAAGTTGGATTTCCCTTCTGCACAGCAGTGAGTTAGTCTCCCATCTTCTTCCACATGCCAGTTATCTTCCCCCTTTTCTTCCTTCCTTCCTGCCTCCCTCCCTTCCAAGATGATACATTCCCAGGAGCACAGCCGCTTCGTTCAGTTTTTAGTTTCATCCCTGAAATGCATAGCCCTTTGCACAGCCGAAACCCTTCTTCCCTCCCATTAGCTTCAGCTTGAATTCTCCCTGTGTGTGCACATACGTACGCATGTATGTATATATCCAGTTCCAGACAGCTGCTGCTGTTGCTGCTGGGAGTAGCTCCGCTTTTCTGTCGCTCTGGTTTTCTCTTACTCCCCACCTTTCAGTGGCACCCCAGGATTTGCAAATGTCCCAGGGCCAGTCTTTCTGGCTACACTCCTCCTTCTCCCCTTCCGTTCTCCCCCCTCTGTTGGTTTTTTTTTTGTGGGTTTTTTTTTTTTTTACCCCTTCTCCCCCCGCGCCCCCCCCCCCCCCCCCCCCTTTCTTTGCTTGTGATCAGTAAAATACAATTACCCAATTACCTCCCATCATCTTAGCACTGATTGGTCAATTGCATTAACACTTGATGTCAGGGAAAGGCTATGGGAGCTGCTCCGACGTGGCACTGCTGCCATCTGGTTGACAGTCTGGGAACAAACTCAGGGTTACCTTAAGAAATCTCGAAGTCTGAAAGCAGTAATTGAAAAACAAGGGATCATCTTAAGGAAAGAAATGTCAAAACTCATTTTCTTAAAAGCCTGCCTGATTCTGACGGTTCAACCAGTATTCACAGGTAGAAGCCCAGCCGCTGAAGCGGAGAGAATTACAGTAAAATGAAATGAGGTATAAAGTTGTCTTTGCAAAAGAAGTACAGAACGACCAGTATTCACAGATACAGATTCTAGCCATGGATGCAAAGAAATGACAACAAAATGAAACGATGTATAAAGTTATCTTCGCAAAAAATGGAACAGTGGAAATAATTTGCATGGAAAGACAATCTATTTTCTAATTACAAAAATAAATGTCTAAAACTTGTGTACACATAAAAGTTACCTAAAACTAACTTAAACATTAAACCTAAAGCATTTTGGCAGATGATCCAGGCCAAAAGTCCCATGAAGTGCTTCAAGGTTTTAGTGGGTTTAGGTGATGGCTCCAGTGAGCTATTAAGTAGCAGCAACGCAGCAGTGCAATGTCTGGGCTCACCTGTCGAACCGGCCACAGTTTGGTTCGGATGACTTCTGACAAGGATTTTTGAGGTTTCTGAACTGACTCCCTAATTTGGGCTAGCGAAGCACTGACATATTGGTTATGTACTTACCTACTTACCATGGTATGTTAGATGTACTTCTTATGTATGTCACCTAACATGCTCAGAATTGGACTTTTGTCTTGTTTTTTTCAGGGACCTGAATTCAATTTAAAATTTACAGAAAACTTTGTATATGTAAAGTTAGATATGCTACTCTCTCCAGGATCAAGGGATGATGTACGTGCCAGCATTTCTCCCTCTCAAAATCAGAAAGACATTATTTATAGATCTAACTCCCCCACACAACCCCAAGAAAAAAAATAGTCAGGTGCTTTCATGGTAATTATAGCAAACTTCACCTATTAAGCAGTAACTCTGAGTTATTCCATGCATGTGATAATACAGCTAGCTCAGTCCCCTCTCAAACAGCCAACTTTGGTGAGAAACCAGCA